>NC_137961.1:13689258-14289258 GCF_963924665.1 Micromys minutus | reverse complement strand
AACTTTAATATGGTTTGGAAGGGGGAAAAAGTTTCTGACAACAATCCTATCTAACCTTCAGCCTTTAACTTGCTAGTCAGTGGCCTCAGTTTTGAATTGTCCTAAAACGTGTCTGTACAGCTTTTATGAAGATAACAGTAGCAGTGCCTAAAGCCTATCGGGGCAAGTTCTAAGAGGAGATATTCCCCCTGATTTCAGGGGCCATCCGAGGTCATTTTCTCTGAAGTGAGTGTCAGTTGAGGCCCGAGCTTTCCTGCCTGGTGTGTTATCACAGGTAACCGCGCGGCCACAAGCCAGCTTTTCACCCGCTCCTTCCAATGAGCCCTGGGAACCTGGCCCTCGGTTCCGCGATAGGCTTCCAAACCCCAAAGCCTGCCTTTTCTTCTCCGAGTAATAGAGAAGTGCAGAGAACAGAGGGGCTGATGCCTATCTCTGAGCTCCACAGTACCTGTTGGTTTAGCCAAGAAAGCATCCACAGTCGAGTCTCTGAAGAATAGAGAGGAACGAAACCCAGCTGTCCCTGTGGGTTTCTGGCCAAGCCATCTGCACCTGAGCTACTTGCCATCCTGCCCGGAGCTCGGAGATACCACCATCCGGCGCCTACCCAGGTTCTGGCACCTGCTTCTTAGTCTAAAGCACGGGCCTGAACTCGGGGCTTTTTGTCTAGGTGTCTAACCCTTTTGCAGGCTTCCAAACCACACTTCCACCTTCTGATAGTTAAGCCCTTTCTAAATATTTTGTTCTCTTTCCCAGGTATCTGCCTTTTCAGTTTTATCAGAGATCCTTCTCTTGGCTGTTGAAGCACTAGCCACCCGCTATGGCGGTGCCTGTGGATAGTTGGGATTCCATTATTCTTTCAGCGAGTGCTAAGTACGTATGTCTCACCATTACTGTTTGTCAGTCCTGGTATTGGCTTCGTGTTTGAACACAGTTCAACGCAACAAACCCGAACCAACCAAGAACCCACAAGGCCCCCTCTCCAGTGAACTCTTCTGCTCCGCTGCTAAAGGGAGGGATTTTAGAAGGGAGGCGAGGCAGGACTAATGGTGCTAGCTAGCATTTAGCAGTACTGTAGCCTACAACTCAGGGGTGCTGCTGGCTCAGCAAGCAAAGGGCCAGCTCACCTGCAAGAACTGCAACTGCAGCAGGAAAGGATCCTTGATCTCAGGTGGAAGGATGTAAAACTCCAAGTGGGGAAAGAACTGAGTGTGTGTTGCTGTGGGTTATCCACAATGGCTGTCATTCGTGCTTTGTCCTATAATGCCGTCCTGTGGCTGCTGATCCCAAGGTGTTCGAAATTTTAAAATCTCTCCCTTCCCCATCCCCTTTGGGACATTCTACATGGCCATTTTTAATATTAAGGAAATATATGCGAAAGTAAAATAAGTGGTCCTGGAGAGCTGGCTCGGTGGTCAAGAATGCACACTGCTCTTACGAAGGACCCAGGTTCAGTTCCTAGCAGCTCACAACCACCTGTAATTCTGCCTCTGGCTTTGGGGGACCCGACCCCATCTTCTGACCTCCAAGGACTTATGCAGTTGGGCACAGGCAGACAGACAAATACCCATGTGCTCTCTGTCTCTGCCTCTCTTAAAAAAAATAAGATAAAACTTTGTTTTGTTTTTGTTTCTTTGTTTTGATTTTTTTTTCTTGTCTTTTTATTTTTTTTGAAACAAGGTCTCACTGTTTCTCATTTGGCTGACCCGAAACTTTCTATGTAGAGCAAGCTGGCCTCAAACTCACAGAAATCTGTGTGCCTCTGCCTCCCAAGCACTGGAATAAAAGGTACTTATTACATATTTAAAAATATACACGCACCAACATCAATTGAAGAAAAAAAAAAGAGGCCGTGAATTTGACAGAAAGTGAGATGGGGTGTGTGTGTATGTGGAAGGGTTTGGAGATAGGAAAGGGTAGTGGAAAATAATATAACTGTATTACAATCTAAAATTTGTGAATACTTTTTAAAAGTAGCAATATATTTTTATTGAGGTGGCAGCAAAAGCTCAAAGCTTTACTGTAAAGAACCCTACATTTCCAAATAGTATTTGCCACTGATAGACCCTCCAGGCACTGCATAGAATCCCTTCTTACTGAACAGACACCGAGGTAAGAGAAAGACAGACATAAGTCTCTAATGCTTTCTCCTTGCCTTCACAGTCTGTTATTATCTCTGACCATGTGTATGGCTTTGCGTTTGTGTATGGTCATGTATCCTGAATATAATTTAACAGTTCAACATGAAGTGTTTTATACTTGGGAGGGAAGCCATGCCTTGCAAAATATACTTTCAGATATGCCTTGAGGCATCTTTTAGTTGGTCACTTGCAACTTGTGTCCCCCACCAGCCTGGCAGTTTGTGTTGAAAAGGTCAATGTACTTGATTATACACAGTCACCTTGGTCCCCCTCCTCCACTCCTACTGTCTAAAATGCTTGGGGATGACATCCAGGATCTTTGCCTCACTGGGGTCTCAATTCAGGCAGGATTCAGATATGTCTTCTGGCTTGCAGAATCCTTTCTGTCAGGTATGAAAAATGGGCTGAATGAGAAAGGACCTGGGAACGGAGAAGTCTGCTATGAAGCCACTGAAGTCCCATGACAGCATGTGTCTGCAAAGCCTACTGGTAGACATAAGCAACACACAGCAGCCCCGTATATGCTAAGTGGTTCTCCATTCCTTCCCACGAGTACTGACAAAAGCATGCATTTTTAAAATATGTCTATTACAAGTATTCTTTTACTACAAAAAAAAATTAAAGCTTTAGCTAATCTTTAAAAAAAAACTCATTAAAAAAAATATAATCTATCGGGCAAGCTAAGTGTCCAGATGGTGACTGGAATGAGCATCATGACTCAAGAAGACTCTGGATCTAACAACATTAAGCAATGTGCGTCCTTTGTAATCTAGGTATGGTTTTTTATTCTATGACAATCGCATCTACTTGCGTCAAGGACCACATGACACCCCCTAGGGTTTCCCATCACTTCTGCCCAAAGCCAAAGAGTCCTGCACACTGCCTGTCCCTTTGAAGTGCACCAGTTTAAATCTGTCGGAACAACTGTTTAACCCTCTTTTCAGCTCGGTGGCTTTGAAGTTGGCCAAACGAGGAATCCAATCTGACTTCCTTTTATACAGACCAGGTTTCTCCCTTCTGCTGCCAGCAGCCTGGGTTTTTATTATCTATACTAAGACATCTTCAGAAAAGAAGGAAATTCGCAGGGTTGGTTTTGTTCTGTAAGAAAAAGGATAAGCTAATTTTGCTGGCGTTCAGACCTTTCGGACAGCCCCATGTACAGTAGACTGTTAATGCACAGCAAGGAATGAATGAAAGTATCAGATTGTATGATACATGTCAATTTTGTCTATTGTATCCTGACCCTGGATTTAAAAAAAAAAAAATAAAAAAAAAAAAAAAACCTGAGGACTTTGTCGCTGGTGTCTTGTTGCCTCTGGAAGGCATGTAGACGAGAGGTGACCTAAGGAACCGTCCTCTCCACTCAGTCCCACCCAGCAGCCAGAAAAGACCCCTGATGTTCGCATTCTTTAAACCAGCCCTCGCCTAAAGTTCACCCTTCCTGGAATCCAGTTCAACTGTTTAGCACATGTCGACCCCGTGGTAATGAATCCGCAGAAGCCTAATTCTCAGGATGATTAATGGAGCTCCTCAGATGCAGCCCATTATTCCATCCAAAGTTAAAAGAGTGATTCATCATTAATCACTGTAAGAAACGGGCTCCGTGATTCATAATTCCGAGCCAGCCCATTTCCTTCTCTTAAGGGTCCTTTTCGTCTTTTGTTATTCCAGAAGTCGCGCGGTCCACAGCCTCACGCTGCCTGCATTCAGGCGTGCTCATTTGCTGAGTAATTCTCTTCGGAAGTCTGATACCTCAAGGATACTTACTTAAACCTCAAACCCTCTGAAGAATCGTACTTCTTTCTGCCACCAGGATACAACTGCCCTCGGTTCATCCACGTTAAAAGAAGTGTGCTCACTCAGAGGCTAACAAACCTGTCCCAAGTCAGCAGTCTTTCTGGTTGTGTTATTGGCCTCAGCAGACCACAGCATTTAGTGGGAGTGCTTGAAATGAGCTCTTGCCCCTTTCTTATATCTGTACCTCATTCTTCTTGGGCCCTCATGAGAATCCAGGGGAACCAAGCCGTGATGTGTTCAATGTCATTTCTAAAAGCCCATTAACAAAAACGATGTCACCACTTTTAATGTTGAACTTTATATTACGTGTCTTAACTTCTCGGATGCTACCTGGTTACTTTTCTTATTGCTATGACCAAATACCTGACAGGAGGCCACTTAAAGGAGAAAGGGTGTTACTTGTGGCCCAAAGCTTGAGGGACCGCTGTCACTGTGGTAGGAAAGTCATGGAGGTAAGGAGGGTATAGTAGGTGGTTTAGAAGTAGAGAGCAGATAGAATGTTGGGCAGGATTATGAAACACCAAGTTCTATCCTGGTGACCTAATTCCTGCAACAAAGCTCCACCTTCTTTTTTTAAAAGATGTATTTATTATATATAAGTACACTGTATATGTTTTCAGACACACCAGAGGAGGGCATCAGATCCCATTACAGATGGCTGTGAGCCACCATGTGGTTGCTGGAATTTGAACTCAGGACCTCTGGAAGAGCAGTCAGTGCTTTTAACCACGGAACCATCTCTCCAGCCCCCAAAGCTCCACCTTCTAAAAGTTCTGCAGCCTTTTACAACAATTCAACCAATCAGGGATGAAGTGTTAAAACAAAAGAGCTTATTTGTACTCTAACCAAAACAGGGCCTATCCTGAATTAGGGAGATAAAAGACTCTGCCAACACAAAGGAATAAACGCCTTCTATGGTAAATAAGAATGGCCCCCACAGGCTCATTTATTTTAATAATGCTTAGTGATGCTATTTGAAAGGATTGGAAGGATTAGGAAGTGTGGCACCGGGGTGGGCTTTGAGGTTTCAAAGGCTCCCTCTCTCTGCCTATGGATCAGGATGTAGCCCTCATGCCCTGTCTGCGTGTCATCATACTTCATCATGATAACAATGGTCTCAACAACTTAAACTCTGAGCAAAGCCCCCAGTTACACGCCTTCTTTCATAGGAGTTGCCTTGCTCACCAACACCTTTACTCAGTTGTACCACTTTGCTTTGGTCTTCCTCCTCTCACTATTCTCTCTGTGCCCTCCCACTCTCCCCTTCACACACCTCAGGACTCTAGCATTTGGTGCTTGGGACGTAGCTCCTAGCTTCGCACATTAGCCGCGGATCGCTTGGCGGGGGTGGAGGGGGCATAGAGCTTTTCACTAGAGACCACAACTTCTCTCAAGAAGCTGTGATTCCTAGCTAGAGCAAATAGGCAAAAACTGAAGTAAGGGCGCTCATGTTGGGCTGCAGGCTAGGGGAGGAGGACGGTAGTTGAGTGCTGGTCTAGCCTGGAGCCTCAGATCCCTAGGTTCAAGACTAACACTGTTTGCAATAACAATGGCACAGCCTCCGGAACAGAGTCGACTAGAAGACATGCAGTTGCTTCTATCCACAGACGCCTTGGCCTGGCAGAGAAATCCCTAAAGATCCCGTGTTTTAGAAATTCCCATTAGAGCTAATAAATGAGTTCTAATGAGTTAGTAAGGCTTAACTAATAGTAATATAATAACTATTTTAAAAAGTCAATGTGTCTGTATGATACGCACTATAAAAGGAAATAAAGAATTTCACAGGTTGGTAAATAAAGCAATTGCTGTCAAGCTGACGACTTGAGCTCTATCTTCAGGGTCCACATGGCAGAAGACAAGAAATTACTCTTGCAGGTTGTCTCTGACTTCTGCATTCACACATGTAACAGGTTTGTTTGTTTGTTTGTTTAAGAATTCTACTTACAAAAACACCAACAAAAACAAATGCTTAGAAGAAATTTCAAAAGCAACTATTTAACTTTTACTCAGACAATTATGGTTAAAGATCATTACTTAGAGATAAATAGTGAAGCTTTGTTCACAGACTGGAAGACTTAAAACTACTGTTGGTATGAAAAGCCTTCTCCAAACGATCTATAGCTTCTTTGTAATCCTTAGTCCTTTGCAGAAATTGATAAGACGATTCAAAAGCTCATATGGGAAGTCAAAGAGACCTGGAATTGTCAAAACCATCTTGGGGCAGGAGGGGGAAGAACCAAGATGGAGAGCTCACATATTTCAATTTCCAAACCTATCACAAAGCTACACTCATCAAAATGGTGTGGCATTAGTATAAGACAGACGTAATAATGTCAACTTGATTGAGAGCTCTAATAAAAGTCTGCACACATGCCCAATAACTCATTTTTACATAATTTACACAACCTGAATAAAGGATGAAAAGATGGTCATTTCTCAAATAGCATCGAACTAGACAATGACATGAAAATAGATAAATTTAACTAGTAGGTTAGAGAAGACCCCGCGATGGGCTCTCTGACTTCGTAAGGCAAAGAGGAAAGTGCCAGTGGGCACACTCTGTGACTCTTGTCATGTGATAGTCCACATCACTGGCACACTCTGTGACTCTTGTCATGTGATAGTCCACATCACTGGCACACTCTGTGACTCTTGTCATGTGATAGCCCACATCACTGGCACACTCTGTGACTCTTGTCATGTGATAGCCCACATCACTGGCACACTCTGTGACTTTTGACATATGATAGCCCACATCATTCTATGACAGAGAAAGCAGGACAGCAGTGATGCTATACTAGTTTCGATTTCCTAGCCCCCAGAGAGAAGAGAAATACGTCTCTCTTCTTCATGAAGTTACCCAGTTTATGCTGTGTTGTCATGGTAGCAGAATACAGCCCAAAGCAGGAGGCCCAAGTCAATTTTTATTCGTCCCAGAATTGTGCTTAACTCCAGAATTCCAACTCACTGTCCCCCTTTCCTCTGGATTTCTATTTCTCTTAATGCGTAGGTTCTAAAGTGGTAATGACCACATGTCAAGCTCTATTACTACGTGTCTTTTTAAGTTTATCCTGCTTTTTGGTAACACGTTATAATTTGCTTGGAGACCAGGCTCATTTCTGGTATATCTGTGCACTCTAGCCAGGAATAATTTGCTCATACATACTGGAAACATCACTTCTGGAGCTGGGGGACCACATCAATGTGAAAGGTTTCTCCAAAGAGACAATCCTTGAAGTTCAGTCGCCATAACCTCTCCGGGAGACCCTTTCATCCTACAGGCTTACCTCCAATGTCCAAGAACTACCTTTTGGAAGAGTCTGGCATTGCCGTTCAAGCAAATCACCCTGACTACACCTAGGAAATATTTCCACGGGTGCTCGCTACTCTTAATAACTATTCCCAAGCAGGCGTATCTCAGCCCATTGACTACACATTGGTGAAGGATGGTTATTCCATGTTGCTCATCTTAGAGCTGCCTCGCACCTAGCCAGTAGCTTTGTGTAAATGTCTGCTGAATAAACAGATCATAAATGAACATAAAGGCCCGGGAAGACCCAGGACTTCTCACTGAACGCTGCTTTTCTGCCCTTTGACCCCAGGTGTTGGCTTTCAGTGGTTCCACCAACATTAACAATGATGCCCTTTGACCCCCTCCCCACCACACTGAGGCCCCTCCCCTAACTCCACACCGAAACAACAAAGAGGTTCCTGTGAAGACAGCCCGCACTTGAAGTGAAGCCAAGGAGAAACGGTTGTTTGTCCAACTTAAAAGACAAACATTAGCGTGTTCCCATTTCACCAGGGTTCTGAGGCTTGTAAAGGCCAAGTTTCATTTCTGCTTGGCCAAGCAGAATTTCCTGGTTTAATGAAAGACAAAGTGTAAGGGGTCTCGATGAGAAGATGCTGAGGACTTTGGGAGACCCCCCATCTTACTTTAGTGACTTGCGCCACATCCATTTTCCTTTAACGGTACAGGTTTTTGTTTTTAATCTTGGCATTGATTTTGGTATGATGTCCTAAATATTGCTCAACTCTGTGCACAGTGAGGTAGAGACTATTTTTATGGCGGGGGAAGGAAGGGTCTGAGAAGCAGACTGGGGGTGGAACATGAGTGGGTTCTGTTGTCTACCTTTCTCTGATTCATGTAATATTAGGACAGTTACTGACACCCTCTGTGCCTCTATGTCCCCGTCTGGAAAATGGGTTAATCGCCTCACCTCCCAGGGCTGTTGCAAGGTTTAATGAGTTAATGATGTTTGAGCTCTTTGAGCTTCAGATGAAAGTGATAGCCCAGAACAAAGCCTGCTGGTGATTATGCATAATTAAAGCTCTGGTAGAAAGGTTGGTCTGAGTTACCCCCAGAGCCACCGCAAGAGAACTCAGACTTAGATTAGACCCAATGTGCAAAACCCCTGGGAGTTTTCGCCCCCCATCATGTGATTCTACTAAACTAACTGTCATGTTTCATGTCCCATGAGCAGAGCCCTCCGAGTCAGGGTGGGGAAACTTACATTGCCAGGGTCACCCTGAGCTGCTGTCTACTGCCCTGACCCTTGAAATATGTTAATCAAAGGGCAATCAACGCTCACCCACCCAGTGAATTCCTTTAACTTTCTATACAATTTTAAGGACTTCAAGCAGAACCACGTCCTTCGCGCCCCCCCCCCCCCGTGTGATCAAGAACCCATTTAGAAGAGGAAAACCTTTTAGACTACAGAGTGCAAAGGAAAATAAAAATCGGTTGTACAAATTGGCACCCCAAGGACTTAAGTGAGCACAGGTCGCAGCCTCCACCCAGAACAGTTCAACCTAAAAGGGGAGAGGAGACGGAATTCAGTAACGCAGACGAGGACTTCCCAAACAAGATGCACGGAACACCAAAAACTAGAGATCCAAACCCCAAAGACGGACACAAGGCCCTGCGCCACACTTCCCCAGACAGAGAGCTCTTTCTTTCCTTGCCAGAAAGCAGCCTGTGTTTGCAACCATCGTACAGACAGGCACAAGCCACAGGTCCCAGAATCTCTGCAGACTGGAACAGCCGCAGAGAAGGAAAGGCCTAAGATGCCCATGTCTCTCAGAATACTCTGCCTGACGAACCAATACACTGCTTTCTTTTGTCGGTAGCTTGGGAGTATTTCGTCTGTGTGAGGTGCTCTTTTCCACATCAGTCACCCCAAATCTGAGTTGGGGAGAAGAACGCACAGGTTCCACGGAGTCCTCAAGTCTGAGAGCAGATGTCTGTCTGTGTTAGACACAGGAAAGGATGGAGTATTTGTGAGGAGCAGCAGAAAAGGACTGCCACACACAGATCTAGGCTGCCAGGGCTTCAGAGGAATAGAGGAGCCCCTGTCAGGAGGTAAAGGAAGGGCAACCTGGATGGTCAGTCTGAGGAACCACAGTTAACAGCCCCACAGACCTCAGCGCGCGCGGGCCGGGGAGATGGGGGTAGTTTTAAGCCAATAGAAAAGCCTCTTTTTGTTATTTCCATTTGAACAGGCTTTCCTTGTGTGGTCAGGATGGCTTGAAACTGGAATTCCTCCCAAGAGAAGCCCACTTCTAACAGCACTAACCGGAGAGGAACCAGCTTCCCAGGCAGGGGCCAAGAGGCGACTGTGTGGGGTTTGAACCGACGGCCTTTTCCGGGAGAAGTACTGTGGACTCATATTCTGCTGTAAGGAGGAGATGATACTAAAGAGCCTTCGCATCATCGCTTCAGAAGCTGCGTGTGAAGCAAATCCTCTTGGGGATCCTTTTTCAAGTGTCCGTCTCTCCTAGACATTCATCTGGGAGAATCTAAACTATCATTATATTAAAAAAAAAAACAATTTTTCTAGAGACTACAAAACGCCCACTTTGTATTTCAAAGCAAAATCTGTAAAGTCAAACACAGATTCCGATCTGAATCACGTGGAGAAGGGACAGAAGGGAAAAGGCAGCAGAGATTGGGTTCAGGCGTCCTGAGATCAGCTGCAGGGGTGATGACATACCCACTCCGTCCTCTAGGTGGCAGCATTTAGTTACAGCTGCGCAGCCACGTTCCTTTTCAATGGCGGCTGGAGGACGACTGGGTTGAGTGAGTTTGACTTGGTCCGCTTCAATTTTCAAACTACGGAGTATAATCAATGAAAATTTTAATATCATTAAAGGAATGCCTCTGCTGGGGAAGAGTAGTTGGAATTCAGCTCTGCCTGACAAAGAGGAAGCGGCCTATTGATCACACTCAAGGTCATAGCTGGCTCAGAATTGCCAGCCCGATCACATTCCCTCCCTCGCCTCGGAATGGCAATCTTTCCCCACCTCCTTCTGCCTTGAAACCCACGTTAAAGCTGTTTTTGACTATTCTTTTTTTTTTCATTTCCAGGTAGTTTTTAAAGACTTAAAGATTGACGAAGCTGCTAACTGTATCCAGTTTAAAAAAAATTCTAATTAAAAAAAGTTAGTGTTTACAGCTAAAAATCAGGGCACTATGCTAATGTTGGATATTATTATGAACTGGGGGGAAAAAGACTTTTTAAAAATTCCCTTATAGGCCAAGAACGCCTATAAAGGCCAAATAATCGGGTCTCTGTGCAGGGGGGCCGGTATAATTTATTGATAGGAAGCCTCGTCGTCTATCGCCGTTTGACTCTGTCCTCAGGAAAACAGTCTATGTTGTTTCGAAAGATCCTCTAGGGCAGACATTTCCAACCAGTAGATCAGGGTCAACCAGCCAGACGCCTAGCTTAGCTGGGGCGCAGCCAAGGCGGGGCTGCCCACACCCTCTGTGGATCAGCAGGTTTCTAGCCTGTGCTTCAAGTTAGGGAGAGATCGATCTCGGTCTCTGTACGCGCATTTCACCCGGGTCATCCACACTGTGCTGGCCCAGGGCTGAGACCCGATGAGGTCCCTTTGGGAACTGTTCTACTTCTCTGATGAGGGTGCTGCTCACTGCCCTGAGGTCAGAAAGCCCCACTCAGATCTTTCCAAATCTTACTGTCTGTGTGGCTCCCTGAAACCTTCCTCTCAAAACCAAAAGCTGTTTTGCATAGGTACTGGTGAGGAGTTTTGTTGTCGTTTTTCTTTTCTTCTTCCTTTTTTTTTTTCTCCTTTAATTAAAAAAGAAAGAAAGAAAAGAAAAGAAGAAGCTTTAAAAACTCCGTAGCTTACCTGAAAAATAACAAGAGTAGCCAGGAAAGCGTGAAGGAGTTCTGAAAGTGACCACTTCGGAGTTTGTCAGGAAATACAAACCAGGTCGGAAGGAGACCACGTCAACAAGGAGCACTCTCTGTATGCAAGCTAAGTGATTAAGAACAGCAATGGGGCTGACATAGTCAGGCTTCCCCGTTTCTGGGCAGCTCAGGAGACTCTCGAATTTGTTTGCTCAGCTGCCATGGCAAAGTATCACAGCCGAGGGCTTACATAAGAGACATTTCTGAACTCACAACTCTGGATGCCAGAACCGAGGATCCAGCTGTCAGAGGAGCTAGTTTTGTTTTGTATGTTTTTTGTTGTTGTTGTTGTTGTTTTTGTTTCTGTAAGAGCTCACTCCTTAGCTTGCAGACAGATCTCTGTCTTCTTGCATGTTTTTTAAAAGTCTTCCCACTGTGTGTGTCTGTGCTCCAGTCTTTTCCAATGAGGACAGGTGTCCATATACAATTCACCCATGTGGTTTCATTTTGGCATCAAAGATCATGTCTTCCAATACAGCCAGTCTGATGCTAGGACATCAGCGCATAATGCTGATGAGAAATGTAACTTAGCATGTAAATTACCCAACCTCTTTAGTCTCTGTGTGTGTGCGTGTGCATGTGTGTGCATGTGTGTGCACATGTGTGTGTGCTTGCGTGCACACACATGTGAACAAGCATATATGATGTTAGACATTTTTCATCTACACACATATTATGTGAGCAAACATTATATACATATACTCATATCCATTCATACTCACACACACAGAGATACATGAATGACGTCAACAGCCTTGGAGCACTTATGAGAATAAACTGACCAAAAATTATAATGCATGTATTCCTGGGTACAACTAAGGGACACTAGACAAAGTCTTTGTCACTCTTACCAACAAGGAAACAGTCACAGGGACCTGTAGATCAGAGCCACTCTAGGATGGCAGGGACTGGGTTGGGGAGGGGGCCAAGAAGAGGGATTAAAACCAGCACTCTAGACACAGCCCTACCTCCCATGCACGGATGGCTCAGAATCAACACTTATGGAGAGAGGTCACAAGAGAGTCCAATAGAAAGGGTTCATTCACAGACCTGACTTCATGGACTCAAATCACACTTGGGTTCAGAAGGAAAGCAAGAGGAGCCCCCGGGATCCAGTTCCTCCTAACAGAGTTAGTGGCACTGCCGAGAAGGAGCAGTGGCCAAACAACCAAACCCCAGGGGTCCCAGCACATTGTCTGGGACAAAGTTTTAAATTCAGACTTTTCTCAGAACAGACAAAGGCAAGCCTGTCTGTCGCTGCTTCTCCGGGGAAAATGCCTCGGCCATTAACCCAGTCACCCTGGCAGTTGTGACACCTGATGCTGGCCCTGCAGTAAGCTGTAGAAACGGCATCACTAAGGTGGCTGAGGGAGCTGAAGGGAGCCATGACACACAGATGCAGTGGCTTCTTGCTGGGGGAGGGGTGAGGGGGCAATGAGCCGGGGCAGCCAAGCATGTGTGTTCCAGAAAGAAAAGCAAACACAGATCCACCTGGCACTTCCCTGTGTCCCCTTCACGGAGCCTTCTCACTTGTGCTTGCTTTTAATTTATGACACAAGGCACTGAAGGGACTGTCTATAGATTTAACATTGACATTTCCTTCATACTGTAATCCTCTGAATCCCATTTGCTGTAAATCTCAACCAAATGGCAGGAAAATGACTCCTCCTCCTCCCCACCAGCGAGGACATTATAACGAACTATCTTTCTTTAGGATTTGAGAAAGAATGAATGAGGCCCACAGGCTCTGGACACCCATGTTCACCTCACCTAACCTGTCTTCAGGACAAAGGCAATCACTAAACAATCTGGACCACGGACTGCCACCCTGGCCCCTGCTTAGAAGGGCTTTATGCAAACCTCTAACCATGAGGTTTTCCCACTAAAATCACCCTGGCTATCACATAGGCTAAGGAGCAGATAGTTATGCGGCTCCAGATGATGACTTCAACAG
Source organism: Micromys minutus (assembly GCF_963924665.1). Taxonomy (NCBI): domain Eukaryota; kingdom Metazoa; phylum Chordata; class Mammalia; order Rodentia; family Muridae; genus Micromys; species Micromys minutus. Next base: position 14,276,155 of record NC_137961.1, on the reverse strand, counting down.
AGCAGGTCTTTTTCGGACTGCTTTACTATACTTTAATGAACCTAGACGTTGTTGCTATGCATATAGTAAAGTACACACAGAGGAAGAACATATTGCCCAGTATGTCCTAGAAGAATTTTGAGGTTTTCTTCGATGAGCAATAGAGTCAGACCGTATTAAACCAAGTGTGCCCAGGTCCCTTCACAAGCTCCAGAGAGGCACTTCCCCATCCATTGCTGTAACCCCTACTGGCTGTGCTTCCCCTGGGTCTCACAGGTTTTCCCACCCAATGATGCTACTTCCAGCACCATCGGAACCACTTGGGAAGCAGAATAATCGTCTCCCAAAGATGCCAAAGCCTGGATCCCTGAAAACAGGGAATGAAAGTGACATGTGGAAACGAGGCTTTTGATCAGGGGATTTCAACATGGGGAGACTATTCCAGATTTTACAGATAATCACAAAGGACCCCGGGTGTGGGAGGGAAGACGGAAGAGTCAGGTTTATCGTGTCTGATGTAAGAAACCTTTAACCTGTGGTTTCTGACCTTAAAGGTGGAGAAGGATGGATAAGGCAGAAGGCATTGCTTTCAAGGTTGGAAAAAGCAGGCAGCACACTTTTCCTTAGAATGTCCAGAAAAGACAAAACGCTTGCCAACCCGACTGGCTACGGGTTGGATTCTAACTCCGGAACTAAGCATACAATAAATAACTCATCACAACCGCAGGAAAAAAGCAGGCATTCCCTCTGCCAGTCCAGCTCAGAATCTTCGTAATCACATATACTGCCTACACATATGGTTTTCTTCTCTGGACTCCCTCACACACATCCCCAACTAGAAACAAAACGACCTGAAGTGATCGCCATTGGTCACTTCTAGAACGTCAGTACTACAGTGGTTCCTCATAATTCTCAAGTAAAAACCATTCACAAGGGTACACATCCTCATTAAGGATAGATGCGTCAGACACTGTTTTCATCTGATTCAACAAAGGAGGAAGCAGGCAGGTATCATATGTAAGATGTTCCTGGACTTCTAAGGTCCAGAGGGTAGACCACAGTCTGAAGAGTTTCCAAACTCCCCCGAATCAAAAGCTCTCGCGCTTTCCTTATGTCATGATAAAACCCCCAAAGTCATTCTATGGAGGTAACCCTGTCAAAGGTGGGCCTCCCAAGGTCATGCCAGCGACCTTACCCTAGGATGTTAATAACATATCATTGCCATTTTGATTTAATAAAACATTCTGTGCCTCATGGTTACTTTCTTTCCTTAAAAACTTGGGTTTTCTTGGAAGAAATGTCTGTCTGTCTGTTTCTGGCAATTGAGTTAATTTAATACTTTAATAGAATTAGAAGTATTCCATCCCAGATAGTAAATTTTTAAAAAATGCTTTATATGAGGACTTTAAACAACCCAGCTTCTTTTTTTCTCTTTATGTAAAGGTATTATTTTGTTTAGGATACTGAACATTGAAATCTATGTATCAGATGAAATGAATCCAACCGAGGAAAGGCTTCATTCTCTTTCACTCCCCCTCCTCTGGCTATATTTCTTGAGTGTACAGAAGCATTTCATGATCTTGGTTCAGTGTCTGACTGCTGCTCTAACAAATTTCCAAAAAGCACAAATATATTGCCTTCCGAAAGGCAGAAGAACAAAATTCATCTTGGAAGGCTGAAATCAAAGCTGGTTACTTCAGAAAGACTACAAGGGTTGTCTCTGAGACTGTGTCTCCTCATAACATCAGAAGTTACACCCACAGTGTATCACCAACATGAATACCAAATGTGAGCCAAACAAGGGTACCACCAATGGACATGCCAAAGCTAATGCTGAAAAGCCCATAATGCCCCGAACCTATACAAAGAACTATAGGCAATGGAAGAAATCTGGGAGTGGAGAAATCTGGGAGTAGAGAGGTGGTCCTCCCCAGGGAAGAGCACATGGTTGGATTGTCCAGTGACAAATGGTCAGCACTGAAAAAATACATATAGATAATAATGGACTGAGCAGATTATATTTATACTTATTTTATATTTATTATTTATATTACATATGTTTCTATAATATTTATAATACATGATTAATATGTAATATAATATATAACTGTGTATTTATATACACCTATATAGACATTATATATACAAACATATATAGACTATATGTGTATATATATATACATATATATGTAGAGAAAGAGTATATACATAACAAAACAAAATAAACAAAAATATGCTTACTTCTGAAGGCTCCAAGGAGATTCCTTATCTCTTCCACATTCTAGAGAGGATTCAAATATTCTTTGGCTCCTAGCCACATTGTTCTGATCTCTTTTTGATTCCTCCTACTTTTTTCTATAAGGACCATTGCTATCACATTGGTCTCGTGTAAATCATTCCAGATAGTCTCTAAGACCTTTAACTTAGTTATATTTGCAAAGTCTCCCTTCCCATGGGAGGTAACTAACAGTGATAACTTCTGAGATCGGGGTCTGAGCATGTTCATTAGTCGGTCTACAGTCTACCCTCTGGCTCTTGTGGAATCACACTCACCCTACAAGCAAAGAACACTCGCCGTGACTCTGACTTCCGTTCGGAACCCGTGACAACTTCAGGGTTGGATCATCCAATGCTCACCAGCTTAAATATTCCAAATCTCCTCATCTAAGTTGAGAGTAGACGAATCTCTGCATGCGGTCCGTGCGAGGAGAAACTTCTCTCTAAGACAAACTGTACAATTACAGAACGGTGTACCTGCATTTACAGAGGGACAGGTAGTAAAGCAGGCAGGGCACAGCAGTCCTGGATGCCACCGTCCAAGCGGGAGAAATAAAAGGAGAAGGGGACCCATGGGAAGAACAACATTATTAACCAACCAAACCCTCCAGAACTCCCAGGGACTAAAACACCAACCAGTGAGCACACATGGAGAGACCCATGGCTCCAGTTGCATACGCAGCAGAGGATGGCATTGACTGGCATCAATGGGAGGAGAGGCCTTTGGTCCTGTGAAGGCATGTTTCCCCATTGTAGGGGAATGCCAAGGAGCTGAAGTGGAGAGGGTGATTGGGAGAGGGAGCACCTTCATGGAAGCAGGTCGAGGGGGAGGAGGGATAGGAGTGGGGGGGGGGAAGGGGATAACATTTGAAATGTAAATACAGAGAATATCCAATACATTTTTAAAAAGGGAAAGGGGACACTCTAGTCCCAAACAGCTTCTGAATAGAGCAGGCGATCTGAACAGGACATCTGTACTTTGTTCTAGGGATGGAATGGTTCTCTATGGTTCTTGGTACCCAGTCCCCTCTCAGAGTCACCACCATTTTCTAGAAGGGTGGCACGTGCTTGCTCAGCCTACTTCCTGTCTGTAGAATTTGAGGGATTTGCTACCCTGTTTTCACCCATCCTTTCTGGGTCCTTCTTGGCCCAAGTTGGCAGTTTCTCTGATGGTATAACTCTCTCAGAAACCTCATGGGTTGTTACTCAGCCCAACACTGGCCAGCCCAACAGATCAAGGAAATCGAACATGATTTTTGAAGGTTGAATTTGACCTTGCACAGAATACAATTATTCAAGTTGTTAAGTGTGCATTAAACACGAGTAAGGTCTTCATGTGATCTTACCTAAAAGGCCTTTTATCTGTGACCCTTACAGAGATAAATCAGAATGAATGTTAAAAGGGGAAAGTGCTTCCAGAAGGAAACTGGTGCTGGCCACAGGGAGTCAGAACAGCAGGGGAGGCCCTCAAATCTCCACTGCAAGCACTAGAGAGAACCTTGCCTGGAATATCAAGCTCATATGAATATTATTTATTTGAACAGATTCTAAACAACATGCTTTCTTGAGTGACAGTCCCCATTCCTGACAAGATGGACAGAAAAGAAGCTACAGTCAAGCCACACAGACCCAGATACTGGAGGACAAAACTCTGGGTAGAGACACAGGCAGGTGTGGGACCAACAGAATGCTAACTAGGTCTTCTGCATCATTGCACAGGTCCTAAAACCTATAGGCTGACTTTGTCCCATCAGAATTTGTCATATACTTTGGACTCATTGAGTCATACATTTAATGCAAAGCAGGACAGATGGACGAGAAGGTTGGAATTATAGTTCAACTGCTTTGGAAAGTGAGCTGGTAGCAGTTTTTAAAGTGATGCCTCCAAATCCGTCAATCCAGGGTCTCAGTTACAACACCCTCAAAAACCGCTTTCACGTAAGCCCCTTTAAAAAGTTCAAAACATGAAATATTACACCGCGGTGGGTACGAAGAAGCTACGGCTGTAGGTTTTTCAACACAGACGTCATTGGCAGTTTCGTACTGAGTGAAATATGCCAATCCTGGGAAAGCACGTAGTTTCGATACCACTTAATAAAGTGCTAGTTGAGCCGATGAAATGCACTGTAGAATGTTAGCACGTGTCACAGACCGTAGTTTTAAAAGTGGAAACAAGTATTTGGTACTGATTGACGGACTGCAGGTCAATGAGCCACCATAAAAATTCCCCCAGGCATCTTGGGTAAATCCGGTGAAAAGGAGGATGTCTTTCGTCTTTGCTCGGTGCCTTTCGCCTCACTTCCCTGGCTAGCAATATCATGAATGTATCTCACAGAGGCCAGCGTCCTGTCTCTCCATCACCCTTAATTTTCCTGACTTAGGCCAGTAAGAAGAGGGACAAGAAAGCAGTATGTTCTTGTATATGAGTTAGAGCAAAGCATCTTAAAATAGTTCCCATAGCAACTGCTTTTTTGTCCAAGAAGTTCTTATATGACCCCAGCATATAAAATAGGCATGCAAATTAAATGTTTACTGCTATTGTATCATAAAGAAATTCATTTTACTCTCTAGTAACATATTTTCATTTTTGACTCATTCTGAGCATATTTAAGCACTCAAGTAAAATCCCTTAAATATCTAAAAAATATTTTACATGAATTTTAGATGCATAATATTTGATTGCTTATTAAAGTATAAAACAAATTTGCACACTAAGGAGATAAAGGTGCTTGCTAGTTCTTACACACAGAATTCAGTCTTGACTGGATATTTGACGCCACAGGACACAGAGTAATTTCAATGTCATTTGGAGTTGATCAATATTTTCATTTATAATTGTCAGTGCTAAGAGTGTGACATTTGAATCGTGTATAGTATGACTCAGGAGATGCATGTTTAGGGGAACTTCAGAAGCTCTGAGAATTCTGTCATAAAATCAAGACAAAATTCAGTGAATGTGCTCAATTCGCCAGTAACTTCTGAAATCAGACATTTTAACATAATATAACATAGACATTCTGATTTGACATATGCTGAAGGCTGTTCAATTCCTCTGTTTCTACAAACTGCCACGCTTTTGTGAGAGCGAGGGGCTTTGCACGTAGGTAGGAAGGAAGACACTGCAACCATAGTGAACAATAGTTAGAATTGAATCACGGATCGTGAATGTTAGCATACTTGTGGGAAGCTGTGTGTTGTACATTCAGACTCAGGGTTGCAATGACGTCATGCTACGCACCATGGGAGAGGACTTCCAGAAATCCTTTAGATTCACTACGTGTTTGATGTTGAGTCCATTTTTGGCTCCTGCTGGTTAGGAAATACTACACTGTTGCCACTTTTTTTCATGATCTCCACCTACAGTCACGTGGCCCTGTAGGTCACACAGTGAATAGTTTAAGAGGCCAGGAGTTTGATCAGACACGGCCTGGCTTTCACATCCTTAGACATTCCAGATTATAGTGTGGGTGTTCTGATGGGTCTTTCTGGGAGTCCTCACGAGGAGCCGTCATTCAAATGGTCGGCTCCACATTTTACTCTTTCAGCCTCCTTTATATTATGGATTTCTTACACACCCATCATATGCGAGATCTCTGTAGGACTCCCTTCACTCTCGCAGAACTTGACTGGCCCCATGATTGTCTGCACCCACGTCATAGGAAACACGCATGCGCCCTGCCCCCACCAAAGGCAGCGTGAGCTCACCCAACTCTGCGGTGCTCCTCCCCTAGCAACCCAGCCAAGCTCTACTTCACTTTTGATTCGTAGGCCTGTATCACCAGGCTCGCACGGCAACCAACAGAAGGCCAGTGTCACTTCTGAGCTCACTTAGGAGACGGGCCGTTGCTGCTCCGTGAGATGAGTGTTAGACCAACACGAAGGGGACAGCACTGTGTGAATATAACTCACCTTCGAAGCTCTGATCACAGCTCCCTGACCATGCGGAGGTTGGATTTCTGAGGATGGTCATGGAAGGCAGGATCAAGGTTCCTTAGAAAAGACAGCATCAAGTGAAATAAACAATTAAACGGCCTATGAATAAAAATCTTAGGAGATGCTTGCTGCTAAAACCTAAGAAGATTTATATTTGAACAACCCAAGTGAGAGGAAGTAACCCTTTGTCTGATAGTCTTATCATATAGGGTAGGATGGACATGTCCAGCAAAATGCAGGATTTCCGTTAAAATTTAAACTTCAGATAAGCCATGAATGTTGTTTTAGTAAAAGTATTTGATGTACAACTTGAGGGACATACATGTGCAAAAGAAATGAAATGAGTATCCAAATCTCAGACTTCACTAGGTGTCCTGTTTCCTTGTTTGGGAAATCTCCTCCCTCTAGTCTTCGGAAGCCATTTCTTCCCCAGGCTTTGGGTTACACGGGTTGCAGGTCAGTTTCAAGCCAGCCTCTGCTGGTTTGCCAGGCTGTTCATTTCAGCCTTACCCTCTGCTGCGTTTCTTCTCCAGCTAGACTGCAGGAAAGTGAACCGCTTCCTGGACTGTTCTGAGTTCTGTGTTGCCAAGAGCTCTCTTCTCTTCAAAGCTAGTCTCTAATTATAGACCAAGAGGCTATTGTTTATGTTTGTTTAGTAACAATGCATAGGTCATGGGTGATGGGGTCATCAGTGAAAAAGAAGTGGAATCCTACCCTCATGAAGGTCTGGCTGTGTGGGGAAAGACAATTAAATGTGAACTGAACAGTGCCCAGAGATCTACTTGCTTGACTTAGGAGAGGGGAAAGTGATAACTCTTCTTCTTGCCCATTAAGGATCTTGAACTACATCACGTGTATCTATCACCTTCCTTACCTGTCTTATGGCTGGAATAAAATTCCCAACAAGAAACAAATGTAAGAAAGGAAGGGTTTATTTTGGCTCACAGTTTTCCGGGGAATTGCAGCATCTGGAGCTCGAGAGAGCTGCTCACATTGTACCTACCGTCAGAGAGCATCAAGTGATGAGTGTTGGGACCTCAGCTAGACTTCTCATTCTGCCTGGGACCCTAGCTTAGGGAATGGTGCCACCCAGTTAGGGCGGGTCTTCCCATGTCCGTTAAGTGTGATCTGAGATCATGTCAAGTTGATAATATCAACCAACACACTTACTGAAAGACTATGGATTTTTACCCTTTTAATAACACATAGAAAAAGATAATAGTAACATTCTTCTGTCTAAAAACCCCTGTGGATTATAGCAGGCGGGAGGCGGCTCCTCTCCCATATCCTGTATTGTTCTGTGACTTTCACGGGTCTGATCAAGTGGCTACCCAATGCCTTGCTATCTCTTCTACTATGAGAGTTTTCTATGCTTTTCCATTCTATCATCAGCCCCTCCTTGCAGTTACTGTCACAACTGCCTTTTATTATCAAAGGAAACCAAAATACGTAGACTTTCTTCTCTAACGTGCTAATGCCCCAATCCGCTCCATCCCACCACACTGAATGGAGACCTTTAAAAAGGTTTCAATGCCACATCAGTCTCTGTCACCCTCCGGTCCCTGCCGCTGTGAGTAGGCCTTATAGGGACAGGGTCACATCTTCTGCTCCTTAAGATTGCATTGCAGTGTTCCTTCTCCTTTGTGAGCTTCTGTAAGCCCTTACCATTCAAAACAATCTTTCAGGAGCTCTTACATTTAAAGTTTATATATGCTAATTACTGAGGTTTGTAATATGCTGCTGTCTCCGCCCCTCATTAGCTTCCCAAATTCAGGATTTCTCAGTGTTAGCACCATTAACATTTGAGGAAAGGTATCACTCACTATAGAGGATTTTTTTCAATGAGCTGTAGGGCGTCGCAGTGTTTCTGACTTTTACACACTAAATGCAAGCTGTTGAAACCTCATCCGAACCCAAACATAACTACAAAAATCACCTCAAGATATTGGTAAATTCTCTAGATCAGAACACGTGGGAGAGGAAAGCAAACCCCCCAGCTTAAGAGCCTTCTTGTAAAAGCCTCTACTGTTTCACTTCAGGTTTCTTCATATGAGGTATATTTTAGGATGACCGGTTGTCTTAGCTTGCCTCACACTAAGGATCTGCCCAGATAATAGAATGTTTGGTGCAAAATTAGACAAAGTTCTGAGAAATCCAGGACAAGCTAGCACATATGGTGGTGATATAGCCGTAAATTCCCATAATTCACTAATATACTTGCTTCTCTCCAGCAGATGATCCAATCCAGTGTTACCCACACAGGGTATATGAATTATGAGATGTCTCACAGTATTTCTGGATATTCTAGGTCATGGGACCAAATCTGAGCCTAGTCTGATTATATTTGCTTTCACATTATTTATTCTTCCCAACTGTGCTGGGACGTATTCTGTTAACTTGACACCATCTATAGTTATCTGAGGAGAAGGAGCTTCAATTGAGAAAAATACCTAAGACTGGACTATATACAACCCTATAGGGTAGTGTTGTAATTAGTGATTGATGGGGAAGGGCCAGGTGCATTGTGGGTAGTGCCACCGATGGGCTAATGGTCCTGTGTTTGTAAGACAGCAGGCTGAGCAAGCCCTGTGGAACAAACCAGTAAGCAGCACCTTCCATGGCCCCTGCATCCGGGTTCATGCCCTGTCTGAGTTCTATTCCTGACTCCCTTCAATGATGAACAGTGATGTGGAAGTGATAAGCCAAATAAACCTTTTCCTCCTCAAGTTGCTTTGGTCATAGTGTTTCATCCCAGAAACCCTACACAAGATGCTAACTGCAAACTAAAAAGTTAAAATGTGAAAATTTTAAATTAAGAATTTTGCAGGAATCTATTAATACACCGAGATATTGTTCATTTCCCCTCATCAGTCCCAACAGGACTCGTTTAATTCTATTGAACAGCAGACTCTCTCTTTCAGCTCAGGAAACTCTTCTTCCATTGCTTACTAATTATTTTCCCCTCTCCCTCTTTTGGAATTCGCTCAGCCCAAAGTCTACCTAACTATTTCCCATTCTGTACCCTGAGTTACCACTTTGGTTCTGGTACCCAAAACACTTTCTCATTCTTCCAAGTTCTTCAGCCAAGTCCTCCACATGAATCTACCAGAAAGCACCTGCAAACTGTTGCTTCTCCTGTGTGAATCTGCAGGTTTCTCTTGCAAGGCTCATCGGCCTTCTTTAGCATCGTGGGGTCCTCACAACAGAACCTTCACTTTTCTGCCTGTGGTCTTCCCTAATACCCTCCTAGATTCTCCCTCCTGAAGGTTTCATCATCCCCTAATAGGGTTGATGACCAAACCTTCACTACAAGGGCCTATAAGCTCTAACCTCTAATAATGACATCTAGCCAACTAGGCGTGCTAACTGGGACCACTGTGTGGTCCCAGACCTGCTGGCCTGCTTTTCTTTCCACTAGCTCTTTGGTAAAATTAGTTAGGGCAATTTTTTCATCGCATAAGCAGCTATTAACTCTGCAGAAAGAACATTTTAGATCTCTAACACTCAACAGCTTTGGAACTCAAACAAACGTGTGACTCAAAAGAAAGAATGACTGCTTGGTGACTTTACCAGTCTATGCTGAGCCATTCTGAAAATAAGAGATCCATTCAGCACAGGACCCCGGGCAGAAGCCTGCATTCCTGCTCCCTCCATTGTGTTACTGGAACCATAATAAACTTGGACGAGGCACAGGAGACCCAAGACCTTGGCACATTTTCACCTAGACCAAGTCACAGCACTGAATCTCAGTTAGGAAATATCAATAACTTCTGAAAAGTGGATTGTGGTTCAGCGTATTTCCAGCTGTCGACACCTCGAGAACTGAAGGGAATGGCCAGGGAATTAAGATATGAAAATAAAAGGGGGGAAAAAATCACACGGAGTTCCTTTCATGTCTCTCACAGGCCCCTCCAACCTCATCTGACCACCTTTTCCCGGCCGAGGAAAACATAAATAGTAAAACCAGAGGGGGCTGTTTTGTTTCATCGGTAAAGATACAGGGACAGCGAGATTATAAAATTCCAGAAGTATTCATCCCAATGTCCCAGAGACCCCTTTCCATCCTGCGCTTATATTCCGTAATCTAGCCCAGATGGTTTGAATTTTTTCTCCAAAGCGTTTATTTTGGAGAAATAATGTTTCAGTGTGGCACAGGCTTTCAGTCTGAGACACATCTTTCCTACCTTGCTTTCCCTCTCTTTACAATCACTCTAGAAGTGATTATCCTGTTATTAAGCTGAGTTTTTTTCAGACTTTGTGTTAGAAGCATCATACACCAGTGTGGTGACTATTATCATACCAAAGGGCACGCTGACCTCCAGGGTCACTTAGTACCAGTGGTGACTCTTCTCAGCTCTTCTAACCCCACCCCCTACTCTAAACTCCAGCCTATGGGCTTTCCTTCCCCCAGCTTCTGGTTCCTATAGGCTCCTGCCATTTCAGCCATGCTCTCTCTTGGTCCTCTCTTTTGTCTTCCTCCCTTGGTCCTCTCTCCCTTGTCCCCGTGCTCTCTCCTCTCACGGACTGGTTCAGTCTACTGGGCGTGTTTGGTCTTCCACTTTCTCCGTGGACTCTTCCAGGGCCTTTGTCTCGTTTCTCTCCCTCATATCTTCAATAGAAGAACTTTCCCCTCAACTGTACCTCGGAGAGACCATCTCCTCATTGGATACTAGATTCACTAGAGTGAGATTTTGTTTCTCAATTGGCATTTAACTTTAAAATTCACCTATACAATTCCCAGTGCTTTGAATTCTTTAAAACTTTCTTGGGAACAGCCCCCCAAGTGGAGGAAAAGGGAGGCTCAAAACACACAGGAAGGACCAAGGTCTCTAGATTAGATGCTGTTCATTTACGTCATTTCATCTGTGCCAAAGGGAAGAAAGGGAATTGCTGAGTTCAAAGTGTCTTCTACACTTGTTCCATGTGTGATTAGAGAAAAAAAAAAAAAAAATCGCCCGGTTTCAGGATGATGAATTAAATGTTATAAAGTTTCGCTCTGAATCATACAGTTTGCATGTTCCAGACTTACAGAAAACCCAATAAAGATGGTCATAAAAATAGATGAAAGCGAAAACTAGAAATTTCCACACTTCCTGATCATGATGCTCACATGTGACCATACCTGGCCTCCTGCCCCGCATTGATCACCAAACTTGGCAGATAAACAAACACTCTAAAGAACCAAGCGTCCTCATCTAACATTAACCCCAACTGAGCAAACAGAGGTAACAGCTAAGCCCCTCCCATGTCACAGAGTCAGACAATTGTGCTGTGGCTGTCAAGGCCATACAGACAGCTTAGCACATCACGCTGCAGAATGCAGAACAAATACGACTCCCTGTTCCCACTGCCTGCACAACATGGCTTCCTCTCATCTAAGTCTTCACGTGCCTCTTGTTGCTACTGCCAGATCCAAGCACACAGCCTGTCCCAGCGATTGCCTTGGAGACTGTCTTGGAGAAGCTGCCCTGCGTTTCTGCTTGTTTTAGATCAGCCCCTCCCTGAGGCTTCCCCAACCCCACTACTACTTATTAAGACAATAGGACAGCGGGAGAGGCAAGGTCAGTTCAGTCCATCCTAAGAGCACAAAGGCTACCCAAGGAGTCAGGGCGCCATCCCGCCCACTGCATGGCAACGAAATAGTTCTCACATCACAAGCTTGCAGACCAGCCGGCGCACTGATATCCCCCAGATCCTAGCAGCAGATGACTCCAGTGTGGCCTTTGGTTCTGCTCACACCAACCCTGAGTTCTGTGGCCCTGTCCACAAAAGAGCACGTCTCCACCCTTCCAGCATCAAATGTGAACACGTCACATTGGTAAAGCCCTTTGCCTCGTATTGGGCTGATAAGAGCTGGGGCCGGAGGTAGTGGGTTGGTACAGATTGCAAGAAAAGTAGATCACCTTTTCTGTAGGTTTTCCCAAGGAACACAAGACATTTTGGGTGGACATTCCAAGAATCAGATAAAGAATATATAATAGGGTAGTGTCTTAGAAAAAGCATAATATCACACCTAGGGAGACAAGTGTCCCCTGTAACTGTAGAGAGAAAAAAGAAGCATCTCAATATATCACTGTTGATAGTCGGGGGGGGGGGGGGCTGAATTTTGGTGAGGGGCCCTTGGCCTCTTTTCAGTAAAACATGTTAAAGGCTGTATCAGGAATGGGACAGCCGGGACTGCAGGCATGACTCATTCTCCTGACAAATAGCCACCCAAACAGTTGGCAAGGTGCCCTGCTCTGCCCCTCTCGGTGATCTCACCACATGTAAGCATCTTGTGCCTTCACCACCTTCTCCGGAGCATGAATGGATACTTAGGATGTAGATCATTTCGCCGAAATATATGTGTGTTATCATGTAGATAAGACAATTATTTCGTAATGGACGTGGAGCCTGAATCATCTCTGCTGACTCCTGATCCTGACGTTGTGGCAGTAAAAGCCCACGCTGCTACATTAGATCACCAGGAAATGGAGGCACAGACGGAGAGAGAGATCACAGGCCACTGGGCATCGGCTGTCACACGCTGTGGTCTTAGCCCTTTCTTGTGGGTATCTGGCTGCACAGGGAAAGGCAAAGCAAGGATTTCCCCACCCAGCAGGTAGCATTTTCCCCCACACCAGGGTACTAGTGAAAATAAATAAATAAGACAGGACAAAGGTTATAAAGCAGCTCAAACAAAGAGAATAAATGAATGAATGAAACTTACGGTCCCGGCCCTCGTGACAAGATGATAACATTGGAATCGGATCAGGTCGGTTCCCTTGAATCGCCACAAGTGAGTTTATGCACAGACATCAGGAGCAATGGTGGCTTTCTATTTTAGATCTCAGTTTAGGACAGAGGGTCAAGTGTCCCCTGCTCGCTACATATCATGCACCGAACTCTTCGTAGAAAGCCGTCCTGCTAGTGTTTTCATTTAATTGGGCAGGAGTTGGAAGGTATAGGAAACAAGGAAGGAAGAGGGATCAGGGGTGTGAGGAAAAGGTAGTCTGAGCCTGAATTAATCATGATGCAAAGGTGGGGGTAAGGAGAGCGGCCATAGGGAAACCATGGCTCTGCTGCCCTGCACCGAGGTCATTGGTCATGTTTACCAGATGATCATGAGTTCAGGGTTTACAGTCAGACACTCTGTGTCTTCAAGTCTAGTCTCAGTCCTAGTTGAAGGTTAAGATGACACGAACAGTTGAAGAGCTGTTTCACTGTAATCCAGACCTGTGCACATTTCAGGAACACCATTCCCCTCCGTGCTCAGCTCCCAGTCTCGCCTTCAGCCTTCACAGCCGGCAGAGCCTTGTCAACACTGAACGGTGCTTACGGGTTGTTATTCAGATAAACTCAGGGGCGCTGGGCTGATCTGTCATAATTCCTTTGAACTTTTGGTTCTGCCTCAGATCAGCCCATTGCTCTTTCAGCTGGAGAGAAATGAACAGCCTCTGGGGAGGGAGATACCCACACACCTCTTTCATTTGCCACTAACTGCTAAGTGAAAATAGCCACCTGCCACCGTCTGGCATAAAGTCACCCTGTTTCCCATGAGCAGGCCAGGGTGCCTCTCATTCCTCAAGCTTGAAGACTCTGGAAAGGCTAGCTCAGCTGCCGGGGTCAGGGTGACATGCTGTCTTTGTAAGAGGTGTGAGTAAAGATCACATGGGAAGTGTGGATGTCACTTTAGTAGGTGGAGGGGGCAGAGACCATCTGGAGGTGGGGCTGTGCTTCCTATTTCAAATGTGTGCTACCATTCAGACTCTCCAAGACCATACAGTCGCTCTGGGTGTCCTTGGTGAACAGCCAACATGGAAATCTTTTTTTTTTCTTTCTGGACTCCCACGGTACTTCTGCATTTAACGCTGGGTAATGTGTCAGACATATTAGTGGCAGACACTTCATACACACTATATTTTCACAAATAATCTGGAAAATAGCTAGTCTGATATGCTTCCCAAACACACTACCACCACCATCACCATTTTCAAGATGAAGGAGTCAGAGCAGAACAAGACGCACGACTTGGTCCTATCATGACGCCGATGGGCACAAGAGTCCAGGCTTAAACCAAGATCAAGGTAAGACCGAAAAGGAGTAAAGACATGGTTTGGGTTTTCTGTCTCCCAGGTCTCATATGTTAACAGAAAGAGAGACATGATCTGATTATTCCCTTTGATTATAATTTTTTTGGTTTTTGTTTTTTAAAGGTTTATTTATTTAATGTATATAAAAGTACACTGTAGCTGTCCTCAGACACACCAGAAGAGGGCATCAGATCTCATTACAGATGGTTGTGAGCCACCATGTGGTTGCTGGGATTTGAACTCAGGACCTCTGTAGTCGACAATTGCAATGTGCAAGTCAGACTCTATACAAGATAGTTGTGCCTGTCTGGGAACACCGGGCAGTGCATAGTGCTTAGTGCAGAAGCCATCATTTCCTACTTCTGAGGAGGAAGTCTCAGCCATCGGTTGTCAGTATCCTTACAAATACATCTTTGTATTAAGTGTGCTTCAGATGGGGTCTTAGTGTGAAAGCTATTAATAAAAAAAAAATGCCAGTAAAGGGAAATCTGACAGTCCACAGCAGATTTGGCCCTAAGTTTTGCCATATTTTACTCTACCGGGTACGTTAATTTCCATAGACACATGGCAGTGCAGGCAGGCAGTCAGGGTTCTTTCCTGAAGAAATTTTAAGGCAGAAGAAATGTGTGTGTGTGTGTGTGTGTGTGTGTGTGTGTGTGTGTGTGTGTGTGTGTGTGTGTGTAATAGATATAGCTATACATAGATATTCTGCAACTTACAAGGGACAAAATAAAAAATTATTTCTAAGGTGAGATTTGATAACAAGGAACTGCTCTCACCCCTTAACATAAAGACACAAAATATTCTATCAGAACAAGGAACTGTACTCAGGACGTATTAAAACAACGGAGTCTTGGTGTGTAATGACAGCCCCACACTGCCTTCCCCAAAGGGTACAGGCTTGAGCACGGGAAAGCCTGAGCATTTCAGCTGCAATGTATTAATCCATCTTGCTGAGCTCGATTCTCCTGGACTGGTCAGTTGGAGCTGCAGAAAAGAGCTATTGGGAAATGGTCTGCTCACCGGCAAGCATATACTTAGGGTGGGCTGTGTTATTTTACATCTCTGGAGGTATGAGCTGGAAGTGCGATTTTATTCACTGCATAAGTGCTCTCAACAACCCTTCTGGAACTGTAAGTGGAAGGAAGTGAATGAGGCTGGTAACTGTGCTTAGATCTGTGTTCTTAACCTTAATACTCTAAATGGAGGTTTCATTAGTGTAATTTGTCACAGAGATAAATGTATCTCTCTGGTTTACCTCTCCTCTTAAGTAAATTAGACAACTCAACTAAATCAAGTTCGATTGTTTTGGGAGTACATTTGTAATAACATTATTTACTATGCCAAATATTCGGCCAGAATGGGCCATTAAAATATGTGACATCAACAAATTGGAACATAGCTAGCCAATGTAAATTTAAGTATAATGCTAAACATTATCAACCAAGAGAGCTAGTAAAGGGGCTTAAAAGCTATCAAAGAAACGTTTTTGCTTGTAGTATTTTATGCTAGGAGCATGGCTCTGGAGTTCTGCCCATCCAGATGAGAGCTGAAATCATCGGAGCAGATAAAAATTGCAAAAGAAGGAAAGCAGAGGAGGCTAAGAGATTGTCACAGCCAGAGAGGATGGGTGACAGCAAGGAAAACCTGTCTTCCATTCACGGCAGGACTGATGCTCACATAAACTCACATGACTGTGGCAGCACACCCAGGGTCTGCACAGGTCAAGCCAGATGTGGTCCCAGTGCTGAGAGAGGGATGTGGACAAGGTCCCTCTTCCCTAGCCGTCCCCAAATGACAATCACTTGGAAAGGAAGAATCCATTTTCTCCAATGGAGTCTCACTGAGTGTATTAATCACACTGAAGGGTAGGCCCCAGGCACAACACAGCAGTAGACAGCACATAGCCAACATAAAACGTTGTCTTTGTAGATTTTCCTCTTGTCTCATGACGCTTTGCTTGTGGGTTGTGTGCGTTTCCTGTGATGTTTTTGCTGCAAATTTATTTATTCTGATTTGTTCGCCGTTTTCATTTACGTATTTGTTTTCCGAAGAGAGAGAGTTGCATGGGTAAGGAGGTGGGGAGAGTGTGAGAGGAAGTGGGAAAGAAATCACAATCAGAAATCACTGTATAAATTTTCAATAATTTTTTAAAAGAAAAAGAGAATGGGAACACAGGACGAATGCTAAATGCAATTATCTTTGCTACACATGCCTTTTGCAACCCCAAAGGCCCATGTGTTGAAGGCCTGGTTCCCAGTTTGGGAACAGAAAGATGGCACAGCCCTTAAGATGCTGGGTCTAGTAGGACACCTTCTGGCCACTGGCCACTGGAAGGTTGGTCTTGCAGGAGACGCTAGGACCCCAGTTCACCCCTGTCCCTTTCCAAATGCATTTGACCCAGGCAGCTCCCTACATCACCCACTGTTGGGCCACCAATAAACAGGAGCCAGCAAAGAACATGCGCATGCGCTTGTGAGCCGAGAAACCTTTTCTCTTACCACTTTGCTTCTTAGGGTGCTTGTTTCAATAACAGCTGAGGAACCCAAGCTCCAGGGAGGGGCCAATAGCAAGAGCATAGCCAAGGAAACCAGCAAGGAAAGGGGGATGGGCAGGGAAGCGAACACTGGTGGCAACCAGGTCACACTAGACTTCCTTTTTAGGAGAGCAGAAATAGGTGTCACAATTGACTGGCACCTGACTGAGTCAGACATCTCCCACCACACATTTACCTGTCCTCTGGGTGGCTCTCAGCTGTCACCTGGAGGAAAAGACAATATTGCTGTTTTCTTTAGAAGTTAAGCACAAAAAAAATTCATCACAAAGGAACCCATGCTGCAAAGGTAGATTTCTATTAAAGACCTGTGTGCAAACCTTGAATATGAACATCAAAATCAACATCCATGCACGCAGATGCTCAACTTACAACGGTGCCGCCATTTCTGGATGAACCACAGTGCATCTCCTACACCCACCCATGGACCATTGGTGACTTACCCAGAGGAGAATCCATGGCTAATCCTTGAGATCTGGTGGCTGACCCCTGAGATCCAGCTCAATGACTGTACAGTGTTTCTTATACCACATACCATGCTTCTGTTCTCAGAAGAAAAAAAAAGGCAGGTCTGCAGTACAATTTTCACTAAATATGTAGCATTTTATACCGCATTAATTTTTTTTAAGTTGGATTATCCTAAGACCAAAAACTGTGTATAATAGATACATTCGAAGGGAAATGCCTTATTCAGCAACATTCTATGACCATAATGAAACCCAAGAAAATGTCACAGAATCATAGAGCTGAGCAGGCAAGAGTTAGGTGAGATGCAAAGAGCGCCCCCTGATGGCATTTTCTCTGTGGTCCCCCAACCACTGCACACTGCTCTGTATTCCAGAGAGGTGTTTGCAGAAATGTCATAGACCTGAGAAGACCGCCCTGCCTCAGGTGGAGCTGGAGTGTTGGGTGAGAGTCATTTACGAGGTGGGGAGGGGAGCAGATGGTGCTTTGGCTGCAAAGGAGGAAGCAGGAGTTTCGATAAAGTAAGAGGGGGTTCCGCAGGAGAAAGGGGGCTGCAAATCAAAGAGTGCAGGCTCTTCCAGAATGTAGGAGAGAGAAGAAAGCAGTTTGTCCCAGAGACTAGGAAGGACCTAACCCTGAAGACACCTTAATGATAACCCGGTCAAAGTCCTTCGAGACTTGCGTTTGTCTTGTTTGGACCCTTAGATATTCTGTTAATCTGTTTCAGGAAAATGGTCTACCGTTAGCAGAGCGCAGCGTACAGTTGCTCCCTGCCCTCCAGTAAAGGCGCCAACGTTCTCCAGTGTCAGGCTCCGAGCCCAGGTCATCCTGTCTCCCTGCTGCCTCCATTCAGAATGGAGCTCATGGGATCTGCCTCACACGGGAGTGAGATGGAGGGAGAGCTTGGTTCCCTGAGCACAGGTAGGAACGGCTAGATGTGAAGGAGCTCACTAATGGTGAACAGACTGGTGAAGTCATCTTATCAGTTCAAAGGAGATCATGGTGCTGGGACCCCTCCCCCCACTGGTGACCCCTTGATGCTGGGATCCGTCTCCCCGACAGTGACCCCCCTGCAGGCTCCCTTTCAGTCTCTGAACCTGAGAAGAACATGCTTGCTTCAGCAACCAATGGGACTGAAGACCATGAAAAGAGCTCAGATCCTTCAAGCTTCGTGGATACGCGTCAAAAGGATGGTAGTTCTCAGAAACAGCTATGGCAACAAGACAAAGCAAAACCAAACATCTAAATGTAGTAAAAATCAAGGTGCACTCCAACTTGGAAGAAAGCCTTAGAGGCCTGTATGTTTCAGACACAACTGCTCTGGGAAACCAAGGGAGTGACACTAATAAGAGTCAGGGGTGATGTGTACAGTGAGAACATGTACAAAGCACACGTGACAGCCAAGTGGCCAGGGAGAGGCAGAGCTGAGCGCCCCGGGACATAGCACTCCCATATAGCAGAGCAGGAGGCAGCCAAAGAGGGGTAGAAGGAAGTCCTGGGGCTGTAAGAGAAACTGGGGGCGGGGCAGGGTGGTGGTTATGAAAGCCAGCGCATGCGAGACAGTCAAAGGACAGGAAAGGACTGGGGCTACACAGAGGTCACAATGCTAGGAGGGAGCCCAGAGGGCAGGGACGTGTCAGTGAACTAAGCAAGAGAGCAGAGACCCCTGTGGGGCCAAGTCAGGCCGCTGCCACAGTTTGTCCCGCCTTCCGTAATATGTGGGGTGTAAATACTTCAGGGTACAAACCCTTTACTTCCACACAGAAGGAAAGCAGGGGAAGGGGAGAGGGGAAGGCAAGAGGACTCAACATGGCTGTAAAAACACCCTGACGGGGTTTTTGGAAATTACGCAGAATAAAAAGAATTGGCACCCAGCTCCCCCACACGGTGTGAACGGCACCTAGCTTCATTTCAGACACACCATGGGGGAAGAGATCAGGAAGTGGAAGGAACAGGAGACAGACCAGCAGACTGTTAGGGGACCACAGGAAAGTAATAGTAAAGAAAGATATCCCATAGGGTGTCCTTAGGAATTGAATAAAGAAGTTAGGGAGTCTCTTGAGGGGGATGTGGGGTGAAGAGAGCAGGAGGCAGTAGAGAAGACCCTGGATGGGGCTCGCAGAAGCCCAAAGCCGGAAGCCGAGAAGGCCATCCTATCTTTCCCAGTTGGAAGCCTGGCGTGATGTAGCTAAACTGCCGAGCAAGAGGTTACCAGAAGGCACCCTGATGAATGACCTAATTTTTCTCTGACATCTGTGGGGCGTGACGGAAGCAGCTACGGAGAAGATGTCTTCAGCGGAGTAATGAGGTCTAAACAACTGAACTGAGCAGCCGCGAAGGTCAGAGCACAGTTGTACCTGAGCCCAAGGCCCGCCTATTGGTGGACCCGGCGATGCGAGAGCCCTCACATATTCCCTGTGAAGGTCAGTGTGCCTGGTGCCCAAACACTGAAGGGTGGCCATGTTTAAATCATGACAAGACCTTGAAGTAATTGTTGATTCTGAAGTAATGGCTTTTATTAAACAATGCCAGTTATGCCGGTGGATTTTGATTATGTTCATATAGCTCGTAGCTTATGCACATATGAATCTGCAATCCATATAATTTAGTGATCATTCAACTCATATTTGCTGAATACATTTTTGTGCCAAGAAATGTGCTAGGAACAGTAGAGAGGAGACCAAAACCAGATAAAGTATCTGCCAGTAGAGAATGAATGGTCTGATTTCCTGAGGAAATAATATCTAACTATAAAATAATTTATTTCTGCAAAGGATTGTCTACAGAGCAATAAGAGTATACCATCGGGCTGGAGAGATGACTCAGCCATTAAGGGCTAGGCTCACAACCGAAAATATAAGAGTATGCCATCAACAGAGGCTAGGAGATGGGAGAGAACTTTCACCCCATAGCATGCCCTCACTACCTCGCATATCCTTGGAAGTTTGACCATCACAGTCTGCATATTTCACACCTCCCTTATGACCATGCACACAGCAGGTGCCCAGTGTGTGTTGGAGAGACAGACCGACGTCCGGAAGTTAGCGTTTGTCGTCAGGACTGGTTAAGCCACCAGCCCTGCTTTTGCAAAACAACTACGGGCGGGTATGGTGATAATGGAATCTTCCTGACCGTCCTGTGCATATGGTCAGGGCAAGTCAGTCCAGCTCCACTGTTCAGACTGAGCCCCCTCAAATACAGGGTGCCATTGGCATGCCTTCTCTTCTAAACTCAAATGAGAGTTCTTTTGCACTAACACACACTGAGACTCTGTAGAGCCGATTCCACTTAATGTTTCGGGGAGAGGAAGCTGCCCTTCAGCAGGGCCCTCTGAATAGCAGTGCTCACACTGCTGAGGTTTTGGAGGAAGAATAACCACAAGAGAAGAAGGGCTGGGAATAGCACAGGTACTGGTGCTAAAAGACAAGGCCTGAGGAAAGACAGACACAGGTGCAGGAGCTCCCAGGAAGAGCTTAGAGCTGTCAGTGTCAAATCATGGGGCCTTTTATCGATAGCCAGCAGATAGCCCTGCGTGTTCTCATTATAATGTTAAGGTGGTACAGACAACAAAGTACAAAACCACCTCTGTTTCTGCCCAGTTTTCTTCCAACTGGGATCTGGCAGTTAAGGTGTGGGGCCTCTGTGAGATCATTAGGTCACAAAGCTGCTCCCATGGGTGGAGTTGGTGGCCTTATAAAAGGATCAAGGGGCCACATGTGCAGCCGTCTGCACTTTCTGCTGAAAAGTTTCTGGTCTGGGGTTCAGGGGGGAGCCTGAAGCTGGTGATGGTTTCGGGTAA
Source organism: Micromys minutus (assembly GCF_963924665.1). Taxonomy (NCBI): domain Eukaryota; kingdom Metazoa; phylum Chordata; class Mammalia; order Rodentia; family Muridae; genus Micromys; species Micromys minutus. The sequence goes on along the minus strand of NC_137961.1, from coordinate 14,255,076 downwards.
GAGATTTATTAAAAAGTCATTTGCAGACAGCCAGGTGTGGGTTCTGGGCAGAGGTCAGGCCCACAAAGCAAAATGAAGGTTCCTTCTTCGAAGTCTGGGGGAGGGGAGGTTTCCTGTCACATGGTTGATGAGCAGTCCACATTAGCCCTCATTAGAGGGGAAATGGAAGACTTGGAGGACAGCATGCCTGGCTGAGGTACACATAGTGTATTAGTAGCCCTCTGGTGGGCTAGATTCTGGCAGACTGTGACTTTAAACTTTATTGGTGTCTTTATTATTCTTGTTCCTTGTTGGGTTTTAAAGCTGGGACGAATAAATGACTGGGGTGCATATGTAACATACCGAAGTGGACCTGACCTCCAGGTTCTCCCAGCATCCCTCAGTCCTTACCTGGCATACTCAGCCCGCTACTCTGAACTTTCCAGCCCAGAAGCTAGAGGTTCTTCCAAACATCTCTCTCTCCCTCTCCCTCTTTTTTACTCTTCTCTCTCTTTCCCCCTGCACACGCTCTTTCTCTCCCCCTCTCCCCTCTGTCTACCTCCCCACGGCAACTTCCCTAACCTACTTCCTTGGGACCAGTAAACACTTCCCAATAGACCTGCCTTTATATGCTCTAATCTGCCTTAAATTGGCTCATTTCACGACGAAGAATAACGTATCCGTTCCTATTGCTGTTGTAAAACACCATGACCAAAGGTAATTTGGAAGGAAAAGTTTATCTCTTACTTCCAACACTGAGGGAAATGAGGCAGGAACTCCCAGCAATAATGGAGAGTCGGGAGCTGATGCAGAGGCCATGGGGAAGTGAGTGCCGCTGACTGCCTTGTTTCTCATGGCTTCTTCACTTTGCTTTCTTATACCATACAGGACCACCTGCCAGTGCTGGTACCGCCCAAAATGAGCAAGGTCCTCCTGTATCAATAATAACAGCAATAATAATAACCATTATTAGTAGTGGTGTTTGTTTGTTTGTTTGTTTTCTGTTTTTTAAAGACAAGGTTTCTCTTTGTAGCCTTGCCTGTTCTAGAACTCACTTTGTAGACCATGTTGACCTTGAACTCACAAAGATCTGCCCGCCTCTGCCTCCCGAGAGATGAGATTAAAGGTGTGGCCATCACTATTGGCTCCACATCAGTCATTCATCAAGGCAATGTGACAAGGCACACTGTAGTGGTAAATATTGAAAAAGGAACCACCGACCCTCCCTGTTGCTGGTATTGTAGAGCTACATGGTATTTGAGGGATAGTTTCATCTCAAATAGCTGCACTCAGCAGACTCTCTGGACCAGAGCTCCCACAGCTTCTGAGAGAGATTCTAGAATGTTGGGGTTTTCATTTGTTTGTTTGTTTGGGTTGTTTTGTTTTTTGTTTTGGGTTTTTTTTTTTTCCTTAAAAGCCCCTTACTCTAAATATTCAGCAATTGTATTGTCCCATCCAGTAGGTATCAAGACTTTCAATTGCCTGTAAACTGTCAGAGTGAGCCCCTCTGGTGATTTCTTGTAACAACAACACCACACAGATTTGCCTACACCCCAGTCTTTTGGAGGCATTTTCTCAATCAGAAATTGCCTCTTCATGGTTGTCTAGGTTTGTGTCAAGTTGAAAAAAAAAAAAAACAACCAGTAAAATTGATCCCATGTCAACTTGCCACAAAAACATGTAAGTTATAACTATAAACTTTCCTTTATCATTCATCTATAAGGTCACATATTAATACCAACATCATAATATAAAACATTCCAACTTTTGAAATTTCCATGGTCTTTAAAAAGTTAAACATTTTAAAGGTTTGGGCTATTTAAAACATCCACTTTTTTTTTTTTTTCAAAGTTCAAGCCTCCCTAAAATATCCAGTCACTCTAAAACATTAAAATCTCTCCAAAACACCAAAGTCTCTCAACCCTGGGCTCTTGAAAAAGCACAACTACTTTAAATACTTTCTTATTCCAAGAAGGAAGAACCAGGGCACAGTCATAACCAGACCAAAGAAAATCCAAAGACCAATAGTGTAAAGATCCGTGTTATAGTTCTAGAAGTTATGACCGTCTAGGTTCCAGAGAGCTTGTCACAGTACACATAAGCATATTTCACAGGGCTGCACACCAAAGCTGTTCTGTTCTTGGTGGTGGTGGTCATTCCATATTCCTGTTCCTAATACACTGGTGTCTCCAACACAACTAAGGCTGCACCCTCACAAATGGCCTGGGTTTTCTTTAAAAACTCTGATCTTGCCAAATGGTGCCAAGCCTAAACTTCTCTATGTGACTTTTCAGGCCTGGGCCTTGTGCTGCAACTGAGGGTACACCTTCTTCTCCAATGGCTTCTCCCAGACTTTCACAGTACCAAGCCTTAACTGACCGTGACCTTCCATACCTTCAACACCAATACCATCTTGGTGATTCTTATATACTATCAAATTTGGCTGCCAGCATAAGATTAGATCACAACTTCTGAATGCTGACCTTGAGTAAACATTTCATAGATGGTTTTGCCTCAGTGATGTTTTTGTTTGTTTGAGGCAGATTTCCTCTCTGTAGCCCCTGTTGTCCTGGAACTCGGTTTACTTAAGCCCTGCCTCTGCTTCCCAAGTGCTGTGATGAAGAGTGTACACCACCACACCCAGCTTGATCTTTTCTTAATCACAACTGATTCTTGGGCTGAAGATGACCAGTAGCAATTTGTCTCAGCAAAACAAAGGTTTTACTTTAGAAGTTCTGGTCTCCCGTTATTCATAGACAATTCTTCAACTCCAACTGACCAGAATCATATGTTCTTAAAGCACAATAGAGAGAGTCATTGCTTCCCTCTGAAACCTGACAAACCAGGACTCCACCATCTTCACTAACTCTGCCATTCTTGTCTTCCCCACAGAGAAGCCCACTGAGCTCTGACACGACAGCTTTTCTAGCTCAAAGTTCAAAGCTTCACAACCCTCCCAATATAACCCCAGCAGGTCTGTCACTTTCTGGATGCTTGGAACCAAACTTGGGTCCTCTACATGAGAAGTACATGCTCTTAATCACTGAACCATCTCTCTACCTTTATACTTTCTTGCCACGGTTTCTTAGCTTGCTAAAAAGCTCCCTGATACACTGATATTTGTTAAAAAATAAACTTTACTCTGGTTAAAATGAAAGCAAAAAATGAAGTATTTTAATTCACTTGGTCCGAGTGATTAAAAGTGATAGGAACAATATAATAATAAAATCAGTGATGTGGTTATGTAATCATTAATAAATAAAACTGAAACCACACGTGCCCTTTCATCTCAGTCTTGTTGTGTCTGTTCATTTCATTTCCCACCATGAATTAGCTGGGTTAAACACTTTTCCTCCTCAAAAACAGCTGAAATAGAAATTTTCTTTGCCTTTTCTTTTCATTCTCCTCTTTCTTCTCCTCCTCCTTTACCTCCTCCCCCTTCTTCTCCTCCTCTTCTCCTCTACCTCCTCCTTCACCTCCTGCTCCAATTTCTTCCTCCTCCTCTTCCTATTCTCCTTGAGACAGGGCCTTACTATGTATCTCTGACTGACATGCCAGTCTCTGGGGTCTATGCTTAGCTCACACAGGCCAGTCCTTGGGATGCATGGTCATCACACAACATCCATCTGGGACACCTTCTCATGAACCTCAGTCCAGTCTGCTCCATGGACTTCAATAGTCACTTTGCCACTGCTTCGGTCAGGGAAATGACTGCTCTTTATCCTGCTTCCTCACTTTCCCTTACTTAGCTCGATACCGTGGACAATAGCATTTAGCCCACTATTTATAGACATGCCTTCCTGTGCTTTACTGGGCAGAACAGCGGAAAGTCTTTGTCTTAGTTGTGTAGTAAGGATTTTAAGATCTCTGGTTCAAACCGTGTGAACTTGAGTCACATATCTAAACATTTTTAGGTCTAGGTTTCACCCTTGAAACAATGGGACTAAGAATAATCTCTGTGTCATAGATGAGGAGTCAATGAAGTCATAGACTTAGCAGAGAGTCTGATACACAATAAACAGTGAGATGCATCCAGAAAGGAAGCGTGAAGCCAGAACAATTGTTCACTGGTTCAAACGTTGAGCATTTGGACGAAACTTTTGCAGTAGAAATAAGTAACCTGGCCACAGACATTGATTCAGATGGACAAATGGACAAAGAGGCCAGACGCAATGATGTGATAAGTTATTTCTTTAGGTCTAGGAATCAAAATGCCATCAAAGTACTTTTAAAGTCTTCCTGAGTTTCAAGACTTTCTCATTCTCTCTCTCTCTCTCTCTCTCTCTCTCTCTCTCTCTCTCTCTCTCTCTCTCTCTCTCTCTCCATTTTCTTCTTACTTGCTTGCTTTATTTCTTTTGTATGTGAGGAGGTGCTGTGAGCTTTATGCATTGGTGCCTTTTATTATTCATTTAATGTATGGATATGAATACACTGTCACTCTCTTCAGACACACCAGAATGGGGAATCAGATGTCATTACAAATGGTTGTGAGTTACTATGTGGTTGCTGGGAATTGAACTCAGAGCCTCTGGAAGAGCAGCCAGTGCTCCCAACCACTGAGCCATCTCTTCATCCCACACTGGTGCCTTTAATCACACTCCCCTTATTTCCTTGAAATAGATGGTTCTTTGCCCAATGAGGCGCTCACTGTTTCAGTTAGGGTGGTTCCCCATTGAGCTGCTGGTACACACCTGTCTTCATTATCCTTCATGCAGGGGTTACTAGTATGTTCTAGATTTTACACCAGCGCTGAGGATTAAAGGCCATGTCTTAATGCTTGCATAGCCACAAACTTTACATTTTTCCATGGTCCAACTCCCAGGAGAACCAGGAAGATCATGATGGAGAGGCTCTATAGCTTCATATACTAACAAGCATAGCTTTTTAGAAAAAAAAATAATAAAAACATTTACGTCAAAAAGTAGGATAAACTGACAAGAAAGGCCCATTGCAATAGGCTTCCCTGCCAAATCAGCAACACATCTTCCCATGTGAATAATGTTATGGGTCTTCCATAGACTTTGAAGGAAGTCTGGAGTCAGGTTTATATATTGATGCATTTATACACTTTGACAGGCTACCTCTGCTCCTAGCGGTGACATCTGTGGGCACTCTTTCTTTAAGAATGTCTGGCTTTATTGTAAATTTTTATATTCTGCTCAGGAGGGCAGATGAATATTAGGTTGCTTTCCCAAACCTCTTCTAAGCAAAACTCACCATGGTCAGAGTTCTCCTAGCCGTCATGGAGTGCCAATAAACTGTTTGCACACCTAGCCCCAGGTTAATGCTTATACCCTAGTCTCAGTAATCAGCATAGACCATAAAGAACAGAGGCCACATTGGTAAGACTCAGGGACATTCTTTACTACATGATCTGAGAAGAGGCAACTGAGACTAAACATGACAATTCATTAGTTCTAAAGAGTCTCCTTTGGCACACATAAGATCTCATGCTAAAGTCAACACAACCGAAGGCTTTGACACAACACAAAAATGACTGATATGCAGAGCCTGAATGGTGTCATGCCAGAGCTAACCTGCTCCTCTCAGCTTCTGTGAGTCAATAAATCCCTTCTGTGACTAAGCCAGTTTGGGCTGGGTTCCTCCCCCTGAAACCCACTCCCCCAGGGCTGCAACTAAATAATCCCAATAGACATCCATCAAAGCACCCTTCCCAAATGGGAGCCTCACACTTTGATTCTGTAAAAAAAAAAAAAAAAGTTAACTGGTTTCTTTAGCCAGCTCTACTGTGAATCAGGCATGATTCAAGAGCACTGTGTGGGTAAGGGATGCTTTTCTTTGGGGATGCCTGCGGTTCACATTTCTGAATGGGCCAGAAACTCCTATAAATTTCACCTGTTGACATATTTTCTTTGCAAGCATTTGTACTGCTTCAAGGGGAGGAACCGGAAAGAGAGTTGGAGAAGGGAAAGCATGAGACAGAATATTAGTGACTATGCAGGAAGCAATATAGCTGGTGGCCTTTTAGCAAAAGCCTGGCATGTGGGCACATGTGGTGTGAATTCTCAGTAGAGGAACTAATCGGGCAGCGTTATCTGATCTGGAACGGCAAGAAAAAAAGAAGCCTTCTCTTTTCTGTGCCCTTGTTTGCTATGACTGAAAGTGTTTTGGTGTGGGGCTGGCACTGGAGTGTCCACAATTGAGCCCTGACGACAGGCTGGGCTCAGTGGGAAGCTGGCGTGTTTTCCAGTTGCCAACAGTCAGTTCATGAAAGTGGCCTTTTGTTTTGTGAAATCCAGGGCAGGCTTTTGATTGAAAACTCAAGTGAAGCATGCTGAAGCTTGAAGTTAAAGAGGTAGGGAGTTTCTCAAGCCCTTCTGAGCAGTAGAGGTTTGCTTGCCGTGACATCCAGGCAGAGGAGACTGTAGAAACAGACTTGAACAGGGGCCTCCAGACCTGGGATTTTACTAATCGACTGGTTCAAAGATTACCTCCTGCTTTTACCTGGCTTTGTGGCCTTGGATATAAGAGTTGATCTCTTTGAATTCATGCCCTTGTCTGTACATCTGTTCTTGACATCGGTAATTAGTTAAATTATACCGACTAGTAGAATCCAGGGTCCATAATAACAAATCAAATCAGATAGTTTCCTGACCCACGTTTCACTTCCTACCGCCTCGGTGACCCACAGTCAACAGCAGTCGGGAAAGATTCTATGGAGATTTCAGAAACAAACATCTCCTAAGCTGGAACTGCACACTGCTCTCGAAGGGTGGGAAAAGCTTGCACAGATCCTTTCTGCTCAGGCATAAGTCAACCCTCTGGACAGCATGTTTACGCTCTATGCCCTCTGAGTCCTTGAGTCTCCCAGGAGACATCTCAGCTTTCAGATAGACTAGAATGATATTGAAATGTTCAAACTTAAGCAACCTTTATTTTTCTTACAAATGACCCCAATGTTAAAAAAAAAAAAAAAAAGTATTGATGCTGGCAACTTAACTATAGCACGCTGTATTGTTATCCAGTCTTCCTTTGAGTTTTACAGCTCCAACTGTGGCTGGTGTGACTTCATCTTACATTCGCACACCTGTGGTACATTGCATACACGTGTGCACATGTGCATGTATGTGAGTATGTGTGTAGCTCAATATGATTGTCAGACAGGCATGGGGTCTTAGGTTGTTTTGCACATGGATACACAGATCTGATGCTGCAAATAAACATCGATAGAATACCACTCACCTGTGGATAGATGCCCACTCTCCTGAGAGACTCAAGGACTCAGAGGGCATCGAGTATAAACATGCTGTCCAGAGGGTTGACTTATGCCTGAGCAGAAAGGAGCTCTGCAAGCTTTTCCCATCCTTCGAGAGCAGTGTGCAGTTCCAGCTTAAGTGTTGTTTGTCTCTGAAAATCTCCATAGAATCTTTCCCGACTGCTGTTGACTGTGGGTCACCGAGGCTGTAGGAAGTGAAACGTGGGTCAGGGAACTATCTGATTTGATTTGTTATTGTGGACAATGGATTCGACTAGTCAATATAATTCAACTAATTACTGATGTCAAGAGCAGATGTACAGATGAAAACAGGAGTTCGAAGAGATCATCACGAGGAGGGTGGGGTGTTCCTAAACATGAGAACTTCGTTTTTATTTAACAGGATCAAAAGACAGCACTTATATTGCTGTGATTTTGTGTATAATATCAAAAATATTAATTTAAAGACTAACTTTTATATTTTATCAGATTTTGTTCTATCCAGTAAAATTTTAAACTGTTCAACAACCACCTCTTTATCAGACTAGGTGGATGTTAACTAAACCAAAAATTTTCACTACCCCACCATTTCCTCAAGGAACTAGTTTAGTTCTTAGTCCTTATCAAGGTTTAATTCTTAATCATCTGTGTATTTCAACTATATAGCACAAAACTAGAACCCAAAATATATTTTATAAATCCCCCAATGTTCAGTAATGGGAAAACAAACAATTAAGAAGAGTAGACAAAAGATTTGAATGTATACCAAGAAAGAAAGAGAAGTAATATACACAAGAAAAAAATGCATATCCCAAGATAACAAGAATATTTATGTTAATAAGGTGACATTATAAATCACTAACCATTAGGGAGATCCAACATACCACAACACATCTAGAAGAACTGTAAAAGATGAACATGGAGGGCTAATTTAGCACCTAAAGGAGCAAGTTCTATTTCTAGCACCCACATGGTGGCTCACAGCCATTCTTCTATAACTCCAGTTCCAAGGGACCCAATACTTTCTTCAGTTCTTTGTGGACATCAGCCATATATATGGTGTATATACATACATGTAGGCAAAACACTAATACATAGACAATGGAAACAAATCTTAAAATAAAAGTAGAATGGTAAAACTTACCAAGGGTTGGTGATATGACAGAGGAACCAGGGCTAGCACATGATCATAGTGTATGCTCCTAAAAAGCTATGACCATGTGAAAAACAATTCACAATTTCCTGAGAGCTTGAATGTTTACCTACCCACTGATGCAGGCTTCCTATTTCTAGATATTTTCCTAACCAAAAACAAAAAAAAAAAAAACAAAAAAAAAACAAAAACAAAAAAAAGGAAAAAGGAAAAAAAAAAGAAAGAAAAACAGAGAGGAAGAAAGAAAGCAGAAGACTACCTAAGGATTTATAGATGAATGTCTAGTGAGTTTTGTTTGCAGCATTTAAAACCCAGAGATAAACATCCACAAAGAAGTTAACTGGAAAAGATAGATAGAAAGATAGATAAATAGATAGATAGATAGATAGATAGATAGATAGATAGATAGATAGATAGATGGATGGATGGATGGATGGACAGATAGATAGATGATAGTGTGTGTTATGACAGTAATCATCCATGAAAATGAATTAATTCTTTAAATATAGAAAAGGCATTGGTAAATCTCAAAAGAGACATGATAAGTTGAGGAAATCAGACTGAAAAATAAAACAGCATATGGTGTTCAAATCTACAACCACCAACTCCATGGCCATCAACTCCATGACCATGAACTCCATGACCACCAACTCCATGACCATTAACTCCATGACCACCAAATCAATGACCACCAACTCAATGACGACCAACTCCATGGCCACCAACTCCATGACCATTAACTCCATAACCACCAACTCCATGACCACCAACTCCATGACCATCAACTCAATGACCATCAACTCAATGACCACTAACTCCATGACCACCAACTCCATGACCATTAACTCCATGACCACCAACTCAATGACCATTAACTCCATGACCACCAACTCCATGACCACCAACTCAATGACCATTAACTCCATGACCACCAAATCAATGACCACTAACTCCATGGACATCAACTCCATGACCATTAACTCCATGGCTGCCAATTCCATGGCCATAAAATCCTAATGAATGCAAGTGACTGTTGCAGAAGGCTGACCAACAGTTGGCTGGAGAAGAGGGCATAGGACAGGAAGTGACAGAGGTAGGGATGTCAAGCACTCAGGACAGAAACTTTTTAGACTAATGAGTAGACTCACTTTCCTTTTTTTCTTATTTCTCTCTCTTCTTTTTCTATTGTTTGTTTACTCGTTGTCTTTTGAGATGGGATCTCATGAAAACCAAGCTGGCCTTGAACTCACTATGTAGACAAGACTAACTTTGAACTCCTGATCCTCCAACCTCTCTCTGAAGTGCTGAGATTACAAATGCATGTGGGCTACCACACCCTGCTGGTTTCATTTTCCTGATTGTGATCCTAGTTTCAAGACTGTGTGAGTATATGCCAATTTTAGTAGGTTGCTCTCCATTAAAACTTTCGGTTTATTTTGTATGAATAAAAGACCTCAATTTAAAAATATACGCCCTCTATTTTATAGATAAAGAGTTTGTTCATGTCTGAAACATTCTCCACTGATGATAATTTTTAAAATACTTTACTATTCCTAGAATTTAGGTGTGTCTTGGATATGGTTTGTCCCACAAGGTTTATTTGAAGGTTTGCTCCTTAGTATGGCAGGCAGTGTTGAATGGTAGAACCTTTAAAAACTGGGGCTTAGTGTGAATTTATGGTCGAAGGGACAATTAAGGCTGAAAGGTAGTTCTTGAGAGTGTGGGCTGTCATGAAGTAAGGCTATGGCATTCCCTCTTGGCTTCTACAAGCTGCTGCTTCCCTTCTGCCTCTGATCGAATCTAATGGGAGAAATCTTCACCAGAGGCTCAAAGGATGGGATCACCTAGTATTGAATGCTGAGTGGGCAAAACTGTCAGCGACCCAGTCTCCTTTTGTTTATCAAGAACACAGCCTCCATTACCCTGCTACAGAAAGATAGACGCTGAGAGAAAGCATGTTGACTGTAGGTAGGATTTCAGCGTGATCTGTGGCTCCTACCCGCACTTCGGGCTCATGAGCTTCTCCAGCACCTAACTTCAATCTCTGGTGTTAGATCTTTGCAGAGAAAACATCCCAGCCTACACAATCCCATTAAATCCCACACTTAGCAGCAATCCAGAGCTCTCACTTCCCGACCAAGACCAACCTTGCCTGCCAGGCCACTCCTTCCTCGGAAGCTCCACCAGCTCTTGCCCTCTGGAATTGAGGCCATTGAACAAATGTCTAGCTGAGTGAGTGCTAACCTGGCTCACTGGGTCATTTAGCTGTCGTTGATATTTTCAACAGTGCGAACAGTCACTGTGTGTGTCCAGTTGTAACTTGCTTAAAATCAGTCCTCAGTTTTGGACCATTTTTCTCCCTGGTTTTGGTGGTGCTCTGCAGTCTTTCTAGGTGAAAGGCTTACATATAAAGACATCAAGAAGGAATTCTAAGAGGCTTGGCCAGCTTATTCTAAGAATTTATCCAACTACTTCAAGCCATTTCTTCTGTTGATCTATGGGATTACTGCAGAAACAGCCAGGGCCTTTGCTGATTTATCCCAGAATATCATCCTTGTTGGGGCACGGCTGTAGGCTATCACAATTGCACAGGGATTTTGTTTTCCTCTGACAGGCTCAAAGTAGGATACTAGCACTAAGCACACAATAAGCCTTATAGGGACAGAAAGATTTATGGATTATAATTGATTTTTCATATACTCAGTTTAGGAAAACTTGGATAAGAAATTTTTATCTTCCTCCAACATGCATACAAGTTTAACCTGAGACATGTACTCTCACTGAAAAGCAAGAATGTGTATGTGGGGGGGCATGTTTGGTATGATTTTGTGTGTGTGGTACATGTGTTTGGTATGTGTATGATATGTTCGTGGGGAGGGTGGTATGGTTCTCTGTCTGTGTATATATATTGCATGTATGTCTATGTCTATGGTACATATATTTGTGGTGTTGTGTGTGTGTGCACATGTGTATGGTGTTCAATGTGTGATGTGGCATATGAGATGTGTCTGATATAATATGTGCTTGTATGTTTGTGTGTGTGTATGTATCTGTGTATATGTATGTATGTATGTGGTATCTGTGTGTGTGTGTGTGTGTCTGTGTGTGTGTGTGTGTGAGAGAGAGAGAGAGAGAGAGAGAGAGAGACTTGTACTGTGGGGATATGCTAATGTTAGCACTGCTTGATCAGCTTGATTAGAGGAAATTGTACTAACTGAAGAGACAGATACTGACGAATCCAGAAAATGCTGGAAAGAAGTGGTGCATAGGAAGTGCCAGAGGTTATGAGTTGAAATCCACTGAACAATAAGATGGGGTTCTTCCTGCTGATCCGAGACCTTCTTACCTCTTGGGCACAAACATAAACCTCAGCTAAGCCTTTCTGTAGCCAGAATTCTTGGCAGGCAGTCATGTGGGGGTAATTTCGCCTTTGTCTGGCTGCTACTCTCTCCCTGCCCTCGTCCCTTCTGATGTCTGACTGAGTGGAAAGAATCCATTGCTGCGTTGGCTCTTCCTGAAATCTACAGGGTGGGGGAGGAGGCACAGCTCCACCAGCAGAGACAAGGCATGTGACAAAGCCCTGTAGACTACTCCCCTTGATAGAAATGGACAAGGAAGAATTGCAGTGTGTGGTGGGGTGACCTAGCTGGCTTCAGCCACTGGGCTTGGCCATCTGCCTTTCAGTGCCCAACCTAGTCCTCATGTGGCCCTTACTGGACAGGAAAGACAAACCTTTCTCGAAGAGTCAGGATTCAAGGAGGAAAATTTACAACGAGATTTTATTTTCTGAAGGTTAAGTTATTGAAACTATGTTGTCAACAGTGGATTTGAGATTTGTTCTCCCATCTGTTCAAGGGCAAGAACTGAATCACCAGCCAGAAAAAAAAAAATGAGCTTGGGCTGTGTGAGGTAAATAATGGGAGTCAGGTGTTTGGTGATAAACATACCCAAGAGGAGAGGGGTGGAGGGGAGAGAGAAAGAGAGACTGGTAAAGGGAAGAAGGAAAGAGGAAGGGAGGCAAGGGGTAAGGAAGAGAGGAGGGGGGAGGAAAAAAGGGGCAAAAGAGGGAAGACTAACTTTGTCTGCCTCAGACCTTGGAACACTCAGTACAGAGCCTACCATTTTAAGATAGTTTCCAAATTGCTAGAAACATCCAACTTCTTCCTCCCCCCCCCCCTTTTTCAGCTTTTTCTTCTAACATATCGTTGGAAGCCTGGGGATATATGAATAGCCAAATCAATGCAGCTCTAGCTTAACATTCATGAAGTCCCAGTGCCATATAAAGCAGGCCCATTGGCGAATGCTAATGATCCCAGAGAGGTGGAAGCAGAGAATCAGATGTTCACGGTCATTCTCAGCTACACAGGGATCCTGGGATCAGCCTGGACTGTATAGGAGGCTGCCTTGACCACCCCTTCCCAGATGTTGTCATGGGCAGAGATTACAGATGTTTATTTCCAGTCAATAAGCCAACAAGACCACAGTAGAAAAACAAATATCGAACATTAACAGCAGAACTTGCTCATCTTTAGGGAACTTTGGAGATAAGAGCCTAGCCACTGTCAGTCAAAAGCTTCCGGGCTGGGGACAGAAGGAAAAACCATGTCTTGTTTGCGCAAACACTGCACCTCAGCCAGCCCCAGCACCAGCCTTACTCTACTCAGTAGAAAATGGACAGACTTGATGCATACAAAGCCCAGGTCAGATCATGTGGCTGCCACGTGCAACATTCTGTGTATCTCTCTGTGTCCAACTGGCTGGAACCAGAGGTTCCTGAGACCCTGTTGGAATCCACAAGTGAATGCCGGTAAATCACAAAGTGGAACGAACTCATGTCCCCACCATGGAGAATAGCTGTCCCACCAGCTATCCCCACGTCAGCATGGTGCATGAAGTGCATAAACTTGCAAGGTGAATGCTAGTAAAAGTGGGGACTTTGTTGGAGCTACCAGCACGCTCTAATACATAAGAGACCTGGTTCTGGTCATTCTAGGCATCGGGGTGGGAAAGTGGAAGCATAGGCTGGAAGATTGAAATATCCCTTTCCTCAGGGAAGTCAAGCCTGCTCCTGAGCCTTGAAGGAGTTTGTCTTGTGACCTCTGTTCCATCTACAGAAAACGTCCAAGGGGTTTGAAAAATATGTGCTACTGTGATTTAAGTGAAGAACTCGGTCGTGGTGTCCAATGTCCTTTCTTGGACTAGTCATGGAGGACGATGGAGTGGGCTAGCAAAGTGAAAGATGGTTTTGTATGTAGGCCTACTGTATGTATGAAGGATGACTTAAAAGTGAGCTAAGCAGCGGCCAGACATCCTGAAATGGCTACTTCTGGGAAAAGAGAGAGTCTGAGGTACTAGAGTGATACTAGGTAGATGGCGTATTTTAAAGTGATTTGCCGTGTTTAAAATAGGCAACTTTTTTTTTTCCTCTTAAACACTTCACTTTTTTCTGTACTATGCATAGCTATTTGAGCAACCGGTAAGTTCTCGTTTGGGTTCCGGGGCAACATCACAGATCCTAATGTGGGATGTCTGCTTTAATGAGGCTTGCCGAACTGATGTCCTTCTGTGCCGGGACTCTGGAGAAATGAGTGAGTGGGAAAAGATTAGAGAATAAGACGGGCTCTGGGAAAGGTGTGTCTTCCCAGAGAAGTAAAAGGCAGCCAGTCAGCAGCGAGGTGGTGGTTTCAGCAAGAGAGACTCACACCATCACCTCGGGTGTGTGGATACAGTGGAGTCCTGAGGTACCAAAGTTCACAGTGTGGGCAGCCAAGGATGAGCACTTATCCGTCAAGAGCAGGGAGGGCAGCTCAACCCTCTTTGGAGGGTTGACTCAGACATTTATGTGCCCAAGGATGAAAAATGAGTCTGGTTGTACAATCTCTCTGCTTGGACAGTGAAGAAAAGGTGAAGAAGAAAGGAGGAGGAGGAGAGGAAGAGGAAGAACTCTCCCTTTTAATAGGTGAAGAAAAAGAATAGGAGGAGGAGGAGGAAGGGGAAGAAGAAAGAAAAGGAGAAGAAGAAGGAGGAGGAGGAGGAGGGGGAGGAGGAGGAGAAGAAGGAGGAGGAGGAGAAGGAGGAGGAGGAGGAGAAGAAGGAGGAGAAGAAGAAGAAGAAGAAGAAGAAGAAGAAGAAGAAGAAGAAGAAGAAGAAGAAGAACAACAACAACAACAACAACAACAACAACAACAACAACAACAACTTTCCCCTTCAAGACACCATGATACCCAAATGTGGCCAGCCGGATCTTCAGAGCTATCAGGATACACTGCTATTTGTGTGTTTCTGGCCCTTTACTAACAGCTCTGGCCAGAGAAACTTCATCTATCAGAAGTAGTCTGTTTTAGCAACTGCTTCTCCTGCCCAGGGCTCCCATTACTAAGTCTGCATTCCCTGGATGCTGGCCCCCATCCTCCTCTGAGTCATGACAGCTCCCCAGTTGGTCATAATCCTGGGAACTCCCAGTCCTGAGCCTTAGTAGTCTTCAGCAGGCCGTGGCTCAGGGATGAAACCCAATGCTCCTACCCAGCCGTGGGACGTGCAACCCTACCTGCCCCAGATTTGGGTCTGCGTCAGAGGCTGCCTCGGGAGGTGGAAGGAAACAGCCTGTTTGGTTATGACCGGGGTGGCCTTTGTGCACTACCAGGCAGCTAAGAATAGTCCTGAAACCAGAACTCACTCAGAGAGCTCCCACAAATAGGACCGCATCCCCTATACTGTTGAGTAGGCTACCACCTTTTTTTTTCTTTCCCAGTCAAAATTATAAACATGTGTATGCCTAATGACAGATCATCAGAAGTTACCAGAAGTCCTCACGTGAGAAACAGTGTCACAAGAACTGTAAGAAGGATCTGTTTTCCTGCTCACAGCAGAGAGAGTATAATAGGCAGAGAAGAGAGCACAAATGCTGCCACAGAGATGGCTGAAAGCACTTGCCACTGAAATGTGGACCTGAGTTCGCATCCCTAACACCCACATATGCCTCACGCGGCAGCTTGCCAGTAATTCTAGCACTCGGGAGGCAGAGATAGCAAACCGGTTTGCCAGACTCTGGGCACAACTGAGAGAATCTGCCTCAGTGAATAAGCTGGAAAGACATCAAGGAAGACACCCACAAGGGCCCTGGGCCTCCACATGCACACGTACAAATATGCACTTGCGCTTGGACACGTAAGTTCTCCTAACGAGCTACCCATCTGTGACCTGGTGCCTGCTTAGGGTTCTCTCTTTTCAGCAATGGGTATATTTTACCATGTTTATTCGTTTATGTATTTAGTTTAAATAGCTTCTATTTGGGTTTTTTTTTTTTTTTTTTTGTTGTTGTTGTTTTGTTTCGTTTTACTGAGGTGGGGATTCTCTATGTAGCTCCAGCTGTCATGGAACTCATTCTGTAGACCAGGCTGGCCTCAAACACACAGCCTCTGACTCCTGAGTACTGGAATTAAAGGCATGCACCACTATCAGGTTTTCCCCCCAATTTTCTTTCTTTCTTTCTTTTCTTCCCTTATGACTCCCAAGACGAGTCAGGCAAGTGGCTTTTGTCTGTGTTCAGTGCTGTGACCCAAAAATCCAGTTCTCAGTGATTCAGTAAATGGAGTCCCTGAACCTGATGCCCTTGGGAGTACAATGGCCTTTGATTCTCCTTGCCTACTTTCCCTGTGGTGTGTATGTGTGCTTGTGTGTATGTGTGTATGAGTGTCTCTGTGTGTGTGTATCAGTGTGTGTATGAATGTGTGTGTGTAAATGTGTATGTATGTGTGTGAGTGTGAGTGTGTGTGTGAATATGTTTGTATATGTGTGTATGAGTGTGTGTGAGTGTGTGTGTATGAGTGTCTGTGAGCGTGTGGTCAGTGAGCTCTTAGGCTTGCTCCCTAATGCTGGGACCATACATAGGCCAGTGCAGTGATGCCCAACCTTTTTTGTTCAAACTCAAGTCCTCTTGCTTGCAGGGCAAGTGACCTTATTCGTTGAGCCTTGTCCCCATCCCCTCAACTTCTAACACCACCTCAGTGCAAAATTCAGGAAGCAGCAGAGTCCCTGGAGTAGGCCATATGACAGTGTGGCCAGAAAGGTGAGGCCTGGCTCCAATGAGCAGACAGGAGGGCTGAATAGCAGGCAAAAAGTAGGGATTACATCCCACCCTGGACGGAGCCCAGAAGTAAGAAAACAGATGCTAGCTGTTATGTGGTCATAACGTTCCCCTGGGCTAGCCCAGGCCAGAGCTCAGTGCTGCACAAGGCAAGGCAGAGCACAAAGAACATGGAAGACACTGACGGAAGCCAAATCCCGATGCCCCAGAGCTTAGTCACTCGAGTGGGAAGCTATTATCCCTTCCACCTGTGAGCTTGTTAGGGCCACCGCTACCTAGATTCCTCATAGGCCAGCATCTCTCTCATCCTACAGAACAGACTGTCCCTCTATGGGCAGGACCCAGTCGCTTTTCGACAAACTGCAAAAAGGCAGCTTTCCTGGCCTGACTCTTTCAGAGTCAGGGGCTTGGAGGTCAGGAATGCAGAACTACCCATCCTCCTTGACTGGAAGTCAGGTCCGCAACATTAACAAACCCTGTCTTCCCGGCTTCTCTACCCCAAACCGCCTTTCCAGCACTCAGGAATTTAAATTAGAGACTCTAAAGCTCAGAGGCCTCATTTAAACCATCATGATCCCAGAGGACTGGGTACATTGGCTATGTCGTGTGGCTGGCCATAGCCAGGCAGGGCAGATGGTTAGAAGGGAGCCTCATTCCTGCCCTGCTGTCCCGAGTCACAGGCGGGGCCGGGACTTCACCTTGAATTAGAAGGGCTCTAATGCTCTGGGAATTCACACCGTGATGGGGAAGATAATGAGGCCACGAGGAAGAGAAGCCTGTTTGCTTCTGCCCCATGCCCTTCTGCCCCCATTTCACGATGGGATCGGGTAAGGTCGCTCCTCAGATTGATGAAAATCTCTGCCCTCCCAGGCTGCGCGCTTTCTCCAAGCTCATTATCGGCTGGGCTCGCACTTTCCCAGGGGCTGCAGGGAGGAGAAAGGTAATTAAATGTTTTGCTTAAATGGCCTTTTCAGTTGACAGAAATAGCTTCCCAGGGAATGCAGCGGGCCTCTCTCCCTAGATCCTCTTTCTGCCCTGGCTAGGCTTCAGGTCACCGGCAAAATACAAGAGACAGCCAACCATGAGGCAAAAATCAAGAGACCAAGCAAAATGGCTGCTGGCCCCCTGAAAGACCTTGGAAGAGGATCATCTGTAGACTGTAATGAAGGAGAATGAAGCCACTCCAAGGTCCCTTAACATGTCCTGGTAGGCCCCCCTCTATTGTCATATGTGAGTCCCCTGAGTTCTAGTTGCCCCAAACTCAAACAAAGAGAAGCAGGG
The DNA here is from genome assembly GCF_963924665.1 of Micromys minutus. NCBI lineage: Eukaryota > Metazoa > Chordata > Mammalia > Rodentia > Muridae > Micromys > Micromys minutus. The sequence continues at coordinate 14,237,361 of NC_137961.1, read as the reverse complement.
TTTTCCTCCTAATCCACATGGCTTCTACTGGACCATCCTACTTTGTCCATGATGCTTAATGGATTGGAGAGTGTAGGTAGCATTTGCATCCCTGGCACTTCTTGAAGAGTCAAGGTGGGCACAAGGACAGGCCAGGACAGGACAGGTGACTTAGGCAGAACAGGGCAGCTTCTCTTTCTCTGTCTGGATAAAGAGTCAACAGTCTCCTGAGGTCAATGGTTCTCAACCTGTGGGTCACGACCCGTTTTCAGTCACCTAAGGCCGCTGGAAAACACAGACGTTTACAAGATGGCTCATAACAGTAGCAACATCACAGTTACGAAATAACATCAAAACCAATTTTATCATTAGGGGGTCATGACAACATGAGGAACTATACAGTAAAGGGTCTCTGCATTAGGAAGCCGAGGACCAGCGCCTTAGACAAGTAAACACAATATGTATTTGTAGGCCAAGAACTTGGGTCCAAAGGGGGATGTGATAAAAAATGTATAAGACTGTGTGCTGTCAAAAGGGACACTAAAGCAGAAAGTCGGGAAGGGAAATTGGTGATAGTGGACAAAGCATCTTCCATCAGACCCCCCAAACCGTTAAGTGCCGTCTCAACCAGAGGTCCCTCCTGAGAAGTAAGTTCCAAGCACACTCCACATTATTGTGTTAAGGATAATGGGAGCCTATTTCCGCAGAACCTCCATATGCATTAGTGCCCACACAATGTCATCCTTCGGTGCATTCGGCATTTTCTTCACGGGGATAATACAGATGACCATTGTTGTGGCTTGGCACTCCACGCGTGTTAACAGAGAGCCAGCATCACTTTAAGTCTTCAAAAAGGGCTCATTATGGAGTGTGGCCCCAAAGCCAGTAATGGCTGTCATTATGAGAATGCACATCAGTATCTAAGATTCTGTAATTACTTTCACATTTTCCCCGAGTAGCATCAGCGGGTACCTGGTCGCACTCCCCTTGGTAGAATCCGATGCCGACGGCTTCTACCCGTGTGCGAATTTGTACCGCAATCTGTTAGAAATCGCAAAGAAATTCCCAGTAGAAAGCTTATTAGTCACATTCTGTTCCAAATTGAACATTAAATCGTAATTAAGGTGACTTTATTGTCATTTAATGACATAATACGTTTAGCCCCAATCACACCAAGCTTTTTAGAATTTATCATTGGAACAGAATGTACCGAACACATAGTCTCCTCTTCAGGAGATTGGGGTGGTTTTGAGCTGGACACCAAAACGGGTAAAGAGAAAATGTAGCAGACATAGTTCCTGGAATGTGGACAGAGTCCAGCCTTCCCCTCACCCAGCTCTGTTCTCCTGTCACACCTCAGCATGGATCAAATGGCAGGGAGTGTGTCCTGAGTGTTTCTGGGCTGAGGTGCAGAACCGTGTGGGCCCTGTGTGTCCCTTCACTGACATCCTAACATGGTCCTTGTGAACATTCAACAAGTTCCGTATGTCCACATAGTTTGCATGTACTGCCAGCCCATGCAAAATCTGAGTAAATGTTCCCTTCTCTGGGACCCTTCTGTCTTACGCCAACAGGTCCCCAGACCTTAGCACAACTGGCCATTATAGCACTACCATCCGGGCCATAAAACTTAGCACACAGACAGGCCAGCTGCCAAAACAAAAACAAAGGTCTAATCCATCAAAGTCCATTGTTCTGGGGAAGCCTCTAAAACTGCTAACTTTCGCTTGTTTTGACTTCTGTAGTTCTGCTTCTGGCTAAGTGTTCTTGCAAACTGAGGTGTATTGACCCAGGCTATCCTTCTGTGCTTAGAAACTCACACTGAGAACGGCTTGGGGGTATACCGAGATCCCAAACACCCCGTGTAGTTACCAGCTTCGGTAGGCTTAAGCCAGTGTCTGAGTAGTCATCGCTGGCAGATACATCACAGCATTACAACCCTGCTGTTTGGTAAACCCTTTCACCAGGGTGTGTGCTTTCGTTCATGGGAGAATTAAATGAATACTCTCCCCGGGCCAAAGGACAAAAAGGAGAAAAGACTCTCAGTTGCAGAATCGGGTATCCAGGACTCACGGAAGGAGTTCCTTGATAAAGGAGTTAAAGAACAGAAGGGTGACGATGACAAGGTGAGATGAAGAGCCCAGTAATCTGTCCTTGGCCTGCCCTTGGTTTGTTCAGGGAGAACTCAGGAACACAACAGACCACATAGTTGCTACCCACTCGCCCTACTTAATACAACACATCTACCTTTCTGTATTCCCGGATCATTCCACTGTTTCGAACCTCCTAACCTGGAGGGGAAGTGGACGTTTGATGGACTAAAATGTCTCCATCAGCTAAGGACATTTACCTGAGGACGGGAGGCCTGATGGTTGTTACTTACTGAGTCATTCAGCCAGGTCTGTGCTGGGAGCTCTGCCTACCACACACAGACCTTTGTCATTAGCATCCACATTGAATTAATTGATCCAAGCTTTCTGATGATCCCGTGGCATAATTCCTATGGGGACTTACAAAAGAATTGTTCATGTGGTAAACTTTATCCCTCACCACTCCAGCTGGCCCCAAGGCAGTCACCGATGTCCTCACTGCTTTGACCACCGCTATCGGAGTAAATTTCCTATCGTGGTGATAAAATATCTAAGACTCGTTTTAAGAGTACAGATTTCTTTGGTTCAGGTTTTGGGGCTGGTGCCTGGCTGGCATCTGGAGGGGGTCTTGTGCTGCCCCATAACACAGCAGATGTTGAACCAGGAACACTTGCTGCTAGGAGCTCTCTTCTTTTTATAAAGCCACTATTAACACAGAGTATGAATCTGGGGGTTACGTTTCCAAAACATAAACATTGTGGGGGAAGGGGACATCTGCAAGCCACCACACCCATGCTTCTAGATTCCCAACAGGCCCTTGTAGCACTGTTGTGGCTCTGGGTGACATATTGTACAACACTTTCCTGACATTCTCTGACCGGACTGTGTTTGTGAACTTTCCAAATTATGGTTTAAACTGAACCTAGAGAGCCTAGGCAGAGCATGCCAAAAAGCCAGCCAGTGGGCACTCACTGTGTTCTTTGATGAAAGCAGCCATGACTGAGAAACAGGACATGTCAAATTTTATGACAGAAAACACACATGCCCTCAGACAGTTACGGAGATGGGAAAGACACGGACACTTCCCACAGCCAGATTGTCTGCCTCTCAGGAATCCATGCTAGCAGCATTTACAAAGTCCTCCTCAACCTGAGGTAACACATCATACACATAATGTCCTTTTCAAGCTGAGGAGTCAACTGTTGCGGCAAGAGGCATCCCCACTTCAGAGTGTTGTGGCATTAGGCCCAAGAATCAGTGAAGGCAAGACATGTGCACACTGCTGTGAAAGTGAGTCTTTAGCCTCAAGAGTTGTTGAGCTCTATCCTATGTCCATGAGTCAGACATGATGTCCTGGGATAGCAGGGTAGCCCACATCTTAAAAAAGACAAATCAGTACAGAATACATATAAAACTTCTTAAGTAGGAATCTCTCCTCTACTCGGGATGGAGGGGTTTTATAGCAGAACCTTGCTACAAGCACTTTGTTCATCTGCCCAAGGAGTTTAGCTGTGCTGAGTGGAGGATCCAACACTCAGAAGTAGCAGTGGCCAATCAGCTTTGGATCAAGGATGTCAATGTTCAGCCTCTGTCTCTGTCTTCTTGGCCCATGGTAAGTCCACTAGGAACTCAGGACCCAGGTTCACATCCACTAAGCAACCTCATCCCATCCAGTTGGTGTACCTCTGCCACAGTGGCTTATGGTATGAATTAATGCACAATCCAAAGATCACCACACTTTCAGATCACTCCCTTTTGTCCAGTCTCAGACTTCTGATGGATTTTTTTGCCTCCTCTCCTTCTGTACCTATCATAAATCCCCAATTCATTCATCACTTCTCTGAAGTGCTTTGCACACTTCTCTCCATATACTGAGTTGTCTGTTGAATGATCAAGTTGTCGAAGTGGTTAGTCACGTGTAATGGTGGTACAAAGCTCTGTCTGAAGAAACCCTGTGTATCTGTCTCTCCAAGAGACAAGAAACACAGCAGCAATCTGTCTTCTGCTTTGCATGAATATAACTAGCTAACCCAAGAGTAAGACAGGATTATGCTTCTTTCTATACAATGGCCATAAAAAAATAAAATAAAAGGAAACTATTCATGGAAATAGATGTGAGTTGAGGGAAAGGAACCAATGCAAAATAGCTGTGTCATTGGAGGTCTAAGCTACCAGCGCATGAAACCTGTGTGTCTGACCTCTGGAATGGCTCCAGTCCAATCCAACATCCATTGCTTCTATCTTACAAAGGATTGATGTGGTCATCAATTTATGCCCAAGTTGTGGAACAGTTTGGCATGTGATCATTTGATATTCCATGTTGAGATTTGCTTTCCTTCCAGTGCCTTGTAGCATGTAAGATATGCTGCAGACATTAGGCACAGAACCTACCCAGGCCCGACCTTGAGGCTTTCTATAGATACCACCCAGCATCTTTCCCTCAAGATACATCCAGACCCGGAACATCTATTGAATCACATGATCCAAACAGCAAGGACGCTTATATTCCAAGGGCTGTCCTGCTATAGTGCCATCTCCAAACTGACAGTCTTCCGTGTTTCTTGATAAATGTCAGAGACATATTTACAAGAAAATACTGCCATCATAAAAAAAAAAAAAAAGTTGTAACCCTCACTGTGCTCTTCATGAGTCATAATGGATATACAGCAGCTTTTATTCTTTGCACCTTACTGTGAAAAAATTACCCGTTCCTTATTTTTTAGGTATCATACTTGCATGTTCCACACCACTGGACATCACTAAACTTAACCAACTCAGAAGAACACTGAGTCCTTAGTGAGTTTATCTCTCACTCACTGAAACATCTGGAAACACTGAGCTCATGCACCACTGTTCTGCAGATGCTCCAGCCAACTCAGATCCTTCCAGACTATGCTGGGTCAATAGAGGAGCTTTGACACGTTGCAATTAGCCATCCGTGACTGTATATGACTGTCTATCCAGGAAGAACGGAAACGGTTTTGCTCTCCCCCATGATGGCAAAGGGTGTATTTATTAGCTGGCTGTCTGTGTCCACCGTACCTGAGGCTGTAACTAACTACCCTGGTGGTAACAGGAGGTCTGACAAGGCAGCTGACACAGGAGCCGCTACATGCTTCAGTTTCCCGCAGCCCTTTGTCTCTTCTGTGATTCATCTGGTTCAGAAATGATCAGGCTAGTCAGGATGAAAGCTGTTCCCTTTACCTCCATGTAGTCAGTATATCAGTAACCCCCGTGGTGCCTTTCCGGTACCATGCTGTTTTTAATTTACTACCTGACGTAGAAAACACATTGGCTGTGATTTTCCCACTACAGCAATTCTTCACGGACAGGTCAGAGAAGAACAATATGAAGATTCTGTCAATCTTGTATGTTCTTCCCGGTTATGAACGCTTGTTTGTTTGTTTGTCAAGGCAGACTTTCTCTGTGTACCCTGGGCTATCCTGGAACTCACTCTATAAACCAGGTTGGCCTCGAACTCAGAGATCTGCTGGCCTCTACATCCTAAGTCCTAGGATCAAAAGTATGTGGCACCTCCATTGGACTTCATTATGAACTTTTACATTTGGGACATGACCCCCCTCCCCCGTTGACCTGTGTACTCTTAGAGCTGCTGTGACAAGGAACAGAGTCCTGACTCTACTGTTTATTTGCCCCACAAAGTCAACTCTCACATGATGACGGTACTTCTGCCGAGTCAGCATTTTAGTCTACATCCTTTGACCTACTCCTAGGGGCGTGGTCTTCAAGTAAATGACCATAGCCTCCTTTTAATAGAACAGAAGAACCACCATGGAATGGACACTTGGTATCAGTTCTTCCTCACTGAAACATGGCCTTCAAGCAAGACTTTCAACCTTCGGGCTCTATGTTTAAAGACAGGCTCATAGCTGGGACTTAGTAGCATATGTCACCTCTGGAGCCTCTGCCCTTTGCATCCCCATTTTTAATTCAGATTTTGATTTTTTTGTGGCTGTTCTAGATATAAGGACAGGAAACGAAATTAGAAGAATTAAGGGTCCCTGATTTCCTAGGAAAGTTTTTGTTCTGTGTTGTATTGCTCTGAAGGGTCTCCAAAGAAAAGACACGGTCTGTGAACCAGAGAACAGGCTCTCATCAGAAACAGAAACCACCTATATCTCAGACTTTGTGAGTTCCGGAATCGTGAGAAATGTGTTTATAAGCTACACATTTTGTGTTCACTCCTTATAAGCGCCTCAACGAACTAAGGACACCTCTGTTAATCACCTTTCCATGGCGTGACAAACTTTAACCCCGGAATGTGAAACTGTAGACTCTCAGCAGCAGACGGGTTTAATGTAAATGCAGCGGTGAGATCATCACATATTTCGACGCTTCACTGAGTGCTGCATTTTCTCAACACAGCCTGCTGGGAATGAGTGCCTCATCTTGTGAATAGAGAACAGGTCTATATCCATCTATATCAACATTCATATCCACCCCCCCCCAGAAAGCACCGTCTGAATGAATGAACGGAGGAGCAATGGGCGGCAACTTAAACAAGGAGTTACACTCGTGGTGTCTGGACCAGAAGTAAAACTTCCCCTTTCATTGCAAACAGAATATTTAGCTGTAAATGATTTTCTTTTCCTTATGATCCCAGACAACCTGAAAACTCCAGGGAGTTCAGAACCATGGGGGTTCAGTCAGATGTTTTTATGAAGACCCACCAGAAACTCCTGAGATGTACAAGCCCTGAGAGACATCGCCACAGTGTCCTGAAGGGACAGGCCATACACCGAACAGGTTAAAGGTCAGGTTGTGCCCTGATCTGCGACCTGCAGGTCTTGACTCATTCCCACGTGGTGGCAGGACCTCAGCAGCCTTTCAGTAGCATTTAAAACATGCACATATAAACAATATTACAGCATAGAAAATGCCATACTTCATAGTGGTGTAGTAGGAATAAATACTGTTTTGTGAAGTTTTGTACTTCCAATGAAATAACACACATTTCTTATTGTGGATTGTGATTTTAAAAAAAAAAAAAAATGAAAAGGCACATAGAGATTGTATTCTAAAATGTCCTAACCATTAGCCAGTCTCAGATCAAGGAGAGAGACAGGCCCTGAGCTAGCATTCTGAGGGAAGATGAAATGACAGAAACAGAAGTATCTCCCTTGGCTCCCTGATATCCATCTAATTATAAATGTTTCCATAACTTGAGAAGTTATGGTCATGAAAATTAATGCAGATGACAGTACGTTAACAACAGCAGCAACAACAACAACAACAACAAAGAAGGTAGCCAAGGACATCCAGCCAAGACCGGTTCTGCGGACACACTAGTCACTGCTTATCACAAGAGGACCTCCCCAGCAAATTTTACATACATTAAGAGCTCCTTTCTCCATAAGAGGGTCTGAGGTAACACTTGGGGTGCAGGCTTCAGAGTGGGTAATCTGCACCTGAAGAATGAGAACGGAGGAGAACGTGGGTTTGAGATCAGTTCTGCCTAAGGGAAGAGCTTGTGGACCATCGATGCTATTCTGGGCCCCATTTGTCACCATCTTTGTTTCAGTGTTCTGTTCCTGCTGGTCACATGGAAATCCAGGATTCCACCCTGAGCAGGGAACTCAACTAGGACTCCAAACGTGTTTAAATGGAAAAGAGCATACTCAAACCACCACAGGAGAAACAGCATTTTCTCCTCCAGCTGTTTTGGGAGCTTAGCCCTGTTGATCACAGCCACCCATGTGGGAAACACCAGCAGGGATCCATCCTGGCCCTGGATACCCTGGGACCCAGCTGCTGAAGCAACAGGTCTGCGTGGCTGCAGTTGGAGAAGGGCATCTGAGTTTATCCACCCCGAGGTGCTCCAGGGTCAGAGGCACAGAGCAAGTCCACAGCAGGCAATTACATGCTTGAGCCAGAAGATGAAGCGCTGGACTGCTTCAAACCTGGAATTGAAGTCACAATGACCAGACACAGTCCTAACCGATCCTCACTGGGCCCGGAGGACAGGTGTACTCTGGGAGTTTTCCGAAAGACTTTCTAGAGCCACGTCCTCTCCCAGGTCTTTCCTCCCACTCCATGTTGGCCTTGTTTCTTCTCACAATGGTCATGTTACCAAAAGGCCCTCACTGACCACGCTGCCAGAGTAGCGCCCCTCACTGACAGAGCCTGGACACCGGCAGCCTCTCACTGTACCCTCTGCTCCTCTGCAGCCCCGACTTCTGTCAGTACTTACAGTGCTAATTGGTGTGCTTTTTCTGTTTGTCACCTGACTCCTCAGGTGACAGAAGCTTTGTGTGAACTCAAGAGTTCAAGCCCGAAGCGGAATACAGAACTGGGTACCAAGAGAACAGCATTGGTTACAGGAGAAAATGCATTCTTGTTATGAAATTGCAGGGGCTGGAGAGAGTACTTGATAGCAGGGCGGCGCCCTAGAAGGAATGAGACCCTTTTTGTTTTGATCCATGGAACAACAACAAAAAAAAAAAAAAATTGAAATTGTTCTTGTCTTAACATCATTAAACCATTGTTTTGGCGTTATTTTTTGAGAAAATTGTCATTATTACTAAAATATTATGGGTTGAAGTTGAGACACACCTATGTTCGCAGCAACATTATTCACAAAACCAAAGGTAGAAGCAGCTCGTGCCTAAATAAGATGCACAGAATAAGACCTATGCCTACAGTAGACTACTACCTTCAGAAGGAACTAATTAAATTATAATACAAACTGTATAGATAGACATCATCATCATCGTCAAGTGTGACTAATCCAGGCATAGAAACATCAGTGCTATATAACTATTTATGTAAGAGACCAAGAGTACTCAAATAAATAGACACAAAAATGGTGATCAGAGTCTGGGATGAGGAGAAAAAGGGAGCTGAGTTTCCATTTAGGAAGATAGGATGGTCCTGTAGAAGAAGGGTGATGGTGGCACAGGAGCTATGCATTGATACCACTGGGCCATATTTAAAATGAATGCTTTACTATAATGTAAAATGTTGAAGGGCCTGGAGAAGTGACTCCATGGTTTAAAAGCTTACTGGTCTACCAGACAACCCAGCACACACAGGGTGGATTATAACCACCTGGAACTCTACCTTCTCTTCTTGCACACACACACACACACACACACACATACACACACACAAACATTCAAATAAATTTCTAAAGAAAAACAATAAAGTTTTAAAATAAGAATTTAAATATCGTGATTAGTCCCATCTACTTTTGTGTCAAGGTAGCATAGTGGCATAGTTTATGCGAGTGACAACAACCACTAGAAATGTCAATCACATGTAAAAATGAAAGCCCGGACTGATTCAAGGAGCTGCAGAACACCTCCTTCTGAGAAGCTCAGTGTAGAGCTCCCAAACATACAGCAGCTGCTCAGAAATGCTCTATGGTGCAGCAAGAACCCCAAATGGAGAGGCGGGATTTTATGATTGTTGCAATTTTGAAAGAAAGGCATTACTGTAATATTTATGAAAGAAATATTTTATTCCCAAATATTAAAAAGATCGAAATCCAAATCTGAGCAGCAAGTTTTTGTAAGATGCCTATACCCATTGTCCATGTTTTCCTGGAAAGACTGTGCTGGGATTGAGGGGAATGGGGTAAGTGCCTCAATTCAGCTGGAAAGCCATAGCACCAGGATGTCTGGTGTCATGCTTACCACCAGTGGGCTCTTGAAGGAAGGGTGGGAAGAGACTCTCACTGTTTGTTTCTTAAAGTTTAAGCCACCTTAAACTTAACTATAGTCACCTGTCCCACCCATTTTAGTACATACATGGGACACATGCCCTTGGATGTGTGGTTCCCTACAGCTCCCTCCAAAGCTTAGCTAGATGTTTCACACATGGGTGGGTCTTCTCTGTCCTGTCACAGAAAACAACTTCCTTTCATAGTCTGCAGTTTCTCAAAGGTGGCATTGACTTGTATCTCCATTTCCAAGTTCCAAATATGCTCATTTCTTTGGGGTAGTCTTTCCCTAGATTGGTGGTAAGGAAACATGCTGTTTTCCGCCATAATGCATTAAGTCCTGTCTCCTGGAGGAAAGTGTGCTTGTGGTGGAAGATGACCATTGTCATCAATGCCAACGTTTACTGGGACAGGAATGGGAGGAATGTAGGCGTAGTGATTTCAGGCAAAGGTGGAGATGGGGGGCCTGGAAGGGAGGAACATAAAGAACCACACACAAGAAGGTTCACTGTGGCCACATCTCACACATCCAACGCACCCATAGAACAACACAATAGCACATCCAAAGGTCTAACAGGGAACTCACTCTGATAAATGTTTTCATTGATGAGATTGAATGTGCTGGCTGGGTTCGTTAAGAAATTGAGACATAGCTTGAAAGAGGAACTCAACTGAGAACAACACATCTCCATAAATTAGACCTGTAGATGAGTTTATCGGTTATTGTCTTGAGTGGTGATTGATGCGGGAAAGCCATGCCCACTGTGGGCAGTGCCATCCCCTGGGCTGGTGGCCCTAGATGATATAAGAAAGGAAACTGAAAACTGCAGGGAGAAAAGTCAGTAAGCAGCAACCCTACCTCACGGCCTCTTCATCACTCCTGCCTCTGGGTTCCTGCCCTGTTGGAGTTCCTGTCCTAAGACTTAGAAGCTTGACAAAAATACCTTGGAAGAAAACATTTTTACTTAAAAAAATGTTTCTGTAAGATTGGCCTGTAGGCAAATTTGGGAGGCCTTGTCTTGACTGATGATTGCTGTTGGGAGAAAACCAACCTAATATGGATTGTTCCACCCCTGGACAGGTAGTCCTAGATTATATAAGGAAGAAAATTGAGCAATGTGAGATAAACAAGCCAGTAATCAGCATGCCTCTGTGGCCTCTACACTAGTTTCTGCCCCTAGTTCCTGCCCTGACTTCTTTTGAAGATGGTTTATGATATAGAAGTGTAGGATGAAATAAGCCCTTTCCACCTTGGGTTGCTTATGGTCATTGGTTGTTTATCACAACAGAACCATAATTAAGACATTGAGGTAAACCCACATACTTTTGTTACCAAGGTTAAAATACCATGGTCGAAAGCAACTTGTGGAAGAAAGAGTTTACCTGGGAGTTCTAAAGGAGTAAGAAGAGTCCACCATGGCAAGAAGGTAACAAGCAACAGGTATGACACCCAGAGCAGGAAGCTGAGATCTTACATCTTCAACCATTAACAGAGAACAGAGTGAACTGGATGTTAGGTGAAACTATGAACTCTAAATTCCCCCCAATCCTTCACTATCTAAACCTCCCCTGAACAGCGCCACCAACTGGGGATTACGTGAAATGCCTGAGCCTAAGAGGCACATTTCTCCTCCAAACTACCACAATGTATGAAGATGATACTTAGGAAGCTATATGAAAGAGAAAGTGATAGAGACAGAGGACCAGGGTTCCTGGCACTTAGTTCTTTTGGAGACATGTTTATAACCATTGCAGGGATGTTTGCCTAGTCTTTATTCTCTTGAATAAAGGCTGGAGGAAAGTTCCCTGTGTCTAGGAGAAGCAGTGTTTCTGCTCAAGGAGGAGCCTGAAGCTTTGTGCTGGTGTTTATATTACTCTTAACATACTTGACTCTCTCATTCTGAAGTCTGGCCACCCTGAGATCCCAGGCCAGCTCTCTGCCACGGGGATACTCCAGTCACTCCAGGGATAGCTCCCAGAGCCAGGGGTTGCATACCTCTTCCTCAGCATCAGATCGACCGAGCAGAGCAGCAGTCTGTCTTCTGACCTTTAAGGCTGTGCAGTCATAATTACCATTTAATGTCTTACCCATATTTCACCAGTGAACTCTGAGAAGAGTTGAAACGGCACACTGAACACAGCAGACAAGGAAGTACGAGCCATGGGGAGAAGTGCTGGAGACGGTTGGATTTTCCAGTGCTAACGAAGGGTGCATCTGAAGTGACAAGAATGACAAGTGATCCCCTGACTCATGGCCCCATGACCCATATGACAATGGGACCAACCCATGGTCATATTAGGGTCACTTCAGAAAAGCTGGAGATTTTTATTTTAAGACTAAGCTCGGGGCATAGATTTTATTTGCATTTCTATTTTTCTATTTAAGAAAAATAAAGATATCTTTTAAAAAACAAAGATATATGATACAACTAGTTTTAAACATCATTTGCTTTCAAATAATATTGTATGCTCAGTATCCTTCTTAAACCTCTAGACTCCCTTGCAGAATACAAAAGGGAAGGGATCCAGTTGTTAGCCCAAGAAGATACATTGTATCTCTCCCACCCACCCACCCCCCAGACTATCTGGAAACATAAGGAAAGATTTGTTCTACTTTCAGCCTGTGTATCCTGAGTTGTTGGATCCCTCATCTCTCTCTTCTTCCAAGTCTTCTGCATCCCTCCTGCAGCCACAGAGTTGGCTCCCCCTGGGGACCCAGGGACACAAGCCTAACAGCAAGTGCTCGCAAGCAAAAGAATGCCTCAATGGAAGTTTTCCTCAAAGCTATCCCTGATTTCCTCTATATACTGACTTAGAAGTTTCCCCCCAAGTGGCACAGAGGGAATGATCCTTAGAGGGTTAGGAAATACGCATGTGTTAACTTACAGATGCAGCCACAGAAGCACAAAGCGGGCAGGGATAAGAAATAAGAGGCTATTGATGGTCACATGGTACTTGCTCAGCTCATTCAGGAAGAGTAAGCTTTACAACGTCTAATCACAGCATGGTGACTAGTTAACCACGATGCACCAAGTACTTCAATACTGCTAAGGGTCCCCATGGAACACCTGCAAAGGGGGAGGAGCAGGAACTCTAAGAGCAAGAGGAGAGGGAAGAGGGGCATGGCATAGCCATCGTGAGCACACAGCCAGGGTGGACAGCAATTCACAAGACTGAAGCTTTCCTCATGGGCAGATGAAGGTACTGTGAGGCCCACCCATCCTGGGGAGCTACCGACTGTTAGTGGTTGCAATGGGAAAGGATCTCATGCTTGTCAATGGTGTGACCAGTGGGAGAAGGGCTTCAGAGGGAAATAAGGTGGGACAATAGAGGGTAATGGAGGGATAATATAATGATAGAATATTTTTAGGTAGGTAGGGATGAACCGTTGTACACACCAGCCAAGCACTTTACCACTGAGCTATTCCTCAACCGTGCTCTTTAAAGTCAAGGACTTGCTATGTAGTTCAAGCCGGGGGTAAATTCATAGTCTTCCCGCCTGTCTCTCAAGTATTAGGACCTTGGGTGTAAACCACTATACCTGCCTTGATCTCAGTCTGACACTGGAAATGAGCAGATAAAGCAATGAGCTCCCATGTGATAAAGACCACAGTGTAGGAATGTGTTAACCCAATGCTTCGGTCCTAACCCAAGACCCTTCCTGCTCTGTCACACATCACAGTCTCCTCTCAAGATGGAAGCCACTCTGCCCAGGGCTAGGGGCCTCTTTTCCTTGTTACTCCTTGCAAGTCTCAGGCCTAGACTCTGATTCCTGGGCCAGCATTTATAAGTGGTTTGCACTGCATGATTCTCACACCTCTGTCTCATTAACACACAGTCCCTCTGACCCTCTGTGAAGATTATACATCTTCACCCAGCATTAACTCCACGGTTTGTCTTCTTGTCCCCGCTGACCCCTTTTACACCACCCAGAAAACCTTACTCACCCCTCTTCTACTGCATAGCGTCTTTACTGAGCAATCCCCTCCCCCACGGTGTCATTTCTCACACATGCCAATAGATGTTTTATCGCTTGAATGGAAACCTGCTCCTCCTTAAGCCCCACCAGGCTATAGAGAATTCCACAGGTACCAAATTATGTACCAGCGCATACTGCTAGATTTCGAGACCCTGAAAGTTCCTGAATAGCCAGGAACTTTTTCGATGTGTTTGGTTTGTTTCCTCTGCATAAAGAAGAAACAACAACTCAAAGCCTAAAGGAATGAAAGATGGTTTTCTGCACAGGACGAGAAATCTGGAGCTTTATAAATTATTCTGCTGCGGCGGTACAATGGCTGCCTGGTTAGTACTTTGCTCTGGGGTTTTCATGCAAAAACCAACAGGTGGAGAGGTAGGGAATAGGAGAAGAGCTGGTTCAGCTCTGAAAGAATCCACTTCCTTCGAAGATAAGGAGGTCCAGCTTAGTACTAAGAGGGTCCACTTCTTGAGATGACTCTAGTGAGCATCCAAGAAGGGTTGGGCACCTGAGGCCCTGCAGGGTGGACTTCCCAACCACCAGAAGCTGCACCAGGAACAACGAAGTCCATGAATACCTTCTTCTTTCCTGTGGCTGTCCTGGTCAAGTCCATCTTCCCCCATCTCAGCCTGGAACTGGCCATCCACACTCACAGTTCTAGCCAAAGTCCCTCTTTCCTTCAACTCACTGGACTTCTTTCCTGTCAGCCGCAGTCACTTTTATTTGCTGAGTTGCTCAGAACTTGAAAATTACTCATTCTAGATTTTCAACAGATGATCTCATCTAGCCTCAAGACAACCCCACGTGGAAGTGGTAGTTACCAGGGATATTTGGGATTGCAGGTGTTTCAGATATTGGGGTTGGCTTTTAGTTTGAGTATATATGCATTTCTGCCTCCTGAAAGCTGTGGTTATGTTTATGTTTCTTATACGTTGCCTACACGTATTCTAACGATAAATTTATAAAATATTTCTAAGCCTTTCTTTATGAAATGAAGTTACATGGCACAGAATTTCCAATGAGTATTTTGTCAACCGTCAAGTTTCAGAGTTGGCGCCAGCCATGGTAGCCCATGTGTGTGATCCTAGAACACTGTTTGTCAGGCTGTATCAAAACCATGCTGTAGCCCCCGCCCCCAAAGAATCAGACTTGGAAGGTTTTGGATGTTTTGATTGTAAACGAGGAATCTGAGGCCCTAAGAATGTTCACAATTCATCCAGTTACAAACCAGGAAGAGGTTTGGTCTTGGGTGCGAGACTCTGAACACTACATTGTTGTATCTCAGCTTTACAGGGGACTAACCTTGGCTAAGTCCTCAGAGTATGAGGATGTTCAGGTAAGAAAAGAACTATTCTTTTATATAATGGTACCTTGGAAAGCCTGGAGGCTGGCACTCAGGAAAAGCTTGGTAAATACTGGTTGTGTGAATGAATAGCGTGCTATCTGGCTGCAACCTTCTCAGTGCATCTCATGGGTTCCTCTCCACGTCACTTTGTCCCTGTTCTCCACAAGTTCGTGGAAGCCTCAGACTTCCCTCAGCAATTCCTAGCCACTGTACTTAGAGGAATGTAAGGGCAAAGTATACAAAGCTCACCAGATCTGATTAGCCTTCAGACTTCCCTTTTCCAAACAGAAAATTTACTCTGGCCAGTTCAAGATAATCTTTCTCTCAAACACATTTGGGTTCCTTCTTCTCTTTCCAAGAGGGCTGTAAGTTTCATGGGGAAAAAAAAAACCCACATCTTCTGCAATATTGAATTTATTTCTGAATGAGATGTGTTAAAGCTGGGATCCCCTTACTGCTGAGTGTAGACGGAGACAGCCATGAGATAACGTCACAGTATCCAGTGCGTAGTTCCCCTGTGCAGACACGCACAGCCTATCTGACAATCTAAAGGGCATCCTTATGAAAGCGTCCAGAGGCTGGCCTCCACGGGGCCTTCAGGAGAACTCGAGAGCTGTCTGGCATTTCTGTGGGGACTTTGGATACAGATGCGTCGTCTAGACTAGATGTAGAAGAGCCCTTCTGTCTAGGGCTCACAGCTGTCTCAGAGGCTAGCATGATTCAGAGTAGGTATTAAAACACACTGGCTGAGGCAGTGAGTATTAAAACAACCCCAGATCCACATCTTTGTCACATACCCTAGGTGAGTTAAAGGGACTAGGAATCCCCATCACGAGGCTGACTTAACATAACCCAAGTACATCACACAGAAATGAGTCCTGGTGGCAGTGTTCAATGCTGGCAGGTCACTCTGGTCTGTGGCTCTATTGTCACCACCACCCATGGGGAAAGAAGGGCAAACGGTGAGTGAAGCCTCCGCCCTAAATTGGAATATTTCACTTTATCTCCCCTCCCCCACCCCCTTCCCCCTTGCTTTTCCTAAGGTTCCAGAAGTTTCCTGATGTGATGTAGCTCTAGTCTTTGCAATAACCCAGGCACTGAGGGAACTTTATCTTCCTGGCATGTTGTAGATGTTTGGGGACATGCTGTCACCCAGAGTCAAGTGATAGTGACAAGGGAACCCAGGGTAGGACCACAGCCCTCTCTCACAGACTGGGTGGTTTTCGGTACCTTTCCTGACTTATAGCAACTCACTGGAGGTCTGGAAGAGGCTGGTGTTGTTATTATCTGTCATTTGGGGTTTTGTTTGGTTGGTTGGTTGATTTGTTTGTTTGTTTGTTTGTTTGTTTTTGATTCGAAACACTAGGGATTAAACCCAGGGCCATGTATATACTGGGCAAGTACTACATTCCCAGCCCTTGTTGGTTATGGTTTTGTGTGTGTGTGTGTGTGTGTGTGTGTGTGTGTGTGTGTGTGTGAGGGAGTGTTGTCTAAAGGTTCTCAAGTATCACAGGCCTGACCTTGAACTCACCAGAGAACCAAGGCTGATTTTAAATCCATGGTCTTCCTGCCTCGGCTTCCCCAATTCTGGATCTTGGTCTTAGACCACCAAGCCCGGTGACTGTTAAACAGCAATCTGATCTCTCTCTTAATGCACTAAGCATTCCCCCAGCTTATCAGCATTGGCTTCACATTTATGGCCATCTCCTGTTCCTGTGAGGCAGGCACAAGAAAGAGGGTACTCCTGACATCTCTACATTCCGTCACGGACCTCTGCAATGGGAAAGAATTGTACTGAGCCCCACATGGGCCATGAAAAGCTTCCCCCGGGACCCAATGGGTCTAGCCAGCAGACAGGAGAGATGACCTCACGGCTCGCCTGCAGAGCTCTCTGACAGCCCCTTGTTCAACAAGACCAGCTGCTGACTCAACTCATCAGCATCTCTGCATCAAGACTTCTCTGAAAGGGCATCATTGAACAAAGACCTGGTGCCTTCTCCTGTCCGGTGCGATCCACACAGTCATTCTCAGACGGCACCCTGACACTAAACTGTAAAGGCTGAAGAACTCAGAGCCCTGATCTTGAGGTAAGGCGAGCCCCTCCGAACTAGAACTTTTGACTCTGATACTGTACTTTAATGCCTAGAATTCTAAATGCCCTGCCTTTCCTAATTTATTGGATATTCATTGTAATTATCTCACTTGTAATGAATTCATTTGGCATTCATTTCGATGTCATGTGCGCGGTACTTTCATAAAAATCACTGTGTGATTCAGACTTAATTTAATCCATCTTTAAGGCGAAATGTTAACAATCAATTCACATTACTTGGTTCCTTAAGCCACTGGCAGAGCCTTTATTATAATAATTATTATTTATGTACCTTGTGAGGTATTTCTAATACTTGAACTCTCAGGTTTCCCTGCCCCGCCCCCCGTTCTCCTATCTATACATCACCACTACCTTGCTAATCGATTTGCCTAATCAATACCTCAGTGTCTTTATCTTTAAAGATGTCACCTTGCACTTGCAGCCGTGAGCCCATCCTTATGTGTACAGATTTCAGAACTGCTTCTGTAGTCATAAAATGTATGATATTTGGACATCACTCTGGACTCAGGCGCATCATGGTGCAGACTAGTCACCAGTGAACAAAACTAGGTTTCGTTAAATGTAACCCACAGGAGGACACTGCCTTGAGGGGAGCGATATCTTAAGTCATGTGACTTCATATGTACATGCTTGTCACAGATTGCACATATCCTGGTGACAAGTGAAAATAAAAGCCAGTGTGCACATCTGTCCTATTTCAATCAGCCATGAGCTATGAACACACCACCTGTCAGCTCTCAGGTGGAAACAGGCAGAAAGCACGACGGACAGAAGGACGGACAAAGCCCGCCAAGAAGGAAAAGCACGAGGCGGTTGCACCTCTTCAGTTTGCCCTTAGAGTTCTCTGCAGAGAAAACTCGGTTATTTTTAAATGGGGTAGACCGCGACCTTTGTCACTGTAGGGCCTTACAGCGTGAACCCAAGTGAAAGTGACAAAGATGCCAATTTAACAGGTGAACTGCTTTATTCATTTATTAATCACGCCCTGATTTTTGACATTTGATTAGCTTTCTCAGTCTTTAATCCAAAAGCCCAAGAGCAAATGCCTTATACCTAATGAAGTGTGTGTGTGTGTGTGTGTGTGTGTGTGTGTTTAAGTCAGTCTAACAAATGACAGTTGAAAAGCTTACTATGAAACACAGATCTAAGTTAACATGCACATGTGTTGGCTTTTGTCAGGAAGATACCGTGCTGTCGTGAGGTACAGGGTGTCATACTCTGTGGCTGATCTAGGACACGGGGGCTCCACCACACTGTTCCCTTCACGTGTTCTTTGCCCCATTGGAACAGGCACAAGGTAATGGTAATCCGAGGAAAACTCAGCATGATTTGTTTCTTACTAAGGGCTCATGGAAGGCAGTCACCATGTTCTGTATCCATGGGTAATTTCTAGGGTCTTAACGGCACACTGGTACCAATATTCGATTTTTCTTTTTTATAATTTTTAGTCACATATATCACTTGTACAAAAAGATGAGATTGTGTTGTTGACTTTTCTGAATTTCTATAGAACTTTATAATCAGTCCGTATAAAGTACACTGCTTTATCCAGCTCGTCTCCTCTGTTCATTCACAGACTCATCTTCAGCTCTGTCCACGCTAAAGACCATAAAAATGCCCTACAACCTTTTCCCATGAGACTGGATTCCCATCATAGGACATGGTATTGAAATGCTTACTGACCCCAAATTAAAAGCCAAATCTAGAGGCTAGGGAGCTACCTACCTCAGTGGGTTAGTCATTTGCCATACAAGCCAGAGCGCTGGGTGTCAGAACCCCAAAACAGAGAAAGCCAGGCAGCCATAGACAGCCGCGAACAAGAACCTTTCTCAAACATGGTAGACAGTGAGGTCTGACACCCAAGGATGTCTTCCAACTGTCACGTGTGTACCATGGCACGTGCATTGCACACACACAGACACACACACACACACCTATAGACAAAAATAAAATGGAGAAACCTAAACAGGGCTCAAATCTGCAGGTATGTTTCTCCTTTTCTACAAACACAGCAGCCTGTTGCTGCTGTGTTGAGTGTGTTCTGCAGATAGGAAATGTGTTGGGCTGCTCTGGGATGCCTGCAAACACCATATGGAATCAACCCAGGGCCAGGGCATCCAGCAAAGCATTAGCATTTGACCAAGCACTCCCTGGGGAACACAGCTGCAGCGATGAAAAGACCAGCCAGGCAGCCTATAGAGAGCATCTGTTGAGGGGCGTCTCACCTTTCAAGTGCACACACAAAAAGCTCTCACCTGAGCCTTCCATCTGGGTGGCCTGGACAGATGCACCGGAGTGTAAACCTAACCCTCTGAGGGTTAGGTTTACAGGTTCGGGGGCAGGGGTGTGTCTCTGTTCAAAATCTATTAATGGTTTGTGATGCAGGATGCCTGAAGTTTTTAGTTGATTATCAGGAAAGCGCTTTTGGGGTCCGGATCTGTGAAGCTTTATAAAAGACATTTCTTTGCATATACAGGAATGGTTTGCACGTGGCCATAGTGCCTCGAGAAACCTAGTCTGTGGTTGTAGTGCACTGTTCAGCTCAGTTAGGCAGGGCCGGGCTGGAAAACTTCTTTTAGCACACTGTTGAGGACCTCCCAAAACAAACCAAAAAATCCCTGCTGGAGAAGGTTTTGCTTTTCTTTTGTTTTGGTCGTTGTTGTTTTGTTTCGTTTTTAATTCAGAAATAAACAAGAAAGCCGTCCCCTGCTCTGCACTCGTTTGCTAAGGCTACCATGAAGAAGTGCTGAGCTGACTCCGCGGTGTTCCCACAGCCTGTGTTCTAAGGGCTTGTTCCTCAGCCGGTGGCTCCTATCTTGGGAGGTTCCTGGAGATCAACTTCGAAAGTCATCCCGGGGTCCCTGCCTCCAGCCTCATCCTCTGCCTCCTTTTCTTCTGTCACATGAGAAACATCTGTCACAGGCTGCAGCTACCAGCAATGGACTGCTCTGTCCTGCCTGACCCTGCCACCGTGGACTGAGACCCTCTGAAACAGGGAGCCAAAACAAATCTTTCCTCCTATAAGATGCTTTAGCCCTGGCAACAGAAACCTCAAGGACGCATTTGGCTTACACAACGGGAAAATTTGCTGCCTCGCCTTCCAGAAGCCAAAAACCTAAAGCCAAATTGCCAGCAGGACTGTCTCCTTCTAAGAATGCTGAGAGAATTCCTTGAGGCCACACTCCTTAGCTTGTAGGTGGCCAACATCTTTCTCCCTCTGTCGCCACACAGCTGTCTTTCTGAACATGTCTAAACTTCCCCTTCTTATAAGGACACCATTCAGACCGGATTGGAATGAACTCTAATGACCTCATTTTAGCTTATCCGTCTCTATAAAGACCCTGTCTCCAGATAAGGTCGCCTTCCAAGCTACCAAGGAGGGATTCAGCATGGGAATTGAGGCAGGGGATCCGTTCCGCTTGTCGTACTTTCCTGAAGGTGTTCTGGTTTCAGAAAGCACAAAGTCACTTTGTTTCTGGGTTTCTCCATGAAGAGACAGACGAAGGGGAAGTCTGAAAGGGCTGGTTTGTGTCTATGTTTCTTTGCCTTCTCTTTTGAGTAGAGAAGAGAAAACCAAATAAATGGCTGTGTGAGATTAGAACTAGCAGCCCGTAGCACTGAAGGGACCGAGGAGGAGTGTGGTGCCGGGACGAAGCTTTCTGACTAGGCAGGAGCATGACTCCGAAGGCAAGTCCGGAACCAAGGACCGGGTAATGGCAGTGTAATGACATTAAATGATGGGACCGAGGAGCTGAAAAGAACCGGCCTTCAGTTGGGGGATGGAACAGATTCTTGTGTTGTTTCATTTTGTTTTGTTTTGCCTTCTTACATTTTTATGCAAGCGCTCAGACCTTTAAAGATGAAGGCTGATCTTGATGATACACACCTTTAATACTAGGACTGAAGACTAAGGCAAAGGGATGGTGAGTTAGAGACCAGCCTGGGGCTATATTGTGAGACTGTGGGGCGAGATATATATACATATATGTATATAGATATAGATATATAGAGATAGAGATAGAGATAGAGATATAGATATAGATAGATATAGATATAGATAGATATAGATAGATATAGATAGTTATAGATAGCTATAGATAGATATAGATATATAGATATATAGATAGATATCTTCCTAAGGTTATATATAGGTCAGCTGAACAGTGAACTCCCTATAAAGCCAACCTCCCAAATTCTAGGATTACTTGCAGACATGCGTTACCATGGCATGTATTGTGTTGTAACAATACATGTGTTGTATTGTTAGTTTTTGTTTGTTTGTTTGATTGATTGATTGATTCTTGAGAGAGGAAGGAGTCTCATTCTGTAGTTCAGGTGGACTTCAAACTCATAGCCAATCACCTGCCTCAGTTTTCTAATAGCTGGGTTTGTAGGCGGAAGCCACCACACTCAGCCTTAATCCGATTTTCTTGAATTAAATATTTTTTCCTTTGTGTGATTCCTGTTCTCTATAAGATCTTATTAAACATTACATATTTCACGTGTGAGTCTGAACCAATCTCTCCCTCTCATATGTGGGGGTGTGGCGGAAGTGTTTGAACATCACGGTGCAGGTGTGGAGGAAGGTCAGAGAGCAGCTCTGAGGAGTGTGTTCTTTCTTTCCAACATGTGGTACTCTGGAATCAGGCCTTTTCCTGCCGAGCAGTCTCTCCAGCCCTGCTCCTGCTGCCTGCCCGCCGATACTTAGTTTTGTCTTCTGCTTGAAAGAGAGTAAAACAACCTTCAAACTCTCCAGAGATCTGTAACTTAACATGTACAGAATTATAAATTATCTGACAACTTTTCCTTGCATTTCTTTTTCTGTTACAGACAGGGAAAGCACATGCTAGGAAGGAGGGAAGCAGAGGTACGTGGCGGGGAAGGTCTTTCATTTTAAGAGAAAAGTGACTTCCACTGAAGATGACAAAGAATACATTGACCACACGGAGGCAAGATGAAGAGAAAGTTTGTTTGTTTGTTGTTTTAGAAGATAGCATATCTTCTTCTCTTTTGCTAGCAATGGAGTGGAGTTAATTTTCATCTTTCTCCCGAGAAAGCACAAAATGAACCATCTTAAACTCAGAAGAAGAAAAAAGAAGGAAAAAAAAAAAAAACCAACACCATCTGTTGCTGCGCTGAAGCGTTGTAGTGGGGGAGGGGACAAGCCAGTTGTTAAACGGGAGAGCATTCAGGCGTTCAGTCCCCCACTCTGCCTTCTGCCTAGAAGCTGGGAGAGAGGTCCAACTAGAGGGGGGAGGATTCCTTTCCTGGATGCTTGGATTAGTAGCCATTGTACGTGGGTGCACTGGATTACAAACCAGAGTAGGTGGGGAAAGACCTAGGTGGCACTTTACCGAAATGAGATACGTCAAACCAAGGCGCCAGGAGCTGCTTCGGTGCCGTTTCAACACTATCGGTATCATCCGATGTTGGTTTTTTGTTTTACTTGTTAAACTATCGTTAGATTGAACATAAAGGTAAAAATAGCCTTAAAAACAAGGCGCGGCTCGCCATTATCCCATTCACACATGACTTTGATTGTTTCAGAAAGGGAAATAAAATATTTTAAGCCCACAGGTCTTTATCTGGGCTGTGCATCTAAACATGCAGGGAGACCCTTTGGAACGGTGCTGTGGTCGAGCAGAGAAAGGCGGTGCGTGTGGAGGGACTGCTGGCTTCCCGGTGATGTGGGACAAACACCGGGTCAGTTGCTTGGAGGCGTTAATGAAGGAGGGTGAGAGCAGGCGTCCAGTGACAGAAAACAAACCTCCAGCCTCCACAGCCAGAGTCTCTCTGGGCTGTCCCCGAGCTTCGGGGTGACCCACTATGACAAAGCCCTCGGGAGCAGTTTACGCAATAGCATCGAGCATCGTCCTAACGGTGAATTTTTGCAGAGACTGAGACGTGGCCACCCTGGCTGTCACCGCGACTCCCCCAACTCCCGCAGCCCAGGGCTGGCGACACGCCTCGCGGCCGTAGTACTAAACGCCACCGGAAGATGGCGCACGAAGCTACCGACACAGTCGAGGGTGCCGAGAGCTACTATGGCCTGGGTGGCCGAAGAGGGATTTCGATTCATTAAAAACCATAAATTGTACTTGATGAACAATAATAAGAACGATAAACTGACTTCTAGATTCCACAGAGATGAATTTTTAAATCCCTGAAATCAAGTTATTTAAAATTATTTAATTTAATTTACTAAATTTCAGTAACTGCTATGTAATGGTGCATGCCGGGCGTTTAGGTTTTATAGCATCTAAATGCTTCCTCTTTACGGTGATTGCTGCAGTTTTTCACGGTCGCCAGAGAACTCTGTCCCCATCTTCAAGCTGTGTAAACAAATTGAGGCGAGAATAATTACACACTGTGAGAAAGGCAAGGAAGACCCATGGAAGCCAGAGAGAGCCCCAACCACAAAATACCACCTTAAAAGGTCT
Organism: Micromys minutus; assembly: GCF_963924665.1. Classification (NCBI taxonomy): domain Eukaryota; kingdom Metazoa; phylum Chordata; class Mammalia; order Rodentia; family Muridae; genus Micromys; species Micromys minutus. The sequence continues at coordinate 14,213,737 of NC_137961.1, read as the reverse complement.
CAAAGATCAATGCTGGTGACTTTATTAAAATCAGCCAGGGGGCCAATCCTACACCAAAGCAGTATCCAGGTGCTTTTTATAGCAAGATCTTCCTTTCAATAAAATAAAATCTATAGCCACGTGGACATTAGACCTTAAATTGTTTAACAAGTAGACATTTCTAGTTAGCATCCCAGCTAGAAAATTCGTGCCCAGAAGAATCTAGAAACTATAAGTCTTTTTTTCATAAAAGGAACCCTTGCATTCTCCTTTGTGAGGTTCCAGTGTGCCCATCATGTTTGCATGAATGGTCATATCTAATTGGCACTAACAGGAAAGCTGCACACATTTATTATTTTAAATCTGTGTTCGTATGTGAGTACGTGTGCATGTGTGTGCATATGCGGGTATACGTGCTGTCTGCACACTCTGCTCCTCCATTGTTTTCGGCATAACTGGTTTTGGCACCAGCTCGTTAGCACTTTGGAAGGGCCTTCATTAGCACTGGGACAGTAGCCAAAAGGAATCCAGAAAAATCAACACATGGCTGCTCCTGTTCTCACGATAAACCGACAGCTTTCCTGGAAAACAGCAACATTGGAGAAGCAAAACAAAAACCCAAATCAACAAGAGTGGCGACAACATGCGCGCAGGAAGTCAGAGCTCACCAATGAGGATTTTTTTTTTAATTTTTAAATTTATTTACTTACTCGCTTTTTGACAATTCTGGGTACTCTCACACAATTAAAGACATAAATAACAGAAGTATATTAGGAACCCAAGGGAAAGAAACTAGGCTCCTGTCTCTTTGTAGTGGTGTGGGGGAGGGGGCGGGGGAGAGGGGGCAGGAGGAGAGGGCAGGGGGAGAGGAGAGAGGGCAGGAGGAGGGGGAGGGGCAGGGGGAGGGGGTAGGGTAGAGGGGGCATGGGAAGGGGGTGGGGGAGAGGGGGGAGGGGGTGGGGGCAGGGGGGAGGGGGATGCTAGGAAACAGCATGGCATTAGTTGCCACACCAATCCCCAAACCGAAAGTGGTCCACGGAAACTTCCATACCTAATCCACAGTTCTTTGGAACCTGAGTTCTGACGAGAGCCCTTCTGGGAAAACAGAATCCCCCTCTTTATGTGAATATGTCATTTTGAAACGGGTGGTGTAGGAAGTTGGGTTGCTCAAGGTACTTTGATAGTATTCTGGGAAAACAGTGATATCTAAACTGGTCAGAACTGGTAGCAAACTATATAACTTGTTATACTAATATGGGTCTTCACACCCATGCCGGAACAGGTCAACAAGATGTGACACTTTAAAGAAAAGCCATAGCCAAATCATACAGGGGCAGTTCCTCAAAGGGTTAATTCCTTGCAGGTCAGCTGTCCAAAGGAAGCTTGCTGGTCTTTTAAGACTGGATGCTTTGCTCAGGAGACAGCCTTCCCACTGGGTCTCAAGAGAAGGCACTGGCCCCTCCTAGTTAGCCCTTTGCCCTCTCTGCCCTCGGTTTCTGTTAAGTTTCTCAATTGTTTGCACTGAACTGTCTTGAAATTTCTCCAGGAAAGGGGAGAGAGGAACAAGAAGGCAGTGAAATAAAAAGTGTAAAGGTAGGGAAAGTCTGTAGCATGCATCAGTCACGTGATCCTGAACAAGAAAAAAAGGCCCGTGAGCCAAGTGAAAGCAGTATCTACCCATATCTATAGAGAAGCCCTAAATGATGGTGGTGCTAAGGGTCTATGTGTCTGTATGTCTGTGTGTTAGTGTGTCTGTGTATGAGTGTATGTCTTGTATGAGTGTGTGTGTGTTTGTGTGTGTGTCTCTGTGTGTGTCTATGTGTCTGTATGTCTGTGTGTTAGTGTGTCTGTGTATGAGTGTGTGTCTGTGTGTGTTGTCTGTGTCTGTATGTCTGTGTAGTGTGTGTCTTGTATGAGTGTGTGTCTGTGTGTGTTTGTCTACGTCTGTATGTCTGTGTGTTAATGTGTCTGTGTGTGTATCTTGTATTAGTGTGTGTGTCTGTATATGAGTGTGTATATCTATGTGTAAGTGTGTGTTGTTTGTGAGTATGCTTGTTTGTGTGCCTGTCTATGAGTGTGTGTGTATGTGTGTTTATGTGACCGTGTGTCTGTGTGTATGTGTGTGTTTTATGTCTATGTATGTCTGTGTGTGTGTTTTCAGCACTTTAAACTGCCTAGAAGCAGCCTGCAGGCTGAGAACACACCCTCCCAGGAGCTGAGCCACGATTCCAAATCATAGCTGAAGTATCTGTTGACAACAGCTCATCCTTACAAATGGTTCCATCTCCGGATATTGCCGATAATTATTGTGAATACGCTCACACAGTCTCAGGTCTGACAGAACGGTTTCACTTTCCAGCAAGGGCCAGAAAGCCAATTGAAAGATTTCCAAAATGAGGCGAGGTTCCAAGCAGATCTGAGGCTACTGCTCAAAAACCTTCTCTCTTCCATCTCCCCCAACACGAAGTCAGAGGCTGTCTGGCAGGGAAGCCAGTGTCAACATTCTCTACATTTATTTATGTATCAACTAATTTCTGCATGTATGTATGTATGTATTTATTTATTGACATGTTGGAAGGCATCCACCATTTATGGCCCTTCATTTCCAAATACAAGGAGCAGCGAGCGGTAGCTGCCAGTAATGTCCCCAGGCCATCTGACTGGCCTCTCTGCACGGCCAGCGGGGGACTGGGTCCAGGGCATTAGTTGCTGACCACAATGTTTATAACACACTTACGTTGCCTCAGCTCAGAAAGGCCCTAATTAAAGACGGCGATGGGCTTCAAGCTCCCTGAAACGAGCTCCCTTTTTGAACACAGCTTGGACAGGCAGAATCTACTATAACCCAGTACAGCCCCACAATCTTTAGACTTCTGGGTTTCTGTTAAAGTGGTGTAACAGGAGGGTGACACAAAAGCCTTGGAGGTCCCAAAAATTCATGGCCACATGGCAATTGTGGTCACTCAATCTCTTCAATTGCTATGATGCCCGGATGTGGTCCACACACGATTGGGCTCATTGGTGTACGCAGAGAGAGGGAAGGTTGATAGGGAAGCATTTTCTTCAGTGGTTTAACTACCCCTAAGTTGCCAAAGCACCTGCAAGTATCTGCAATTAAACGCACTGGTACCCTACCAGGGGTAAGTAGATGGTTTTGCACCTCCGCTGGAAAAGTTAATGGGATGCACATGGGGATGGATGTGTTTGTGGTAAAGGCAAAATAAACTAGGATTTGTTTTAATGTAGCAACCAGAAGAGAACACGGTAACCGTCTCTGGAATAATCAAGAGAGGGTGAGATGGTCTTTGATTGAAGGAGAACAAACAAATGGCCTCAGTTTCTAGCAGCAATCGGAACATGTAGACTCAGGGAACCCTTAGTGATGAGTCTACCCTCTTCATCTGACCAAGGAGGGGGGGGTTGTTTGCTCGCTCGCTCACTTGCTTGCTTGTTTTATCTTGAGTCTAAATCACGAGTTGCTCCACTAAGTCTAAATGTGTAGGGAGCCGTTGGTGCCAATACATGGCGCCGGCTTCCTGCCGAGGACTCAGCAAACAGAGCTGTTGCCCAGCCAAGAGACTTAGCGTGCATGCACCACATACGTCATAGCCCACTCTCGGGGCACACTAATGAGCTACTGGAGGATGCACCAATCAGGTACCAACACAAGTCTCTTAGGCATATATAAGCAGTGCATTTCTCTCCCACATGAAGAAGACCCCTGCAGAAGAGAAGACCCCTGCTGGAGGGAAGTCCCACGTGGAGAAGTCCCCTGCTCAGGAGAAGTCCCCTACTCAGGAGAACTCCCCTGCTCAGGGAGTCCCCTGCTCAGAGTGCTGGACAATAAAGGTTGTTCGCAGAAGAATCTCGTTGTTGCATGCCTATTCCTGCCGGCTGGACGTGGGGCTCGCAACATAAATGGAGTCTGGGGTTCTCGCTTGGCTGACAGAAGCACTAAAAATACTTATTTGATCATTATTAGAAGCACCGGCGGGTCTCCGATGGTGCCTGTGTCTTGGGTTAAATTCTAGACTGAATTAGGCAACTGGGTTCCATTAGGAACCGCCCTTGCCAGGATCTGAGGTACATCTGCAACAGCTCCTGTTTACTTTGGGTTCTGTGGTGCTAGGGAAAAAACCCAGGGCCGTGTGAATGCTAGGCAAGCATTCAGACCCTGAGCATCATGCTAGCCACAGCTTTGGAGCTAGTTAAGTGACGTGATAAAGTAAGACTGGTCTTGGCAAGTTGTCTACTATTGGCTTTCAGAGGAGAGTATAGGGCAAGCTTGACTATACTAGGGCTTAAGAGACTGAAGCTGTACAAAACAAGAAAACCAGATTCATGTCATCCAGAGAGCCTTCCAGAAAACAGCTCAGTGATGACTCCCCAACTTGTCCATACTAGCAAGCAATTTCATGGGAAGCAGGTTGTGGACACACCACGTGAATTACTGAAGCTCTGTTGGCCACTGCACTTGCCAAAACGTGAAATTTTTCTGTTTGCTCCATAACCTCTGAATTCTGGAGTAAAATTGCCAACAGCTGTGCTTGAAACAGACCTTCTCCCCACCCCCCTGCCTTGCAAATGAGGAGCAAGCACCTCAGGTGACAGTGTGGATGGAGGGAAACCAAGGGAGCTGTTTTCCAAAGAGTCTGTCAAGGTTAACCAAAGTCAAGGCAAATCAAAGCCCTCCTTGAGATGCCAGGTGTCAAAGACGGAGCCTCCACAGCCCAGAGGGCAGAAGGGTGGGTGCAGCCCGGAAGCTCGAAGAACATACACTTAGATTATAATTATATCCATAGAAGTGTGACCTGGTCAACAGTTTCCATATTAATCAGTTCCACCCAGGTGAAGTAAGGAGTAGGCTCTCAGTGCTGAAACAGGATCCTTGTGCCCATCTTTCCCTCTGTCATCTGCTGCCCATTCTTTCTCTCTGCTGGGTCACTGTCCGTCCTTCTGTCAGAACCCCAGACAGATATTATAATGTCTTCAGTAAAGCCTTACAGGGTCCCCAGGGCTAATATACCTCCCTCCCCCTCAGGATTCCAGATACCAAATTCTATATATTATTATACACAGCTACTTAACAGTTGTCACATTAAATAGTGAAAGAACAGGACAGAGAGCATCACAAGCCTGTATAAGCTCTGTGTCCTTAGGCAAATTACCAAATCTTCCTGCTTCCTTAGTAAAAATCCCCTTACAAAATGGAGTAATAAACCTACTTAGGAAAACCTTTGATAATGAAATCAAGCAAATAATGCCCACAGCACTGTGTTTGTGTGTGTGTGTGTGTGTGTGTGTGTGTGTGTTTGATGCAGGTTCCCATATAACTAAGGTCCCCCTGTAGCTCAGCCTTGAACTTGAATGTCCTATCTCTACCTCCATCACAGTCAATATTTAATAAATTAGTTCACATGCTTTTGCTCCAGAGACAATAAAGAAAAAAAAAGTCCTCCCATCTTTAAAGAGTTCTCAATACCACGCACAATACCTTGAATGCTGCAGAGACTTAATATAGTGTCCCTCCATTTGTGGAGTCAGTTTTTAAACCACAGGCTCTCCAGTCTCCTCCGGTCAGAAAAAGCCCTAACGGGACTCATTTGACAAGCAGCCCATCATGACCCGATAGTGCTGTATGTGGGGAAAGCACTGCTTTCGTGTGACCCACTGCGCACCATGGTTTGGCTGTAGAGTGTGAGCCATGATTCACGGCCTCTGCCCATCACTGCTGGAGAGTCTCGGGTTGAGGAGCAGCAATCTTGGTTAAAAACCAAAACTCAAAGTGCAGTTTTTACTAAATGTGTATTGCTGATTCTTTTTAAGGGTATATAATCATGCAAAGAGTGTGGTGAGACTAAATGGGATTGTTTGTCTGCCTGCCTGCCTGCCTGCCTGCCTGCCTGCCTGCCTGTCTTTCTGTCTGTCTGTCTGTCTGTCTATGACACTCTTAGAAAGGGTCCTGATCAGAGAGTGGAGAGATGATGGCTCAGTGGCTATGAAAGTATACCTGAGTTTGGTTCCCAGAACCCACCTTGAACCACGACCACCTACTACTCTAGCTCCAGGGGACCCAGCACCCTCTTCTGGCCTCCACAGACACCAGCTCTCACATGGACATATCCACACACATACACATCATTATCAAAAAAGTAGACTTTTTTTTTTTCTTTAAGAGCCCTAACCAAAGGCATTCAATCTGATGATCAAGAAGAGGAAGATCAAAAGTCGAGCGTGATGCCAAACGCCTTTAATCCCAACACTAGGAAGGCAGAGGCAGGCTTGACCTTTGGAAGTTCAAGGCCAGCCTGGTCTACAAAGCAAGTTCAAAAAAGAAAGAGAGAGAGAGGGAGAGGGAGAGAGAGAGAGAGAGAGAGAGAGAGAGAGAGAGAGAGAGAGAGAGAGAGAGAGCAGGAAATGCCATTATTCCCATGTAGGCTTTTCCCAGACAGGCTCACCTGCTGAGCTGATATACCGCCCAGCACTCCTGGACTACCCTGGGGCTGCAGTATCACTGACTTCTTTGCCCGGGGACGAGGACACCATGCCAGGTTTTGTGTCTGCTTTCCTCTGAAGAACTCCCATCTAGGTCTCAGTGGTTAAGGGTAATTTCTCGTCATCTATACCAACACTGCTTCGTTCAAATTGGAAATGATAGATGATTAACAGGCACGAGAAAACATGTTGCGCTACATTCGGAGAGGATGCAAATGACAAAAACATGTCGCCTTCTGGACAGGCAGGGAAATGGCTTGCAGCAGCTCACCCGTTTCTCTGTACCTCCGTGTCTGGCTAGACGTTTTATGGCATTTAAGCGGCACAGTGAGAAGGCACCCACCCAGTGCACACTATAACTCTCAAAAAAAAAAAAAAAAGCCAACGTTCTGATGTGCTAATGGCAACCGAATCAGAAACACATGGATTTAATTTCCTTCAAAATACCCACGGGTATAAAAATCAATGCAGGAAAGCCATTTGGCTAACTCTATTCGGGGGCTTTTCTGAGCCCAGAAATTGTGAGAAATTGTTGGGAATGGCTGCTGAGCTCCAAATCCCACCAGGTTGAGCCCTCCCCCGGCGCGGCCCCAGCCTAATGTGATGTGAAGCCCCGGCTGTCTTTTTGGAGAGAGGCAGGTGCTTGCTGTGTGGTACCTTCACGGCTGCCATCTCTACAGATTTCCTGCTTCGTGCTATTAGTTCATTTGCTCAGTGTCTCCCACCACATTGCCGTCAGGGAGATCTCGTTTTGGCAGCAGATCGGGATCCCTGCCTGAAAGTTGATAGAGGTTGAGCTATTTGCAGAAATAATGCTTTGCAGACGTACTAAACAGTACCCCTCTTTCCAGATGGAGTGGCATTAGTGTTCCTTCCAGCCATTTCCTCGCCTTCTGCTGTTCTTGTCAGATCTCCCATATGCACCACAAGCCTTCTGTATTCTGGGGAATCTTGGAAAACTGCTCAGACCCTCAGCCCCACAGCACTTGCAAGCAAAAATACATGTGCACACACACACACACTCACACACACTCACATACACTCACACACACTCACACACACCCACACACACTCACACACACATACACTCACACACTCACACTCACACACACACACTCAAACACACACTCACACACACTCACATTCACACACACTCACACACACTCACATTCACACACACTCACACACACTCATACACACACTCACACAAACACACACTCACACACACATATACTCACACATTCACACACACTCACACACACTCACACACACTCACACACACACATACACTCACACACACACTCACATACACTCATACACACACACTCACACACACACACACACACACACACACACACACACACACGACTGCCTCCACTCTTATGCTTGCACATAGAGTTTCCCTCCCACCTCCTAGAAGTCCGCTTAGATTTTATGAGAGCGCTGATCATGGGAACTGAGAGCTTAGCAGCTCGGGGAGTTGGACAGGTAGGAAATACATGGAGCCCTGAAAAAGCCCCTGGCTATAGATGGTTACCTCTGCCACCAGTTCTCCTTCCTCCTGTGTCACTGGCCTGCCACATTACCATGCAGTGACCTTTAGCCTCGGCGTGTTCTCCATGTCCTCTCCAAAGCTCAGGCTGAGATGAGGAAGAACAGGGTTGAGGAGTCGGGCGTTTCTGAACAAGTTGTGAAGGTTCTGGCTCATGAATGGATTAATGCTGTGGCCCCGAGTGAGGAAGTTAGCTGCTGGAGGAGTGGCCTGCTGATAAAAGATAAATGGATCAGCCATGATTTCTCCATTTTATATACTCCCTCACCCCCTCTGCCTCCCTCCACTGAGTAACACAGTACCCAAGTCCTCACCTGGTATACTAGGGTCATACTCCCAGGCTTCCCAGCCTCTAGACCCATGTACCATATAAACTATTTATAGCATATATAGTCTTGTGTGTTCTGTTATAGTAGCAGGAACGGGGCTAAGAATGGCCTGTATATAAGACCCTTGGAAGCCAGAAGAGGATGTCAGATCCCCTGGAACTATAGTTACAAGCTTATGAGCCACATCACATGTAGATGCTGTGAGTAGGGCCCAAGTCTTCTAGAAAAACAATACATGCTCTTAACCCCTGAGCCACCCCCCCAACCTCACAAGTAGGCTCGTGACCAAATCACATTTTTTTTTATCTCCAGGAAATATAATTTCTATGACTTCTTAAAGCCAAAAGACATTTACTCTCAAGCCAACAAAGGAGAATTCACAGTTGTGGCGTTTGTGAGTCTCCATCTTTCTTGTCCTTGCCATTCGAGTTGTGTCAGTGATGGTCAGACCCACGCCCATGGCTCACTGTGATTTTATCAAAGCCCTCACAGCGCCTAAACTAATTCCTTCATGTCTACCATGTTCTGGTCTTGTTAGAACACAGAGAAGGCCGTTTTGCAGCTGCAGGGAACGGAGGCATTGTCCTTGTGATCAGGAAAAAGCAAATTTAGCAACCAACTGCATTAACTTCTTGCCTTAATCAAGTTTTTATTTGCCTTCAGTGTTACCCTAAAGGCTCGGGGGCTAGAGAGATGGTTCAGTGGCTAAGAACACTGTCTCCTCTTCCAGAGGACCTGAGTTCAATTCCCAGCATCCACACAGCAGCTTACAACTGTCTGTTAACTCCAGTCCCAGAAGTTCTGATACATACACATAGTGGACAGACACATGTGGCACTGGTTCACATAACATAAAAACAAAGGTTAGAAAACATTATGGGGAAAGAACCTAGTTTTGAAGTCCCAGACTTCTTCCTTGATCAAGTGAGAGCATCAGGGGAAAAAAAAGTAAAGAATTATCTCTAAGCTTAGCCATTCCCTTAAGCCTTTTTAGAAAACAGGGTCTCGGTGTATCCCAGGATGGCTGGGAATCCTCCATGTAGACCAGGCTGGTCTCAGCCTTGCCTTAATTATCCTATCTCTGCCTCCAGAGTGCTGGGATTACATGGATACACCAGCACAAAGGACCCTGCTTGGCTGATGTATAATACCGTAGAGACACCAATCTTTGTTTCCATATTCATTGTCTTAATGTCCACCCTCTTGCGTTCCAACATGCCAAAGAGAAAAATATCACCCTCTCTAGTTTTTTTCTTCCTTGGCTATTGATAAAAGAGAACACATTAATCAGTCCTCACGCTCAGACTCAGGCTTCCATCATGAGACCTGCTCCCCAAAGCAGTTCCGAACCAGAGTAGAAGGAAGGGTTGGCATTTAGCTGTGGTAGAACTAACAGGTTGATCAGCATGGTTCACCCGTCCTAGGACGGGGAATCCCTGAACCGATTTCATCAACACTGATCCGATTTAACCAGGTGATATGTTAATGAGCCAACCTCCTTGCTCCCTAGATGACATTACTTCACAAACCATCAGAGCACACCACCTTTGCGACAGGGGGAAAAAAAAGGCACCGAAGGAGCTGTGAGTTGACACTTGCAGATGAGCCTAATTCCCTGTGTCCTGTGGATGCATGCCGTGTTGGGAGAACTTCGTGCACATCGGGCTGATTTTTGCTGTCATCAGAACTGACCTTCTACCCCCCCAGGAGGCCCCGAACCTGTCTGGTACAATGACAGGGAAAGGAGCCAGCCTTCAACCTGGGGTCCTCAGATGTGCAGAACAACAGGCCATGTTCAACCTCGATGGGGCATCTGGATCACATGAATTTTTTAAAGTAAAACAACTGAGTCAGGAGGGGGGAGGGGGATATATTGGTCCTCCCCCCCCCCCCCCCCCGGTTAAATCCCAGTGGAGGAAATGCATGGCCCAGAGTGTTGATCTTGGCCTGGACACACACAGTGCCTCTGTTCTGAGGATGAGCCGACGAATGCAGATGTGCAGAGCAGCCATTTCCAAAGGTTAATTAAATATTACCATTGTTTTCCAAGCTATTAATGTCTGTTCTTTTATTTCTTCGTGAGAAAGCTTTTGCCCCACTCGGAAAGCCATTTGAATATGCTTCTTGGTTCCTGCCCCTCTTAAAGCCCCCAGAGAATGATCAAAGGGCCAGGAGAGACAGAACCTAGGTAGAGAGCCACAGAGATTTCTATGCTAGAGGGAAGAGGCACTTGGGGCTGGGGAAGGAGGGAATGCAGCCAGGGCGGTCTAAGATGAGGTCCCTGAAGCTCTTTAGGCTGGAGGCAAGAAGCCTGCTATTTCTAAAAGGTTTCCTCACAGAAGCAGGGAAGGTACAGCCAGCTCTTTCCACCTTTGTGTGTTGGTGAAATAGCTGACTGTTTCCGAATTTAGTAACTGGTAAGTCTTGGCTTTCATGGGTTCTGGGAAAGGATCTGGGTGGTCAGTGAGCACGGTCAGAGCTCTGCAATGTCAGCGTGTCCCTGGTCACCTCCAAATGACATAGTTTCTCTCTCCCGCCTGAGGTGACCTGATGTGGGCAGGACAAGGGACTCAGTCAGTGGGGGTGGGGGTGGGGAGGGACTGTAAGACGACAACAAGGGATAATAAGACCAAGGTCAGGGAGAGGACGAGGCTCCCTCTGGCAGGAAGTGCCACCCTCTGTGACTGCAGTTTACAAGAATCCCAAGCCACGAAGAATACAGCCGTCTGCAGGAAGTCTCTGCGGACAGCCTGTCTTCCAGGGAGAACAGGACATGTTTTGTTTGCAAAGTAATAATGCCTCCCTGGATGTGGGCAGGGCACGGCAGACCTATGGCATAAGGACTGAAAAAAAAAAAAAAAAAAAAAAAAACAGAGGCAGATGAAGACAGGTGCCAAACAAGAGCCACAGGTGGGCTGGGGGGTTGGCCCGGAGGAACAAGGGAACACGGAATAGTGCCAACACTGGCCATGAGCTCTGTACCTCACCCCACCCCACCCCCAGACACAGATCATACACTCTGAAATTTCATCCTCTCAGAGCTTATAAACACAGGGTACTCAAATGCAGGCGCTGCGGTCAAATGCTCTGGGTCCTAAGCCCACTTCCGCCGTTCCCTCACTGGGCCACTTAAGTATATCTCATTTCCTAACATTTATATGTTTTCATCTGTAAAATGGATCCCCATCCTTTGATGCTGTAAACTTGCTAGAATGGTTAGAGAAGGAGAAAGCGTGGGCAGGGGCGGGGAGACTTGAAGAGAGGAAGAGGCGATCCAAGAAGGGAGAACAGAAAGCAAACAGGGGAAGGCCATGATCCCTCTGCCCTCTGGAGGGCAAGGTTCTTGGATGTTGCGCCTCAGCCTGAGAAAGTCGCATCTAGTCATTAGTGGTCCTGACCCGACAGCGGCTCCCCTGTGCTGCACGACTTGTGTATTGCACACACTGGCTACGTGAGGCCAGACAGTGAAAGAATCAAATGAAAACGGTGCTTGGATAAGCTAAAGCTGAGCAAGTAATAGAAAATAGGATTAACTCTATGATGAATGAATGAATGAATGAATGAATGAATGAATGAATGAATGAATGACAAAGCAGTTAGTACCCTCCAAAAGCAGCTGGGCACTTTCAAAAGAAGGTATGCCTTCCTAACACACGTGAGAAAGGGCCTTCAGCGTCTTTGATAAGCCAGTATAACTGAGAAAAAAAATTCTTTTAGATTGTGGGCAAATTAAGAAAATTAATCTGACTGAATATTGACAAGGGTACAGACAAGTATGGCTGCCTTGCACCAAATGAAACACATATCCTTAATATACAAAGAACTTTTTACAAAACAACAAGGAGCCTACCCAAAAAATAGGTAACTCAGAACCGGTACAGGTGGTTGAGACAGATGAGATGCAGACTCAGATATGGAGAGGACAGAGATGCAGATGTGTGGTCTCCATCACAATCAGGGCTGAGCAAAGCAAGTACCAGTTCTTGGCCTGTGGCATCATAAACATGGAATACACTGGGGTTCTTAGGCCAAGGTGGTAGTCTCCAGAATGGATTGCGGAATGCTAGCTAATCATTGGGAGAGGGGGATTAGGCTTCATGGTTCATGATTATAGTGGTTTGAATAAGAATGACTCCCCCAGGGAGTGAAGCTACTCAGAAGGATTAGGAGGGGAGGCTTCCTTGCAGTAGGTGTGGTTTTGTGGAAGGAATTGTGTCACTGGAGGTAGGTGTTGAGGTTTCAGAAGCCCAAGCCAGGCCCAGTGTCTCTCTCACTTCCTGCTGCTTTTGGATTCCGAAGCCATGTCTCTTCCCATGAACCCAGAACACTGACTAAGACGCTGAGAGAATGCCTTTGCTTCCCTGTCATAGGTTTAATGTGTGCAAGACAGTGCTCGTGCCAGAGATCCAAACCTACGAGACCATGTGATTCAAGACTGGAATTTTAGTACTTCAAGACAAAACCTTTTTATTTTTCTCAGTCAGCCAGCTCAGGTACTTCATTACAGGAACAAAAGGCTAAGCAATGGAAGACCCTCGGGGAAAGTCAGTTTCTTGGCAAATTATTAACAGAAACAAATATTCTTGCAGGTTTTGTTGTTGTTGGGGGAGGAGGATAGTCCAGCAATACCAGAAAGAAAAAAAAAAAAAAAAAAAAAAAAAAAAAAAAAACTCAAAATTTCCGACCTCTGTGTTTCTTTCTTCCTCAACAGAAGACTTTTTTAAGATTTATTTATTTGTTTGTTTGTTTGTTTGTTTATATATGAGTACACTGCAGATGTCTTCAGACACACCAGAAGAGGGCATCAGATCTCATTACAGATGGTTGTGAGCCACCATGTGGTTGCTGGGAACTGAACTCAGGACCTCTGGAAGAGCAGTAAGTGTTCTTACCGCTGAGTCATCTCTCCAACCTAACAGAAAACTTTATTATGCCTCTTAAAAGTAACTCCCAACTCTTCCTGCTGCTTTGTTCGATTTAACATTTCAAACAGTGGACTCATTTCCCTGTTTTGATCTATACCCTGGCTATTCTCGGTATATGGTGAATTGGTTCCCATTTTTAAACAGTATAAGAGCCCTTCCTTCTTTCCTCCCTCCCTTCCATCCTTCCTTCCTTCCATGTTAGGCTGGGTGGGGGTGAAACCCACACTATTAGGGCCAATCTCACTGGGTTGCACTTCTAGCTCTGTGTTATTTTTCTTAATGCTACTCTGCAGATCAAACCCAGCCCCTCGTGCACAGGACAGCAGTACCAGCACGCTACAAGCCCCGCCTCCCACACTCCTCTTTCCCTACCAAGTCCAAATGTCCAGGAGCAGGTAATTGTGTGTGAGAAGAGAAGGGCCCCGTCCATCCTGAGCATCCGAGTCACCTGTTCATCTTCTTCCAACCCTGGAAGTGTTCCCAGCTGCCCTTTCAACCGAGCGCACATTCCCTCCTTCGATTTCCTTCGTTCCTGGGCAGGAGTCCCCACGCTTGGACGCCTGCCCCATCCCATCCCGTCAAGCTGTCACCTGCAATCATTCCAGCAGCTTCTGAAATCCTGCTTCCTCCGCAAAGCCCTCCCCAGCTGAGAGCAAAGTGGCTCTCCTCCGGCGGCCCACCTGCTCTGAGCGTGGGCAGCGCCCCTCCTCCCAGCCGGTGCATCTAAGGGCAGCGGATCTACCGTGTCCGGTTCACTAAATGGCTTCAGTGTCCTGCATGCCCTTTCCATGCGTCTGCATCCGTGGTGGCTGAGGCTTGTGTTTATGAATGTGTTCTGCTTGTATCAGCAGTGTGAGAGTGCTGTGCGGCGGGTGTGTTCACTGGAAACGACCTTGCGCGGCACTACCAAGTTCAAAGGCCCAGGGCTTGGTAAATGAGGCTTGCATGTGGGTCAAGATTGCCCGCTCTGTGGCACGGACTTGAGCCTTAGGATGAGGCAAAGCTCATCTGAACTGTCAAGATCTGAACATTACGCTAAGAACTGACTTCGGGGAAACTGCGAATTCACCCTTTAAAACGAAGTTAACAGGACTGCCGACGCCTAAATAAAAGCATCAGATTCTATCTCCCACAATTACATCTTCCTCTTCTATGATTCAGCCACACCGTGACTGAACTGGATCCCACGAGATCTGGAACCTTTCCATTGTTGAAAATGGTTGAGGACTTTCCTTTTAAATCCACATTCAGAGCTCATGCCTGTCCACTATGAACCTGAATTTCCTACCTGTTTCAACTTCAGGGGAGGGGGAAAAAAACACGCTGCTTTCATATCCTCTCCTTAAATGTCAGAACAAAACTTCACTTCCTAGAAGCCCCAAGTGTGTGTGTGTGTGTGTGTGTGTGTGTGTGTGTGTGTGTGTGGTTTTTTTTTTTTTTTCTGGTAAAGAGGAACACAAACATGTTTGAGATCAGTAAACCCGGGTGTACAGAATTACATAGCAGAAACTATCCCCCTTGCTGTCACCAATTGCTAGCTGGGCCACCAACAGGCAGTATGGGGGGGGAGCACAGTTTTCCAAGTTATTTTATTGTTAATTTTCCACCTAAAGTGTTGCATGGCTTTTTCAAAGCCCCGTTCGAAATCTGTTATAGACTGAGGTTGAGATACAAAAAGGTTTTATACTATCAAGTAAAAGTACATCCTGTATTCAGCAGAATGTAATCCTTCCCACCCTCTCCCCTCCCCCCAAAAAAACAAGGTTCCCCCCCCCCCTGTGGCAAAAGAATGCCCTCAGTCCACATCTCTGGTCCATGTGAGGATGCTTTTCTGATTTATATAGTCACAGAAAAGTATACAGGGGAGGCCAAACCACAACAATAAATTACAGACACGAGAACCAGAGGTTTATCGTCACACTTTAGCCTTTCTGCCTTCAGTAAACCCGCGGGGCTGCCATGCCTCTGTCCTCTGCCAGCTTCACACAGTCTGTACACTGGTGCCCTCGGAGTGTCCTGCGTCACCTGCCCAGGACCTCAGCGGACACACCACCCAGGAAAGCAGGTGAGTGGCTGCGGACTGCTAACCCTCACCTCCCTCCTCCCCGGCCATCAGATGTAATCCAAGAGCACCCTTGAGAGTGAGGTGGTACGAGGAACTGCCCTAGTCTGGGTGGCAGGGACAGGCAGTAAAAACCCACAGGTCCTGGTTTCTGCATAACCTTTGTCAGCATCAAGGGCTCTCTCTCTCCCTCCCACATCGAGTCGCCAGCCCTCTCCCCAAATCCAGAAGATCAGCAATAATTGATTTGGCTCCTGGCCCATACCCTTCTGGTGCAAAAGCGACAGCACAGTTCAGCGGCTGCTTCCGATCTGTCCCTGCCCTCCCTTCAAGTGACTCCACACACGTCTGATTAAAATCGGTAATGCGAGGGTCCTGGAGTGGAGAAACACTTTTTATTCCTGTCAGCCCCTGCTTGGAAGGGTTGAGGCTTCCTCCTACCAGACATTTCGCTAGTAAACAGAAAAGTTACCCATATTGTCATGCTTGCCCTGACCTGCAAGTTAGTGAACAATAAATCTTAATTATAGTTAAATGCCAAAATCTGCAAAGAACGAGGCAGCACTAGTCAACTGTGAATTGGTCTGACTCCTCCGCCCGCCTCGGCTGGGCTGCAGCTGCAGGAATACATAAATTAGTTTGTGATTTGTTTGTACCAGAACAATCAGTCGAGGCTGTTCCTTAAGAGCATTTCCAGTATCACTGGACGTGGACGTATTGGCATTCGTCCTATTGCCATGTCACATGCAGGTGGCATCTGGGGGCTTTATTTTAAAAGACTTTCAGCATTGTGCTTGGGTTAATAAGAAAGCGCTATTTTTTAAATATCTCGGCAGTTTTCCAAAGCCGTGCTCAGTCTCCTGACGTCTGCTCAGTCCATACTTGTTACCTTTGGATTTATTCGGAGAACCGTTGAATAACCTTTTTGTTAGCAGTCTCCTTTTAGCCCTGTACAAGGCTACTGGAGTTGGAGGCAGGCGTCAGTCAGGAGTGGGGTCCCCCTCCCCCGCTTTCCCCTGCTGCTGTAAGGCTCATGAGCTCTTGGTATTCAAGCATTTGCTTGTCATAATACTAAATAAAGCCACCCTGTTGTCCCTTTGCCGGGGTCCTCTTGACATATTGGTACCTATATACAAGAATTAGAAAGGTGATTGCCAACATAACTCTGTTCAATGGCTTCGGGAAGTTCTATCCATTTCTGAGACTGACAGGAGATTGGAGATGAAACTCGGGAGACAGGATGGAGTTTGGGAGGCTGGGTGCACCATCCCATGAATCAATCCGCAATCTCCTCGTATCATTTTGGGCAAAGATCCTGTTGTCACTGGAAGTCAATCATCTTCTAGATGCTTCTATTGGGCAGTTTTCTAAATAATAATAAGTCAGAAAATCCAGCCTCTGGAATAAGCTGGGTTTAAATCTGGCCTGGAGAGCAAGTGAGAGTCCACTAATTACCAAGAACATGCCTCCGTGGGAAAGAGAGACAGAGGTAGGAAAACCCTTTCCCAGCATACCCCGCGATGAAGGGAGGGAGTTGTAAATGGGCAGGTTTCCATGGTCCTTTCTCAGAAAATGAAAGGGGAAGACGCTTTATACCGTGCTACAACAGCAGCGTCAATTTCAAAGTTCCAAGCAGAGAACTTTCTTCCCAGGAAAGCTGCGTCATTTTTACGTCCCTTCCCCAGCCCCCTCCCCCGCCCCGCCCCCTCGGGCTCGGTTCTTCGGATCTCTCAAAGCCACGTGGTCTCACCAGCTTCCTGTTTGTGTCACTGTTTGGTTGCCTTGTGGTGGGTCACTGTAAGCTGCCTTTCAGCCAGCCCCCACCTCACACTGGTTCTCTTCCCAGTTTTCTGTTGTGCTCACCAATTTGTCCCTGAGAGTGCAAGTCCCAGTCTTTAAAGTCAGGGTCTTCTGTCTCCGTGGTGAGGACTGGCCTCTGGTTTCCTTCAGACGGATACCTAGAGGGCTGGCCCGATGATTCTCACCACCGCCCCCTCATCCAGCCTCCTACTTCTTTTGTTGTTGGTAGTGATGGTGGTGGTGGTGATGGGGGGGATTGATGGTGGTGATGATGATGGTGATGAGGGTGGTGCTGGTGATGGTGGCAGTGGTGGTACTGGGATTGATGATGGTGGTGGTAAATGGTGATAGTTTTTGAGAAGGAGACAGGATTGTTTGCCCTCGTCTGAAAAGAGACTCGGAGAGGCTGAATCCAGGAGACATTCCCAGGCCACACCACTCTGCATGAAGAAAAGGTCCTGCCTGTGATAGCCACCCTTGGTGTGCTGATCTCTTGGTGTGCGTTACTGCACAAGCACTTTGACAGCAAGGCCTCATTAGTCTGATTTTAAAACCACAGATCTATTATCTTGTCCTGTCAGGGTCACACGGCTGGCGTATTTGTCTGCCTCAACTCTTCTCAGTGAAGGTACCATGGAGGTGCCCCCAGTGACACACGTGTTCTTTTAGACCTCCACTCAAACGCTATCCCACTAGGCGTGGCTCCTTTTAACACACTGGTCTGTTTCAAACAATAGTCTGTGGCTTTTGTTCCTGTCATCTGCCTTTTTCTTTAAAGCTACTAGATACATAGATAGATAGATATGTATGTGCATATATATGCACATATTTATCCATTTATCCCTTAGTATTTATAGGCCCAGGATTCCCAGGGAAAGCCAAAATTCAAGGACTCCCTTCTATAAAATGGCTTAGTACTGGCACTGCACACCCCCATTTAGCTTCCAGCCTAATATTTTTCTGGACTATTTTCTTTCTTTTTTTTTTAAGAGATTTATTTATTTAATGTATATGAGTACACTGTAGCTGTCTTCAGATACACCAGAAGAGGATGGGACGATCCCACTACAGATGGTTGTGAGCCACCATGTGGTTGCTAGGAATTGAACTCAGGACCTCTGGAAGAGCAGGCAGTGCTCTTAACCTCTGAGCCATCTCTCCAGCCCACTGGACTATTTTCTATCTGAGGATGTCTGACTAAGCAGGTAAGGATCCTGTGAATACAGACAGCTAACTGTGTTTGTACATATCCTGGTCTGAGTATGAAAGCAAGCACTGATTTACATACTTCTGGGTTCTCTTGGTATGGGGCAGATGTTTGAAATCTATTCAATAAATTAATGGACAGATAGGTAGATGGATGGATGAATGGGTGAGTGGATGGATGTATAGATGTGTGGGTAGATGGATGATGGGTAGGTGGGTGGATGGATGGATGAATAAATGGGTGGGTGGATGGATGGATGTTTATTTAGGTGGATGGATGAACGGTTGGATGGATGGGTGGGTGGGTGGGTAGATGGATAGATGAATGGATGGGTAGGTGAATGGATGGATGAATGGATGGATGGATGGATGGATGGATGGATGGATGGTTGGGTGGGTGGATGGGTGGGTGAATGGATGGATGAATGGATGGATGGATGGATGGATGGATGGGTGGTTGGGTGGGTGGATGGGTGGGTGAATGGATGGATGAATGGATGGATGGATGGATGGATGGATGGGTGGTTGGGTGGGTGGATGGGTGGGTGAATGGATGGATGAATGGATGGATGGATGGATGGATGGATGGATGGATGGATGGGTGGGTGGATGGATGGATGGATGGTTGGGTGGGTGGGTGGGTGGGTGGATGGATGGATGGATGGATGGATGGATGGATGGATGGTTGGGTGGGTGGGTGGATGGGTGGGTGAATGCATGGATGGATGGATGGATGGATAGATGGATGGGTGGGTGAATGGATGGATGAATGGATGGATGGATGGATGGATGGATGGATGGATAAATGGGTGGGTGGGTGGGTGGGTGGGTGGGTGAATGGATGGATGGATGGATGGATGGATGGATGGGTAGGTGGGTGGATGGATGGTTGGATGGTTTGTTGCCCATAAAAAATGTTTTCTAGTTTAAACCTAAAGTAGTCATAATGTTTGATAGGGCTGTCTTAAATGACAAGCAACAATCCTTTCTTCAGAGACTGATGTGTTCATGACTCTTGGCATATGGACTAGTAGATACAGGACTAACTTATCCAATTTTGTATGACAAAGAAATTGAGCCATTGCCCAACATCCTTGTAATGATTTTCTACACAGCACAAAACTGTGGGCCGAAATGGCTTGATACTGCTTCTCAAAGTTTTGTTTCGGCACAAAACAAAATTCTTGCCCATTCAATGCTATCCTGGATGCCGACACTAAGGTAGCTCAAGGGAGCAGATGGCAAACGAACCATGGCATTAGTGCTGCTGTTGTTCTGACAGGAATGAGTGACCCTCACTAACTTTTCCCTCCAGATTCATGTGCTACTACAAGGGGCTCACAAACATACGTGGCATGGGTCTCTATAGAAACAGTATACTTTGTATTAGACCAGAAGGCAGGACCTGGAATACATACATATTAAAACAGAGTGACTAAGTGCACATTGATTTGATTTCCATTGGGAAATCAAAGGCTCCCAAGAAAGGCAAAATCATGGTTGATAGACTAAGGCAATCAAGGATGACTACATGAAACCCAAAGCTACTGGGACAGATGCTGAAGAGATGACAGAATTTCTACAGGCAGGAACATAGCAAACACATTGCAGTGGGAAGCCCGAAGTATACAGAGGTCAGGACTGGGGCAGAGATTAGTTGAACTTGAGCAAGCATGGAATCCATGTAACAAATTTGCCAAAACCAAGCTAAGTTTGGGTGTGGTGGTGTACACCTAAAGCAGACAGATCAGGAGTTCAAGAGCTTTGGCTATACTGTGAGTTGGAATCCAGCCTGGGCCACATGGGACCCTGTCCAAAAATAGAAAGTAAGGAAGGGAGGGAGGGAGGGAGGAAGGAAGGAAGGAAGAAAAAGAAAGAAAGGAAGGAAGGAAGGAAAAGAGAGAAAGAAAGAAAGAAAGAAAGAAAGAAAGAAAGGAGGAAGGAAGGAAGGGGGAAGGAAGGAAGGAAGGAAGGAAAGGAAGAAAGAAAGAAAGAGAGAGAGAGAGAGAGAGAAAGAAAGAAAGAAAGAAAGAAAGAAAGAAAGAAAGAAAGAAAGAAAAGGAGGGAGGGAGAGAGGGAGGGAGAAAGGAAGGAAGATAAATGAAAGAAAGAAAGAAAGAAAGAAAGAAAGAAAGAAGGAAAGGAAGAAAAGAGAGAAAGAAAGAAAGAAGGAAGGAAAGAAAGAAAGAAAAAGAAAGAAAGAAAGAAAGAGAGAGAGAAAGAAAGAAAGAAAGGAAGAAAGAAAGAAAGAAAGGGAGGGAGAGAGGGAAGGAGAAAGGAAGGAAGAGAAAGAAGAAAGAAAGAAAGAAAGGGAGGGAGAGAGGGAAGGAGAAAGGAAGGAAGAGAAAGAAAGAAAGAAAGAAAGAAAGAAAGAAAGAAAGAAAGAAAGAGAAAAGAAGGAAGGAAGGAAGGAGGGACAGAGGAAAGGAAGGAAGGAAGGAGGGAGGGACAGAGGGAAGAAAGGAGGGAGGGAAGGAGGAAAGGAAGATATGGCTATGATGAATGGGGGCATAGACAGCCACTCAACTGAACTGGCATTTAATTTGAAACAGATAGGTAAGTGATTTGTTCCTGTAATGGGACATTCTTCTACACTAAAGAGAACTGTTTTGTTTTGTTTTGTTTTTTTAATTAAAATTTATCAAGAATCAATTGAGCTCTGAAAAAACTGATACTTGATGTAGTTATTGAAGAATTCTAGTGAATGTTTGCTTTTGGATTGTGAGTCTGCCTTTAAGTTTTTTGAAAGCCAAGTCAAGATCAAGTGTGCCTGCTAGAATTTCACTTCCACTTTAAGACTTCCTGCTTCTGGCGAAGCACACTGGAGTTGAGTTCTGTTTGATACCATGAAATGGAACCAAAGGTCTACCTCATCCAAGGTGAATTCTGTTTTGAAATGGTAGCATTTGGGGATTTCTTTGGTTAGAGGAAAAAATGTTATTTAAAAAGGGAACAAGGAAAACCAAGGCAACGGAGGTTTTGAGCTGGTCTGTCATGTGAGTGGAGAGTCACTAAAATAATTAGAAAAATGCCTTTGAGAAACTGTGTGAAACTGTGTGAAACAGGGGTGTGTGGGGGGGGGGTAGAGACAAGAATCCATGACAGAACTTCAGGATGGCTTCTTCAGGAAGTATGGATTCGGGTGACTCAGAAATAGGTCTCCCATCCCCCAAATATGGCTCAGAAGTATAATTCCTGCCTTTAGGGATGTTTCCATCCAACTAAACCCAAGCCTTAATCACTTTCCCTGTGCTCTATAGCAAAGAAAGTTCTGAGTTCTATTGGGAGGTTTCAGTTACTGTGAAGGGTCAATGGTCAACTTGAAGGGTCTTGGACCAAACCTGACCCCTGGGTTGAGCTGTGAGGAAACTCGACAAGGTTTGTTATTACATCTCAAGCTGGAATTTACCGTTGGAAATACAGCCTTTGTCACCGGCACAAGGAGAACTGCTTTGCATTTGATGACATTTTCAAAACGGTGTGGAAAACCTTGACGTTTTTATTAGAAAATCTATAAAGCCCAAACAAATGGTTTCATGCCGCTTTGCCTCATTCTTCATAGGTTCATCGGCAATCCATCATCCCTCCCACTTTTCCCCTGCCCTCCCACTCCCCTCGAACCCTTCAAGAACAACATCTTGCCCGTGAACAAAAGAACTGCTCAGCAGAGCCCTTTCAGCCCCATTGTCCTTTGCCGCTCAACTTCACCCCTAAATCAAGCGCAATCAGCCCATCTCACCAGCTCCCTTACCGAGAGGCCAGTCAGCGCACGGCCACCTCCTTCCACAACGCCTTTCCTTCCCCTCATCAGATCACACAAGCTTCCCTTTGCCTACGGACGGGACTGTTTCTCTGTTCTCTCTTACATGTGCTCCAATCTCTACTTGGAACCAAATTATTAGATTCTGGGGGGTGGGAGTGAATATGGTCACTCTTGGGGAGAAAGCAAAATAGCCTCCCCTTTCTGAATTGCTATGTTGAGCAAAGCTCTTGTCCCTCACCCTTTGAAGATGCCACCAGATTTTCCCTTCAACCCTACAGCATCAGCGAGCTTGCCTTCGCTGGGACAGATGCCTAAGGTGATGCATTTGAAAGGAGAAGAGATTCGTTCTGGCTCATCGTTTCTGTCCATGGCCAGTTTGACCTATTGTTCTAGGACCTGGCCAGGCAGGGCATCTTGGCAGGGGTATGTGATGGTACAGTGATGATCACTTCCTCATGGTCAGAGAGCAGTGGCTTTAGAGAAAGAAAGACTCTAAACATCCCCTTCATAGACAGGCCTCCCCAGTCGCCTAACTTCCTTCTCTTAAGTCCCCACGACTAAAGTTTCCACTACCTCCTAATTAGCAGTATCAACGAAGAACACTTCAGTGTATGTTTTCAGTAGACGCTCACCACCTAGAGCATGTCAACTTAGTAAACAGACTGTCATTTGACTTCCCCTCATCCACCCTGCGGTCTCCCCAGTGACCCACCTGTTCTGTCTGCCTTCCATTACCCAGTAGCAGGTTTCTTCATCCCCTCACAGCAAGTGCCCTGCTGCAGGTTTGTTAGCCCCAACTTGTCCTAATTTTGGCATTTTGCACAAGTCTGACACCTCTGGAAGTGCCATTGGACTTGGACCTTGGGTCTTTGCTCCCTCTTGCTCATTTTGACTCTCTGTCTTGTCTGTTTTTTCCCTTGTACGCGCGCCTGTTTTGTACCTTCAACCACATCTGGCTCGGCGTCAGTTGGCCGACTTCTGTGTGGTGGGGCTTTAATGTTCTCATTTAACTCACACCAAGTCACCATGATGCACCCCTTGTGTGGTAGGGAGGGTGAGGACATCGCTGGCTCCATTTTACAAATGACAAGAATATCCCTTCTTACAGCTTCCTAGAGTATAAGAGACGGAGGGGCCCCAAATCTACTTTCCCGGCAGGACATCCCTTTCTCCATGACATCACCTTCCGGTTCCCAGCAGCCATTGCTTCCCAGAAGGAAATCAGCCGCAGGCCCTGCTCCTTAAATCTTGGCGCTCCACAGTAGCTCTCGGATGTCTCCTGAGAAGGACTTTACCTCAAAGTGTCATGGTCATAACACCCTGTTTCAATCCCACCTGTTCCCCATATTCTCATCACACCCCAAGACACCCTCCAGTTCACTGTGGTACAATTCGCTTTGTTCCTAAGCCACTGAGGCTGGGAAATCTTAGAAGCTCATCTGTGTTCCTATTTCCTCAAATTCTATGTGTTTTGTAGCACCCCCGGGGACAAAGAGACATGGACAGAAAACAGAAATTGAAAGGCCCAATGGTAAAGTGATCTAAGTGATTGTACTATACCTGATTACATGTGAAGCAGTCAACAAACTTCCCGTAAATAAAATCACTGCACTGAATGAATGAGTGAGTGAGTGAATGAATGAATACACAATTGTGTCATAAGTATCTTCCTCTTGAAAAAAAAAGATTTGGTGACCAAATTTAATAAATCCCCTTCAAGAGCCAGCAGGAAATCTAAGTCATAGGAAAAGCAGTAGTGTTCTAAAAGGTCCAACTAGCAGGGTGGGTCAGCACATAGAGTTCCTGTTACTCTAAGCCTGGCAGGGATTCTTTTATCCCAAATCCACTCTGAGTCATCAAGTGTAACAGTAGCATTCTGCCTATCAAATAGTGCCTCCAAAAAAACATGCCCGCCCCATGATGACTCCACTGGAGGGCCAGTCATTGCCAGGGCAGACACTGTCTTCACAGGGAATTGTTGTTGGGTATTTGGGTTTGGCATTGAAGTAATGGAGTCAAGGCTCAACCTGTCATCCATGACTGAGGGAGCTTAAGTCTGCAGCTGAGAGTGGGGTAAGCAGGACTTAGGCAGGCCATGTGGAAGAAGGGCTAGAACGCATCCCTCCAGCCAGTTGACTCAGTATCTGTTTTAGGGTTTCATTGTTGTGAAGAGGCACCATGACCAAGGCAACTCTTATAAGAACAATGTTTAATTGGGGCTGGCTTACAGGTTCAGAGGTTCAGTCCATTATCATCAAGATAGGAGCATGGCAGCATCCAGGCAGGCATGGTGCAGGATCTGTTGAGAGTTCTACATCTTCATCTGGAGGGCACTAGAAGACTGGCTTCCAGGCAGCTATGACTAGGGTCTTAAAGCCCATGCCCACAGTGACACACTTCCTCCAACAAAGCTATGCCTACTCCAACAAGGCCACACCTTCTAGTAGCCACTCCCCATCCCAAGCATATACAAATCATAACAGTGTCCCCCTGTTTACCTGTCCCTTTCTTAAACTGCCGTCCATCAGCATCAGCACTATTATTAAGAGAACAGGACAAGAGAGTTATCAGCCAGGGGTCCCCCTACATGAGTGTTTCTTTTATGGGACACATCAGGCAAATCGGAAACAGGGATGCTGTAATGCTCATCGAAGAACCATTCACGAGTACCTTCCACCCTCTTCACATCCTTCCCATCCTGCCCCTCTCACTCCTGCCCATGCGCAGGCACTCGACCGGAAGCACCATAAGCTCCTTTGGGTGAACTTTGCTGAGATGGGAGTATATCTTCCTTTGACAATAACCACTTGGCCATCAGAAAAGGTCTTGGGTACTTCACAGCTCTAGAGGAGAAAGCTTGGGTTTTACTTGAGGAAGGACAGAGGTTTGCACTGTGTTGCTGGTCGGAATCCACAGAAAGCCTTAGCCTGCACGTGACTGGATACTACCTGTGACCTCAGCAATCTGATCTCTTCAGAATTGGTCATCTACATACCCCTGTGATATAATACCTGACATAAACAAAGACAGGATGGTGTGTTTTGACTCATGATTGAACCAAAAAAATTTTTAAAATGTCAAGAAAGCACAGCAGAATTTTTTTGGTGACAGGTGTATACAGAGGAGGCTCCTGACGTCATAGTGGACCAGAATATATAGAAGCTGGAACCAGGAGACCCTTCTCTAATACCTCTAAGGGGCTAGGCACTGCCTCCAAAAGATTCCAGAGGCTACAGAAACTAAAGCCCCAGCCAGGGAATAAACACTCAAAACATGTGCCGGTGGGGGGACATTTCAGACTCAAATCAGGGCCTTACTCCTCTCCGTAAATATGGGCAAGTTCAGAGCAGATGGTGGCTGCAAATGTGTGACCCACGGCCTCCTCCCTTGCTTAATTTTATTCTAATCAGCTTAGATTTAACAAACACAAATCTTATTAATATATGACTCATATAGTAGATGTGCTCACAAATAAACATATGCCGAATATACAAAGTAGTTGGTTTCGCCGGGGTTTGTGTTGAATACATGCTCCGAATGCTGAGGCTCTACTGCACTGCAGGCCTTTATTTTAGGCGGAGATGTCCTGCCATCATTTCTAGATGCTAATTGTGGCAGCTTCCAGGATTCTCGGCGAGTCTGGCCACTCTCTGAAAGCCCTTCGAGGGCTACTCTACATTGTAGTCCCCTGAGTTTCCACTGTTTCCTAGCAAGCCATCTGGCCTCTCTGCATTGCAGCTGTGCCCTCCCCTCCCCTCCCCCACACCTGAGCTTTTTGACATCCCCCACCTGAAGCAAATCCATCCATCCAAAAAGTCCAAAATTACAACCAGGAGTATACGGGTTTGTGTGTGTGTGTGTGTGTGTGTTATAATATATTATAAATAATACTTAATACATAACATATATGGTAATATATTCCCTGGTTGTATATATTAGGATATATATGTATGTATGTGTATCTATACATATATGCATGTGTATCTATACATATATATACACACACATACATATCCCAAGATCTAAAATATTTTTCTTTTTAGAACATCACTTGGTCTCAGTCTTTCTCCAATTTTTTTATTTCTGCTATTGAAACATACACAGCTGTATACGAGACTAGGGATGGCAAAGTCTGTCTCTGTTTAATCACAGTGCCCAATTAGCTGAAGCCTCTTGCCTTGGTGGTGTATCTCTCAAACATTTATAATTGTCATTAGCTGAAAGGGCAGAGAAGGTCAGGACTCAGGGTCCCTGGAGAGTAGGAGGTTGCAAGCAACAACTTGGGCCTTGAATGCTTCTTCCAGCTTTGTCCCCAAAGAAGGAAGGTGTTAACCCGTGAGTCCTTGCTCACAGTCATTAACCCCAGCTACAGGGACACTGTGAGTGACAGAAAGCAGTCAGAGCACCATGCAAACGGATTTGCAACTGTGGAGATATGTGCTTTACAGAGGGGCCTGAGACCAAGCATAGAGAAAAGAACATAGAGGCCCCCCTTCCTCAAAAAGATGTCCTCCTCAGAGGGACCTTCTGCTGTACTCACCTGGATCCAAATGGCTTTCTGTCACCTCTTTACACAGTGCCCCTGCCGAGTCTGGTGCCTTGCTTGTGTTTCAGTTGGGTAAATAATATCAACTAGTCGGAGCAAATCTACTTGCTCAAGGGATCACAAGTATCTTGGCTCTCCTTCCCTTCATAAAGTACCTTGAGTTCCAACCTGTAACCAGCAAAGCAAATTCCAAGCAGTAGACATGATACACTTGACCCCTAGCAGTATATGCCCTAAGGAAACTTAACTAAATTCATTTTCCATTACGCTGTTCACAGCAAGAAATTGTTCCTTATGAAGTTTTTAGCTGGGTCGGGAGAGATGGCTTACCAGTTAAAGGCACTAGGTGTTCTTCCAAAGAACCCAGGGTTGAACCCAGCACACATGTGGAAGCACATAACCATCTATAGCTTGTGCCCTAAGGAATCCAATGCCTTCTTCTGGCTTTTGTAGGCAGCCAGGCCTGTGTGTGGTACACGTGCATGTAGGTAGAACTTTCATGCACATAAAAGACGTGTTTTTTAAAAAAGTTCTTAGCTCTTAAGTCACCCAGCCAGTAGAAGATAGTGCATCAGGTGGACAGGAACTACCTTTAAAAACACAGCAGTACAAAGTTGAAGAAAATAAGACCTGATAACCAATCCAAGTCATCCCCTTGACCTAAGCATGAACCATTGGTTATTTAACAAAATACAGTGTAGAACATCAAGATATTTTACTGCCACTTGGAGGAAGTGTGTCTCTATGTTCAAGCACCTGTGGGATTTCTGTTCTCTCCTGGATACCTACAAGGCAGACAGTCCTCTTCTGCTGCCTGTAGATCAAGTTATAGAAGTCTCAGGTCCTCCAGCACCATGTCTGCTTGAACACTGCTTCCTGCCATGGTGATAATGGACAGAATGAACCTTTGAAACTGTAACCCAGCCCCCAATTAAATGTTTGCCTTTCTAAGAGTTGCCTTGGTTATGGTGTCTCTTCACAGCAATGGAAACCCTAACTAAGACAAGATGGAGCCAGCCCAGGGGACAGGAGACCCTATATTAGTGCCCTCCACCCCTACTGAGTATGGAATGTGTTTACATGTTGTTTAGTATTAAGAAGCCCCTCTTGGGTTGGTTTTCCTCTTTCCTAAATCACAACAGTTTCTTAGGATTTATTCTCATCTTTGTGCTGAGACCAAAATGGCCCATGTCATAGTTAGCTTTAATGATCAACTTTGACACACTTGAGAAGGGGAAACTTCAACTGAGAAATCGCCTTCATTTGATTGGCTTGTGGAGGTGTTGCTGGAGCATTGACTTAAGAGGGCCCTGCCTACTGTGGGTAGTTTCAGGTAGACCTGGGCTATGTAAAAAAGGTAGATATGCAGAAGCCAACAAGCAAGCAAGTCAGCGGCGCTCCTCCTGTGTTCTCTGCTTTCGTTTCTGTTCCCAGGTTCCTGCCTTGAATCCTTCTCCAACTTCCTTCAGTGATGAAGTATGACCAGGGGAGGGTTGGGGAGGGTTGTATGATTGAATAACCTCATTCTTCCCTGAGATTCTTTTAGCCATAGAATTTATCTCAGCAACAGAGAGCAAACCAGAACAGCAAGGAATTCTCGTTTTTCTCCTTACATGTTCAAGGAGTTGCACACCCCGTGGTGATCTGTATCTTAAGAAATTTTGTGCTCACTCTTGATTGTTCTGCATATTGGGATATCCTTATTCTTACTGTCGTAACCCTGCTCTGGATATACATTCTATCCCTCTCCCAGCAGTTAGCGAGCCTTGGGGTCAGATGCTGCATCTTGTTCTACTTAGTATTTAATTCTGTTCTCTTCTGTTTTACTTGGAATAGACTATGTTGGAAGTTAAGAAAATAAGTCCTTGTTAAATAAATCACTCACTATTAAAAAAAGAGCAAATGCTTCATCTCCCCTATTCCTCCCAATATTTTACTTTAAATTATTTCATTTTTCCCAAGAGTCACAGAAGTAGACAGGGATAATGAATCCCCAGGGAGCCGCTCCATCCCCATACCCATCATCTTCCTACAAGTACCAACATTTTGACAGTCTTGACTCTCATCTTTTACTGCCACCCATCCACTGGAGAAACGAAGAAGGCTAGGTGTTTTCATACGCATGTAAGACATCAGCTTATATGTTCCACTGGTACCAAAGTAGTCATTGATAAATGGAGGCTCTCCTTTAATTACATAGCCACATGCCTACAAAGATAACAGTGGTTTTTAATATCATCTAATTGCCAGGCCACACTCACATTGGCCTCCATTTCTCAAGCAAGCCTTTATGCAGTTGATGTTGTGGGTTCAGGGCCATGCACAGCCCACCAGGGTTATTTAGTCCCTGTTCCCCTATTGGTCCTTTTCTGTCCCTCTCAGACTCGGCTCTCTTTCTGCTCAGGATCTTTTCTGCTATTGCTTTACTAGAGAAAACCATCTGTTTGTCTAAATTCTGATGAAGCTGGTTGCTTCTTTGCAATGTTATATTCTCTCTGTGTGTGTCTATTTCTTTGTCTTTCTCTGTCTCATCTCTGTCTCTCTGTCTGTCTGTCTCTCTGTCTGTCTCTCTCTCTCTCTCTCTTGCCCTTTCTCCTGGAAGCTTCCATAACTTGTATTTGAAAAAGTACTGCTCTGTGGAGAGTCACATATAAATGACAGTAGGCAATGGGAACTTCATGGTTAGTCACATAGGTTGGAGATTAGCATCCCCTGGACCACAGGACTGGGGAATAGACCAAAGGGCAGTGTGCTGGCTAGTTGGATGTCAATGTGACACAAGCTAGACTTATCTAAAAGGAGGGAACTTCAATTAAAGAAAATGCCTCCATAAGATCCATCTGTTCCATAGGAGATTTTTCTTAATTAGTGATTGATGGGGAAAGCCCAGCCCATTGTGGGTGGTGCCATTTCTGGGCTGGTGGTCCTGGGTTCTATCTAAAAAAAAAAAATTAAAAAGCAGGCTGAGCAAGCCATGATGAGCAAGCAATTAAGCAGCACCCCTCCATGGCCTCTGCACCAGCTCCTGCCTCCTGTTTGAGTTCCTGTCCTAACTTCCTTCAGTGATGAACTATGATGGGCAAGTGAAATCTAAATAAACCATTTTTCCCCAAGTCGCTATTACTTATGGTATCTCATGACAGCAATAAGAACCCTAACTAAAACAGGCTGCAAGGATGGAGGAATGGTCTGCTTCAGACATGTGCAGAAGAAGGAGATTGGTGAGGCTCGTTAACAAATTAAAAAGAATTGTGTTTTTCCATGCTCTGTTAAAAAAAAAAAAAAATGCTGAGTCTTACTATTCGACAGCACACAGAAAACATTCTCCTAGAGAAACATCTAAATGTTTACAGACATTATTCTCACAATTGTCATTTATGGCAAATTTTAAAGGCATACAAAGTTGTGTTATTATTGTTGGTGTTAAATTTTACTGCCGTGGCTTTAAAACATAAACAAAAATAATTCCTTAAGTAGTTGGCAATTGGAATTATCCTCCTGGGAACAGATTTTACTGCTGTGGATACTGCAAAGCACAAAGATAATAAATTTAAATTGCAGTATTAGTATTGGGAATAAATTTTATTGCTTTGGCAAAAACACAAAGAGGCAGGATTCATAACTCTTGTGAGTTTTTTTCCAGCAGTGGGTTTACATCCAATAGCTCTGGGTCTGGAGTACAGGGAAGAGCAAAGGTTATTGATGTCATAGGTCATATGGCCAGGTGAAA
Source organism: Micromys minutus (assembly GCF_963924665.1). NCBI lineage: Eukaryota > Metazoa > Chordata > Mammalia > Rodentia > Muridae > Micromys > Micromys minutus. The sequence continues at coordinate 14,183,350 of NC_137961.1, read as the reverse complement.
AACAGACTTGGGGGAAGCCACATTCTCACAGGTGGCTGTTGGTTCATGGAGGAATGAACCTGTCCATTAGAGGACAGGACAGGTCATTTGGTGTGGGGGAGGGGTCTTCTGAGTTGCTTCGGGTCACATGGATATTTCCTTCGGAAGGTGTGAGCAAGCAAGTGCTCGCTCCAGATGGAGTCAAAGCCAAAGTAATGATTGCACCAAAATCCAATTTGGTGAACCCATACATTTGCTGAGCTTCCTTACAGTGAGCAGGTGAAGACTCACAGGAGGAACGTGTGCTCCACAGCAACTGCGTCATTGAAAAGTCTCACCCTAGCTTGGATGATTGTATCCAACAAGAACATTCCCTTCAGGTAACCTCCCAGCATCCAGCCCCTCTGAAGACCACGTGTGGCTTTGGTGGGGTCTAATTATATACAGATCTCCAGAGGTCGTAGGAGGGAGTGGCCGGATTCTCAGGTGAGTGTCTAGTGACCTCCTCTCTACTCATTCCTCCTATGAGGGGACACCAAAAGACCCCATCTTGAGGGCTTCTCCTACGTAGTTACCCCTCCTTTGGTTAGGATGGTAATGGCTGCTGTTCTTGGGTAGAAGAGCAGTCTACAACACTGTGACCCTCATTCTCACTGAAATGTCTCATCACCAGCAACTAGCACACCCCATGGCTCTGTGAGGTCCTCATTTAGTCCCCTTTGCAAAACCGAGATCAGCAGATTGAAGATCATTTGTGTTTGGGTGTTTGTTGTGGTTTAATGTGTTGGAAACCTCATCTCCCAGGTGGCAGGGTTGGGAGGTGGCACTCCCTGGGTGGAGCAGGGGTGAGAGGGGGGGAGATTATGTCTTGAAAATTGTTCCTGCTTTATCAAAGGACTAGATTGCATCTCTCTCTTGTCCATGGGATGATTTCTACCATGTGGTAACGTGCCCAGAAAGCTCCCACCAGATTCTTCCCCCACCTTGACTTCAAACTTCCTAACCTTCTGAACCACAAATAAACAAATGACTCTTCCCTGTACAATGTCAGTTTATGGTACTCTCTGTCAAAACTGAAATTCCAAGGTTGAGAAACTGTGCTTTTGAAAACCACTGGGCACACAGAGAACAAACCTCTCGTCTTCCCTTCTTCAATGACCACCTGCCAAGGGTCTGTCTCCTCCTCCTTCCTTCCTTTCAACAAGTGAACTCCTTGAGATGAAACACAAGACTGCCACCAGTGTCCCCAGCCTACACCATTCTCTAGTCCAAAAAGCACAGAGGAAGTGGGAATTCTTCAACCAACGCCTATTAGCTCTTGATGTCCCTCTTATCTAAAATGCCACCTGTTCCTGCTCATTGCCCAACACCTATATACTTCAGGACTTATTTTTGATATCTTTATCAGGAACCCTGCTCTTTGGCACTTCCAAATACCCACGAGCACAGGGCATGTACCCCTGTGAACACAGACACCCATTCATGCAACACACACAGGGGGCTCCCCTCCTGGCTCTCACTGTCTCTGTATCCTTCTACCTGATAACTGGAACCATCTGTGTGACTCAGAGTCTCCTCTGAATAGGAAGTCGCCTATGGGCAGAGATCATGTCCTTAATCTGAGAACTAGAACTCAGTGCCTGGACCTTGGCACGAACCTTTTTCAGTGACAGCTCACTGATTGCATGGGTAAGTGAATTGTGCTAGAAAGCACCGTGAAGCCAACAGCCACCACGGCAGTAATGAGATATAGGACTTTTTGAGTCTGGAGAGTATACCAGGCTGTGCCTTTTTATTTCATATGATGAAGCCTGTTTTCTGTCCTATTTACGTTTCAGATCCAATCTGCTATGGCGACCCACCTCCTCCCATAGTAACTGCCTACCACCCAGCTCACGAGAGGGCATAACTGCTGGAGCGTAAACAGCTCCCTCTGTGGCTCTTCAGCAAGTGCATGGGAAATGGTGCTCTTCTCGGACACAGAACCATTGATGGGGTTGTTGTTTTCCGTGCTACAGCAAACGCCAAAGACTTCAAGTAATAAAGAAATAGAATACAGTAAATGTGGATCCCCTCTCAAAGACCAGCAGCAACTTAACTTCTGTGAACTTTCTGTTTGAAGGAAAACTTCCTAGCTTCTCAAGTGATGTGAAGTGCTTTTCTCTGCAAATGGTCCCCACCGAGGTCATAAACTCGCAGAGCCAGAGGATGGATGGAATTCATGGACATAGAGAGGCTGACATGAACCAGGCCCCCCCCCCCCGACCCTAGCTGTGCAAGGCTGGTTCCTGCCTCTGCTTCTGTCTCCATAGAAACAGCCATCCAATCAGCAAAAACAAGTTCAAGTTCACATTGTTTTCCTTTCTTCTTACTTGGAGATAAACAATCAAGGTTGTGCTAATGAGAGAAATCAGACCTGTGGCTCAAACTTTGAGTGTTTTACAAGTGGGATGTTGCTAAGTGGGAGCAGTGTGACAATTCTGGCCTCACAGTAGCCTGCTCCCCCGACAGCGCTCACCCTTGTCTGGTATAAGGTTTCTCAGCCCTCTGGATCAGAATCATCTTCCAAGTGACTTACAGCAGTCGGGTAACCTTTATGACTGCACACATTGCTGGGTATTCAAAATGACCCCTATCAAACTGAGATGAATGCATCCCATAATGCCTGTTTTTATTACATTAGTCAGGAAAGACGGAATCAAAAGGACTACTTTCAACAAAAATGTCCTGTGTCTGCAGTTGGTGATTGCCCTTATTGTGAGCCAAATAAAGGCTGACATTGCAGCTACCCGCTAGCTGACAAGGCTGAGCTCACACCAGCAGGCTGCTTGCCTTTTTTTTCCCCTCTCACAGCAGCCCTCTAATTCCACCAAACCCACCAGATTAACAAAAAACCTGAAAGTAAAACAGCTCGAAATGATATCCCTGTGTGAGCTACTATGACTATGTGTAACCTACAATTACACAGATTCAATCTAAAATGCCCCAAAGTGTGATTTCATTAATTCGACGAGCCATTTCAAAACCAAAAAAAAAAAAAATATCCTCTTTTCTTCTCTTTTGTGATTTTTTTTTTTTTTGTCATTATTCATTGTCAGCGAAGAATGATAAAGGAGGCAAAGGCCACCCAAACAATTGTAGTGTGGGGCTGACTACACAGTCACGATGGCAAGGAAAGGGGGACAGGCGACCACAGGAATGGGGATGAGGGGGACAAAGAGGAAGAAAGATCAAAAGGGGGGTTCAATGATGATAAAGAGGGTGTCTATTGCCTGTGACTAGTCCTAGGTACCCCGAAAACACCTGCTGAGTCTGTGAGCACAGTGTGTGCACAGGGACCAGACACTCAAAGCTGCCTCAACTTCAGTGTTCAAGTCATCTTTGGTCCTCAGGGCAACCCTTTTAAGGATATTCTGTCATGGCGAGAGTCCTGGGACCGATATTGACGTCACATGTATAGCTAATTGGCCTTATACGAAAAGGGGAAAAAATAGTTCTAGTATCCCTAAGTGGTCCAAAAGGCTCCTTTTGAGTATAATAATTCTGTTTGGAAAAGGGTGTTTTGGCAAGGATGCCTGAGAGCCAGTGTTTACTGGTGAGCACTTGCGATGGTGAGGTCATGAGCAAAGCAGTCACAGGTGAAGTTATTAGATAGAGCAGCACAAGGACTTTGGAAGGGAGGGACCTGGATTCCAGGTGCAGCTCTGCCACTGCCCCAGGGTGACTGGGACTGAGTCCTGCAACTCCTACACAGGGCCATTTAGTCACCTCTAAGAAGGAACGAAAACAGCACCTATGCCATAACGTCCCTGAGAGAAATTAATCCAATCAAGTCACCTGTTCCGCAGGTGACTTAGACCTTATAGGACCTTAACCATGGCTTTACTTAAAATGTGACTAGAACTAGATACGGGTAGGGGGAAACCTTTAGGGTTTTTACACTAAAAACAAATACAGGGGCATAAAGTGACACATCAGAGGGAGGCATAGATACTGTGATGAAAAATCGTTCAAGTAAGAAAAGGATTACCTCAGGAACTATCACACCCTGTCTTCCTTCCGGCGGAAGCATGAGAGGAATTCCGGAAATGCTGACTGGAGGCTGGAACTACAGCCAACTGGACTGTCCTAAGCGGCGCTTGAGCTAGAAAATTTCTTTCTAGAAAGACAAAACTCTTCTGAAAACAACCTTTCTAACCCTCTGGGAAAGGTTGAGCAGCCCTCCCAGGAAGACTGGAAGAGGTCGCAGGACCTCTGGGACCCCTGTGCTCTGAGAAGAACTGGGACTCCTAAACACTGGGGCATCAGGGGTTGCCTACTGTTGGCATAGCTACAAAACAGACGACAGAAAAGGTTTCCGGGTCCCTTTTCAGAGGCTTTCTTGAGCGCCAAATCTCATGAACCTTCTTGCTTAATTCTGCTTCCAAATCCCCTTGCTGTGGGCATCTCCACATCCTCTGATGGAAGGACAGTCCCTCATTGGCAAGTGGTCTAAGACAGAGTGGTTGTCCACTGTATCAAGGTTTGCTGTGGCAAGGGGTGGCTTCCGGGGTCACCCCAATATGGAGGAGGGAAACCATCTGCACCCCGGAAAACAATGCCACTGTGCAAACAGTGCTCTGCCCAGATGAGTCAGAGCGAAGTCTGCCTCAAATGTTGGCACACACACGTGACATAGTAATTAAAACAACATATATGATAGATAACGTTGAGGCCCAAAGCACAGAACGCCTCTAAAATCACACTCGGTAATTATGCCCAAGGCTGCTAAATCACTCTTAGAACATCAGCATTGCTTATATGACAAAATTAGTCTCTGGGCCACGACCTTGAGGGGTCATCTGGTGGCACACACACCCCCCTTTGGGAGCCGAACAATGTCTAAATGCCAGAGGAAGAACGTTCATCTAAAGTTCAAGTCCTGAGGGGAGGAATTCCTTAGGAGAGCTCAATGGTTTAATTTAATAATTATTTGAGTCCCAGCTTGTCTACTTTCTGCTCTGCTGTGAGAGCAAAGGGTTAGGGGGATGGGAGGAGATACGGTGCATGGCTTCCAGGAGTAGTGATAACTTGCTTTGGGTGAATGCCTGTTTCGGGCGAGAAGTCTTTTGTATGGCTCACTTAACTCTTCCACGATGCTATTAAAAACATATCAGCAGTTGGTTAACCTTGCCTGGGGACCATACAAGATCTTCATGTTAATGCATTAGGGTCAGGGGACTGAGGACAGAGTGGCCAGTGGCATGGATGAGTGTCCCAAGCACCGTAGCTCCATACACTGACATAAGGATTGCTCATGTACTCTGAATCTCTAGTTCTTCACAAATTTTAACAAGTTTGACATTTGCGAGCTACGGTAGTACCAAAAAAGACCTGGGAAAAGAAGAGACCCTGCTATCTGGCTTCCAAAATCATTTTCCCTTTGTGGTTCAGTCAACATATCAGCAGCTCGTTAAGTGTATTTAATTTCATTCCCTCGACATTAACCCATGTGCCACACCAGTGACCACAACTTTGGTGTCCCAGCTCCTAAATTCTATTAGTGTTCAGAAAGGTCCTTGGTTTCCACATAATGTTCCAACAGTGCAGAGAAATTAATTAAATTAAAATTATTTTTATTGTGATTTAATTAGCTTGATTTAATTACTTTGTTCACTGACTGAGCACTCTGTGGTTACTGCCAGACCCTAGCTCTCGTTCGTGGCATGAATGTTCCCAGAGAATTACACATTTTCTCTGTTCAGCCACTGGAGCGGGCTGGCGGGGTTTGCGAGAAACTCACGATTTATCACAATCAGCATCATCACAAATTATAGGAAGCATCCAGCAATATGATAGCTTCTAAGTGAAGTGTCTGAGAGCAGGTCACACCGCCGTCCTACCCTGTTAATCTGTCATATTTCATAGTCAAGCTGACACCCTGTCCAATTTGCTGTGCCTGCCTTATGGCTTGTGCCTCGCCGGGTGCCTGCACAGGGGAGCCCACATCTGTCCGGACAGTATTCTTCCAGGATGCCCCCACCGTCCAGCCCACCTCTGGCTCTCCACACACCCGGTCCATACTCTCAGTCCCCTAGACAAGCAGGCATTCCTCCTGTCCTTTGCCTGAAGTGTGTGACCTAAGTAGTTTTCTCCTATTACAACGTAAGCAATAAACCGAAGAAGTCCCCGTGAGTCAGTGCCCAGAGTCACAAAACTTCACAACTGTCCTGCAGTCACTGTAAAAATCTTGGAATGTCTCATGACTTTCCGGATCTTGGTGAGGCTGAAACCCCACAGTCGATGATACTCTGTCCCCGCCCTTTCCCCTGAAGCCTCCCCTCTGTCAGTGTGTTGATTCAAGCAGAGCCACGGCAGTTAGTTATTAAGCACCCTTACGTCTTTCAAAAATAAAATAATCTCTGACTCGCCTGTGTTTGAAGTGCATCATTCTGGTTAATGTGCACAGAGCCGCGTTTCTCCGTGTTCTTATGTTCTGGAAACTGCATCTTAATACATTTGGCATGCTACATAATTCTCTGTGTTTTAGTTTATAATTTAAAACCACTTTATCTGAGCAGGGATCCTTTGACTTTTTCAGACAGCTAAATTCTACAGCACAGGATTTTTTGTTTTGTTTTTTTTAATCGCTGTGTCTTCGTGGTTGTTATGGTAAGTAGCTCAATCAAACGGCAGAAGCTCACATCGGCACAGTTCTGAGGCCAGAAGCTCAGTATCAACATCACTCTAAAGACAAGTCTCACCCCTCCAGGGTCTCTGGAAGAAACTGGCCCCCAACCAGTCCCTCTGTCCTTCTGTCTCACCCCACCCCCTCACATAATCACATACGTGTGCTTGTGGCCTCTTCACGCCAACATCTGCCTGTTTCCTCTAATGCCTCCTGGTTTCTCTCTGTCACCTTCCTTTACTTCTCATTTATAAAGATGATGGGGGGCGGTCTGTGTGTGTGTGTGTTTCCGAGTCTCTCTCTGTGTATGTGTCTGTGTTTCTGTGTGTTTCTCTGTGTGTGTGTGTGTCTCCGTGTCTCTCTCTGTGTATGTTTCTGTGTGTGTCTCTCTGTGTGTGTGTGTCTCCATGTCTCTGTGTGTGTGTCTATGTGTGTGTGTCTGTGTGTGTGTGTCTGTGTGTGTGTCTATGTGTGTGTGTCTATGTGTGTGTGTCTGTGTGTGTGTGTCTGTGTGTGTGTCTATGTGTGTGTGTCTGTGTGTGTGTCTGTGTGTGTGTGTCTGTGTGTGTGTCTGTGTGTGTATGTCTGTGTGTGTGTCTGTGTGTATGTGTCTGTGTGAGTGTGTCTATGTGTGTCTGTGTGTATGTGGATTTGTGCTCAAGTGTATGCATGTGAAGAACAGAACACAGGGCCTGTTCACATATGGCAATGGTTTTACAGACGTACTTCATTCCCAGTCTATCATGACACTTTATCTGATGATATTTGGGGCCCATCAAAGAATAATTTACCTCCACCTTGATCATATGCACAGTGACTTTTTGTGCAATAGCACAGCTTCCAGGGATTAAAGCGCATATGGCTAAGCCCCATCTTCATTCCTTTTGTTGTTGTAGTTGTTGGGGGGGGGGGTGTATCCATATTTATTTTTATTGATTGAATTTGTTCTTTGAGAATGCCACATGTACATTCTGTGTATTCTTACCCCCATCCTTTTTATCTCACACCCTCCCAACCCTGTCTCATACCTTTCATCCCCCTTCTCTACAAGACCTTTTCCGTTCCTGTTGTTTTGGGACCCATAGATATTAACCAGAAGTAACTGTATAACCACAAGTTTGGAACTATCTTTTGGAGTCTAATGGGCTCACCTGAGTACACAATGAAGGCCAATGACTGAGACCCTCTGTGGCCCATAGTTGGCTGTTGACAATGTCAGTCTTGTGCTAGCCCAGTGTAGGCAGCTACAGCTACTATGAAATCATGTTTACAATGGCTGGGCCATGCCCTATAGCACTTTGAACCTCTTCTGGCTAACTTTTGGCTCTTTCGTTCTTCCCGACTCCTCTTCCTTGGTGCTCCCTGAGCTTTAAAGGAAATGTTCCAGGTGCCCTGCTTAGGACGGAGCACCAAATGGTTCCTCATTCTCAGCAGCCATGAAGAGTGACGAATCTGCATTCGCCACCATTCCCTGCAAGGAGAAGCCTCTCTGATTAAAGATGCCAGTAGTATTTGTCTATACGGAAGAGAGTAGCTTTTGTTTATGGTTATATTAAATATTTAGAATGCATTTTGGCTTCGTGTCAATTTAGCTAAACAACAGTAGTGAACTCCCCACTAGGGCCTAGGGCCTCCTTGGCTAGAGCTTTTGTTTTGTTTACACTGTTTACAAGTACTAATCTGTGTTTAATTCTTTATTGACAATCCAGGTCTGACACTAGTAAACCTTATGATGTAAGCAATATAAAATTATTTCAAAGGTAAGATAAGGCAGGTGCCAAGTAAAAACATATGCCCATGGCGAAGCTGTTATGAATAAGCGCTTCCTAGCTCCTCGTGTCTGGGTTACATCCTAGTGAATATCTCCTCCCCGAGTTGAAAGCTTGGTAAGTTAGAAAGGCATTGGGTCCACCTTGCTGGCTGTTGCCTCAGCTTAGCAACACAATGCACTCAGTGCTCTGCAGCTGTGATTGTCCCCTTTGTATCACTGTTAGACCCAAAAGGATCATAGGAAGAATGGCTGTGGTGCCTATTAGCATGCCTAAGCACAGCAGTCCAGGCTCACCCAGCATCCTAAGTACCTGGTATAGAATCCATTCCTGCATCTTGACCCTTCTCAGCTCTTCGCACCCAATCCTCTCTGGTAAACGTTTCCAGCTCATTGTCTTCCCCTACCCCCAGCTTCTCATTCCTTTATAGCCCTACAATCTCTCCTTTGTCTTCTGCCCTTGGCTCCCTCTCTCTTGGTCTTCTTCACCCAAACTTTCTTTGTCTTCCTTTCTCACTCTCCCTCTCCTCTCATGACCTGTTCCAGTCTATTGACCATGTTCCATCTACCACCTTCTCTTTCTGCTCTGGATTCCTCCAGATGCCTCTGACTGTTCTCTTGCACATCTACAGTAAAAACCTTCCTTCCAGTCATACCTTGGAGCAGTCACGACCTCTGGTTATACATCTGGTGCTGAGGTTCTCAGTTTACATGCCTTGTTTACTTGAATGCCTGCCTTACTAATTTGCATACTGGGCAGGTTTTTAAAAGTTGCCTCTGTAGACAATTCTTTAACTCAGCACACAGAAAAGGCATTCATAGACATGGACACTATTTCTCCTCCACTAAGTTATACCCCAAAGCCCCTCCTTGCCACACGTTGCTTTCAGCTCTTTTGAAATTAGCTTCTGACAAAGCACATGAGCATTTGAGATGGCTAGAGAGAGGTCTCCAATACTCTGCTCTTCCATTCAGAACACAAGTCCTGTTGAGAGCAACTGCTTTTTCACCAAGACTTGGCCTTTAAGAACATCAAGTGCAACACTGAATAGTCTGGAAGTGGCTAGAGAATGTCTCCAGTGGATGGATCTGGGAAGCGATTGGGAATCTAGGAGGGAGAGCCCAGAGAGAGGTCTTTGGGTCAGGGACAGCTGCTCTCAGAATGTAGGATCAAAAGTCCTTGGGTTCCTTTTTCGGTGATGGAATCTTTCCTCTAGAATACGCTCATCGGTGATAAGTCCTTTACCAGAGCCACAGTGATGTACCATCATGCCTCTGACTCGTAGAACTGTGAGCTAAATTACCTTCTCATTAAGATAGTTTTCCTCCTGTGTATCATTATAATAACCAAACAGGGTTATATTTCATTATATTAAGAAAAGAAAACCAGACTAATTAAAATATCCTCCCAGGCTGGAGAGATGGTTATAAGCACTAGCTGCTCTTCCAGAGGTCCTGGATTTCATTTCCAGCACCTATGTAGTAGTAACATACAACCATCTGTAACTCTGGTGCCATGGGACTCAACATCCTTTTCTGGACTGCACAGGCACAAGGTATGCATGTAGTATATAGACAGAACACTTATAAACATAAAATAAATAAAATAATTTTTAAAAAATCTCTCCTTTGTATAATAAAAAAATCTTGTTCCTGTTACATACCTTACTAACACAAAGATCCCAGACAACTAGGACCCCCTTTAACTGTCCTCTAGCCCGGTGACATCTTCATTCCTTTAGACTTTGTGTAACCCAAGGTCTGTACTTGCCTTAAAGAACCGATTCTGGTTTTTCCCAGTGTCAAGGTCTAGAGTATTAGGAGTTCTGAGAATTGTGGGTGGATCATGAACAAATGAGAAAGATTAAAAGTTACTCAGAAGAGGAAGTGAGAAGAGGAGGAGGAGCAGGAGGAGGAAGAGGAGAAGGATTCTTCTAACAGAACTAAGTTTTATAACACCATTCTTATGTCCTCTTTCTTCCTTTTCCTACAACATTAAGGCTAATTTCTTGTAGCTATCATGGGGAAAACAATGTACACGTTAAGTTTATCATAATCTAGTGATGCCAAACTAATTTCAGTAAAATGGAAGATTCTGGTCATGTGCTTGTCTCCTCCATATCAGTATCATTATGGTCACATATCATTACTTTATGTATTGTGTGCCATGATATACAGATGATAGGCAGATAAATAGATAGATAGATAGATAGATAGATAGATAGATAGATAGATAATTGATGGATAGATAGTATCTATAGATAGACAGTATCTATATAGATATGAAGTAATCAGTGCATTTGTGTATTACATCATATGCAAAAGAGTGAGAAAAACTTCAAGGATGCTGGGTTTGTATTTAAGTAATGGCCTAAACCAGTGGCTCTTGTTTCTTATTAGGACTTCATCTCGCTGTCTAGTGTGTTTACATTTTAGCCTAAAGAGCTCCTTTTGGCATTTTTGGTAAAGTCAGTCTACTTTACCAAAAGTAGTGACCCCCTCCCCCCATCTCCCACTTATAATTTGTCCTCCATTTTTCAGAGATCACTTTCCAAGATAGAGAGTTCTCGGTTGCCTTGCTTGGTTTTTGTTGCTGTTGTTTTTCCTTCAGGACTTTGTGTGTTCTACTGGTTTTCAGCCTCTGAGGCTTCTGGGAGTGATCAGCTGTTAACCTTACAGAGATTCCCTCATGGTAGGAAACCACTTCACTGCTAACGCTTTCAGAACGGTATCTTTGGTGTCTGCTGCTCAATGAGCCACAGTAGCCTGTGCATCTCTGATAGCTTAGCATCCCTGGGATCCCTGGGCCTGCTGGCGTGTGCACTCATGTCAGCAGATTTGGAAAGTTTGCAGCCAACCTCTAGTCAAATACTTGTCTTCTGCCTTCTGAAGATTACGAAGAAGAGGTCGGCGTGGTTAACGGTCTCAGCACAGCCTCCCTTTCCTGTTCTTTTTCACGGATTCCTCAGTTTCAAACGTTTTTGTCTTTGAGTTCACCATTCCTGTGACCTGTTCAAATCTGCTGCTGCCTGCTGCCCTGAATCCTTGCCTCACGTGTTGTACTGTCGGCTCCATGGGCTCCTCACTGCCGTTTTATCTCTCTTTTTCTTGGTGTCCTCGGTTTCATTGGCTGTATTCTCTCTCAATCTTTTAGGCTGAGATCATTTAGCTCTCAGTCGGGTTTCTTAGCACACTTGACATATTTAAAGCAGCCATAAGTTTGCATCTTTGACTAGTATTGATGCCAGGGCTGAGATTTCTCAAGGAATCCAAACTCTGGTCCTCATACTGAGGAGTGAGCACGTGGCTCGCTGAATCATTTCCTTTGGTTAGAAGCACACCTTTTAAAGTATTTGGAAAGATCCAGTTCTCAGAATCGAGGAATGGTTGATCAAGAGAAACATTGAAATCTAGGACAAAGGAGGTCCCAGTACAGCCTTCTTATACACATTGATCTCAGCTCTCAGCTGCCTGGTGGCTTGTGGGTCCCCGTCTTGTGGTCCTCTTTGAACAATTTGCTTGCATAGTGTTTGACCTCTGTGAGGACTTATGCTGTTTGCTCTAGCATAATTAGGTATTTTCTTAGATATTATCATTACTCTGAGGAAGAAGGAGGAAAAGGAGTTGGGAGAGCGAAAGGTATATGTGGGTTCATGCCATAGGGCTTGTGGCCATTTGAATGATAATCGCCCCATAGGCTCACATGTTTGAATGTTTGCCCCATTGGTGGAACTGTTTACCTTGTTGGAGGATGTACACCATTGGGAGTTAGCTATGGGCTTCCAAAGACTTATGCCTTTCCCAGTGTGCTCTCTCTTGCCCCTGTTTCCACATCAGAATGTGAACTCCCAACTGCTGTTCCAGTGCCCTGCTTGCCAGGGGACTGCTCCTCACAACGACCGTGATGGACTCCTATTGCTTTGGAAAGGTAAGTGCCAAATTTACCATTCCTTCTTTAAGTTGCCTTGGTCGTGGTGTTTTATTACAGCAATAAGAAAGTAACTAAGGCAGAACTTGGTATCAGGAAAGAGGATAATGTTCTGCAGAACCTGCCCATGCCGTTTTTGGAAGGTTGTGTAAGATCTTAAGGCTCGAGATTAAGAAAGGAGTTGAATGGTCTAAGCAGGGTTTAATGGGATGTTCTAGTAGGAGTTTGAAAGACAGTGAGGCTAATAACTATATGGACTAGAGGCCGAGCTTGAGAGGTTTCAGAGGAAAACAATATTAGCAACTGAGTTAGAGAGCATTCTTGTACTTTGACAAAGAATATGGCTACCTTCTGCCCCCATCCTGAGCATTTCCCTGAGACTTAATTGAAAAAACAAACGGGCTAATTTCTTTAGCAGAGTAGCTTTCAAGATGGCCAGATATTAAGTCAGTCTCATGTGCCTTAGCAGCCTCTCTAATTCAGGTCTATAATTAAAAAGACAAACTGGAGTTAGAACCAGACATGGTGATGCAAACCTTTAATCCTAGCACTAGAGATCTCTGTGAGCTCAAGGCCAACCTGATCTATATATTGAGTTCTAGAACAGCCAGGGCTGTGCAGGACACCTTGTCTGAAAAAAAAAAAAAAAAAAAAAACACACAATTAAAGGGACAAAATCAAACAAAAATACAAAATGTATAGTGTGGAGAGAAAAAAAACACTGGGAAAGTTAACGTTGGAGCCAAGACATGTGCCAAAAGGTATAAACAGATTAAGGAGAGGCCTGATCCAAAATTCGATAAAATAAGAGGTACCCTCAAGGCAAGACCCCACCCAGCCAAACTTTCAACTTTTGGAAGAAAAAAAGTCTCAGGTATTTACTGCTCTTAAAAACCCAGCAAATGAAAAAATAAATAAAGACAAATAAATAAGAAACCAGCAAATGGAACCAGGCAGCATTCAGGTGACAGAGCCATGAGTATCTCTGCATTCAAGATCTGGTCTATAGAATGAGTTCCAGGATGGCCAGGGTCCCAGACAAACTCCACCATCCCCCATAGGAAATCAAACCATTCAACCAAACAAAGACAGAAATGCACCAAATGGAAGCTGGTACAAAAGTGATTCAAGGGAGCCAGGCGTCCCCCCGAAGCAAACTGCTGACTTTGATGAGGTTATCCATGGGATCCTGGTTGTCATGAAGGATAGATACCTGAGAAAAGGGGTTTGGGGAGTCTCATCTGTGGTACAAGAGAGTCACTGAGGTCAGGCAATACATAGCAAGGCAATTGCTGTGTGAAGACCCAAGATGCCATTCTGAGGATCTGCCCAAGCAAAGTCCAGATTGTGTTGGAGACACAATGACATTACAAGGGTCAGGGCCATGTGATATCCACCAACATGAATGCAGACAGGGAATGGGGCCAGTTCACAACAGATCTCTCTTGCAGGTAGCAAAGCTGGAAAGGCAGAGTCATCTAAGCCCTTCTCACTGGACATGGAGCTACAAGAACTTGGTCTTACTTTGGGTCAGTATTTCATCATTATAGTCATATTTCTTCCTTTTGGAATCATAATGTACCATTGCATGTTGGATTTATATAGTTTGAGGTTTTTTTTTTTTTCACAATTAAGTCACAATTAAGAGAGAGTTTTGGGTCTCAGAAAACACTTTGGACTTTTAAACAGAATTAAAATTAAAAATTAAAAGACTATGAGACATTTAAAGCTGGACTAAATGAATCTTGGTACTATGATGCGATCACGAACCTATAGAGAACAGAGAGTGGAATGTGGTGGTTTGAATAAGAATGGCTCCCATTGACTAATATTTGATTTCTTGGTCCCCAGTTGGTAGAACTATTTGAGAAGGTTCAGGAAGGATTAGGAGGTGTGGGGTTACTAGAAGAAATGTGTCACCAGGGGCAGGATAAAGGCTTCAAAAGACTGATGCTCAGTGTATTCTCCGGGATGTGAGCTGCTATCTACTGCTCCAGTGCCATACCTGTTTGCCGGCTTCCATATTCCTCACCATGATGCTAACAGACTTATATCTCTCTGGAACTGTACTGTAAGTTCCCTTGGTTGTGGTACTTCCTCACGTAATGAGTTCTTACAAACTTCATGGATTGAAACAATAAAATGTGTTCTCTCATAGGTCTGAAGCTAGAAGTTTAAAACCATGATGTTGGCAGAGTCACACTCCCTCTAAAGGTGCCAAGATTTCTGTGCCTCCTCTAGCTTCCGGTCATTCCCAGTACATCTTCTTGCCTTATGATAAGGTCACTGTGCCTCTGCTTCTGCTTTCCTGTGGCCTTCTTGCCTGTATGTCTGATGCTACATCAAAGCCCTTACAAGGATGCAAGTCACTGAGTTCAGGGCAAACCCAAATGCCATGATAATCTCACCTCGAGATTCTTCTTTTTACTTTAAAAACACTACTCAAGCCACAGTTGCCTTCAGATATTAGTACTGTTGAGTCTTCATCAGAGTAGCTTCTTATATGGGTGGCAGTTAGTGAAAATACCTGTGACTAGCCAAACTCACCACTTTCAAGGTTCGAGGAGCATTAGTGACAAGGGAGGAGAAAGTATCTACGAGCCAGAGGATAGGCGACCATGCAGTAAGGGTTGTCTTCTGGATGTGACTCAGTCACTGTGCTTATGAATTCACTGAAGCCGTGGTTATTTGCGAAAAGAAGACATGGAAGAATTAGAGGGGTTTGAAAGGAAGAGGAGTTTTAGTGGGTGAAGGAGGACAGTGAGAAAGAGTAATAGAGATGAAAATAACTGAGATTCGTTATATACATATATGAAACTATCATAGAATACATTTTTTAAAAAGATCTGCATATTTGTTCTTCCTTCTTATCCACAGGGGATATCGTCTGTATTAGTCAGGATTCTCTATGAGAACAGAACCAGTAGAATGTCTATATATTACAACCGGGAGTTACCTTTGTAATGCCATACAGGCTGTGATCTAGCATAGGTTCTCTGTACATGGGAGAGACTGAGAACCCAGGAGCTGATCAACTCCACAAGACTGAATACTTTAGAAATCCCAGCACAGTGCTGGATGCCTTGGAAATTTTAGGGGAGCCACTGATGGTGCAAAAAGTTTGACCCCACTGTGAACACCAAGATTGTGAAATCCATTTTTCTAAGTCGCCCTTAGTACACACCTCTAATCCTAAACTTTGAAGGTAAAGTTAGTTTGTAGAAGGAAACACCCATGTTTAAAAGTGATGTGCAATTAATTGAGTGACAGACAAAGTGCTGAATCGGAGAAAGATTTGAAAGAACAAGATATGCCCAAGTCTCACGAGAAGAAAGAAGAAAGGGAAGCTGCGCAGAAGCAGGAAGGAGGCAGTTTTCCCTGGGGGCGTCTTACAGAAACAGGTTAAAGAGAGACACAGGTGAAGACAGAATGAGCCAGACAATAGGAAGGAGCCAAAAGATTAGAGCAGATTCTCCAGAGTTAGTTTGAGGCCAAGCTGAGTAGTCCAGGAGAAGCATAGAGAATTCAGGTTGAACCAGTCAGCTTGGAAAGGAGGTTGAACCAGACCAGCTGAGTTGAGTCAGCCAGCCAGAACTCAGAACGCACTAAGAAGATGGGAGCTCATTCAGCAGCAAGTCTCAGAGGTTGCAGATAAGATTATATAGAGTCTAGAAGCTTCCAGGACTGGGCCTTGGTTGGCAGAGACGGTAAGCCTCCAAGATGAAAATTACCTCTGGCAGGTAAAAGTTTCTGTGCCACATTGGTCTTCAGCTCATGTTGGACAGATGAAGAAGTCTGCTTCTGACATGACAGTAGAGCACAGCAGGGTCAACAGAAGCAAAAGAGGAGATGTACTCACCAAAGGGTAAAGGTGGGCAGGCGGAAAGCAGGTAGCTTTTCCCTCGGACCTTATATCTGGGCCACTGCTGGAAGGTGCGGCCTAATTGATAGAAGGTCTTCTCAGTCTTCCCAGGAAATGCCTTTAACACAACCACCCAGGGGCTAATCTCTTGGTTGTCAACTGGACCAAGATTAACCGTCACAGTGTCCCAGATCTCCTAGCTGTGTTGAGAACTGCAAGTACACCAAAACCACGTTTTTGTCTGCATATACATGTTAGGATAAAATAAAATGTTATTTTACACATAATAAGAGATTCTGGATAAGGAGGAGGAAGAGGAGAAGAAGGAGGAGGAAGATGAAGGAATGTTCATATAAAACCATATTAATGTGGTCTCTCTTTTACAACATATATTATTACATTGACACACAGAGAAGAAACAGATACATAGCTATCAAGGCATGGCAGAACTGTCAGCTATTCATAACCCGTCTTTTCCAGTCATGCCTGTGTCTGTGACTAGTAACATAAGTACAACTCAGTTGTAGCATTTTTGAAGATTCCAGTGCAATGAGATGACCACCAAGAACAGCAGAATGGACCCAGCTGGGAGCTATCGGGCAAGTGATATGTGGGGCAGAAGCCAGAGTCGGAGAAATGGCCCAGAAGATCGCAAGCGGATCCCAGACACTCAGATATATAGAGTTATTTATACCGTTATAGTTCGGTTTGCTTTGTTCAGATTGTGACAGTGCCCTGGTTCTTCCCTCTTGAATTTATCTTTGATATTACAGGAACCCACAGTTGAGAAATTTTGAGTTTTAAAACAAAATCTTTGGATTTCAAAAGATACTGTATTTTTAAAAAAAAAAAAAAACTGATAAAAAAAAAAAAACTTTTTACTGATTTAATGATGAGGTCCACATCATGCACCCTGGTCCCACATGCATGCAAGCAAAACACATTATATGTAAAATGAAATGAAATGAAAATTTTAATGCCATGTCTCCACTCAGGACCAAAGGTAAATTCCACTTCTTTGACCACGACTGACCAGTTTCTCCACAGTAAGCTTCAATGGAACCCTAATATCCATTCCCTCTAATGACAACACTTCCTACCTAAGCATCTTATTTAGAAAATAAAACATCAGGGTTTATTCCACCTGTCTATCAATCTTCCGTTTATATTATAAGCGATCGTTGGAAGGATGGCAGGTGTGGCCGATTGGCAGCGTGCCTGGATCTAGAATCACCTATAAGACACACAGGTATATGTATGAGGGTTTTGCCAGAGACATAAAGGAAGAGGGAAAAAAATGACCCTGATTTCCCTGGGCTGGGATCCTGGACTGAACAAAAAAGCAAAAAGGAAAAAACAAAGAAACAAAACAAAATCAAAAAAAAAAAAAAAAAAAAAAAAATACCAGCTAAGCACTGGCTTTCTCCTTCTACTGCTCCCCCGGTCAGCTTCAGGACCAAACTGCCACACCAGCAGCCATGTTTGCCGTGATGGATCACATCCCTTTGAACTGTGAACCAACAGAAGCCTCTTTTCAGTTGCCCCTTTGTCGAATATTTGGTCACAGCAATGAAAGAGCTAAGGAACTTCGTCCCGAGGAGTGGGGTGGTTGTGAGAAAGTTGACCGTGTGGTTCTTGAGCCTTCTGAAATGGCCTTTGGAAGCATTTGAAGTCCTGAGCCACTGAGGTCCTTGCTGTAAGCAGAGGTCAATGGGTCATTCTGCCTGGAGTTCAAAAGCCCAGAATGCCAACAGAAATGCAGATCGTAAATCTGAGCTCGTGAGCTTTCAGGGTGGAAGAAAGATGCTATTGGGCCCTGGACTAGGGGCCATTCATGTTGAATCCTAGCAGAGAACGTGGCTGCAGTTATCCATTCCCTGAGAACCAGGGTGTGATAGAAGACGTGATGATGGCTCACTGTTTACTGGAGCTTACAAAACGTTAAAAGCAGTAAGATAGGGAAAGTGCAATTAGCAAGAAAGGGGAATGTCTGGGCTTAAAGCTGCTGACAAGCGCGTATAACTGTTAAAGAGATTAGCAGAGACCTAATTAAGAGAAAAATCTTGGTTTGCAC
Organism: Micromys minutus; assembly: GCF_963924665.1. Taxonomy (NCBI): domain Eukaryota; kingdom Metazoa; phylum Chordata; class Mammalia; order Rodentia; family Muridae; genus Micromys; species Micromys minutus. The sequence continues at coordinate 14,165,072 of NC_137961.1, read as the reverse complement.
TGGGACAAAAACAAAGGTGCTTTGAGGGCAAGACCCTACCTGTCAAAGGTTCTAGCTTATAAAAATGCAAATGAATTTGCCCCTGCAGCCTCCTTATCAACATCTTCAAGGATACAGTGCTCTACCAGGACACTCAGGATCATTTCCATCTCTCTCTGTGGAATTACTTTGCTCAATACATTTTTGTTTAAAATGGAAAAACAAAAGTCCTGCCCAAATGGACGATGATGATGCAGACTTCTTACACTCATGAAGCAGAGCCAGGAAGACCAGCAGCCCTTGGGATACAGTGATATTAAGGTCAGCCTGTGCTTTCGGAACTCCTGTCCCAAAAAAAGCTACCTAGGGAAAAAAAAAAAAAGAATAAGTGTTTTCCCCCAAATCAGTCACCAGACTGTGATAGAAGGGCTACCACAACGGTGGTAAAAGGACGCCATGTCACGCCTCCAGCTGGTAGCAGAAGAAGCTGGGATGTCATTCACATGGTACTTGTTTTGTAGTCATAAGTTACAGGTTTACAAACCCTGTACTGTAATAGAAGAAATGCTATGCCTTACCAGTAAAGAATCGCGCCATATCGTTAAAGATGAACTAAGGAGCGGCTCTTTAACGGTGTTTTTCCAGCTGGGGCAAAGGACCAGGGAAGAGCTGGCCTTCAACAGAAGATTTTATTAAGGTATATACACTGTCAGAGTATACAGCCCACCACCACTGTTCTCCTGTGATTTCTTTTGGTCACAGCCCCAGGTCACACTTTGAACAAATTTAAACAGAAATACGAGATTACAAGCCTGGCTGCTTGGACAGATAAGAGATTTACACAGCAAAGATACTGCTAGAACTGTTTTTAAGTATACCGGTGTTATTTCTTGAACAGTTAACCAGGGACATCTTGCCTGCTTGGCAAAATTATGTATTTTCTGACAAGTGTGTGGACCTTAATGGGAACCTAATGGTGGTTGAGACCCTGTGCCATCCCCTTGAGCAGCCTGTTAATCAAGTTCTTTCAGGGGTATGGAGCCTAAGGGTTAGTCAATACTAGAGAATAAACACTCTAACATTCTAAATTTTCCTTGTCTCTAACGGGCCTGGTTAGCATATGACTTATTGTTGAGGTATCTGGGGAATAGAGTCCTTTTAGCTAAATCCTGCTTGCATGACTTAATATCTCCTAAGAGAATCTATTAGTAAATCTTTTATAACATTAGTTCTATTGTTTTGAGTTTCTTCTGCATCAATCCCAGGGTAATAGAGCTGATTGCAATGTGTGGCAGCTCTGAACTCTCTGCAAGAAAGCTCTGAAAAGCCACTACATGGAGCTGGGAAAGTGAAGTCTACGTTACTATGAACCCTGCAGGGTATTGGACATATCAGAACTTCCAGATGACTGCTGAGAAAAGCAATGGGAACATTGTGAAGTAAGCCCAGGGAAGAGGCTATATGTGTTGTGGGGTTACCCAGATGCTGTCACCAAGAGACCCAGATGCTACAGATAAAGTTGAGGCTCTTGTTTGCCCTCCTGGGTTTCAGTCTTATCTTTGGCCGACTCTTTCCTTACTGTGCCCCAATTCCTGCTTCTTGTAATGGAAGATTTACCCACTACCATTGTATACTGAACGTATGTAGCTTCCTTATTTTATATGAATTCACAACTAGGAAAATGCCTTGAACCTCAGAAAATTTTAGACTTTTTAAAGCAGGACCATGTGTATGAACGCTGACAGGCCAGTCAGATCATAGCTTCTTGGGTATGGCCTGTTCACGGGCCAATCAGGTCATAGCTTCTTGGGTATGGCCTGTTCATGGGCCAATCAGGTCATAGCTTCTTGGGTATGGCCTGTTCATGGACCAATCAGGTCATAGCATCTTGAGAATGGCCTGCTCATGAGCACTGCTTGGGCCCTGGGATGGAGTCACTGCTTTGGACCGTTGCCATCCTCTTAGCCATTGGAGAGAAACTATCCATCCAGGCATAGTCACACTTTTGAAGTATTTCTTGGAAAGCCTGGTAACCTAAACCAAGTACAAAATAACCTGTAAAAAGGAAAGCTGATAATTTGAGTGTTTTTTAATTGTTCTTCACTTTCCAAAAGCCGAATGGAAGGCATATAATGGCTGCATCAGCGGAGGGTAAAAATCTATACATACAACATAAAAAAATGAAACCACATAAGAGATGTTAAGAAACCCCACCGGAAAGATAAGCCGTTCTCAGACTCAAGCTAGAAGAGAATGGGATTATGGGACAACTGACCGCAAATCTATCTGTCCCCCAGCTGAATAGACTCCCAAGTGAGGAAAGGAAAGCTGCCAAATTAATATAGGTGTAGAATTTCCCCTTTGGCATGTGGAGACCAGAATCTAAGACAATCGCCGATAAAACACTCTAAGCTTCCAAGTGAATAAATTCAGATCTCTTTCCAAAAGAAAAGAGAGCACAAACTGGGGGGGGGGGTAATAAGGTGTATATTAAAAGATTTGATAAAGAAAAGGAGAGATGCTGGTCCTCCCAGTGTTACCCAAGATAATATGTAATTCCTGGACTTAGGGGTTGAGGAGAGAGCTCAGTGGGTGAAGTGTAAGGCTCCCCAGCAACCACACCAAAACTGAGATGACAAAGCTGGGATGCCGGAGACCCCGAAGCAAGCTGGCAATCAGCAAGATTTAGGCTCAGTGAGAAAAGCCAACTAAGTGAATAAAGGGGAGAAATTCAGATAGGCTCCCAACAGGAACCCCGTGTACAGATGTTTATACATACAGGCACACATATGCACAACACACACATGTACATGGGAAAAATATAGGCTCAGAGAATCCTGCCTTAGCTTCCTGGGTGATGATATTACAGGCATGTGTCAGTGACCTGGTACAATACAAACATTCTTTTGGATTTATAACATGATGAAGAAACAAAAAGTACTCCTACCCAATGAAAGTCATAGTCCCTAAAACAAAACAAAAACAAAAACTGAATCAATCCAAAAAAAGATGGCTCAGCAGGTGTTTGTCACCATCCTTGATGACCAGGTTGGATCACTGTGGTGCTCTGAATGAAAATGGCCCCCATAGTCCCATAAGAAGTGGCACTCCTGGGAGGTATAGCCTTTTTAAAGAAAGTGTGTCCCTGGGGCTTTGAGTTTTTAGTTGTTCAAGCCATAGCCTCTCTCTCTCTCTCTCTCTCTCTCTCTCTCTCTCTCTCTCTCTCTCTCTCTCTCTCTCTCTCTCTCTCTCTCTCTCTCTCTCTCTCTCTCTCTCTCTCCCTCTCTCTCTCTCTCTCTCTCTCTCTCTCTCTCGTTCCAGATGTAGAACTCTCAGCTCCTCTCTAGCAATGTGTCTACCTACATCCTGTTATGCTTTCATGCCCTAATAATAATGGCTGAAACCTCTGAACCTGTAAGCCAGCCTAACCAAATGCTTTCCTTTCCCAGAGTTGCCATGGTCATGGCGTATCTTCATAGCAATAGAAAAGAAGCTAAGCCATGTGGAAAGAAAGAACATACTTCTTCTTGCAAGACATCCTCTGACTTCTATCCAAGTATACTGTCACACACACACACACACACACACACACACACACACACACACACACACAATGTATAGGTATTTTGACCTGGACAGTAAGGAAGACTAAACTCAGCTGAAATGAGACTCCCTACAGCCAATGAATGTTGTTGGCAAGTGACTCTCCATTCATCAGGAACAGGGGTCTGTTTTTTTCACATCCTTAAGCCTGGGGAAGCAAGAAAAGAGAGGGGCTCTGATCTTTCTGACAAGTATGTTGGGCTCTATGTGACACTGTGTCTTCTCTGGGCATAGCCTTCAGCTGGCAGCTTCTGCTCTGTGCCCATTGGGAGTTGGCAGGGTAGGAAAGCGTGACTACCTTCAGATCCCCAAGCTGTGAAACACCCAGGCCAGATGAATGGTTTCTCGGGAGCAAACAGGGAGAGAGACAGAGAAACCAAGGAGTGTCAGCCATGGGGACGGACAGAGTAGGCTCTATGTCCCTGTGGCACTAGAACCATGTGATCGTGCACACAATTCAGCCAAAACTCATCAACAGTCTGATTCTAAGAGGCATAAACAAATAAAACTATTTTCCCAGGCTTCGGAGTTCTGGGGCAGTGTGAAGTTGCAGAAACAACAATGTGGCAAAGGGAGTCCTCAGCCGTCTGGAGTGCTTCAAAGAAACTGGTGGCAGCAAAGGCTGAGTGCTGAAATTCCAAGCTCTCTCAGTAATTCAGTTCCCAGAATGCTGGCATCCTGGATGCTACTACCCCCGAGGCAGGAGACTGGCACAGTCTCTGTTGGAAAATCTGACCAGCTCTGGAGAAAACCCCTAAAGCCGCTGTCCTGGGGAATTCCCCTACGCTACCCTGCCAGGAACCTTGACTCCACCCTTGGCAGCTAACTGCCCAAGCAACCAAGGATTACTACCTTTCTAAAGAAGGTAAAGAAACCTAAAATGGGGGTGGGATGAAAGAGAAAAAAAATTAAAACAATCACTATTATTTTTTTTAAGACGAGATATAGATAATATAATATCTGTACAACAAGAGCAGGAGGCAACCAAAAAGAAAAAGTAGTTGAACAAGAGTTTCAGGGTATTTAAATTGCAGTGATATAAACCTAGGTAGAAGAGTTAGTAGAAACGTTCCAGAAAGGCTTTAAAGAAGAAAGCAAAAGACATAGGTGGGAAATCAAAAAGAACAGAAGGCTGGAGGACCCGGGAAGACCAATAACTATCCATTTCATCCAAACACTAAAGATTTCCCAAGAGAAAAGATGAAGACAAAAATGAAGGAGAAGAAATCACGGATCAAGTAGGTCAGGAGCATTTCCCAGAATTGGAAGTCATGACCCACAGCAAGTCACACCATCATGAAAGTCCCTGCAGCGCAGAGAAAAAGGAAGAGGCTACCAGAGGAACAAGAAAGGACGGTCGCTGGAGAAAGTTCACATCCAAAGGACGTAAGTCAAGTGACAGGATTTCTCAGTGGCACAAAGGAGCTGTAAGACAATGGCTCGGTGGCTTCCAATTTCTGAATAATTGTTTCCATACTGGGCTCACCTACTCAAACTGCTGTATCAGGGCGTGTGCAGAACTCTTAGACACATGAGGCTGCAATATATATATATATATCCTCCCATGAACTTTTTTTTCAGGTCACTGCTGGAGAGGATGCTTCATTAAACAAAGGGGTTCAACAAGAAAGAAGGCAGCCAGAGCCAGGAAAAAGGCTTTAGCACAGTAGAGCAATAAAAGGATTTCCAAGATGTCAGCGATGAGAGACCTCAGCATGACAGCTGCCAGACCCTAGGAGAGCTCCTCCAGGCCAGAGGACAGAGAATGCCACCTCAGGAGGAGCTCCAGAACACTGGCCTGAAATCAAAGGTTGATAAATGCGTAGCAACCAAAAGGCCAAACAAAACAAACACAACTCAGTCCGGTCTGTCCTGCAAAAAAACATAACACGCACACCAGGCGTGACTACACGTGGTTTGCCATCTTTAGAATCAAGCTCAGTTTCATTTTTTTTAAATAACGCACCATATTCAATTCAGTATTACCCCAAATGTTATCCCAACCCAATATTAGTATAAAAGTTATTTGTGAGATATGTCATTTTTTTTTTCAAATGAAATACTTCAGCTTCGGGATATAAGCCATCTCAATTTGCCCATCCAGATTTCGCAGAAATACTTGATTTCAGCTGTACAGAACTTTTACTAAATACACAAGTGGAAGATAGTTTATATGACAAAGGTCTTCCAAACATTCTTTTTTTTAAATAATTATTTATTTATTTCATGTCTATGAGTACACTGTAGCTGTCCTCAGACACACCACAGGAGGGCATCAGATCCCATTACAGATGGTTGTGAGCCACCATGTGGGTTGCTGGGAATTGAACTCGGGACCTCCGGAAGAGCAGTCAGTGCTCTTAACCACTGAGCTATCTCTCTGGCCCCTCTTCCAAACATTCTCAGAAAGGTGTCAAGTTTTTCAATATAGTTGTAAAAAAACTAAAATTAAACAACATTAAGAAGTCGTTTTGTAGCCGCCACAGTCGTATTTCAAGTGCATAAGAAGACCACGTCGCTGCTGCTCCTATGCGTCTTGGGGAAATAAGATAGCATACTCTAAATATTGAACAAACCCAAAGACAGTACAGAATGCACTAGGAAGATGGGACTGAGGGGAAAGTTCCTTGTCAAGGAAAGAATTAAAAGAGAAGTTCTGGGCCCTTCATCCTTAAAACCCATGGAGTACCTGCTATGATTTAAATCTAAAATGTCCCTCACAAACTCATGTGTCAGAACACTAGGCCTCCCAGGTGTTCTAGGTGGCTCTTTTGGGCGAGTCTGTGAAAGCACTGTGACCTGTGACCTAGCTAACAGAACTGAGTCACCGTGGCAGGCCTTGACGGTAACTGCCTCCACCTCTGTTCCACCCTTTTGCCTAATAGGCCAAAATACACAGGGCTCCCAGCCCAACCTGCTGCAACCTCCCATGGCATTCCTTCCTCAACACTATAGATTAACGTCCCTTGGAACCACAGGACAAAATAAGCCCTTCCTGTCCTGAGCTGTTTCTGTCTGGGTGGTGGGTCAAAACATACATGTTGCTTGAAACATACAACGGAAGTTATGTAATAATTCTACCCGGTGAAATAGAAGTACAAAAGTAAATACAATATTGAAACAGAGCCTCAAGTGGCCAGCTCCAAGAAGGAGAGATAGAGGACTCAGGACACCTACTTTCTTAACAAACTTCGTAGAATGTATTTGGTTAAATTCCATGAAATCTGTACATGTATGGTTTTGGCAGATGAGATGCGTTCAGCCCCAAGGTTGAGGGAGGCTGAAGTAGAAGGTGGTAACCGATGCATCATCTTGTCCAATGCCAAACCCTTTCTGTGCAGCAGGAGGAGGGAAGGTCTGGTTGTACATACGACCTCTTGCAGAGCTCTGGAGGCCAAGCTTGTTAGATCACAGCACCAGCAGGCACTACGGCCCCTTTCTCCAACCCATACATTATATTGTCTGTCCCGCCCAGCATCAGCAGCCACCCTCCCATGCTCTTTCCCTCTGCCAGGCAGGTCAGAGCTTCCACCATGGAACCTTATCTGTTGGCTCACACCACACCAGCCTCGCTGTTTGTTACTATGATTTTCAAATCTCAAAGCTGCAGAGTTTGCTGCAAAAGCATGAAGACCATGATTCAGATCCTCGGGACCCATGTGAGAAGCCGGTCATGACTACAGGTATCTGTGACCCCAGTCTTGTGAAGAGGCAACAGCCAGGAGAATCACTGGATTCAGTCAGAAACCCTGCTGTGCAAAAGGAATAAAACAGAGCCTAACAGAGTAGACACTCAACATCCTCCTCCGGCCTCTGGACAGAGGAACACACTTTGCACGCGCGCGCGCGCACACACACACACACACACACACACACACACACACACACACATAAAAACAATAAAACCCATCTAGTTTTGAGTTGTCTGTCTTCAAGTCTGTCAAGTCTTCATTATAGGCTGCTTGCAATTGATGGAACTTTTCATATATAACTTAACAATAATAAGAACAAGAATAATACCATGTGCTCTTAGGTGACCCCATCATACATAGCTCACATCACACATAGGGTTAAAGAATATCTGATGAAGAGGAGGGGGAGAAGGAGGAGGAGGAGAAATGTATTTGTGTGTGGCAGGATCTTGATTTATAGTTCATCTTGAGCTCACAGTTCTCCTGTCTTAGTCTTGGAGGAAATAGAGTTTGTTGCCCAAGCATGAAGACCATTTCATGATTCACTCAGATTCCCCAGGACCTATGTAAGAAGCTGGACATGGTTACATCATGTGACTGTAACCCCAGTCCTATGGGGAGGTAATGATCAGGAGGACTGCTGGGTCTCGCTAGCTGGATTGGTTGGGACGAGGCACAAATTCCTCCTTACCTGCTCATTCCACTTCATAAAATGATTTGATCTCAGATATGTGTCCCTACATAGGACTAATACAGTATACTATGGGTCTTGCTTCCTTTCCGTAGATTTATGTTAAGGTGATTGGACAGGGAGAGGTAGGTGGCGAAAAGGGAGGAAATCAGAAGAGGAGAAAGAGAGAGAGGAGAGGATCAAGATGGAGCTCGGGAAGGATGAGCTGGACCCAGGTAGACTTAGTAGACATTTTAAGGATTTTATAGGTTTTTATCTCATATGGAAGGGCAGTTTGTATCTTTGTCTATTGGATGTAATCTTACTGTCTAGAGGGTTTGTGGACTGAGAATTGAATATATAAACCTGTATGAAAATCTATAGGGCATTAGTCATGTTTGTGCTGGGCAGTGGAGAAAAGAAGATGCTGGGGCAGTAATTCTACTTGGACATGGGCAGAAGCACCAGGGCGGGTGGAGTAAACTGCCTGGGAAGGGAACCATGAAGAGAATACGGTTCTTGGACTGAGTAACAAAGTCTGGGCGCTCAGCTCTACACTAGAGCGGTGTCCACGGAGTGAGACCGCTGGGGCAGACAAAGAGATGAGCCAGAGTCTATTGATTATTTACCGTGACCCCTCTTTTCCATTCTCAGTCAGCATCTTTCGAAAACTGCCTTCTTCACTTCACGATGCTTGTTATGAACATGAAGTCCCCCCCCCCCACGGGCCCATAGGGTTGGGGCCTCTTTACCAGATGATGGGACAAGGGAAGTGAGAACTCAGGCTTGATGGATAAATTGACTGCATGATGGAGTCATAATATATCAGTACCATTGAGAAGCAGTGCAAAGGACCTAGGAGGTAGGCAGGGCTCGTGGAAGGAAGGAAGCCACTAGAGATGGTCCTGTTGGCTGTGCCTTTCCTTGGTCCCATCCTTTATCCCCCTTTCCTTTTTCCTGGTCACTATGACATTAACTACACTGCTTCCCCTTCTGCTCTGATAGACAAACCCTCTGATACCACGAGCTGAATACATTTTTTTAAAAGATTTATTTATTTTCTGCATACGAGTATACTGTGACTGTCTTCAGACACACCCAAAGAGGGCATTGGATCTCATTATAGATGGTTGTGAGCCACCATGTGGTTGCTGGGAATTGAACTCAGGAACCCTGGAGGAGCAGTCAGCACTGAGCCATCTCTCCAGCCCTGAATACATCTTTCTTTTTGTGAAGTTGTTTATTCAAGATTGCCCTCTTTTTCTTTGTCAGTGCTGGGGAAAGATCCACAGGCTTTTTCCCCATAGCAACAAAATTGAAATTAACATTGAGTTCACCATTCCTCAAATCACACACATGCACACACACACACAAACACACACACACACACACACACACACACACACACACACACACACTCCCCAAATCTCTGAGACTCAAACTAATGCCATTGGAAACAAACATCTTTACACGTTTATGCAAGAGTTTCCCTAGCATCTACTGGGATCTTCATGAGGACCTATACAAATCTATAACCTGGCTATAATATTCTTGTGAATTATTCCCACCCAGCTATGTGGGGGTTTCCCCTACTGTGTAATTGGAAAATTTCTGTGACAGAAGCAAGTGAGGACACATTCTTGTGCACTGTAGAAGACTAAGAAGACTACGTCCACACAATGAACAAAAAAAAAAAAAAAAAAAAAAAAAAAAAAAAAACACAGGGTGTCACTGACAAACCCTTGGGCCTGTCCCTTGCACTGAAGACAGGAGCTGTCTCTGTGTGGGAGGCAGCTTTGCCACCTCTTCCTCAGCCTCAGCCCTTGGCTGTCCTAGCAGGGAGCAACTTGTATAGAAGGCTGGTTTCCTTGATGCCTCCAAGGTCCTTTACCCGGAGAGTAGAAAAATTAAGTGTCTGAAGTCACAGGTTTTTGTTGTTGTTGTTGTTTGTTTGTTTGTTTTTAATGGCAACAAGTAAACACCCTTGCTTAATTAACCAGAGGCGGTGTGGCTCAGAGGTTGACGTCTGTGCCCTGCCAACAGGGAATTGATGAAGCCTTAGCCAGGTGCAGCTAGCTGGATGAAGTCTCTGTCTTTTCCAGCCCACATTTTCCTGTTGCATCACCTGGGTCCTGCTGGGTCCCAGCAACTCTGGGGTTTCTTTGTTTATCCCTCTCCTGTCCTCTGCCGGTGGTGGGGATGGGGGGAGGGTGCCACAGGACCCCTTCACCTGGTTTTCCGCCCCTCACCCTTTCAGTCCCTTTTGGAGCTTGCAGAACACACATCTCAGGCACCCTTTCCCCTTAGGGCCTCAGCTATAGCCTGCTTGAGCAGAGGGAATGCAGATGAGCCAACTTCCCAACGCTCTCTGTACCTCCCCACTTCCCTGGTTCCCACCATCTGGGGTCCACCCCTCCACCCCCTAAACTGACAAACTCCTGCTTGGTCACATCTGGTGGAGGAGAAAGAAACAGAGTTGGGAGCGCTCTCCTAATAGGCAGCACTTGGCAGGCACAATAGAAGCAGCTGCTGTTTATAGCCCTTCCAAGGGTGTCCTGCAGCAGGACCTCATACTTCCCCTCCCTCTGGGGCATTGTTTTATACCAAACATCTGGAACCTCATGGTCTTGTGGCTCTTTTTTTTTTTTTTTAAATCAAAATTTACTCATCTTTTCGGTCTAAAAACCTGTAACAAACTCTCTTTCCAGGAAAAACTTCCCAACCCCGGTTTATTTCCATCTTCTGTGAGGCAGGTCCATATACTGGTCCCCAGTACATCCCTCTTGCCGTCGGTTAAGTGAAATATAAAAACCAGCCAATAAGTCACACTGTACAAGCAATATTCCTCCGTCTTCGCTGGAGAGACACACCTGTAAGCCCAGCACTCAGGAAGGAGGCTGAGGCAGGAATCTGGCAGGAAGATGGAGAGAGAGAGTTCAAGTCCAGCCTGGGCTACATTGTAAGACTGTTAAGGAAAATAACTTAAATAACTTAGTTTTTTAAAAACTGTCCCTTATCTTTCTTCTAAATAAGGAACTGTGAGGTTTAAATCAGTCCCAACTTAGGAGAGGTAACAAAGAGCATGAATTCAGATTCTCAGTTCAAACCTGCTATCAAAGTGCACAAGAGCCAAGCGGCAGGACCCACCCTGTTCAGTGTTGTTATCTGTGCTTCTTCGCCGACGCCAGGGTTCCTCTTCGCTGGCCTTGTCCCCATAGAAACAAGCGTGGATTGGCAGGCAGCGAGCAGGCTCTGTGCGCATCCTCTGATTACACCGGCCCTTCCAATGCCCAGCCTTTTCCAGACTCCTGCGCAGGTTCCGCTGGACAAGGTGGTACCTAATTACCTCCCTTCTGTTTTTCCCCTCTCTTGTCCTCTCTCCTCCCCACCCCCACAGAGGACAGCCTTTTCAGGAAATAACACACACACACACACACACACACACACACAAGCACGCACACAAGCACGCACACCTGGCACAGTGAGATAGGGATGTTCACCATGGATACCAGTCTACCATTCCCACTCCGGCTGTGGCTCCTGGGAATAAGTAACTATCTGTAGAATGCTGAAACTCCAGATGTGTGCTGGCTAGTGCCTTGAGACCTGGCTTCCCTGTCTCATTATGCCTATTTTTTTTCCCACAAGTTTCATATATGCATATCGAGCTTTCAGAAGGGGAAAAATTGGAAATGGTAATCTTCCTTTTAATATGCTACCACATGCCAGCCCAGAGAAGCTCTGCACACACCACACGTTGGACTGGACATGAAATATAGTCCAGGACCATTTTTTAAGCATCCATTCCCAGGGCTTACAAAACACATTTACTTGGAGGGAGGTCACACAGTCTTCCTTCTGCATAAAAAGGTGGCTTTGAACTAGGTACTGCCATCTGGAAACAGCCTCCTTTCCTATTGATATGTAAAGCGCACATATTACACCATCTTGCTGGGACCCTGCAGCAGGAGGCTGAGGCACACAGGCTTGTAATTGTTTAAATATACAGTCTCCAGTTCTCCACACTGCTGACTTACCTTGCTCTGAGAAACCATTTGCCAGAAGTGGGGGTGGCTCTGAACAGGCCGGGAGGAATTTGTGCAGAAGGCCATTGGTCTGCTTTGGGGAAAGTGTGCCTGGAGCCTAGATTCTGGAGAAACGCTTGGATATTCTCTACTGATGCCCCAAGAAAGAATAAGTCAAGTGCATGCCCAGGAGCCCACTGCAAACTCCCTCAGTGGAAATAATGACCCTTGCCCTTTTGCTCGTTAGAGTGATGTCTTTGCCTCCCAAGCCCTCTAGACTCTCAAACAGATAACACCCTAAAACTGGCTTCCTCCAGTATTTAAAACACACACACACACACACACACACACACACCAGGAGTGAAGGATCCTATATTGCTAATTGATCTACTAGTCAAGGGGATGACGGTGAGTTTATTAACATTTGCTCTTGAAAACAGCTTTCCTCCCTCCACCCTCAAGAGTCCTTTTGATATAAAGAGCTTATCCAAATACACTCCTGACCTCTGGGGCTATTTAAGTTCTATATTGTCTCTTTCTCTTACATCCTGGCTTTGTTTTCTCCTGTGCTTACTCTTTCAGATATACACAGCATGGATAATGTAGATTGTCTGCGTTAACTATAAAACATGGGCAAACCTTCAGCTGGGATGAATGGCAGAGATGTGACCTACTTGCCCAGCATTCTTGAAGCCCTGCTTTCGCCCATAAGCACAGAAAAGGAGGGTGGGAACCAATATTGTATTGTATGCCACAGAGATAGAGCATTTAATGGCTAGTTATGCCTCGATAAAGTTCAATTACTTTATGTGTTTGTTCGATTTTCTCCACCGCGCTAGGAATGGAAGCCAAGACCTTGAGCAAGCTGGCCAAATGCTCAGCGACTGAGCCAAGTCTCCAGCCCTAGAAAACAAAATTAGCTGCCGTTTCAAAAGAAACCAGGAGAAAAATACAGAGCTCTGGGTACCTCAAAGAGTTAAGCTATTACATGCACAGATAACAGAGGTCCTGTACAGAGAGAGAGAGAGAGAGAGAGAGAGAGAGAGAGAGAGGGAGGGAGGGAGGGAGGGAGGGAGGGAGGGAGGGAGGGAGGGAGGGAGGGAGGGAGAGGGGGGAGGGGAGGGGAAGGGAAGGGGGGAGAGAGAATACAAGAGCTCCTTGGAAGGAGTCGACTGTAGGTCACACTGTCCTTTACATTGTGGGGAGCTTGAAAGAGGCTAATAAACCCAGCAGCCTATAACAAAGGTAATTTATTTTATATTCCCAGTCATCACTTGCAATATTTTTGGAAAGGGAAAGCAAATATAATTCAAACGGAGTGATAAACAGCAAAAACAATATCTAGTCCTGTTTCTACCTCCAAGTTCTGAGATCACAATGCCCTCTGCCTCCCTGCAAGGTCTTCCATCCTGTTTCCAAGGTCGGCATCTTGGGGGTAACTCGCTAAATGGGGTCGGGCTTACTAGCTTGTAGTCAGAGGCGATGAGTTGAGGGAATGAGAAGGGACGCTCATCACCTGAGATAAGCAGCTTCCAGGTGTGGGTACACACATGTCACCCAGGCACCTCCCTGCCCCACTCCACAGAGAACACGTCACTTGGCTGGGGGCTGCTCCGGGCTAGGGAATGATAACCAGCTGGGCAGCTGATTCCCTGAGCCCACGAGAAGCCCCGCCCAGCTTCCCCAGGCTCCAGTGAGATTCTGGCTGGCTCCGTTCCTGCCTCATACTTGCTACATTTTAGGCGGGTGAGGTCATCGGACAGCAGATGAGGTAACTGCGCAGCCTGTTCAGGAGTTGGAAGAGATTACCATAGGGCCATTCAGTAAACAAAGTGGAGTCCCCAGAGGGTTGCCGACAGCTGGGCTCTGCCTCTGGCTGTGTGCAGTGGGAGCCCCAGGGACTCCAGAAGCCTGTCACACACACACACACACACACACACACACACACACACACACACACACACACACACACACACACACACAAATCACTGCCTGAGCTCAGGTCCTACCAAGTCCGGTGTCAACCAGAAGATCCTCCCAGGAGGAGGACCGACTGCTCTATGCAGGTTTGCAATGGACTCTGGGTAAACAAACATCAGAGTGAGTGCTCCAAGCAGCCAACACAGCACCAGGCAGGCCGGCCTTATAGTTGATAGCAGTGGGCCTATCAGTCAGAAATGCAGCCTTAATCTTCTGCTGTTCTTTCAGACAGAACTTTGACAGGGAAACCAATATTTTTAATAAATCAGCAGAAGAGCACCCTTATCAAATGTCTGTGAAACCACAGAATACAGATCAACTTTCCTCCCCCCCCCCCACCCGTGCCTCATTTTCCCTCCCTTCCTCCCCTCCCCCTCCGAGAACTTCTATTATTAAGCTACAAGCGAACACTAGGAATGGCATGGGAAACATAAAACTCAAACATAAAACGACGAAAATCAACAAAGAATACAGAGGAAGTTAGTGTGTCTGGTGGGGGGGGGGGGGAGAAGTACAAAGGCAGACAGTACAGGAAGGGACACCCTGAGAATGTCCTGAAATGAAAAGTAGAAGGAGAGCAACATGGTGCTGGTGGCTCTGTGCTCAAAGCTGTCTCCAACATCTCTGTGAGGTAACTTCACTGTGACCCCCCTTTTCACAGGTCAGCCCAGACCTCTTAGACGTCAAATAGCTCGCCCAAAGATATGGTAAGAATCAAGAAGACTGGAACCACACAAAGACCCCTAGCCTGGACTGTAATCACACCATCCCGGTCACCCACCGTTAAACAGACACCAAGGCACGCAGAGCCTCGGGGCCACTTGGAGGTCTGTTTTTCTGCTGGCCACAGAGGAGTCTGTGGAGACAGAGGCAGGGTAGGAAGACTAGAAGGAGGTTAGAAGGAGCAACATACACTGCCATGATCTGCTTAGGACTGACATGACAGAGAATGTGGAAATGACACACATACAAAAAAAAGAAAAAAAGAAAAAGAAAAGGCTGGGGTCATGTGGGCCACGTACTCCAATGGAGGTGCTCTAGCCACAGCCAAGAAACACAAGTTTATTACAAAGATGCTGAGGTCATGGAAATCAGGAGGAGACTAGTTATCGACTCTCTGTAGGAGGTCTCTGCAGGAGAGCAGTCTCAGGTCACAATCATCCCCGAGGAGGAAGCTGTGGTTGACAGTTTCTGCACACAAAGGCAACACCACACAAGAGGGAAGTCCTTGCCATTCCCATGGGTCTGAGGCATTGAAAAGTTCGCCCTGGCCATACACATGGCAAGCATACACATTTACTCAGGACCCCATTTGCACCCCACAATGCGTAATGGCATGGATGAGTTTGGATATGTGAAACGTCGCCAATCTTGCCAAAGGAATTCAGTCTTTCTTCATAGGTCGCGGGCAGCAGCCATTTGCTGGCGCTGGTTTGAATTTGTCCCCCTTGGCTGTGACCGTAACTCAGTGGTGAGGAACTTACGGGAGGCTCTGCCTTCACTCACCAGGGCCACCGAAAAAGTGAGCAATGGAGCTGAGTAAATAGCTCGGGTGGTTAAAAAAAAAAAGATTTCAATACACGAAGATGATCACCAGCCCCACAAAAAGCCAGGCATGGGGAACACATTTGTCAACACAGTGCTAGGGAGGTAAGGAAGGACAGGACTCTCTACCAATATTGATGCATAAATATAAACACTAAGGATTAGAACGGTTCTCATGGAAGAGTAGTTGCATCATCACACACACAAACACACACACACACACACACACACACACCACAGTAACTGTCAGAGACAACAGATGAATACATTATCTTCATTATAATAGTCACTTCACAATGTACATAAATAGCAAACAAATATCCAAATAGCAAGACATATATTGTGGAGGGTAGTGAAAAAATGGCCTTACCTAGTAGCCCAGGCTTCCAAATTATGGCAATCTTCCTGCCTCCCGGTTTACTTCAATTTAAAAGAGAAAACAACGTGATGTAATGAAGCATGTGGACAGTGTGACACTGCAGCTGTGTTGTTCCCAGAGCTATGTACCATGGATCAAGATCAAGGGCATTCCTGCAGGAAATCACATGATCTACTCTGAACCACACTGCACTTTAGCTACTACAGTCAAACTATGAATTTCTTATAAAGTCTTTACTTTCCTCCAGCTTTTTCCTTCCTGTTTTTCTTGTGTGTAGGTGGCAGGTGTGTGTGTTCCTATGGGTGAAGGTGCGCATGTGCACAAACATGCATGTGCGTGTGTGTGGGCATAAATGTGGAAGCTACAGGTCAACCCAGGTATCATTCTCAATAGACATCCACGGTGGAGTTTGGTTTTCTTGTTTGTCTTCAAGAGTCTCTCTCACTGGGACCTTGAACTCACCAATTAGGCTAGATTGGCTGGTCTATCCTGAGCTCCTGGGAACCACTTGTTTCTGCTTCTTCCGAGATAAGATTATAAATGTGCACCACCATGCCTGACTTTCTACAAGGGGGCTGGGGATTGAACACAGGTAAAGCAAGTGCTGCCCCAACTAATGTCATCCATTTTAAGAAAACTACCCAAATTCTCCAAAACACAAGGGGTGCCCTAAAAGCCCTTTCCTTTCGATTTTGATTCTGATTTATTCTTTTCTCAAACAATGCATCCTGACCACGGTTTCATCTCCATCCACCCAGTTCTCCCCCACCTCCCCTCACCCCCAGATCCACCTCTTGTGCCCCCACCCACTATAGAAAAGAGCAGGCCTCTCAGGGACACCAACCAAAGACCGCACGACAAGATACAATAAGACCAGTCACAAACCCTCATATTAAGGCTGGACAAGGTGACCCAGTAGGAAGAGAAGGGTCCCAAGAGCAGGCAAAAGAGTAAGAAACACCCCCATTCCCACTGTCAGGAGCCTCCCTGCCCCCCAATAAAAACAGCAAGCCAATAACCATAACATATGCAGAGGACCCAATTTGGACTAATGCAGGCTCTGCAATCACCACGGAAGTCCTTTCTTATTCGACAGTCTTATTGGTCCCTTGGTCCCCCTGCTCTAACTGGGATCAATTGTTTTCCACACCTGTAATGTAGCTCACATCCCAAGGCTAGCCACTTTGCACTGTACTTCTGACCAGCCCTCCTGCTCCTCAGGTGCCCAAGGCCCTGTCTGTTTGGTCCCTTCCGCTCCAGTCTCTCACACAGCCTTCGTTGTGTTCTTTCTGACCCCTGGCAAACACCAGAACTATCTCCTCCCTTCCCTGCCTCAGATCTTCTTGCCGCTTGCTCTACCCATTCCGATCGGATAGCAACCCTGTCACTGAACCTAAAACAACACATTCACCAAAAAATAACTTCAGTACTTTTCAACACAGCTCTCCTGCTTCTTAATATTGTCCTTATTTTAATAGATCCACATTTTTTTTTCTGCCACTGTTGTTTTGCATGGATCTTACTATAAAAATGTCAAGTCCAAGGGAGCAGTGTGTGTTTGTTTGCTTGTTTATTTTCTACCCGTGAGTCTCAACCCCTAATGTGTATCTAATGCACTAAAGGTACACAGAAGTTCAAGAGGCGCAGCTAAAGAGCTCACAGAAGGCAGGAAGCCATATTCCACACTCTGCCTCGATCTCTTCTACAGCAGGTTCTTGATTTACAGCTGAGTTGCAAACCAATAAGCCCATCATCCCACGTAAACTGAAACTGTCACAAGGCAAAATGCATTTGGCCTACCTGACCTACAAAACATCGCAGCTTGACCCAACCTGCTTTACATGTGCTCTGAACACCTATGTTAACCTACAGGTGGTCAAAAACCATCTAACACAAATCCTATTTACAACAAGGTGTTGGACATCTTGGATAATTTATTGAAGGCTGCTCTGAAAGTGAAAAATGGAATGATTTACAGGCGTCCGTCCAGTCTGTTATAAAGCCAGAAAAGCATGAGTCAAACCACTGTAAGCCAAAACCACTGATACACCACCCTCTGACCTGAGGGAAGAGAACCCAGAATCTTAGGATTGCTCTTCGAAAGGCGCTATGGGGTGATATGTTTTAAGAAGAGAAAAGAACTCTAAGCTAGCGTCGTGGCGTTTAAGGACTTAGGAGATAAAGCACATGGCCGTCACTTAGTTACCGGATTAGGTTTGGTTTGTTTAAGTGAGTGAACAATGTAAAGTAAAGGGAGAAAAAAAAGAAATTGCTCAATTCTGCTACTGGTTCTATAGAAGCCTAGGTACTTCCAAAACCCCTCTGTTACAAAACACCACAAATGCTGGATTAATGACTAAGTTAAATGAATTAACACGTTTCTTTAAAAAAAAAAAAAAATTCAGGATGTGGGGGTACTGAGGAACCAAATGTTAAAGCCAGAACTCTTGAGCAGGGTTAGCAAAACAAAGTGTAGGCCAACCACCTGCTTCTGTAAATAAAGTTTCATTGGCATACAGCCACACCCTTTCAGCTACATATGGTTTGTGGCTGCTTTTGTGTTTCAACAATGGAGCTCTGCAGGTGCAACTGACACCATATGGCTCACAGGCTTAAAATATATACTAGCTGACCCTTAAGAACATTTTTCATGGTTGTTCAAAGAAATGTGGTCTTTGGAGCCTGCACAGGGAAAAGGATGAACCTAAGATTAACATAAGACTTAAACCTTGAAACAGGCTCTGTTGTGGGGTTGAATCTGAAACGACCCCCTCAGGACCAGGTTTGGGAAGCCCCATTTTTCCAACTAGAGGCTCTATGTTAGAAAGCGGGAATCCTTCAGGTGATGGGAGCCAGCTAATAGAAGTAGATCTTTGCTTGTCAACGTGGCACAACGTGGCCACTGCCCTCCATCGCCACTGCCGTCCGTCCCCGCTGCCCTGCATCCCCACTGCCATCCGTCCCCCCTGCCAGGAAGGAACAAAATACCCTTACACCGTGACTCTAAATAAACCTTCCCTCCCTTAAGCTGCCTGTGTCGCATGATTCGATGACAATGACACAAAAGTAACTAGAAGATTCACTCTTTGCAGAGGATAAACTACAGAAAAACACCCACTGATTGCTGGCTCTACTGTAGCTTCGGGAAAGAAACATTAATATAATAATAATAATAATAATAATAATAATAATAATAATAATAATAATAAACAAAAGTAGTGGTAGTGGCCTCCTGGGAAATAATAATCATAGGCCTGTTTTTAACTTTCATATAATCTTAATTAAACACCCCACAAAGAAAAAACATGTCATGCAGGAGGACATGCAAATACTATCCAAAAAGAAAGTTTTCACTACCCATGAGTCCACACATTGGGCTCCATTAACTATAAAAAGATAGGCACTTGAGGAGATGGCTCAGCAGGTAAATGGAATAGAAGTTTGTATCCCAAGGATCCTCATAAAAACTGGCTGGACATCACAGCTCGCCAGTAATCCTAGAATATGGGAATGAACAGATCCCACAGCAAGCTAGTCAGCTAGACTAGCCAAATTGGCGAGCGCTGGGTTCACCTTACAGACCCTGAGCAATATATAAGATGGAAAATGAAAGAAAGACACCTGACACCGACCTTGGACCATCACAATCATACACACACACATACACATGTATATATACACACACACAACACACATACACTCACACACATACACACACATATACATACACATACACTCACACACATACACAGACAGACACACACACATATACTCACACACACATAACACACATACACTCATACACATACACACACATATACATACACACACACTCACACACATACACAGACAGACACACACACATATACTCACACACACAGACACACACACATACATACAAATGCATACATACACACATACACATAGACACACATACACACATACACTCACACATACACACAGACATATACACACACTCACACACACACATACATACATACACAGACACACACACATACACACACACACACACAGACACACACACACACACACACACACACACACACACGAACATGCATACAGAAAAAAAAAAAAAAACCCGAAACCATAAGTAGCAAAACCCACATCCAGGAGTCAAAAGAAATAACCATAATTTAAACCTGTGAGGTCTCCAAACAGAACTATTAAATAAAGGAGCATAAAATGACTGTGTATGCTGTACATGCACTAAACACAATGGATTACACACCTAAAATCAGTTAGAACACTGTCTTGTGCCAGCTGAGAAAATGGGCCTCCTAGGTTTATACATATGAATGCCTGATGCCCTGTGGAGCTATGGCTCCCACATTAAACACTTTCTTCTCTAAGTTACTCTGTATGCACAGAGAAAGGCAGGTGTGACCACTGATGTTCAGAACAGTAGCACTAGACAGCCATGGAGGCCCAAGGCCAGCCAATGTACTGTGTTCAGTGAGAAACCATCTATGCTGTATGGTCTTACGTCAACTTGATACACCAACCAGAGTTATCGGAAAGGAAGGAACCTCAACCAAGAAGATGCTTCCATAAGACCCGGGTATTTTATTCCTTTTCTTTTCTTTTCTTTCTTTTTTTGTTCTTTATGCGTTTTACATCATGTACCCCAATCCCACTGATTTCCCCATCCCTCTATATCTGTCCTTGCAACTTCCCTGCCCCAAAGGAAAAACAAAACAAAACAACAACAAAACATCTTGTAGTGTAGTCACGGTGTATCCCACGGTATAGCGTTGGCTCAAACAGCTTACTTACAAGTGTTCATTGCAATGAGTCATTGGTCTGGTTCAAGGCCTCTGGCTTCTGCTGCACTGAGATACTGGATCTTCACGGACACTCTTCTCAGATACCTTGTTGCCCTGTGACACGGAGATCCTGCAGCTTTGGATCAGCAGAGACTGGTCCCTTCATGCCTCCAACAGTTCATAGATGGGGTAGATGTTGGGGCAGGCTGCTCTGGAACCAGGCCTGGGTAGTAGCCGAATTGGTCTGATGCCAGCTTTCCTGCTTTGCCCAGGTGAGGGGCAGGTCCAACACTCCTGTCTGCAGCAAGCAAGGGACCTGCTCTACCTTGCCCATGCCATTGAGGCAGGCTCCTGGTGAGGCATTTTCTTAATTAGTGATTAATGGGGGAGGGCTCAGTTCATTGTGGGACTCCTAGGTTCTTTAAGAAAGCAGGCTGAGCAAGCCAGGGGGAGCAGGCCAGTAAGCAGCACCCCTTCATGGCCTTTTCAGCAAGTCCTGCCTCCAGGTTTCTTCTTTGTTTGAGTTCCTGTCCTGACTTACTTTAATGACCAGCAGTGATATGAAAGTGTAAGAAAAAGAAACCCTTTCCACCTCAACTTGTTTTTTTGGTCCTGGTGTTTCATTGCAGCAATGGTAATCCTAAGACACCATCTCAAGGGAATAAATGATACAACATCACACCCAACACCTTCCGCTGACCTCCCCACAGCATAAATAGATACAAACATACGCACACAGCACGTGACACATGCAGCAGGGGTGGGGTGGGGATGCTGAGCTTGAGCTTCTCTGGAAAATAAAACTTTGAGAAAAAGAAGGAAGGAAAAAAGGAAGGAAGGAAGAAGGAGGGGCGAGGGAGGGAGGGGGAGGGGAAGGAGTGATGGAGGGGTGGGGAGGGAGAGGGAGGGAGAGAGAGAAAGGGAGGAGGAGAGGGAGAGAGGGGGAAGAGGAAGGGAAAGGGAGGGGGAAGGAGGGAGGGAAAGGGAGGGGGAAGGAGGGAGGGAGGAGAGGAGGAGGGAGGGAGAGAGAGAAAGAGAGAGAAAGGGAGGAGGAGGGAGGGAGGAAGGGAGGGAGGAGGAAAAGAAGGAAGGAAGGAAGGAAGAGGAACAGAGGGAAGGTGGAAGGGAAGGAGGGAGGGAGGAAAAGGGAGGGAGGGGAGAAAAGGGAGGGAAAAAGGAAGGGAGGGAGGAAGGAAGGGAGGGAGGAAGGGAAGGAGGGAAGAAGGAAAGGAGGGAGGGAAGGAGGGAGGGAAGGAGGGAGGGAGGGAGGGAGGGAGGGAGGGAGCAAGCAAGGAAGCAAGCTAGCTAGCTAAGATGTTCCATTATGAATTTTGCAGTATAGAAGGTATGGAAGATTCTTCCTCCCCACTTCCCACAGTGATTTCATCTGTTTTTCAGGATGAGAGTAGCAGTCATTTTTCACAACGTTCCAACCTTTTCACAAAAACAGAGCTGTGCAGGTCTGAGGGCTCTCCATAGAGACTTGGGCACAGGCTTGTTGTATCCTTTGATTCCAGTGGGCAGCCTGAGGTTTTCCTGATAGAAGCTACTGGTATCATTTCTGTCATACGCCTCATGATTTCTCTTTAGACACCCCTCGCCATAAACAGACTAGGCCGTAACCAGGTGTCTGCGGTTTCATTTTTGTCTCAAAAGTGAAGTGAAGCCACCCCCACCTCCATTAAGGGCAGGCCTCAGTGTTGCTGAGGGCATCTTCCAAGCACAGCCTGGGGGAACAGCAAAAGGGAAAGAGCTGTTTACTCTGCAGGCACTTGTCTGACCCCTCCTTTATGGTATCACGTCATTAAACGCTCCCATGGAAGGTGCAAGCTCTCTCAGCGTACCCCAGTTTGATTTCTAATGTTGAAAATTCCCGTGTGTTGTCCAGCTCCCCATTCTGTTTTTAGTACACCGCTAAACACATTATATAGAGCCTTCGGCACTCCTTTCGTAAACTCAGCTTGGTGCTAGATGAGTTTGCCCAACCGTACGGAGGTCAAGGTAAATGTTCTGAGCCCAATTAGGATAGGGTGCACCAAGCCGGAGTGTTTGGTAGGCAAGCACTGTGTACTTGCGATTTGAGATGTATTCATTTTCCCCAAGGGTGTGTTGGGATGTAATCCATCCTAAGGTGATGAAGACTATAGAGTAGAGGCTGCCAGAAAACAGGGGAAGAGTGAGGAGAGGCACTTCCTTCTGACCACTGCATTATAAAACCAAACCTTGCTGAACAAGACCCACGATCAAAGAAATTTCTCATTAGAAGTAACCTGTTCATAGCCAGATTCGTGGCCAGGAACCTGATGCCTGTGTCGGTTACAACCCACTGCCTGTTTCGGTGCAGCTTGGGTCTGAGATGGTTTCTACACTTTGTTAATGACTGAAAAAATATCTAAGAATATTTCAAGGCAGTCCAGTGACATGAAACTCGAGTTTCAGACATGCTATGGGCTGGATGTTCCTATCATTCCCCAAATTTTACATGCTAAAACCTTACCACCAAGGCTCTGGAGCGGGAGGTGGGAACACGGGGGGGGGGGGGGGGACTAGGGTGTGACGGTAGAGCCCTCAGAAATGGGATTGGTACCTTCATGAAAGAGGTTCAAGAGAGATGCCTGGTTAAGGACAGAGTAGTGAACCCCCCAGTGGAAATCAAGTCTTCCAGTGCCTTATTTTGTTTGTCTCCACTCTGATGTGCTTTCAGTACTCGAGTATGTACATTAGATGAAACCTTATATATATATATATATATATATATATATATATATATATATATATAGTTAGTTAGTTATATAGTTATATGTTAGGTTTTGTGCTAGATGAGGGGAAAAAAGCCCTGCTATTTACAGACCGCTAGCCCATGTCTTTACTGGGGTGGCTGGAAGGGCTAAGAGGGGTCTGCAATACCTATTGGACTATACCTATACTTGTTTGCTCTAAGATGGCTATTTTGGCCCTGTAATCGTGGAATTGAGTAGGTATAACAGAAATGACATTCTGAGTAACTAAGGCCAGAGAGGAGAGGCACGGACCTCACACCAGTGGAAGGAATAACCACGTTTGATACATGTTCCCCAGTGTGTCTGACACGCCTTTGCCTTCCCCATCCCACCTCCTTGTTCTGGGGTACAGAATGTTCTCATGCTTCCCATATTTCGCATGCCTGCTGGACGCCCATGACCACAAAGTGACATATTTGCCTGGTCCACAGCCACGGGCTGAGCTTGGCACCCACAGGCCTGGCTGGCTCAGCCCAGGTAGATGAGACTCCGGAGGCTCTAAATCAGTGCAGGGTGAATCATTTTAAGAGTTACGGGAGGTAATGGATGCTAAAGGGACCACTTTTCTTCTCTCCTGTAAACTGAGGCACTACGCTCCCTGTCTCTCTTCCGAACTGATAAACAACAGAGGTTCTGGTCACTGGGAGAGCCGCAGCTTCCAGAGTTACGCAACTCCTATAGCTATCAGCTCCCAGCATCCCTTTTTCTTCGAAAGGGTTTGAAGAGATTGAAACCTAGCTCTCTCACTGGCTACGTGATCTAGGAGAAGACACCACGTGTCTCTGAGCCGGGGCGGCTTTGTCAAGAAAACCAGGACAGTGACCTCTCTGGAGATTCAAAGCTGTCAAGCAGGCAAGGTTTCCAAGGCTTCTGTGCCCCCTCCCCCTTCACCCACTCCCTGCCATCCTCCGGCTCCTTTCCCTCCACTGCCTTTACGTCTTCTACTTCCGTCTTGTTTTCCTTCCCGAGAATCTATCCTTCAAGTTCAACAAGCCAACCCTGGGCTCTCCGAGGTCCCACTGCCCTACACTCATACTGTGTTCCCTATTCCCTATGCCATGGCCCTCACCTCCATCCCTCAATATCAAAATCATTCCTACGACCGCCCATCACCTCTTTAGCCTTCCGAGGCTGTAAACTTGATTCATTGTTCTTCCTTTGTCGCCAGGCACATTGACTCCACTGCTCTCCAACAGTAAAGGGGTAGATCTGAGGTCTGCAAATCATAATCATTTCCATAAACTGTTACTCATAATCCCCTCTCATAATCACTTGTAGGGTCGATAACCAGCCTCTTCAAACCGTAAAATCTGGAAGAGAAAAGAAATCTCATAAAACTCTGACCTTATAGGAATTGAAAAGTCCTTTGTGTCGACGAAGTATAGCAACTCCACGGAAAGGCCTGTGCGACCTCCTGTCCTCATTGGACTCCAGTCCCTGCCTGGGATCAGGGGCAGGATGTCTGTCCTCGAGTCCCTTCATGTGCCTTTAATGATCAGCCTGTCAGCCTCTCTGATGAAAAGAGCACAGAACAGGCAAGTTTGTCCCTAAGGGAAAGGAATGCTAAGTACTTAATGCTCCCTGGGTGTCCTTTATCCCAAAGAGGTGGACAGTCTGAGCAGAAGTTATTTCCAATCCTCTCTCCCTGGTTTCAAAAAAAGTTCAGGGTGTGAGCGGTAGTGGAATACACTAGGAAGTCCTTTAGAGGATGCTTCCTTCTTCAAGGACTACCAAAAGCCAGGTGTAAAAACCAGGAACAAGCAGAAGGCAGCCAAGGGCATATTGTTTTCTGGAAGATCAGTACACGTAATTTCTTTCATCACTGCAAATGATTTTGTGTGCACCATGTAAATAAGCTTTTTTTTTTTTTTTTTAAAGTGGAAACCTCAGATGAAGGAGGAAAACACTGAGGCCTTTTATAAAGGAAAGCCTTTCCCTCGGGAAATAATCGAAGGCCCCAACTGCTCAAGTCTTTCAAAGACCGTACAAGGCACCCTGAGCACACTGTAGAGAACAAGTCTGCGTTCTCTAGGGAACTGGTTGTATGATCTAATAGGTCTTTGCCCTCATTCCAACTCCAGTGATTCATGTGTGACTTATTTAATTGTTATCATCTATTGCAGATATCTAAAAGAATGCTTTTATTCTTCAAAAAAAAAAAATCTAAATTCAAATCACCTTTAATATCACCAAGTTTCTACTCCCATCTTCCTTCAGAGCGCTGACACATTAACTTTTTGACCTACCTTCAACCCCACTTCCAGCTTCCAGGATACAAAAAGTACATCTGCTAAGCAGCTGGGTATAATGGGCCGCCCCACCCACCGGTGCATTGAAAACAGGCTTTAGGGAACGAAGGGTTAAATGAAGTCCCCCAGGAATTCCAATCTATTGCAAGCTGCTAAATCAGAAGCTGCCCGGGCCTAGGTGTAACCACAGCTAAGAAAACAATGCCTAACTGCTTTACCCTTAACAGCATTTAGCATTTATCATGGTCAGAAAACCACCTGTTACTTGAGAGAGTGTCAGAAAGGATTCTAAGCCATAATTAAAAGAATAAAAACATATTGTGAATTGCTCAGCGAACCTTGGGCAGATGTGCTATTTAGCTGTGGGCTTGATCTGTGATATTAATCTGAAATAAAGATAGCAGAAAAAAAAAAAAAAAAAAAAAAAAAAAAAGTGCGCTGAACTGATCCTCTGCTTGCCTGAAGGTTTTGTTTCTTTTGTAGACTTTAACAGTTGTGGTTAGCAGCCTAAATGCTGGCAGAGCTGATGTGTCTCGAAAACAAACCTGAGTATGTCTGGCAGTCACTTAGGACAGCTGGCAGCCAATCAGATGTGCACAAACCGCTGGGCATCGGTGTGAATCTCTGCAAATGACAGTTGCAATGATAAACAAGTAGTGTCAGCCAACAGGGTGCCATCATCCCTCAGTTAGGCACTCTCTAGCCCCTGCTTTTTGTGGTCATTTGTCTGTTTTTCGGAGACCAAGTTCCTCTGTGTGGCCTTGGCTGTCCTGGAACTCACTCTATAGACCCAGCTGGCCTTAAACTCAGAGATCAGCCTGCCTCTGCCTCCCAGGAGCTGGAATTAAAGCCATGAACCACCAAAGGCAAAGGAATCCTCTACCCCAGCAGAATGCACACTTGAATACCTGGGCCCACTCAAGAGATACTCGGATCCTTGGGAAAACATACTTCTCCAAGGACGGGCCAAATAGCTGTTAACCTCAGACACACAGGGCAAAGTACGGAACTGAACGCAGCCGCTGACTGCTCGGAAGTACCACTTCGTTTGGCAGTGTTGTTTTGTATTTAAGTTTCTCCATCTTCTTAAACTCCCTCTAAAGCTTCAGGCAAGAGTGTCTATCTGAGAAGGTGAAGGGAAGGGCATGGAGATGTGAACTGAAGAAGCCAGGGCAAAGCAATTTGCTGGCTTCTGGGTGTTCATAGCTTTGAAGCCAGCATCATCCTCAGAAGACTGCTCAGTGCAGCTGACAGATCTATGCAAATGTGTGGAAAATGAAGAAAAGGCAAGCTGGCATTCATTTCGAAGGCTGAAAAGGAATCACTTCGATTTGCAATGATTTTAATCTACCTCTTTTACCACAGTGAAACATTGCAAAAACAAGAGCCCCGAATGTCACAAGATGAAGCTTACAAGAGCACTGTTGGCATACCTTTTCATTCCTGAACAATTACCTTGCCATATACATTCACTTGGAACAGTATATCGTGACACGTTCGATTTGGATTCTGAAAGATAGTGACATATATAAATATCTCAAATGTAGAACCGTCATTACCACACAACCTGCTGTTGTGTGTGCTCCTTTCTGTGTATGTTGAGCCTACGGAAAGTTTAAGCTCCTTACTTCATGCGGTTGATGACTATTAGTCTGAAAGAGAGTATATATTTTTCTCGCCTTGAAAAAGTCTTTCCCCGATAGGTATATCAGCTTTTAACAGCAAAGGCCCAGAGACTCATTTCTTCTCAGACTCAGTGGTCTTGCAGTGCTAACCTCCCGGACACAAAGGCCCCCAAAGTGGTACAGCCCCCTGTGGACTCTATTCTTCGGTGGCCCCAGACACCTGCACAGCTTGTTGTTTAAACCATTGGCCAGAAGCTGGCTGTGCTGTCCCTTCCTTCACATCCCTCTGCCTGTTCAAGAGCCAGTCTGGGATCTTGTACTGGTGTGATTCTACAAGACGGTGGCCACACATTCCACCTCCTCATCCGTGAGTTCTCCAGCTCTTGAGGTCAGTGTTTGCCTTCCTCAGCACCACACGAGTACATCTCTACCCCCTACCCTGCATGGCAGTGATGGCAAAGGCTAGTTTGGGATGTTGGTATTGAGTGTTCACAAAATGTTCTGGAACTTCTCACACAGCAGTGTGTAGGCCTCCTGTGGAAGGCCTTGGAAAACTTTTGAGAGCCTCTTTTCTGGCCCAGATTATGATCTATATTTAAGATATATTTTTTCTGCCTCAGTGGTTCAGAGTACTGGTTGTTCTTCTAGAGGACCCAGGTTCAATTCCCAGCACCCACGTGGCAGCTCACACCTGCCTATAACTCCAGCTCCAGGGGATCCGACACCTTCTCGCAGACATACGTTCAGGCAAAATACATGAAATAAAAACTAAATAAATCAATTTTTTAAAATATACTTAAAGACTAGATCCCTATGTTAGTAATTACAACCTTTCTGAATTCGTAGTCCTGAGTGGCCATTATGTGGCTGCAAGCTTATGATCACCCTTCTATGGTGCCTCATTATCTTTCAAATGACAGACTGTTACTCAAGATGACAGCTACAAACACCTTTTGTAAAATCACGTCCCCTTACTCTGGAGGCTTCATATCTGCCATGGTGGAGCCCTAAAAGCTTTCTAAAAGTTCTCTTCCCGTTTCTGACCTTGCTCATCCTACTCTGTCCTCTTAAAATGCCCTCCCAAATTGCCCTTCCTACAGTAGAAGTCTCATTCCTGGACCACCTCCTTGGGTACCACACCGATGTCCTATTTATGGCTATGTTCCTGGACTAAGCAAACTAACTGGCCTGAGTAGAGATGTGGCATGCGCTCAGGAATATGATTCACATACTTTTCAAGCATTAGTGTTTCCTAAGATGCCTCTGGTCCCTTCCTCTGCTCTTCTCTGGACCACAGCGTTAGAATTCTTTTGCGGGCTTTCCATGTTTAAACAAGCATTTCAGTTATATGTCAGCATTGTCCTGACCTCCCACTCCACCATTTGCCAACTGCTAAGACTGTCCGTTCGTGTGCCTTATAGGAACCCAGCTCTGTGTTTAATGAGAACAGGAATACCTAATACCTGACAGTGCGGCAGAGTTAGGGAGTCAGCCTCATAGTACCCGTGCCATTCCTGCTCTATGTACACTCCGTATGGGTCCATGAACTCCAGAGCCACGGTGAGTAAGGAGTGAGGTGGGGCTGGGGAGGTGGAGGCCTTGCTCAAGGCCAGCCCAAGTTACATAGCAAGGTTTCAGCTCAGAAAAAAAGAAAAAAGAAAAAAAAAAAACAATGGGTCGAAACACTTTTTAAAATGAGCATCCGCACTGAATACATACAGGCTCTTTGCTCTTGTCATATCCCCTAGATAATACATTATGTAAAAAAAAATTTACATAGGCTTAAGTTGTATCCCATATTATAAATAATCTATATGTGTTAAGAAGAGTAGTGCAGGTTATATACAAATTTGTTGCCCTTTTCATGTAAGAGGATTTGGGTATCATGAGGGCTTCTAGAACAAATCCCTTGTGCACATGTAAAGAGGACTCTGTAAAATAAGAATGATATCATCTCACGTATGAAAAGTACAAGTCACGTGTATTGGCAACTTACTTCATGCCAGGAATGATAAAGACTATGTCACCCTCACAGTGTCATGAGAAAAGCCCTTCTTTGTACTGAGTCTACAAGGAAGAATGTGGTACCCTGCCGGCAGTGGTCAGCATCACCGAGGGGCAGATAGTGTGGTGCCAGGGTTCGTGCACTTGGCCTACTTCATAATCTTGGAGCTAGAAATGATGGAGCCAGACAGGAAATTAGCTCTTCCTTTATCTTCCATAGATAGCCTCCTCTATCCTCCTTGGGAAGAACTTGATCGAAGAACTGGGTAATGCCAGCATTCTAGAAACAGAGGCAGGAGGATTGCTGAGTTGGACGTGAGCCTGGTCTGTTGATCGAGTTCTAGGACAGTCAAGACTACACGGTAAAACACTGTCTCAAGAAGAAGGAAAAAACAAAACCAAGGCTACTTTGAGAGCTCAGCTGTGACTTAAAGGAGCATTCGTTGGCTATCAGCACTGAGTCTGAACCCTTCTGGGCTCAAAGCCCACTTCTGCCTTTTGCGAGTGGCATGGTTTTCTGGAAGTTGTTTAACTTCTCTGTACACCATATCCCCAGCCCCACAATGGAGGTGATAATGTTTCGATCTACTGAGGTAATCCATGAAGCACAAGGGATGGGTGGATGTGATATCTGTCCCCACTCAGTGTGTTCAGAAGTCAGTAGACAGTCCCAAAAGACTTCATTCAGTGTTATCTGGGTCTTCTGGTTCCCTCTATGCTAGGGATGGAACATCCCAGCCCCATCATCATGATTAGGTTTTCTTTAGCATGTCCCCCAGCTTCATATGACTGGGGCTGTGGCTAATGCCTCCTGCCACAAACATGCAAGCCTTCCAGTCTCATCTGATATAGTCCTTCTCCCTTCCAGAATGCTCCAACCCCTGCCAGCCCCTGGGAATACATTAACAACTATACAGATGCTCATTTTGTCCTTTCCACCCACATGGTCCTCCAGATGGGACTGACATTCTACCCTACCCCACTTTCCATTTGTGTGCACTTAACCCACCTAAAAGGCCACCAGCGGTGCCCATGTGCAGACACTCCCAGATCTCCTATCTGACCATCTCTCTGGCCACAGATTTCTGCCTCTCTCCTCCTCTGCTGCCTTCTGTCTATTTCTCTGCCTCTCCCCTCTCCCTTAGAGATTCTGTTTCCATCTCTGACTCTCTCTGTCTTTCTACACACATACACACACACACACACACACACACACACACACACACAATATGCTAATTGGGCTCCCAAGTGAGTTTGTTTCACCCCTGTAGGCAGAAGTGAATCTAGTGGGGTTAGAGAGAACATACTTCACACCTGTCAATTAAGCTCAATCACTTGTTGTGTGAAACTAGACCTTGATGCCCAGGGACAGGCTGACCTGGCTGGACTGGGGACTCAGCTGTCCTTCCAGAGTGGGCTCAGGGAACAAATGCCCCTTCTGTTCCCAGAAGATGAGAGCACGCATCCCTTGGAATGTCCGGGAGCAGCTGTGGGGCTCCCCATAGGGTGGACAGAGCACTGTTCCCAGGCCAGGCAGCACAAGGAACTATATGTACCGCTGTTGGTCAGCTATTTTTACAGAACTCTGATGACACAGCAAAAGGACAAATATGGCATAGGAGGAAATAGGTGACGTCACTTGAGTACATCAGGAAATGCCTTGGGACTGGACTGGCCATAATAGGAAAGAAATATTACCTCAAACAAAGGTTCCCCTATCATCATCTTACTTTTGATTTACAAAGGTCTGCCAACTGGAACAGAACCCGCCCAGCAGGAGCAAGTGCCAGGTGTTGCTGAGGGGAATGTCTGGGGATATTTTTAAGGGTGGACTGAGAGCCAAGGCTCCAGCTATCATTTTTTTTCACTTGCCAATTACTTGAGAGCTCGCAGTGTCGAAAACACACGGGCTAGAGCCACTGAGAAGACCCCCTCCCTTCTCCCAGGGCTTCTAGCTCAGAAGAGAATAAAAAGCGTGCAGTTGACAAAGGACGACCATGTGCAAGAGTGTGGGTGACATGAAGGTCAGAGAGCCACGGGCAGAAAGCAGGGAACTAACCTAGGCAAAGGGGAGAGTGGGTTCTCCAGCAGAAAGGGCAATGAGAGCTGAGCTTTGACCCCATCAATCATCGGGGCTAACAAACAAAGGAAACCAAAGGATAGCTTCCAGAAAACAGGCCAAGGAGCTGGAGTATAAAGGGTCTGGTGCCCCCTAAGGCCTGTAAGGAGGCAGGCTTCAATCACAATATAAAGATACATTGTCATCAGAACTTCCATTCTGAGGTGTAGCTGGGGCCAGTGATGGAAAGGGAAAAAATGGAGGGATACAGATGGCAGCTGCAGTCTCACAGGGAAGAGAAGTAGAGAATGAAGAGAAACTAGCAGGCCCTGGTGGTTGCTGATGCATGAACTTGACCAGAGGAGGGAGTTCGGACTGGCTCTTGGCCTTGCTTTGAAGGCCACCTCCCCTGGTAGGGATCTGTGAAAGATAGACACGGTGGTTAGATGGTAATGAGTTCCACCACGG
This sequence comes from Micromys minutus, assembly GCF_963924665.1. NCBI lineage: Eukaryota > Metazoa > Chordata > Mammalia > Rodentia > Muridae > Micromys > Micromys minutus. Next base: position 14,133,230 of record NC_137961.1, on the reverse strand, counting down.
ACATGCTGAAGAAGCTTGTTGATATCTGGATTACCTGGTTGGTCCTTGATGTCCCTGCCTCTTGATGCTCACACCCTGGAACAAACCTCTGCTGTGGAGAGTGGGCAGTCCTTGTGGCTATTGCTTCCTTCTCACGGAATATGGCAAAGGTCACATGTTCCTCCTGTAAGTGCGTCATGAGATACAGGCCCTCTCTTAGCTAGCTGGTCTAGACATCACCTCTGGAACCTTACGCTGGCTTCTTTAAGCATTCAGTAAACATCTGGTTCCGAAGTCCCAGTCATAAGGAAATAACTCTGCCAAATGATCTTGATTCTCACACAGGATCTAATGACAGAAAGGCAACGAGGGATCCGAGTGAGTCTAAGGCCGTCTTCAGAGTAGAGGCTTACCTGGTGCTTAGCCAGTCCAAACCACCCCGGAGGCAGGTGGGCCCCCAAAGTGTGCTGCAGTAAGAGTTTGCTTTCTGTCTCTGTGCTAAAGACCACGGCAAAAGCAATGTGTAAAGGGTTTGTTTGGCTTATAATCCCAACAACACGCCGCCATCGCATTGAAGGGATTCAGGGAAGGAACTCAAAAGGAAGCTGGAAATGGGAACGGAAGCAAAGACCATAGAACTAGAACAACTTACTGGCTTGCTGGGCTCACTGGGACCAACTGCCCAGGGGCGGAACTGATCATGGGGGCGGCGCTGCCAACGGGGGGCGGGGCGGCGCTGCTCATAGGACGGCACTGCCCATGGGGGCTGGTCCCTCTTATAGCAACTAGAAATCAAGAAAATAGCCTTGATGGCAGATCCAAAAGCTAATGTCATTAGGAGGCGATTCCTTTATTGAGATTCCCTCTTCCTACATCTAGGTTTGTGTTTAGTTGACAACTAACCAGCCTGTGTCGTGAGAGTGGGGAGGCCCTGGGGGTTGGTATTAGCACTCTTCTAAAAGGAACCCAAGAGAGCTCTCTTGGTTTTCTTGCCTGTACAGGATGCAGAAATTGTTGCACCAAACATTGCATCCACAGTCCCCCTGACCCTGGACGTTCTAGTCTCCAGAGTTGTGAGAAATAAACTTGTGTTGTTCACATGCTATTTGGCCTGTAGACTAAGACAGCTGCCTGTTCTACCTCAGGATCAGCTGAAAGATGAACTCAGGGATCAGACACGTCTACGAGTCAAACTTAAAAAGGGCAAGAAGATACAAGAATGCCAGGGAAGACATGGCTCAGGTGTTTGAAAAAGAACTTCTAATATTGTCCATAGGAAAGAGGGAAGACCTGAAACCCCAAGATCTCTCGGACACTGAGCCACCAACCAGGCAGCACACACTGGCTGGCCCGAGGCCCCCAACACATATATAGTTGAGAACTACCTGGTCTGCCTCAGTGAAGGAAGACAGGCCCCAGGTAGTGAGGAAACCTGGGGGTGTGGTGGGCTGAGGTGGGGGGCATTCTCTTGGAGACGAGGGAGGAGGAATTGGATGGGGAGCAAGAGGGGAATATCGACTATGAAGAAAGATTAAAGATAATAATAAAAATGCAGAAAAATTATTGTCATTGGAAAAAAGAGCTAAGACATAGGTAACCCGGACTACTGGCAGCTGTCACAATGGAGCAAAACCCAGGAACACAATCTGTCCGGCTAAGCTAACCCCAGGGCTTCATAGTACCATAATATCCCTTCTCTCTGACAGGATAGAGAGCAGCTGAGCCACAGAATTTACCAGCGAAACTTGACTGCCAATGATCCACCTCTCTACCCACTTTCTACCCCTCCCAGACGCACACTATGGGGATGGTTAAAGATTTAAAAACCAGACAGGCAGGTACTGAGGAGGACACGCAGTGAGCGGAAGCCTCATCCATCTTTCATGAGAATGCTTCACAGAACAGCAGCCATGTTGGACAACTGTTAGGGAATTAAGGACGCTTTACCATGTGAGTCAGAAAACCTAAGTTCATTCAAGAAAAAAAAAAAAAAAAAAAACTGAAAAGAAATGAACACGAAAGCCTGTTTCTAGAACTTTCAGCAACAGCTGCCCAGATTGGGAAACACGCAAATAACACATCAAACAGAAAATGATAAAATAAATGTGAGCGTCCACACTGTGCACTGAGTAGAGTTCTGTCAGCTTGTCACAAGCTAGAGTCATCAATAGAGAGAACCTCAACAGAGAAAATGCTTCCATCATGGCCTATAGGCAGTCTGTAAGTTAATTCCTGATTAACTACTGACATGGGCTGACCCACTACGAACAGTGCTATCCATAGGCATGTGGTCCTGAGTTGTATTTTTTGAAGCAGGCTGAGGGAACCATGGAGAGCAAGCCAGTAAGCAGCTCTCCTCCATGAATTTGTCATTAGTTTCTGTCTCCAGATTTGCCGCCTTGACGTCCCTCGCCGATCGACTGTATAAGACAAATAAACCCTCTCCTCCCTAAGTTGGGTTTGGTCTGGTGTTTGCATTGGGTTTGCAATAGAAAGCGAACCAGAATGCACACTACGGAATATCACTAGTGACTAAACTAGTGAGTAAGACACAAAATGATTGTGTAAGCCAGAGACGCTTTTCTACAATGACAAAGATATCAAGACAAAATCCGGGTCAGTGGGTGCCAGGATTGGAAATGGAAGGAGAACTCACACACAAAGAGAAATGAGAGAACAGTTCTTGGTGACAGAACCACTCAGCGTCATGCTAATGGTGGTGATTACATGGCTGTGCAGTTGTCAATGTTCATATGACTATATAGCTCAGGATAGTATTATTCCTATGAGTTAAACTTTAATAAACCTAACCCAAAACAAATGGGCCCGCTATGAGAACACAGTGGTTGTCAACATTCATTTTATCTGAGCTTTCCGTGGGATTGTGGTTTGATCTGAAGTGTTCTCCTACAGACTCATTTGTCTGAATGCTTGGCCTCCAGCTCGAGCCATTGATTCAGGGGGTAAGGAGCCGTCAGTCAGGGGAGGTGTGGCTGAAGGCAAGGTGAAGTCATTTCCTAGAGGGCTCGGTCCACCTCCTGTTCTCACTTGACGGATCTGCCTCATGCCTGCTGTGTTGTGGAGAAGCGTTAACTCCACATTCCAACGGCGGACAGTGCTACCTTTGGTTGAGGTTTGGTCCGTTGCTATGCATTATGATGTTAAGTTCTGTACCAGACGGTCTACACTTAGGAGTCAGTCCTCACAGTTCCAGGTTTTTCGTTGTGCAAACCTTGTTTCTTGATTTAAAACTATTGGTTAAATAAAATTGGCTACAGCCAGTTACTGAAGGGATTAGAGATAGGTGGGTTTACAGTTACCTGACTGGATGTGAGGAAGGGAGAGGAGAGAGGAGAGACCAGGAGGAGAGGGGGGAAGCCACCATGAGGGGACATATAACATGGGCACGTGTCCAGGAGAAACGGCAAGATTTTGAGGTTGGCAGTTAAAAAGGTAATTAGGGGTGACATCCCCCAGTAATTGTCAAATCCAAGTAAAATTACCATAGTCTGAGTGTCATTGATTTGTAAGCTAACTGGGGTTAAGTTTAAACAGTCGCATTACTATTTTTTCCAGCAGGGAGAACTGGGATCCCCCTGAAACCATTAGTCAATACTAAATCCTTTCTCTTTCCAGGAGATCCTGTGGTGCTTTTTGTCACATCAATGAGAAGAGCACTGAACGTGCTTGTGAAGTGCGTGGGACTCCACTCGTGAGCCTGAGCCAGAGCGGATGAATCAAGAGGGACAGGTGAGAACTGAGCACGTATACTTGGAAGCACTTTCCCAAGAGATGTCAACACGTTCCACGTTCTGAGGAGAATGCCTGCCCGCATATGGCAATGAGAACCAAAGGACGAGTATTCCTCCTTATGAAGATATTTGGGCTAATACGGGGCAAGGGCTGGGAAGTTGAGAGACCATGGAAAGTTTGATTCTAAGTAAAAGGCATTTCCGAGAGAGAGAGAGAGAGAGAGAGAGAGAGAGAGAGAGAGAGAGAGAGAGAGAGAGAGAGAGCGTACCAGTGATCATTGAGTGTGAGAAGTTTCAAGCGTAACTTCATACTGAGTCCAAAGCTCTGAGTTTCAGGAGAACTAATGGCAGAAGTTCTATTTCAGGTCCAGAGGAGACCAATGTCCCATCGTGTCCCCCACAGAAAAATTAATGTCCCTTTACTAAGTCCTTTATTCTGTTAAAGTCATGGGTGGAATGTATGAGGACCACCCACCTGCTTGACTCAGTCTACTGATTACCTTCTTACACTAGCCACAAGTACCTTAGTGTTCAACCTTACATCTGAGCATGACTTTTGCCCAATCCAGTTGGCATATAAAACTAATAGCTACAACAGCCCAGAACTACATGGATTGTGGAAAAGCCAAAAGAAGTGAGTCTACCAGAAGAGAGTGGGGAGCGCTGACAAGCTTCCATATGGAAGATTATGGGGTGTAGGTGAAATCCTAAGTGTATGTGCATTATTGACATATACATTTCCACGTTAAGGGCTCCAATGTCCAGACCCATGGGAACAGAGGCAATGAGTTTCCAGGCTGCTGGTGTGTATTCCTGAAAGCCCACTGCCCATCTGATGCTGTGGGGGTTTGAATGGGAATGATGACTCCCATAGATTCATGTGTTTGAATGCTTGGCCAGTAGGGAGTGGCATGATTAGGAGGCGTGGCCTTGTTGGAGGAAGTATGCTAATGGAGGTGGGGTTTGAGGTCTCAGATTCTCAAGCCCCACCCAGTGTGGCATTCTCTTCCTGCTGCCTGAGGATGAAGTAGAGCTCTCAGCTCCTTCTCCAGCACCAAGTCTATCCATATACCATGCTTCACATCACGATGATAGTGGACAGAACCCCTGAACCTGTCAGCCAGCCACAGTTAAATGTTGTCCTTTATAAGAGTTGCCTTGGTCATGGTGTCTTCTCACGGCAATGAAACCCAAACTAAGACACCTTTCTGTATGGTTGTCACTCATACAGCTATGTCAATCTCTAAGCTATGCAGGTCGCAGCAGAAGGTAGAAGACAGAGCATCCACTGGACTGAGCAAACTTGAAGGGCACAGGACAGCTCCAGATGCTTTATTCCTTTCGAAGAGGAGAGGCAGGTCCCAGGCTTCCCCTGTTCCTTATGACCATTTTCCTGGGCACACAGGGAAAGGCAATGACACTTATTTCATTAGCCCAAAGCCTGGCGTTTTCCTTGCATGCGACATCTAAGAAATGGGGGTGCATTTAGAGACCACAGTACCCTGGCTTCAGGTGCTGATGCTATCAGCCTATCTTATGGTCTTGTGTCTTTGCATTGGTGGCTATTGAAATTGTCCTTCACTAAGAACTCTGGCATAAGTAGTCACTTCCATGTTCTCCATAGTTTGATCACAATGTCAACCAATGTGATGGCTTGCTGAAGGCCATATGGTTGGTTAGTAAGTAGCAAAGTGGAATGATGCCACATCGCTCTACTACTCAAAGATTATAACTGCATTGAAGACTCATCAGCAAACAACATTCATAAGTAGTGCTGCTCTGCTTGGAAAGTATATATACTTTTTAAATCTTTTCTTTATTTTTTAAGTTTTATTTATTTATTTATTTATTCATTATAAGTACATTGTAGCTATCTTCAGACACACTGGAAGAGGGCACCAGATGTCATTACAGATGGTTGTGAGCCACCATGTGGGTGCTGGGAATTGAACTCAGGACCTCTGTAGGAACAGTCAGTCCTCTTAACCTCTGAGTCATCTCTCCAGCCCCAGAAAGTATATTTTTTAAATATCTCGTTTGTTGATATAGCAGATGTTCCTCATCTGGTTCCAGTCACGCTCCTACATGCCCAGTCTACAGAATCCTCATTGAATTCTATTCTCGGTACATTACCCAGTCTGTACTATTTACTTATACCCACAGAAAGCAGATCAAGGGAGATGTAGAAAAAAGAGAAGTCACAAGCAAAATGCACTAAGGATCACAGTGTGGGCTCTATCAACATACTGTAGACATTGAAAGCCAGCCATAAAAACCAATCAAATAAATGCCATGAAACAACCATATAACTGTTAGCTTAAGGAGTCTGAGCCTCTTCATCTATAAATACGGTAATAATAACAGTAGTGCCCTTTCATCTATAAATACGGTAATAATAACAGCAGTGTCTAATAATGACTGAAAGATCACCCACAACAGGAATTGTGCCAAGCTTTTTCCAACATTGTCTTATTCCGTTGTCTCGATAACTAGAGAACTTAAACATTCTTGACATTAGAAACCAAGTTGTAATGTGTGCACGTGGCACATTTTGCTTATCTGCTCAGTAAACACTTTTCTCATTAGAAACTGCTGCTTAGAGTGTTTAGGTAAAGCCCATTCAAGAGGACAAATTCGCTAAGTATGGAGACAGGATTGTCCTTCCTGTGTGGCACAGGGTATCTCCCAATCCTTCTCCAGCTAGCTTATTCATCAAGGAAGCGGGTGTTTCCACAAGACTTTGATGTTCCCTCCCTTTCACTAAGAAGGGTATGGTCACTCCACTCGTGGAGATACTGGCCTGTGAGGAGGTGTTTAAAAAAAAAAACGGTTCGGTTTGGGAAAAACTTCAAGGTTAAATACAGAATGATACACGATCCAGTGTCCCCACTACTAAGAATATACCCCAATCCATGAACAACATGCAGGAATTCAAAAAGTTCCTTGCAAGTTGGTTTTCTCAGCATTTTATCCAACATCTGACAGTTGGCAACAATACAAAGAATAGATGAGAAAATTATGGCACACACACTGGATGTGATGCCCTGAGAAGGAATGACGTTCTCAAACATGGTACAACATGGGTAAGTCTTGAAGACCTTAGGCCAAATGAAATAAGCCAGTCACAAGAGCACAGCCATGTGGAAGCTTCCATGTGGAGGCTCCTGGACAAGGCTTATTCACAAAGTAGCATTTAGGAGCAAAGAGGAATGGACAGACAGTTTAATGGTACCAGGTTTATACTTGAGTTCATGAGAAAATTTCCGAGTGAATGATGGTGACAGTTGTATACCACACTGTAAATGCCACATATAATCTGCCACCAAAGGTACCCTTCACGGTGGTGAAAAGGATAAACCTTTACGTTGTGTGTATGTATTTTAATGCAATTAAAAAAAATCACCAAAGAAAAGGAGTTGAGATTAATGTTGCTATTCCACAAAGAGAAAAATAAAACCAAAAGCCATTCCAGACTGTCGCTGAGCCATGTCTCTCGAGTGCAGTGTGTTTTGAAGAAACCGGGGGAGGCAACAGCAGGTAGCGCTGTGAGCTGGGAACCGAGAAGGGATGGCAAAGTGGAGGATGTGCGTTCTGCTAGACAATCCTGGGCAGAGACCCAGGGCATCTCAGAGCAGATGGCAAGTTGGATCTTGACAGTGAGGAATAGCCAAGGGAGTCTGTGTCATTGAGAAATACACCATCTATCTCAGAACCCTGGGGAATGACTTTAACACACACACTCAGTAACTCTCTCACGTATCCAACAATACCGCATCCTTCCTCAAACCTAAATAAACATCTGGCCATCCTCATTTTAATTGCAATAAGGAAACCGTTGACTAATGAAGTCACTAGTTGGCCTTCGGGTGACACTGGTGCAACTTATGATGTCTGTTCACATCAGACTCCAAACTCAGAATGGTGTTTGCTGCAAATTCGTGATGACGGCCAGTTCCTGCGTACTGGGCAGCACTTCCCGGGTGGGCCTTGTCGGGAGCTTTCCGGAGCAGCTGGGTGGAAGTGATCCAGCCAGGAAAAGCCAGCCCACCCACACCTTCTGTTGAAGCCAGCAGCGTTGTGGTGGGCCCTTATACTATTTTCTATAAAGAAGGGGATAAAGTACATTCACTAGAATCAGGAAGAATCCTTGCGCCTTCTCGGCTCTTGTTTGTGTGGGTGTTGTGAGTGGAGTTGTGAAGGAAGCCAGTGGGTGCAGGCTGTGGAGGAGTCTGCACTACTGGTTTCAAGACTGATCAGAAAAACAAAGGCAAGTATTCTCTAAAAAAGTAGAAAAGTCCCAGCTCATGATCACCGACCATCTCATCTAATAACTCCGTTCTCTTTCCACTGCCTGTAGAAATCCAAGCAGGCCAACCCTCAAACCCTGGGGCTTTCACCTTCCCAGTTGAGCAAGTCCATTCTGGCTGGGGCTGGGCAGACCTTGGCAGACTACTCTGTCCCCTGCCCTGGATCTGGGCTACTCCAACACAAGAAGACTATGACGAGAATACTAAGGGTAACACCTATGCCTGTCATTTTTAATGACAAGGGTGATGGAACACAAGACAATAAAGCTCATGAAACAGAAAGTGTTTTTCCTTTAGTCCTTTTATGTCAGGAAATGACTCCACCACTATGCTACACCCTCCATGCCTACAAACAAATTTAGTTGCCCTCACTCCATGAACGCACCATGCTTTAGCTTTATGGTTGGCTGGTCTTCATCTTGAAGAAGAAACCAGGGCAGGACTAACCCTGAAAAGCAACCAAGTGGCCAGGTATATGGTCCACCTGCTGTGTCATTGATGGGTGGTTAAGGCAAAGGGATCTCAAGTCAGATGTCTGCTGTCCTTCTACATAAACCTTGATATGTTAAAGTCCTAACCCTAATTATTCAAAAAGAAGGTTTTCTTTGGAGACAAGAGGTGATGTTAACAGAGTCATTTTGGGTAGGCCATAATTCAGTCTCTCTGGCAAGTTATAAAGGAGCACAGGACAGACACAGAAGGAAAAAAAAGCCGTGGAAAGATACAAGAAGACAGACATCTGCAAGCCAAGGACACTTTGATTTTGGATTCTCAGCCTTTCAGAGCTATATTATGTAAACTTCACTGTGTCTATGACACTTGGTTATAGCAGCCCTAGAAAGCCAGTACAGAGACATAAGGTGTTTTTCTCGGTAAACTGTACTGATCTCATTAAAGAATCATTAACCACGTAAGTGTAGTGTGTAACTTCACCTCTTGTATCTAGTAATGCCCAGAAACACACACACACACACACACAATATGTTCACAAACAGCATGTTTCAATAGGCATAAACCTATTGAACTGTAATGTGAATGCGTTTTGCAACCTTTTTTTTAAAATCCTTTGACAGAACTAGGGTTTTGAAGAGTAAACCACATCCTTTTCTTCATCACTGTCTCCCTTCCTGCAAGCCAGTCACTTAAGATACTGTGTGAGTGAGCTGGGGGCACATGGTTGAGTGGAATGGTTGCCTCCTACTCACCCCGCCTCTGGAGATCTTCCTGAAAAGAGAAGGCAAGATAGCAACTTCTCCACTCTTCCCAAAAAATGGAGTCAAGAAGCATCCTTTCTCCTCAGTACAGTTGTTCCAGGGACGTTGTAAGAGGAAGCCAGTCCCTGGGGATCAGACCTCTAATGGCTCCTTTCCAGGACAAGTAAGCCACTGTTCCCCCTCCCCCAGTCACCTGTGCTCCTGGGGAGGCCAGCTGCCCAGTGGCATTACTGTTTGCTTTTGGGTTTAGAACAACAGCTTTCCCTGTCAGCCTTGGGGGATGGGGGGGAGTGGCAGGTGTTCTGAGGCTCTTACAGTCAGTGGAGCCAGCCTTAAAGGACAACAAAGAGAACGGAAGCAGTTGGACATTCGGAGAAAGGTTCACAAGGCCCCTTACCAAGAGATGAGAAAGTTAAAAAAAAAGAAAAAAGAAAAAAAAAATCATTTCCCCTTATTATCCTCAGCACTAAAAAGGAAGTACAAACTCAAGGAACATGGTCACAGACAAAACGGGGCAAAGGAGTCTCTGCCAACTACAGCCCCACCTAGGATGGTCTGGAGGGCTGGGAAGTAACAACGATACATTGTTACTTATTGTTACAGTAAGTTGTTAGAGTAAGACTAAGGGCAGGCTCAGTAGTGCCAACAGCCTGTTGAAGACTCGGGATTCTAGCCTACTAAGGGGGGAGGGGCACCTCACATGCTTGTTGTTTATTAGAGACAGCAACTTTAACCTGCCTAGTTTCAGCTTTTGCCTTGGTTGGTCCCCTTTCTCCTGGGGACTCTCAAGCCCCGTCACCTCCTTTCATTAGAAGATCAGCCTGAGAATTAGCACTTCCTGGTCACAAGAACCCAGCACTAGGAACAGCCAGCCAGCTAGCCCTGCCCACGGAGGTTCATCAGGCTACCCAAGAGAAGAAAAAGCTAAGCTTCCCTCAGGCCTCACCTCCACACTAGAGCCCAGGAAAGGAAATGGGTAACTGGAAAACCGAACATCAAAGCCATCTGAGACACTAGAGCGTGACAGGCTATTTCAGAGACTGTGACAACTGCTGTTTGAGATGGCAAGCATCTATCTTTGGGTACACCTGTCCGTGTAACTTCCCACCTGGTTCTATCAGGGTCATTGATGCCTTCATCCAAAAGATGTCCTCCCTGGCTTCTAGACTTTCCTCAGTATAACTCCTCTAGTTAAGGAGCCTTTCTTGATCACAGAGTCTAAAAGTAGCAGCGCAAACCCTGTGCTGTTTTGGTTTTCACTCGGGCACATTACACTTGCCAACTTGCCACTGCTTTGAGGACTAACCCTTATAATCTTCACAGCTACACTGTCTCCAGCAGTGTCCTCAGCATCTTGTGATGCCCGAGCCCATTGTATAAACTGATGCAGTATCTGCCCATAGCCTGCGTGTGACACATCCTCTCCTGTGCTTTAAACCACAGCGTCTTGCACTGTGAACAGTGGACCTTTACAGCATCCCTGGCTTAGTTAGGTTTTCTTTTCCTGCAACAAAACACCACGACCAAAGAGCAAGTTGGGGAGGAAAGGGTTTGTTCAGCTTACGCTTCCATATCACTGTTCAACACCAAAGGAAGTCAGGACAGGAACTCACACAGGGCAGGAACCTGGAGGCAGGAACTGATGCAGAGGCTATAGAGGGGTGCTGCTAGCTTCTGGCTTGCTCAGCCTCCTTTCTTGTAGAACCCAGGACTTCTATCCCAGGGATGGCATCACCCAGAATGGGCTGGGCCCTCCCCCATTTATCACTAAATGATAATCATAAAATGCCTTACAGCTGGATCTCAGGAGGGCATTTCCTCAACTGTGATAACTCCAGCTTGTGTCAACTTGACACAAAGCCAGCCACTATAATTGCACAAACTGAATGTGGAGTTGTGGACACATAGGCAAAAGTAGATTTCTGAGCACACAGTAAATTAAAATCAATTGAAAATAAAAGATGTTGGGAATCTGAGGCGTTTCTGACAGTGCCCTCTGATGCCACATCTTCACTGTGAACTTGGCTCTGAACATGCATTACATGTGTATCCCATACATGTCCCTGCCCAGCAACACCAACACAAACCACGAAACCCACCAGACATTGCCTGGCATATCTTGGCTCAGATTTGACCCTACTGTGTTATTCACTGACGTGTTTTTGATAGACATAAAAGGTTTCCTGACATTGTTTGATTATTTACTTATGAATCTTTAAATTTATTTACCAAACAAATACAATTATTTAATTACCAAACAAGGTTTTTGAATATTTTCCTAATACCCTTCCTTAGTATGTAGAAATCAGATTAGTATGTAAAAACGTAAAAATCAACACACCTTGGCATGTGTTGGGCATGATGATGCTCACCTTTATTTGGTCTCAGTGCTCTCAGGCAGATGGATCTCTGTGAGTTCAAGGCTAGCCTGGTCTACATAGCAATTTCCAGAACAGCCAGGGCCACGTAACAGAGACACCCTGTCTCAAAACAACAATAATTTGCTGCTTTGAATTGCTAATTTGAATAACATGAGAAATAGCTCAGTGAGTTTTGGCTCAGGATTGGAACCCATTTTCCAATAATTTCTGAAATGGTCCTAAATATGTTCTTGTCATGTTGTATATTGTACCCGTATGTACGTAAAACAGCATTCTTAGCAGTAATGATTATAAAAATCAAAATATCAATCAACTTGGGAAAACATTGAGGATGCTCTAAGCCCTGCATTATGAAATATTCCGCTAATATTACATTGCGTGTGTGGTAATAAGTCATCCCACCATTCCATCAGCCTGTAAATTTACTTTCATTTCCCCTAACCACACTGAGACAGGGTTTCCCTATGTAGCCCTGGCTGTCCTGAAACTCACTCTGCAGACCAGCCTGGCCTCGAACTCAGAGATCTGCCTGCCTCTGCTTCCCTAGTGTTAGGATTATAGGCGTGCACCACCATGTCCAGTTGCTTTCACTTCTAATAACCATAATAAAGGTAAATTTTACCAAAAATTTATGGAACAAAAGAGGTCCTGGGTAGAAACGGTTTAAGAAGACTTGTGTCAAATCATCTCTAAATTACCAGTAAGACCTAGTATAAAGTAAATTCATTATGATATAAAACAATTTCATTATAATGTATAGAGAATAATAATGACGAGAAAGTCTATGCATATTTAGATGCAATTTTTTTCACATATTTCTGATCCATGAGTGGCTGAATCCACAGGCATGGAACAGATAAGGAGGAGGGCCAGTCGAAGGTAGGAGAAACGTGTCTGATTTGCTCAATGCTACAAGCCTTCAAACAATGCCTGGCACATAGCAGAGGTTCACACAGGTTGGTCGAATGAAGTAAGCTGCCTTGAACCCAGCACCATGTGGTCTCCATCCTTTCCCTGATCACCACGGAAACAGGGCTCCATCAGCCAGCAACACAGACAGGCCCCCAAACAGGGTGAGGTGTATGAGGACCCAAAGAGGAGCAAACATGCTGTTTTCATCTTCTTTATGAGAGGCTAGAAAAGCAAAGGCAGGCTGAGGGACCCAGGAGAAAAACAGGCCGGTGACAGCTGATTCCAGGCTGGTGCAGGAAGGAAAACAAAGAAACAAGAGGCAGCAGGAAAATGAGAGCAAAGCTCTGGGGCACAGGAGTGCGCACCATCCCCAGAGTTTTACTTCAGCAGCAGATGGAGAAAGGAAAAATCTGTATGACTTCCTAGAGAATCTGGAAAGAGACCACCATCATATGAAAGAGTAACCCGCTAGCCTCCTGGGAGGCTGCTCAGGCTTGTCTGAGAGTAAGCTTGGGGGTATGGGGGGGTCAGTCAGGAATGATGAGGTCCTGGTGAGAATGAAGGAGTCCTAAGTAAGCTGGGGAGGAGTGAGAGCAAAGAATCCTTTTAGAAGTGACCCAGTGGAAAGTCAAGGGGTCTCAGCAGAGGCCTCACATTGGAGACAAATTAAGAAAACTGTAAGGTGTTCCTTGGCGGCTCTAGGGAACAAAAGGAAGACACAGAGCCAGACCCGTACCAGGACCTACTCCTGATACAAGGCCACTCTGGTCTTCAGTGACAGAAGTACTCTCAGAGTCTGAGCCCAGCATCCCAGAGAAGAGCTGGAGCATTCCAAATAGCTGGAAAGTCCATCTTTTGTGATATCTGGTTAGAAAAACACTTTAGAGGACAGAAAAGCCATAGCCCTACATGAGGACACACTGAAAATGAAGGTCAGAGAGAGCTGGGGACCTCAACACCAACAAGAGAGCATCGATGCTTTTATTCCTTTTTTTGGGGGGAGGGTGGGGAGAGGGGAATGGGAAGGATGGGGGGGAAGAGGTGGAGGTTGGGAGTGGGGGAATGGGGGTTGGAGGAGTGGAGGGGGGAGGGGTGGAACCCAAGGTCTCACACTTACACTGATGATAGAGAGGTGCTAGACTTCTCCCAATGAAATGGCCAGAAGGGCATTGGGACTTTCTGGAAGCTTATGACAAGCTTTTCTCTGATTCCCCGTAGTTCGCAGTCCTCTCCATTTAACCGCTGAATTAAAAATCAACCACATGGTCGAAACAACGGAGGAACAACCGAGATTTGCTTTAGAACTCTCAGAGCAAACCAAGCAAGTTGGGGGGTGGGGAGGGAGGCACCTTAATGAAGAACATGGTACACACACTGAAGCCAGGAGAGGGTTACAGAAGGATCTCTGCAGCCAGAAGCAGCACCTGGGAATTCTAACAAGTTGCAAAGTCTCAAGCTGGGGCCAACCCCAGGTCTCCCAAATAAAATAACCTCTGGGGCTAGGGCCCAGCAATCTGTGTTTTAACAAGCCCCCCAGAGGATTCTGCTCAGCTACTCTGATACACCCTCAAGTTGAAGACCCACTGAATAAATATCATTCTCTCCCTTTTTGTGTAAGCAACGGATTTCCATAATAAAGGGTTTTAAACACCATCCCTGTGGGCATTTTTGTTGTTGAGGTTTTTTTTTCCCCCCTTAGATCATTTGTCTCCAACTGCTATTTAACTTTTTTTTTTTTTTCAAAATCTTCTCCTGGAGCCAGAACAAAAAGCCAGGAGGCAGAAGGAACTGCGACACCCACTCACACTCCGTCTCTGTGTGTGTGTGTCCACCCCCCCACCCCTACCCCCAGTTTGCAAGTACAAACTTCCTGTTAGAGACACTGAGGTGAGCAGGCACACACTCGTGTGCTCATACACTCACACCTGAGGACTGCCTTCACCTGGTGACCCTAGAGCAGCTCCCCGGTGCTGCCTGAGCTCTTGGCGTAGCGCGGTTGTCTTTTCTGAAACCTCATTAGGCGCTCACAGAGCAAGCTACTTGGGGCCAAGCCCGGCTGTCTCGACCGTCTAAAAATCCAGGTGGTTCTGCAAGAAATGTTCCTCTTTGCTCCGATCGCCTTCCGAAATTGTAACAAAACAAAAGACGTCCTCTGACCTTTGCCCTCTGTTACTGTGCAGGAAAGCAGAGAAAGGAAGGAAGCTGGCCAGAGGTCTTATCACGGTCCCTTCCAGGCACGACTAACTCCTCCGGGCGTTCTTGGTGTTGGGCACGAAGGAAAGGCCAAGGGAGAGCTGGGGGCTGCGGGAGGGGAAGGGTTAACAAGCTGGGGCCACCTCTCCCCGTATTTAGTACTCTGACTCCCAACCTCCTGCGCGCCCGCCTCACTTAGGTACTGTAAAACAATCCTTTTGTTTCCTCTTTAAGACATTAGCCTCAGGGGCCATTATAGGAAAGAAAGGTAGCTGGGCTCTTTTATCTGCAAGAATCCATTAAGCTCGGCCTTTGTGCAGCAGGGCGCTCCTTCTCTGGCAGCATCTCTAGGCAGTCCTATGGGGGGACCCCTCCCCAGCGACGACTCTCAGCCACCAGTATCTCAGCCCCTCAACAACTGGGACCTGGCGGGGGTGGGGTGGGGGCAGAGCACCAGAGAGCAAGCACCCTCTCCAAAGAGTTAACCCTAGCAGTCCACCCACCGCCAAGGTGTCCCCCAAAGTCTCCCAATGTCCTATCACCGTGCCCTGGGTCATTGCATGCCCAGGAAGGGCAACTTTCCAAAGAGAAAAGAAGAAAAAAAAAAAAAGCTCTTCCCTTCGGTTTGTTCTGTCCCCATGGCAATCTGTGAGCTCTTTATCCCACCCACCCAAAGCTCAGGGTGGGACTTGGGGGGAGGGGGATACAACAGAGCCTGACCCAGACCAGACTTAGGGTACGGGTGGCAGTTCTCAGCGCGGCGGGTAGATGGAAGCCAGCATCTGGACCCACTCTCCCCGCAGACGTACCTTCTGCTGGTAACATTTGGGGGCCAGCCTCTAGTCATGGGAGTGTGGACGCCGAAAGGAGGTGTTGGTGTGTTTTGTTTGCCTTTTCCTAGGAAGCTGTGTTGCAAAAAGCCCGGCTCGGAAGCTAGGGCGCTGCACCTAACAACCATCAATCATCTGTGTCCTCCCCAAGTACCAGCCGACCCAAATGTCCACTCAACCAGTACCCTAGCTTGGCTTACCTAATGGGCCAGTCAAAATACCAAAAGCCACCAAGAAGCTTAAGGCACACGGACCAGGAAGAGAGCTTTGAGTTTTGGTCTTCTGAGCGCAGAAGCTGGGAGTGTGGGTGTGTGTGTGTGGGGGGGGGTTCTGGAGTGGTCCGGGGGGACCCATAACAACTTTGCGACTGCCAAGGATTCAAATCTTCAAGAGGAGTACGGGGGGGGGGGGGGGTTAGGAAAAGCTACAAACCCAAACTCTATCTACATTTTCTGTTGAAGCAAGGCAAAGACAAAATATAGGGCCTGTGTCTCCTGCGTTTAGTCTCTGTGAAATGGCCGCCCCTGGGTCTTCTGCCTTTCGCTCTGAATAAAAATCTTTCCTACCCCTCCCATATGTTACTCACTCACTTCCCCAGACCAAGTGGCCACTGCCCTGCTGGGCTCCTTGCAGAAAGAGAGAGGGAGGAGGGTCGAGGTGGGGGGGGGAGAACAAGGCTGTTTAAGGGACAATGTCACTTTCCTCTTCATCAAGATTCTTTGTCAATTGCTAGGGAAATAATTGACCCCAAGCTACTTCAGTCACAACCAATAGAAAAATAGGATGGTGATGTGTCCAGCTGTTAGGGGAAGGAAGGCAAGCGGCTGGGGAACAAAGGTGTCAAGGAAGGAGCTGATGTAAAAAAACAAGAAAAGCTTTGCTTGGGAATCCTTGGGAAGCATGAATCTCACACACACACACACACACACACACACACACACACACACACACACACACACACAAATAAAACCTAGAATTCTATCCTTTTGTCCTAACTCCAAGGTTGCAATTCTGAACGCTGGCCTCTGGATTGTTTAAAAGGAGACCTGCTTCAGGTCTCTGACCCTCCCCTTAATCTAAGTAAGGTACTTTTTCTTCCAATATCTTCCACTCAGCTGGAGTCGAAGTGGCTGATTCAGGGACACCTCCCCTCCCCTCAATGATCTGGGATTTCAGTGAGTATTGCTGGGAAGGGGCTAAGTACTGCAAGAACGTAGAAGAGGTACGGGATAGAAGAGAAGAAGGCAAGAAAAACCCAACATTTGTCTTTCCTCAGGAATTGATGGTTAAGAGTAGCAAATCTCATACATATTTTTGACCATAATGGTGAGAAATCATGAGATGTATCAGGCTGAGCCCAATCCAGGTTGGATCAGGTATAAATCAGTATGGGCATATGCTGTCACCCATGTGGTAACAAGCTAGAACCCTATCAGACAGCCAAAGCCCCCCTCAGCTGGACCTCAGATAATGTGTTCTCTGCCTGTGCTACTTGATCTCCCAAACAGAGAAGACAAAGGAGGTGGCGGGGAACCCGGAAGTTTCTGCTGCCAGGGGCTTGTTATCCTATGTAACTGAACGAGCTTAGTGGACACTGATGAAAAACCACCAACACCCTCATTTCTTCACACTTAGCCCTAAAACACAGAGGGCAAAGGTTAATATCAGGATGACGAGAAAACCTCTCCTTCAACAGAATAGCTCAGGAGACCCGCAAATGAGATTTCTCAACAGCCACTATATCTTTCCTCCGCAGTTACAGGGAGTATGGGATATGTAGGTGAGGTTCCCCCAGAAGAAAGCATGTCAGGGTACAGAAAGCAGCGGTACATGTGACTCTGGAGAGGCACTGTGCAAACCCCTGGTCACAGGTACTTGATATCACTGCAGGAATTCCCCTGGTACTGGGATGCATTCTTATTCAATTGTTTGTTTATTTTTTAAATTTTTGTTAATAACCTAAGATAATCCAGGATAAAAAAGGTAAACAGCTAATGCAGAATGAGGTGCTCACACCCAGTCCATGTGTGGAGTGCTCACCCCCAAACTGATGAGATTAGCAGGTTTGGGAGGTGACTGTGTCATGAGGTCAGAGCATTTACAAATGGGATTCAAATCAGTGTAAAAAAACAAAAACAAACCCACAGTGATGAGGATGAAAGTCTCTATCTATGACTGCAACGCTGCCTTTCTTGATCTTGGACTTCGTAGCCTCCAGAACTTCAGGCAGTTGATAAGTTCCCCGGATGCTGCTTTCTGTCTGTGAACAGATCGAATAGCAAGTGTGTTTGCAAAGTGCTCCTACCTCTCGGGAGCTCTCCCTCATGTGTTCTCCACGGTTCCGCTACATCAGGACACACCCGTAGCTGCACCCTGCTTCTCTCAAGATGGTTGACTAGCTGAGTGACCTATTGTTAAAGATGAAAGGATTCTCTGGCTGTCTTGATGCTCAGAGCAGAGTGATCTTTCATGTTTCCATATACTGTCCTTTGAAAGGAGCTAACTCCGAACCACTTCTGTTCTAGCTCATTCTAGAACGTTCTTTCTAAGTCATAAATGTGCCGGCCACACTTCCTCACTTAATGCTTCAAAGATGAAGCGGTTCTCGACCTAATACCAGCCATGTGTTTGAATAGAGCAAATTCTCTATAGCCATTCTTCCTTGGAATCCCTGACACTCCCTTGCAAGGTAGAAGCCAAAAAAAGGGTAAAATTGATGGCCACCGTATTTCATACAGAGAAATGATGGTCCTTAAGGAGAACGGTGCTTTACGCTTGGTTTCATTCGCCCTGCATTAAATAGATCATGTTCCAGCTCTACCCTGGAACACATTTGTGATTTGGTAGATATGGTCCTCATTGAATAGATAACATTCTGTCAGAAAAGATATTCTAGACCCCAAGAAAAAAATCAGAGTATAGTGTTAATCACTAGTCTAGACTATAAAAAAAAAACCAGATGTTTTAAACGTATGTCGTTTTCATTCATTTTTTTATTGTATGTTAATAATTCTACTGTGTAAAAAAAAAACCTGCCAAAAACTTAAATAAATAATATAACTTTTTAAAAGTATGTGTCTTTTATAGATAGCAGGCTAGTACTGCTCAATGACTTTTGCTTGGTTTCTTTCTCACCATGTAGCTCTGGCCGGACCCACAGAGATCTGCCTGCATCTGCTTTCTGGGTTCGATGATTAAAGGCTTTGCATCACCACAGCTGGCCTCTCAAGCATCACCACAGCTGGCCTCTCAAGCATCACCACAGTTGGCCTCTCAAGCATCACCACAGCTGGCCTCTCAAATGACTTTTCCTTGCCTCGTTCTCCCAAGCCCTTACCGGAGGGTTATGACTCCTTCTGAACGGGATAAAGGATCAGTTCTGCCCATGCACATTTGTTGATGTTCCAGCACTGGACTTACTACCCCCCCAAACAGTGATGTCACAAGTATGTTTCCTGCACACTGAGGAGCAGTGATCTCAACACACTGGAAGAAGAAGTACCCTGAGAAAAGAAGCAGTCGCTCTGTGCTCCTCTCTGCCTGCCATGGTGGCACCTTTAACTCTCTCCTATCGAATGAGACTGCGTCACTGATTTTATAGCCAGGGAATTGAAGACCCGAAGAACAAGAAGTTACTGACGGTCAGGCTGTTCCCACTCAGGCTTTCTTTCTGCTCCGTGAAAGACAACAGCATCAGTGGACTTGTCATTTGGTTTGCTACTTAACTAAGCAACAATCTGTACCTTTCTGTACCTTCACACTAAAAGTTCTATGTATTAAAACCTGCTAAACCACACCCCTTACACTGAATCAACACACACACACACACACACACACACACAGAGACCAGTCAGCTAAACTACATCCTTTATATAGACTCAAGACAGAGACAGAGGGAGGGGGGGGAGAGGGAGGGAGAAGGAGGAGGAGGGAGGAGAGAAGGGAAAGGGAGGAGAGGGGGAGAGAGGGAGGGAGGGAGGGAGGGAGGGAGAGAGAGAGAGAGAGAGAGAGAGAGAGAGAGAGAGAGAGAGAGAAGCAGGGAGGGAGGGAGGAAGGTCACTGCTTGGACCAAAACTGAGTCCTTGGAGCCACTACTCACTGGCCAATTAGATCTTCTCTTTTAAAGAATTTAAATAAAGAGAAAGACACACTGTGGCAAAGCCAAAGGTAATCTTTTCAGCTCAGACTTTCACTGGGTCAGGTAGGGAATAGAACAGGAGTCAGTGGAGGGTAGGGGCTCCATGGATCTGCCCTGGTATGCTACAATGCAGGGGGAGGGGAGTCGAAATGAAAGAGGGTCCACTTTGCTCTGCAAAGTTCAGAAGAGCTGCCCCCTGCTCAGGGCTTCCCCATGAGCAATGCTCTTTGAAGCCTGCTGTGCTGGAGCAATACCTTCTTTTAACTGAGCTAGCTTGAGTAAATTTCTTTCCCTACGACCAAAGATCTGAGACCGGAGCATAAATAAACACAGATAAGAGAAGCATTTTCTCAAGCCTCTGCTGTTGCACTGCCATTGATGGGCAGTGTTCCCAAACGTATTCCCACCTGGCTGTCCCCTCAGGAACTTCAATTTCAACATACAGAAAAACAAAGCCCCCCGTACACACATCCCAGCATGCTCCGTGTCCCCTTGTTTCCAGCCTCTCTCGATGCCATAGTCCCTTTACTTGCTTAAAGCCTGAAGCCTGGAACTATCCTTGGCTTTTCTTCTTCACTTCTTATTCAACTACAACAAGCCCTCTCAAATACCGTCCCAACTGGCCCACCCCTTTGCCTCCCTTCCCTCTGTTGTAGTCTAGGCTTCATAGCCTTCATCTAGCTCATCTCCTGCCTCATTCTTCTCTAACAACCAGATGGATGCTCTAACGCTCCAGTCTTGTTGGTGTACACACACACACACACACACACACACACACACACCATGTACACCCCCTACAGTGGCTTCCCCTTTGCCTTTTAAGGTGAAATCAAAACTCTTGTACGTGGTTTTCAGGGCCCTGCATATTGCAGCCTCTCTAATCCTGTCTCTCTCAGCATCCTGCCTACAATCTGCTGAAGCTGGACCTCTTTCAGTTCCTCAAAAATGTCATGCCTCTGTGCCCAAAGGAGTAGTGTGTGCTTTGTAGCCCCTCTTCTGATGAACCCTTCCTCTTTCTCCATGCCATAGCTTAGATTTTGTCCTGCACGAAGCTTAAATAGCCCAAATATACATTCCTATAACCTTCTGTATATGACCACCAGGCCACCGGCAAACCTTGCCTAGAATTAGATCCACTATTGCTCTTTCTTGGGGGAAAAGCTGCCGGCAGGCATGCATTGCTTGGTGACACCCCAATGCTGAAGTGCATTGGTTGCTTAAGAAGCCCTGAAGACATGAATAAACCCTTGTATCTCGGCTTTGTCCTCATGGTCAGGATTGTAGAGACATGGTAATACTAACATACTCCTCTAACAGCTTCATTTCTGCTCACATCCTTACAAATACGGAGGGAGATTGTCAGGCGTGGCAGCAAGTGCTCATACCTGCTGAGCCATCTTGCCAGCCCTGTGGGTGCTTTTCAACAGTCAATCCGAACTGGAAGTACGGCCTGCAGTGCAGACAGCTCATAACCAACTTCCGAGGGCCCTGTGAAGGAAATCCCTGCCACCCGGCAAGGAGCCAGAGGCCCTGAAGTAAATAGGATGTGGGCAGCCCACGTAGAGTTGCTGCTAGGGTACTTTCCTAAACCCAGCAGCAGGTTGTGGCTGCTACTTACTCCCTATTTTTAAAAAAGGCAAGAGCACAAACCTGGCTCCTTCTCTCTCCCCGGTTCCATTTAACATTCTTTTGTTTCTTTCTCTTGCCCATATGCCAAGTAATGACAGGAGTACCCCTGTCCGAGAAGAACCCAAATTTAGAAAGAGAAAGATTGGGAAAGGGAGATGAGGGGGTAAGACTTCTCCCAGGAATCTAAGTGATTTAGTGCTTCATGGGAAATAACCACATATACCAATTCCCCGGATACCCAACAGATAAGAGGACCAGGTACAGTGATGGTAAGATACCCCAGGACCCCTGGAGTAAAGACAGAACAGATTCGGGAGTAGAAGGAAATGCCAAGTCTTATGGTATAAGGAGAATAGAAGGACAACGAGCAAGGCAAAACACATTCCTGAACCGTACCCACATTTCTTCCCATGATCCTCTGCTCCATAAGAAATACACGTCGTGTCTTCCCTCCCAAGCTGGAACTCTGTCTTTTGACTCTACTGAGGTTCTGGTGAATAGGGATTTAAAGCACAGGCAATGACAGGTCCTCTGGTGTGGGACCTTCAAGGTTCTGCTGGCTTGAGACAGATAGAGCCAGGGCGTTGTGAGCTGTGGGGTTACAGTAATGACAGAGTCCCTGGAGGTGCCCCGATTATAGCCCTCACAAGCACAGAACTAGAAAATGCAAAATAAAGCACCATCTCCGATCCTTTCTCCCTGGCCCTACAACACAGGCCTTCTTCCTGTTGCTCAAGTCCATCCCGACTCTCTGCTCTGACCATCTCTCTCCCATAGGATACCTCTGTTGTTTAGTCTCAGTACAGAATCAGCACCTCGACAAGAGGAAGGCTTTCTTTCTGCAGTTTTATCTGGAAAATGCACACGTTTATCCAAAAGTTGTCTTAAATAGGGTATCTTGATCTGGGCATTTAGTTCAATGATAGAACACTTGATTTGCGCGGATAATGTTGTCAGCTGGATCCCCAATACCAAAAAGGTGAAAATTGGATATTCTTTCAAGTAGAATATGTCACCAGGAAAGCATGGCTGTGGTGCATTTTGTCCCCACCCCTAACCTGGGCACCAGAGAAAGCACATGGCTTTTGTTGAGACTCAAAGTATGTCAGGCTGAATTCAATGAAATTAAGGTTTCAACCCACAAACAAGTAGCCAAATATCAAAAAAAAAAAAAAAAAAAAAAAAAAAAAAAATCAAGAGATTGCTGTTTAAAAGTTAACCGCGATTATTTTTTTCTAACCTCTCAAACAGTAGTCAGGTAGTGTGGGTCCTGTGCCCCCCCACCCCCCCACCCCTTAACATTCCTTTCCTTTGACCAGGGTTGAAAGTGATTCCCAGTGGTTAAAGGAAACCTCTGGCTTAAAAAAGACAGTCATCACTGAAAAGCATTTTAAACACACAGTAAAAGGAAAATCTCCAAAGGAGATAAAGGGTGTCAGGAGTGGGGTGTCTCTTTTCTCTGAGATGGGGCCTATCTAGATGTCCCACTCAGCAGGGAAACTGGTGGTGGCCTCCCTTAACCCTTCAAGGTTCCCACCTCAGCAAGACGCTGGGGCAGATCAGAGCCAGCCATACACTCCTTGCTGACTGGAAGAAAACAGCAAAGGAAAGGGGGGGGAAAGATGATTCCGGTGCGGCATCCCCACCCCCAGCCTTTCTTCTCCCAAAGAGCCTTCTGTTCACAGAAACTAAAGGACTCTGATAGCAGACCACAAAGTCAAGACAGAAAGGCTCTGCTAGGCGACAGAGGTCGGTCTTTTTTTTTTTTTTTTTTTTTTGTGGGGACTCAGACAGTGGATACTTTTTTTGTTCATGAACTTTTGGAGACCATTTGTATAGAAGGCTGTTTGTTCCTGGACAAACACCAGCAAAGAAGCCTTGAAGGGGAGGGGGGAATTTTTGTTTTGCACGAGAAAGAGAGGGAGAGGAAGAGGGAAAGAGGAAGGAAGGGAGGGGGAAAAGGGGGGAGGGGAGGGGGAAGAGAAGAGGGAGAGGGGATGGGAGAGGGGACAGGGGAAAGGGGAAGAGGGACGGGACAGGGGAGAGGGGAGAGAGGACAGGGGGGAGAG
The DNA here is from genome assembly GCF_963924665.1 of Micromys minutus. Lineage (NCBI taxonomy): Eukaryota > Metazoa > Chordata > Mammalia > Rodentia > Muridae > Micromys > Micromys minutus. The sequence continues at coordinate 14,109,826 of NC_137961.1, read as the reverse complement.
AGAGAGAGAGAGAGAGAGAGAGAGAGAGAGAGAGAGAGAGAGAGAGAGACATAGATAAAAGGGCCCAGACTGATTTGTTTACTGTTGCTGGCAGTTCTTATTTACAGGCTCCTGGGCCCCTGTGGTAAAGAAATGCTATTTTTAAGAAGTTAAAAAACCCACACAAACCTCCAAACTGAGGGTTCTTCTTCCCTTTCCTGCCCCCCTCACCCCACGTTCGTTTTACAAATGGCCAAGTCAAAGCAACCAGGAAGCCCCTTTCTTTCTTTTTTTTTTCTCACAGAGTCTCTTTCAGGCTCCCTTCAAAAAGAGCTGTCCTTGAACTTGGATGGTATCTCTCCTCAGCTGACAGAGAAATTCCACTTCCCACACCCAGAGACTTATTCCCTTTCAGCAAACCAACTCCTGGCCTAGCTTGAATCTACAGACCTACAGACCGACTTCGGTTTCCTGACCCGTGTGATCTTGCTTTTCCATGTAGACGGGTGGGGGGGCAATTTCTAAAATCGAGCTGGCAAAGATGTTAAGTAATTCTCTTTTAACAGAGGATGGGCTGCAAAGGAGAAAGGGGAAATGAGGGTTTGTCACAACTGGGTCACTAACTGGTTGGTTATACACAGTTGCCTAGAACCACAGAGACTGGCTTCAACCTGACTTGGTCACTTGGAAGCCACACAGTGACCCAGCCATCCTTAGGAGTTTTGGCTTTAGGGGCAGATAGCTCTCTTCAGACCTGTCCCTTCTTTACCAGAGAAGGGACTCCTGTACTAACAGGAACCAAGACGGAGCCTGCCCTCTAAAACCTCTTGGTATTCATTTAGCAACCTTGGATGCAAAAAAGGACAAGTCCAGAATATCATTTTCAAAGGAAAGGGGAAAGGGGGAATTAGGAAGGAAGAGTCCCTAGTTTCGAATCCTTCATTGCACACAAAACTCATCTGTTGCTCTCGAATTGGTAAAATCCATAAATCTTTCCCCGTCGCTAAAACAATTCAAGGAATTTTCAGGACCTTTGCCCAAGGGTCCCGGAAGAATTCTAAAGTGGATGTACCTAAGGTCAGGAGAGCAGAGTCCTCTGAGGGACCAACAGAGAACACTGTAAGAAACCATTATCCTCCTCCCTTCCTACCATCCAAGTTAGCCGGGTTTGTTTGTTTGTTATAGGGGTGGCGTTGTTCACTTCCGGCATGCTAAAAAAAAAAAAAAAATAGAGACCCAAAGCCTTATTTATTGAAAAGAAACATAAAGATGGCTGGCCCTAGCGGCGGGAGGGTCTAAAGGATGTTTAGGGTTTGTTTTGTTCTCAATGACCTAGGGTCAGTCAGGCCTAAGCCACCTGCCCCCTTACCCGTGTTACCTCACCCTACTCACCCACGCCTATTACTACCCCACTTCCTTCTAATATCATCCATTCAATACAGTAACTGCTCGGTCTTGGAAGAGGAAAGAGTCTTCTCCAAAAGGAGAGCAACAAATGGGAAGGAAACAGACAAAGCTTGTGAAATCCCAAACCCTGTTGGTAGAACGACATCATAAATTATGGATCCCTCGAGCCGCCTCCGGCCTGTCACTGCTTGGTTTGTTTGTCTCCATGGACGTGCCGGGCGCGGGCGACACTGTTGTCCTGGAGCACTGCTCTCTGAACCTCAGATCTCTCCCCACCCCCACCCCCTCCTCCGGCCTTTTCCCTGGCGCCCCGCGGGGCAGCCCAGCCTGGGGCCGCGGGGACAGAGCCGTGCTCAGCCCCGAGGGACACGCCAGCTGCAGGGACGAAGCCCCCCCAGCCGGCCGAGGACAGGCTCGCCTTTGTTCCCGGGGACTCCCGCGGGGACACCCGGAGCTGGCCTGGGCGCTCAGGTCCCAGCGGGGCCAAGCCGAGTGGAGGACGCCAGGGCGTCCAGGGCGGGCGAGCCGGGAGGATGAAGGAGGCTGCGCTGCTTTGGCTGCCTTCATGGGCGGCCTGGCGGGGACCCGGAGGGAGGGCAGCCTGCGACATCTGTGCGAGAGGGGGGGGGGAGATCGCGGTGGGGGCGGGGGGGTCGTTACAATCAGGACGCCCATCTGGCCCGGCTTTGCTCCGGTGCCAGAAGCCAAGAGGCAGAAGTCAAGGTTAAACGCTGCGGCGGGGCTGCAGCCCCCTTCGCCCGGCCCGACTCCCTGCAGGAGCCCCGCGCCAGCCTCGCCGCCCCACCTTGCCCTTTGTCTTTGCTGGAGCAGATGTGCGGTGACCCCTGCTAGCATCCGTGCTGTCAGGATTAAAGAAGCCTCCACCCTGTTTAGTAACTGCAACTCTGGTCCTCCCCCTCCCCTCCCAGCCCCCGTCCGGAGCCAGCCCACCTCTTGGGGGGTGGGGGTGGTTGATTGTTTGTTTTTGTTTTTTTGAGTTTTGGCAAATAAGGCAAAACCAGTCATCGTAAGGTGCACAGAGCCCTCGGTTCACATTTAAATTTGTGTGCCAAGTTGGCTGCTGTTAGACCCTTTTAGCGGCGGAACGATCACCACAGATACAATGAATTGTGAGATTAAAGTTTAAAAAAAAAAAAAAAAAACTCATCCTGCAGATGTCTGCTGAAGGCTGTTCCACCGAGGAGTGTGAAAGGTCTTTGTGTGCATGTATGAGTGTGTCTGTAAAGCCAACAGCCTCACATTTGTTCTCTGGTCATTAGTCCTTAATGTACCCCTTTCAAAAAAAAAAATGATGAGAAGTTATCTCGCTCAAACCTAAGCAACCTCTCTGACAAGCTCTAGTAGCAGAAATGAGCGGAAGAAATGGAAGAGTTGGGATTTCTCATGAGGCGGAGAAAAGAGAACCCCAGATCGAGCCGAACTGTGTGACTCAGGGCCCCCGGAGAAAATGTGGGTAGAGGAAACGCGGGGTGGGGTGGGGGCCGGCTTCCTGGATTTCTGTTGCAGGAAGAAACCACGGAGGAGAGGGAGGGCAGATAGGGGAAGGGTGAGAGGAAGGGCGCTGAGAAGGAGAGCGAGGCCAGGGACTCCGAGCAGGGCCTCCTGGAGGAGCGGAGGGAGGGCGAGAAGATGGATAGAAAGCTGGGCTTTCTTTGTTTTGTTTGTGTGGGCAGGGCTGGGCCGTGAATGCGCCTAGTCTGCACTGTGAGGTCAGCTGCCCAGCGAGGTAACAGCTGGCACCTGTGTGTGAAATGCAGCGTGCATTAGCGGCATCATTACTTAGCATTAGAGCATTACAAAGATAATTAGAGAAGCCGAGGACAGAGGGAATTGAAACCGCAGCCCCCTTGGCTTCTCAAACGCCCAGGTTACAAGTGTAATTTCAAGGATTTACAGGGCCACCTTGCACAGAGCAGCCAGGCTGGGGCTTGGAGAGATCTCCAAGGAGACTGGAACTGTCTCCCCAGTGCTAGGTCGGGGCTCCTGTCCAGGCCTCAACTTGGCTCAAAAGTCAAATGAAGGTCACAGGTAATAGGTCAAAGATCCTTGCACTGTTTTCTAATATCCAACCTAATTCTATCTAGAGCATAAGAATTTCTTTTTTTAAAATTGTATTTGGTATCTGGTAGTCACCTGAACAGACAGCGGTTGCTAAGCTAGTACCTGTCAGAATATACATGTACATATACATATACACATACACATACATATACATATACAGTATCTTCGGCCCAGTCCTTACACAGCCTTACCAGGTCACGTGATAAGTGCACAGGCTCCAGTGGTCTGACAAAGTGCACCAGTGTGTTTCTTGGCTTTTGCTTCCATGTTTTTTGATGTTTGTTTGTTTCAGCTCCAGAGGTGAACCCACGGTGGGGACTTAAGATCTACCCCTTAGCCACATCCCCAGCCCTGCCACAAGCTCTTTATTGGTTTAGTAATGATTTGGGCTTGCTCTGCCTGGTGCCTGGAGGTTCCAAAAATGTCACCATGCACTTAATTCTAACAGAACAGCAAGGGGGACTGAGTGATATCTTTTGGTTTTCTGTAGCCTTCGAGTTCTGTGTGTGCTGGCTTTCCAGACACACACTGTTTTTTACATACGTGTTCGTTTTTTGGTCAAAAAGTGTTAGATCAGGATTGATGGGGTCATCTTGGAAAGAAACAGATTCCTCCAGAGTCAGACTTGCTCTGAACAACTGAAGGACTATAGTGTCTCCTGGAGTGGACACTGTGTTCGGGGATCAGGGACTTACAGGGCAAAAAAAGATGGAGTGAAAGGGTCCACTTGCAGAACAGTTCCTCCGCAGTCTAGATACTGCTAGTTCCTGCAGTAATAGATACCGACAGAGACGCCTCCTGGATCCCTGACATCAGGGAAGTCAACTTTTCTGTCCTTTCTAGAGCTTTTCTGTCCACCTGAGGTGTTAGTCATTAACCTTTCAAAAAAGCAAACACAGTGGTTTCTGGAAGGTATTTCTTCAAAAAGTGCTTTCTTTGAGATGAGTACACTAATTTAATGACGGGGGAAAAAATCACGACTTTGATCTGTTAAAACTTTGTAGGAAGACAATAATAAGATTTAAAAGTGAGAGATTCAAATTAGCTTTAGATTTGAGTACTACCTAATTCAGTAAACCCACTCCCCTCCCTCTCTGATGTGTTGTAGCTGAAATCAGAGATGACATTTTAATTCCTGATGTAGGTGCTGGGTTCGTTTAGTGCAGTCAGGTTATAATGTGTTATCGTTAATTATCATTAACGAAAATTACTAACACAACTGGGTAAGTGTGTGTGTGTCATGTGTTTTAGGAAGTGTTTAAGCATTCCTTGTCTGATTCAGTCATGATGATGAAAGGCCTGGCTCCTACCCCTTCCCTTTCTCTGCACAGAAGCCAGGAAAGCCTTGTCCAAACTCAGTGAGGTGAAGTCTTGCCGTTGATGAAGGTCTTCTGGTGCCGTCTGAGCATCCCTGGAAGACTTCTGCCGCCTCTCTGACTTATAAGCTAGCAGTACCTGGGCCTGTATGTTATCCACCTGTACTGTTAGTTCATGGTTCACAGGTCATCTCACCAAAGGTGTGTTATCCACATAGTGTTTCTCATCACAGCTGACCTGGGAGTCGTGACACACACACACATGTCTTTCCTTCACCCATAACGCCATTTTCCTATCTCTTAGTTTAAATGTCTCTATTTCCCTTAAACCCTGTTCTCTTCTTCCAAGACACCTTGCATTCTGTAAAACCCACTTTATCTTTGCTCGCAGACTTGTTCACTTTGCCTTCTATACTTACAACAGCAGGGAGGGCAGGGGACATCCTCTGTGTGGCTCCCGCTGTAGCCTCAAAGCCTGACATTCTGAAGACACTCAGTGCTTGTCGGATTAATACAAAGATGCTCTCAGAGGCAGATGCTGATATTATCCTCACTTAGTAATGGAGGAAACTGAGACTCAAGTTATGCAAGGGGACTTGGAATGAGGTCATTATCTTAAATGGTTACCAATGGTTGAAACCAAAAACCATATGACAAACACACGATCCTGAAGAAATGCTCATATCTGGACTCTGCAGCAGGATGGGAGTGTGGCTCGGTGGAAAGTACTTGCCCAGCAAGCACAAGGCCCTGGTTCTCTCTGTAGCATTTAACAAGGAGGAAGAGGAGGAGATTGTTGGAAAAGAAGAAGAGAAAGAAGACAACCGTGATGTAGTTAGAGAATAAACACATCCTGTGAAGAATTTTAGTTTACATCAAGGCAGGTTCATCAGAGTGGTAAGGCGAACATCCACTTATTGCACACTGGTACCCGAGGGCATGCTCTTGTGTCTGCAGATGCTCTGTCTCCTGATAGTTTTGGGAGTCTGTGTTTTTGCTTGTTAGTTAGTTTGTTTTCTTTGAAAGTGTTTCTAAGCATCTGATCCTTCAAATGGTTACACTTTTCTTCTGGGAATATAGCTCAGTGGTTGAACATTTGACTCACCAAGTGCAAGACCAAGGATTCATTAAACAACAAAACAAAACAAATATCAGTTCTTCTCAAACAGTGTGGACAGAAAGAATGCCTCCCATCATTTTTTGCTATTATCCTCAGAACCAGGCAGAAAATGCCTTCCCATAGAAGCCATACATAGCCACAGATGCAAGAAGCTGCTTGCTACCTTCTAAATCTCCACATCATTTGTAAGCAGCATCCCATAGGAGAAGGTGTAGCCGGACACAAAGAAGGCTCCCTTTAATCACCGAGGCACCTTCAAAGCCCTGGGACCACTGATGCCCAGATGCTAAGCAGATGGCTTTGGGTAGCTTGGAACTTGTCACTTGTCCTTATCTTGAGGTAGCTCTCACTCCTCAGCTAAACCTGTTGGTCCTTATAGGGGAAACACAGGAGGCTTTCCAGCAAGAGCCTGGAGGCTGCAGAAGTAGCTCTCTCTGCAGCGAACTAAAACTTCTCATTTCCTTCCGGCAGGAACCAAGGGAAAATACAGGAATTGATTCACGCAGAATACAACCCACCAACCCCGGGAGGGAGGGGCTTTCCTGAAATGCATGCGTGTCTCTGGTTTCACATGACGCTATGTATGGTTTCTCCTTCACAAACCACAGGAGGCTGAAAATGGTCATTTCCTGGCCCTCCAGAGGTGGTTTTCCAGTGAGGATTGCATTCTGACTAATCAATCCCCCCCACCCTGCCCCAGTCTTCCTGCTACACACAGACACAAAGCTGACTTATGCTTTGGGGGTGGAGGGTGGAGAGGTGGCTGTAGAGAACTACTTACAGTCATACTTGGCTACTAATCATCTCTGCCTGTTGTGAGACTTTGTCCCCACACAGCCAGTCTGGAGAAGCATTCCCAGCATATTGCTATGTAGAAGGGAGATGGATTCTTACACATACTCAGTGTCCTAAAGAGTTGGTGATAATAGTTGATGGGGACAGCACTGGGTAGAGATTGTATGTCACTTTTGTTCCCAAATCTCTTTTCTTCTTGCATATACTTTCTTATACACCCTTGGGCACACATTTGTGCTAGTCCCTGACTGTAAGTAAATACTGTCCACTCCTGGGACTGGAGAGTTGGCTCAGCAGTTAAGAGACCTTGCTGCTCGGGCAAAGACCTATGTTCAGTATCCAACACCCATATGGTGGCTCACAACCATCCACTTCCAATTTCAGGGAATCCCATAGAAATGTATAAATGTAAAAATGTTCATGATTCATTCTTGGAGGCACTGGCATTAGCAGAAGCTACTGAGACCCTAAAGAATAGAGTCCTGCAGGGCTGGAGAGATGGCTCTGGTTAAGAGCACTGACTGCTCTTTCAGAGGTCCTGAGTTCAATTCCCAGTAACCACATGGTGGCTCACAACCATCTGTAATGGGATCCAATGCCCTTTTCTGGAAGAGAGCTACATTGTACTCATATACATTAAATAAATAAATATTTTCTAAAAAAAAAAAAAAAAAAAATCAGAGTCCTGCACCCTGGTCTGCTAGCCATAACCACTTATCTGCAGAAATAGTGGAGTCTCAGAAATTGTCAACAGTGGATGAGTGGCTTACAGAAGTTGAAGGCCCGAAGTTGACAAGATAATGAGAAGGAGATAACCTGTCATGTCACCAAGTGGGCTCTGATTGACATGGTGGGTGGATAAAAATTGAGAGCTACTCTCACGACTCTCCCAGGACTGAGGTGGTCAGCATGGGGAAGGAAAGTTTCCCCTAAAACTGTCATATTCTCTCTAATACTGCTGGGGAGAGGGAAATGAGGGCAGACCTGCCTTGGGCAGAAATTACCCTGTGGTTTAGGATGTGCCTCCTTACAGGAGAGATAGATGCAGGTGATTCCTGGGGACAGACATCAGCAGACATCTGCATTATACACACGCATGGTCATTGGCCTGGTCTATCCTGCACCAAGAATGAATGAATGAGACTCTGAGTTCCCATGTCTTGTGATTTGGGTTAAGCAGAAGACAGTCTTAAGCCAAATACCTTCAGGCACCCTAACAAATCATTTCTTGTACAGAAACAGGCTTTAGACTCACTTCCCCTGACAGACTGGATGAACTGGCCAAGCAGCCCACAGAGGTACACCCAAAGCTTCTCCCAGCTGAAGCCAGAGAACAAAAAAAAAAAAAAAAAAAAAAACCTGAAAGGAAGCCTGGGGGAAAGTGCTTGCTTTTCACCACACCCTACACCTGAGTTGTAACACATAATGTTATATAATTAATTTTTTAAAGCAGTCTTTTTTTTTTTTTTTTTTTTTTTTTTGTCTTTCAAGACAAGGTTTCTATGCGTAGTCTTGGCTGTCCTGGAACTCCCTATGCAGACCAGGGTGGCTTCAAACTCACAGAAATCCTCCTGCCTCTGCCTCTCGAGTGCTGGGACGAGACATGTGCCACACATCCGACATCATTTTCTTTTTCAATATAACCTGAAAATAGACAGCTTAAGTCAAAGTTTTTAAGGAGTTTTCCTCCAGGAATACAGTGCCTAAAGAGAAATAATGTATATATGCATGTAACCAGTTTCAGTAGGACAAGAAGCCGGGACTAGTTTCTGACAGAATTAAAGTTTGCACCTTGCTAATGACTAGGAGAGACGCTTGTGGCGAGCGCAGCCTCTGAGGAAGTTGAAGATGGAAGAAATGTCCGTACAGATGTGGTGCCACTCAGTGAGAAAATCAGTAAGATTCTGCCCCACCTGACTCCTTCATGGGGACATTTGTTCGCTGTTCATGGGATATTTTCTTCAGTGCTGGAGGAAAAGCCAGGCATGGTGTGGTCATTTTAGGTGGCCTGGTGACAGTTATCCTTCTGGTCCTGTCTGGGTTGGCATTTGCCTCAAAACTTCCCTCGTTGGCACTGCGTCACGCAGGTGATCCTCCAGTTTACCCGAGGGCCTCAGATGAGTAATGTAAAACCTGGGCGAACCGGGCTCATAACGAGATAAGTAACAAACACTGCGAGCCTATTAGAGGGGAAAATTGGAAAGGTTGCAGCCAATTATTAATAAGTCACAAGAACATGACACGTCTAGGGAATGCTTGGATGGTCCAGGAGACTTCGCCTGTGTGAAGATCAGAGGTGGCTACGACCAACCAGCATTGCAGACGACTCTAGCTATGGCAGATGTTTGATAGCCTGTAGAGACAGAAACCAAAACCAAAAAACAAACAAACAAACAAACAAACAAAACAAAAACCCAATTGAAGTAACATGAATGATAACAGGAGTTTTAAAAGTGTATTTAGAAAAGCTTGCATTTTTCTTCTTTCTCACATACAAATGAAGTTCCTTATTTACGCTTGAATACAGCAACCTAGGTCAGAAAGAGAACAATAAAATGAGGGTCTCATCTAAGCCGCCACAAAAAAGGCTTTGCTTTTAGGAGAATGAAGCCGCTCGATCGTTCTATGGAAAAGGGCAAGGACTTCTGGGTTTGGTGGTGCACATCTGTCAACACAGCCCACCAGAGGCTGACAGGTCCTAGCCTACCATGGCTAAGTGATTAACAGGAGACTAGATCTAACGAGAAGCCACTGAGAACCCAGGGTGCGGCATGGAAGGAGGTTCATGAGCCCAGGCTCCTGTTAGTACAGCGTTGGCTCTGGGAATAAGGGCCTCCGATCGAAATTAATTAAAGATGTATTGGGCTTCCCGTTCTTGTTATATTTTAGAACGCACACAGCAAGCCTCCTAAATAGCAGCCCCAGCTACACAGACGCAGCCAGACAGGTACTTCACAGTCTTCCTTCTCTTCCCATTTCCAGCTGTGGTTAAGAAAGGCACTTCTTATTACTACTGAAAAGCTCTTCTTGATCTGCATTTCTTGTGAGTGTGGAACAACCAAGTGCTGTCTTTACCCTGTGTGTGTGTGTGTGTGTGTGTGTGTGTGTGTTGAGGTGCTGAGAATTTCACCCAGGGCTTTGCGTATGCTAAACAATGACCTGCACATGCAGCTCAGCTGCTGAGCTACAGCCCCAGCATGAGGGGTGTCTTTTCAACCTTTACTTTCCTACAAGTATCTGTGGTTTCCCTTTCATCCTCCTGAACCCCTTTCCTCTTTTCTTATCAGACTCATTTCCCTTTAGTCACTGAGGTGATTGGTTTCTAGACTTTCCATCCCGCCATCCGCTCTAGAGTTTAAAGAAGCAGTAGTGCATTCTCTCCAAAGATCGTTCTTTCAATAAGCATGCCTCTGCTTTCTGTGGCATTTCAGGAAAAGTGGGAGATACTTTAGGAAAAATGCAAAACTTGTGTTTTTTTAAAATTTTGTCTATGAATCCTTGACTATTTTTGCTGTTGCAGCAGAGCTGCTGAAGCCTGCTCTTCCACATAGACCCCTGAATTTCTAGTGCTCCAGTAGTCCTGACTAACTAGACAAAAGAGGCTGATCAGAAGGAGCAGGCTATAGGCCGGCCAGTGACTATGTGGATTTTCCATGAAAATATACTTAATGGGGACACATTATGAACAACTCCAACAAAACCCGTCTTCTAGTTTGTTTTCTGTTGCTCCGAGGAGCACTGTGTTAGCTGTCACTGTGCTGTTGTAATAAAACAGTACGACTTGTGGAACAAGGAGTCGATTTCGGCACAGGCTCCCAGAGGGAGAAAAGTGCATCATGGCAGGGAGTCCTGACAGCAAGAGCTAGCACGGCACTGGGAGTCGGAGACCGAGAGTTCACATCAGCAATCGCAGGCGGCAAGCAGAGAGCCAATTGGGATGAGGCTATAATGGGGCAAAGCCATGCTTCCTTCATCCAAGCTGTACCTCTTAAACCGGGATCCAAGTCTTTCAAATACCCGAGTCGACAGAGATGCATCTCATTTCCAACTACTACAAACAGAGGGACTAGGGGGAAAAACCTGAGGTAAGGAAGGAGTTCATTTCATCTTACCATTACCAGGTAGCTATGCATCCCTGAGAGATGTCAAGGTCAGCACCTGAAAGTAAGAACCGAAGCAGGGACCATGGAGGAATCCTGCTTACTGGCTTCTGCTCAGCTGACTTTCTTATATATCCCAGGACCTCGTGCCCAGGGATAGCACTGACCACAGTGGCCTGGGCACTCCTGCGCAAATTAGTAATCAAGAAAAATGCCAATAGACATGCTATAGGCCAATCTGATGGAGCCAGTTCCTCAAGTGAATTTCCCAGGTTACTCTAGTTTGTGTCAAGTTCATAATAAAAAAATAACCCAAGGACCCAGTAAGACACAGTCTAAGGGAGTGTGAGAGTCAAAGGAAGAACAGTGATGGAGTAAGGAGAAATAGTCAAGGCTGAGAAAAAAGTATGCCACACTTCTAAAGAAATAGAGATTGGGAATCAGAACAAGCCATGAATTAATGGAGAAAGGGGAAGAGAGAGAGAGAGACAGAGACAGATAGATGGAGAGAGAGAGGAGGAAGGGGAAAGGGAAGGAGGGAGGGAGAAAGAGGAAGGGAGATAGATAGATAGATAGATAGATAGATAGATAGATAGATAGATAGATAGATAGATAGATAGATGGATGGATGGATGGATGGATGGATGGATGGATGGATGGATGGATGGATGGATAGACAGATGATTCCCTTTATGAAGTTTCAAGATATTGTACAGATCTCTAAACCCTCAGATAGCACTGAATCCTATAGAAACTGCCTCTTTTTCCTTTATAAAGACACAGAAAAAGTGTTTATCATCAAATTGATACAATAAGAGATAAAAAAACCGTAAGTAAAAAGAAACTAGAATAACCTTATTATTGGGTTGATATCGGGTAAACTGGGATTCTGGTAACACAAAACACAGATAAAGGAGACCACTATAGTCAGCTGCAACTGCAGGACCTGCAGTGAACTGAGGAACTGACAGAGTCCGTGTTTGCCTTTGTGCAACTATTCTCCCTTCTTTAGGCAGCAGCTGCCAGCTGGTCCTGGGTTTACTTCCCTCCCCTGATGCCCACCTTGCTTATGCAAAGAGTGGGCACAACTTGGCTCTGCATCAGCTCCAGGGCCAGCTAGCCAGCATCATATATACCCTGGGCCTTCATAGCAAGTTCACAGGTGGGTGCATGCTGTAATCTCTGTCAGCCAGGGGAGAAGCCAGGGAAGAGCTCTTACCGAGAGGAATTCTTCTTGCTGCAATTAAGAAGGAGTCACCAAGGAAGCTACCCATTAAAAATGTCAACCAAAAAAAAAAAAAAAAAAAAAAAAGTCAGAGATGGGGAGTAGAGAAGAAGGCATGCGCGTTACCAAGGTGAAGTCAACTTTTAGACCCCTCTGCAACAGGAAGCACTGAGACAGGGCAGTGTCAGAGCATCTTCAGAGGACCTCATGTGGCTGGACCCAGCCTAGATCAGAGGGGATGGTCATCACTCCTCCCCTGTATATGCTATATAAATCCATGACAAGGCCTAATGGAAGAAGCAGGCCTGACTTTTAGGGAGATTGAGTATATGATGCACCTTATTGTCTTCTGTCCTAGTCCGCTTTCTTCTGTGCTGATAAAAACTGACCACAGTGAACTCAGGGGGAAAAGGGTTTGTTTGGCTTACACACCCTTTCCACAGTCTACCATTGAAGGAAGTCCTGGAGGAAAGTTGCTGACTGGCTCCCTTTCCTCAGCTTCCTCAGCCACCTTTCTTACACAGCCCAGGTACACGTGTCTAGGACACCTCCCAAGGTGGGCAGGGCTCTCCAGCATCAATTAGCAAACTTAAAAAAATAAAATGCCTAGGCTAGATGTTGGTAATGTACTTTAATGCTATTACTAGAGAGGCAAACGTAGGCAGATTTCTGAGTTCAAAGCTAGCCTGGTCTACAGAGCATGCCCCATAATAGCCAGGGTTACACAGAGAGACCCTGTCTCTGTACATGCCCCCCATGGGGACAATACTTCATTGGATATTCCAAAGAAGGGGAAATATATTGTTAGGGAGATTGGAGTGAGGAGATGGAAAAGAGGATGCAAGAAAGGTAAGAGAGGGAATATGGGGAAATGCACCGACACTAAGGGCAATCTGGGGGGCGTGGATGCCTCCTACTGCAGAAGCTTCCATACATATATGTGACATCTAAGCTAATTCACCAAATAATGGGTAGATAATGCCCCAAGTAGACATCTTACACCACCAAGTAAAACCTCCAGTGTGAGGTTAAATTTTGATGAGTCTCTAGCCAAAGAGACCCCATGAATACCCCCAAATAGGACAGGTTATTATGAAGGCTATTGGCTGCTATCCACAGGCTTTATTGATGAAGATGACATTAATGTATCTCATCAAATATGTAGAAATCAAGTTGGTGCCTATCTAAAGGCTTCACCCATACTGACTAGGGTTTGTAGTACTGGAAGGTACTCTGAATGCTACCAAAGGAGGAAGATAATCATTGATCCATCTACAGACCCTCTGATCTACCATCGTGGCCTGCCTACAGGATAAGCTGGTACAATAGTGGCTCCAAAGTTGTGGAAGTAACCAACAATCATGTCATCGAGCCCACAAGGTATAGACCCCACGCCTAAAACCGCTAGGGTGAGCGAGACCATGCAGCTGGACAGACCAGGGACCTGGAAGAAAAGCACATGTCGTACTAAAAGAGCACAGCGATAAAATGAGTCCTTGGCTCTTTGCTATACCCATAGATGAGCTTCTCAGTCGTCATCAGAGAAACTTCTTGCAGTAGATGGGCATGTGCAGAGAGAGCCACAGCTGGACACTGCAGAGAGTGAGGCTTTGAAATGTTCAGTCCTAAGTGGGAAGTCTTCACCAAATCCTTCCCTTAAGGTCTCATGGATCTAGGTGAAGAGGAAACAGAAAGATAGTACGAGGAAACTTCCAGACACAGCAATATACGTAGACACTCACAGAGACTGTGGTAACACACAAAGGGCCTGCACAGGTTCAAGCCAGACAGGGTCCCAGGAATCAGAGGTGGAAAGTGGACACAGACTCTCACTCCTAACTATGAAGGTATCTGCAATTGATAGCTTCTGGCAAAGGAAAAAAATTAGTTTTCTTCAATGGACTCTCATTAGGTATATAAACCACACAAGATGGACCAGCACAAAACTCAACAATATTCTTGTAGACTTTTGATCTCATTTTACTTTATTTGTCATTTTGGAGGGAGGTTTATATTTGTCTTTTCCTTGTTTTTTTTTTTTTTTTTTTTTTTTCCTTTCTGTGTGGACGGGCTGTTTTCTGTTGTTGCTGTTTTTTTGTTTTGTTTGTCTTTTAAAAAGAAAGAGCATGGAGCATGGAGTTGGGGAAGTGTGGGAGGATCTGGGAGAAGTTGAGGGAGGGGAAAATCACCACCAGATAATATTGTTTAAAAGATTTTTTTTTTCAATTAAAAACAAACAAACAAAACCAAAAAAAAAAAAAAAAAAAAAAAAAAAAAAAAAAAAAAAGAGAGAGAGAGAGAGAGAGAAAGAAAATGCCAGGTGATAGGTCCTCACAAACACCACCATGATTACCATAGATCAGACGCACAAAGCGAAGTCACAAGGTTTTGGAATCACCCTAAAAGTCCATTAGAAAGAAGCCGCCTGGAGTTCAAAGTCTAACACATCTAACAAGCTGCTGCTTCTTCAGCCCAGAGCTAGCTGAAGTACTTTGCTTCCAAGTTGGAACTCATGGAGAAGCAAGTCCTTAAGTGTAAGAGACATTCTAGAAGGCACATGGGAACTGAGACCTTTCCAGAGAATACCAGACTTCCAGCTCTCGCCTCTGCTCTCTAGAGGAGTTTGTGGCATAGCACTCAAATATCAATTGCCAGGTAAAGCCGCCCGGAAAGCAATATCCATCTGATTGTCTTCCCCTTGGCATGTTAGGGGCACTGTAAGAAACCTTTGCAGAAATAAAATCTGTGGCAAGTCCAGTGTAATTGCTTAGCAATGCAAAGATTTGGTGGTCCACAGGATGGTGCAAGTCAAATGATAAAACTAGCACATGTGCCATTCCACAGGACCATAGCCAATCTCATAAAATGAGCATTTCGCATAACCTTGCCCAAGGGGAAAGAACAGAATTACGATTTCCATCCTCACGACACAGGAAGGGAAGTGCCCCTGGGGGACTGATGAGTCATACTAAGGGAGAGAAGTGGATTCAGTTAGCACCCTCTGAGAATGCTGACTCCAGACGTAATAGAGAATAAAGATCTGATATGATTGACAGTGGGCAAAGAGAACCCAGAAATACAGAGGTTGTGGCATGAGGTGCTGTACAGATAAACAGGAGGCACGTGAACCGGGAGTGGAAGCCCTTGAAAGCAAAATTACATCAACTGGAGCCACTCCTGCCATTCCAAAAAATTGAGAGGCCGTGGGAGCAGTGAATAGAGTTTGAGACACGATCCTTATAGATCAAAAATAACCTACACAAAGACCTCCAGGCCTGCTAAGCTTTTTGTCCCGAATCTCCCTCTCCCCATCTCCCCAAAGCAGACTATGATCTGTCTGATTTTCATCGTTTGAGACGGGGTGGGGGTGGGGTCGGGTCTTGCTATATAGCCCACACTGCTCCCGCAGAAAATGTTCTCCTTCGGCCTCCAAAGTTATAAGGGTGAGTCGCCACGATCTGATTCCAACCCCAGTTCTCTCAACGGGTACTCCTATGCATCAGGGGCGCAGTTTTCTGCTCTCCTTGCCTCAGTTTCCCCAGTTTTGCGATGATGGTGACAAGACAGCACTTGCCCGGGAAACTGTGTTATCAGTGTGAGGAGGCAGAAGGGCCTGGGACAGGTGTGCAGTCAATACCAGTGAACAACCCTTCATTGTTCACGTGGTGCCTGTGATACCTGTGTGCTCAGATTATTGAAAAGCACCACTCTCCTCTGGCCACCCCAAGGCTGTATAGGATGCTTGGGGTGTCACTTTGATCTTGTACGTGTTGATAGTCAGCAGAAACTAATTTGCTACTGGGCTTTGCTAATTCCCATAGGCTCCAGGGTCTCACTTAGCAAAGACCTTGAGCAAAAGAAAAAAAAAAAAAAAGACACCATCTGATGTCTGTAAGTGAATCTTAATGTTTGCCAAAGTGGGCTCTGGGTCTGGGCTAAGCAACTCTGTGGGAAAGCCTGCCCCAGTCGTCAGGTAGAGTATTGCTCGACACGTTACCTTCCAGAGAAGTTGCAAGAATGGAATTTTCAGGGACCAGAAATTCACGCAGGGGGAAAAAATGAGCACATGGGCTATCTCTACAACAAACTACATTGTACACAAATGCAACCGGAGAGTGCCTGGTTGCAGAATTTTACACCTCTTAAAGAATGGGCGGGCTTCTCCACCCAGCCCTATCTGGGGGCTCATTCTTGCTCCAGAAGAATAATAGAGCAGCATCCTTTGACGATGAGAATATTACATCTATTTTTCTGCTGGGAGCTCAATAACTGTCATTTGCCATCAGGCAGCTTCAGAGAGTCATGAAATCATCCACCCGGCTTCCGGAAAGTAAACTGGCTCAGGAAATCAGTTCTGGTAGAACTCAGACAAGATCAGGCACATTCGTGTTTGTGTTCCCGTGGCCATAGGCTCTGCTGATTCTCGGCGCACTCTCGGGCAGCCCCACCCCCACCCCTGGCCATTTTATCAGTCGTAATTAATTTTGTGGCTGAGGTACCGAAAGAGATTTAAAGTGATGTTTATAAAGTGAATTAGCCTCACCTTCATCTTATTTAGAGTTCTCCACTGTGGATACGCTCGGAGTATAATGGAGAGGCAATTTATGAGAAAACTCTCCAGTGTCCTTGGTTCTGGAACCTCAAGAGGATTTATCGTTTCACTTGTGTTCCTCCTCTGGGACAAGAAGACAGACCACATGGCTCCAAAATAACAGCTTTGCCAGTTTATATTTCTTTAATTTAAAGAAAAAATCTGAAACCTTATCTTATACGCATGGGTGTTTGGCTCATTTGTATCTCCTAGATTTGCAGTTGCAGATGATTGTGAGCTACTGTGTAGGTGCTGGGAATTGAACCCTGGTCCTCTGGAAGAGCAGCCAGTGCTCTTAGCTGCTGAGCTCTCTCTAGCTGCAATGCCCTACAACTTTTTTTTCTCTTCTCTTTTTTAAGGTGAGTCAGTGATTAACACGAATGAAGCCTGGAGCTCAACCCCATTATAAAAGTAAAGAGTTTTTCTTTTAGCATGCTTTGATGAGGATCCACAGTGAGAACAGGCATGAACAGGGCGGGGCACAGCCGTCGATCACTAGTTCCTACACAGGGCTGGCATGAATGGAGTCGTAAATGTTTCCTGCTTCCAGGTATACAAAGCTGCTTACAGTTCCACAGCCAGGAACAGAGCCAGGGAAACCCCGCCTTCACTTCTATTTCTACCCCTAGCCTGCCTTTCAACCTCAAAAATTAGATACTGCCTGTGTCCCCAAACATGGCCATATTACCCTAAAATGGGCCCAATCTCATCCCACTAATTTAAAAAAGTATCTCTTCGCTTCTATGACTTTGCCACACACCATTCACCGCTTTACTGACTTCCAGGAACCATATGTTCAAAGGGGTGGTTCCCACGATGGTACTATTGGAAGTTTTGAGCAATAAAGGCAATGCGATCTTTAGGTCAGTGGTTTTTCTCACCTTACTAAGCAAGGAAATGATCAGCAAAGGCTACTATATTCAATAGTAAGAGTGAACCTCCTCTCTATACTATCATGAGGGAAAGAGAAATCCATGCCGCTTTTATGGTTTCACCCCAAACTGCAAACATTAAGGCCCCACTACACAGTAAGTCCTTCCATAAGGTGGAAAAGACAGGTTGGGAGCATGGCTCAGTTAGGAAAGTGCTTGCCATGAGTTTACCTGAGCCTGATCCCTAACTCCCATATTTTTAAAAATGGGTGTAATGGTGAATTCCTGTAATTGAAGTTCTGGAAGGGAGAGACAGGTGGCTTGCTAGCCAGCCAATCTATCCTAACCAAGCCCAGGTCCTAGAGAAAAAGACCTTTCTTATAATAATGTGCATAGCCACTAAGGAATGACAGCTGATGTTGAGCTCTGACCTCTACACACATGCATGCACACCGAAGAAAGGGAAAGGACATTAAATTATTGGGTTTGGTGCTATCCACAGTTCCAGGAACGAGTAGGGGTCTTACAGATATGAAAGTGTACATTTGAGTCAGATCTGCTCAAATATTATTCCTGACAGCCTGCCTCAACCTCTCCTTCACTGTCACTGTTCCGCTCGCTGACGTCAGATTTCCGCCGTTAGTTTCCTAAGTGTTCCTGATTGTTCAAGACAGGACATGAGCCTGGGCTTCACCGTGCTTTGTTTCTTGTGTAGGACACATCCTTGGTGCTGCCTCCTTTCTGGTTCCCCTTTAAAGGACTTCTCTCCTTTTCTTTCTCTTCTTCTTCCTCCTTCTCCTCTTCTTCCTCTTTCTCTTCCTCCTTTTCTTCCTCATTCTCTGCTTCCTTCTCCACCCTTTTTTCTCCTCCTTTTCTTCCTACTCCTCTGCTTCCTTCTCCTCCACCTTCTCTTCCTCCTCCTTTTTCTTTTCTTCCTCCTCTTCCTCTTCTTCTCTCTTCCTCTCCTCTTCTTCCTCATTTTCTGCTTCCTTCTCCTCCAGCTTCTCCTCTTCCCCCTCCTCTTTGTCTTTCTCTTCCTCCTTTCTCTTCCTTCTCCTCTTCCTCCTCCTTTTCCTTTCCTTCTTTTTCTCTTCCCCCTCCTCCTCTTCCTCCTCTTCATCTCTGGGCCATTCTCCTGTCTTCTTGCATTAGCAAACTAAGTATTTCTGGACCTCAAGTTCTATTCCTGTGGGTCTGCTTTCTTCCCAGCTAACTAATGTAGCTCTTGAGCCATTACAAACCTTTCACAGCCTCCAAAGCCTTCTTTCTGGTATCTGGACCCAGACTTCCAACAGGAATGTCTTCCATATATCCCTTAAGCTTAAAAGAATCCCAAACAAAATGGTGTACCCTCTCTTGCTACCAGCTCTTCCCCTGTCAAAGCATTCAAGCAAAGACACTCCGATGAGAGTCTTTAGCATTATTTCAGCTTTCTCATTCTTTCCCATCTCATATCCACGTTACCATCCATGTCATCGGATCAGTCCCATCTGATATGACAGCCAGGCCTTACATCTGACGCCTATTGACAATGACTGGTTTTAGTGGTTGGTTTTGTCAACTATCTAGACATATCTGGGAAAAGGAAATGTTAATTAAGAGTCCTGTCTCCATATGATTGGTCTGTGGACAAGTCTTAGGTCTTGATTAATGCTTGATGTGGACGGGCTTACCCACTGTAGGTGATGCTGTCCCTGGGCAGGAGGACCTGAGGTATATAAGAAAGAAGGCTGAGGAAGCCATGACAAGCAGGTCAGTAAGCAGTCCTCCTCCATGGCCTCTACTTTAGTTCCTAACTATCTTCAAATATGTGTGGTAATATGGAAGTGTGAGCAAAATAACCTTTCTCTTTCAGATTGCTTTTGGTTGAGGTGCCTTATCACAGCAATAGGGACCTAACTAAGACACTGGTCTTGGACTTTTCACACATAGAAGTATTTTTCCAAAGTTGTTCATTCTGAAAGAGGAGTCCCATCTCTTTATTTCTTGCTTAAACATCTTTACTGCCTCTCTTAGGAGGTAAGCATCTACTCTAGCTTTGAAGACCTTGAAAACTCATTCGCAGCTCCTCCGTCAACTTTGATCTGCCCTGCTAACTTTGGACGACTACAGTTTTCTGAATGTGCCATGGGGTTTAATAGAATCTGCCTTACAGTCTCACCACACACACACACACACACCCTGTTCTCGCCTGTTACTTTTCCTTAACAAGTTGTACTGCGCTTTTCAGATGAGCTACAAGCTGGTCATGTAATCTCAGCACTCATGAGGCAGAGGCAGTCAAGTGTAGCCTGGCTAATAGAGCTATTTACATATATGATTTCATAGTTACTGTAATATGGTTCTCACATGAAAGTCTAACCTCTATAACTTTAACCTGTTCACTTACCCATCCTTAAGGTATGTTGTTATGCGACAAGAATTTTTTTTTTAAAAAAGAGATTTATTTATCTTGATTTTATGTGCATTGGTGTTTTGCTCGAATATGTCGGTGTGAAGGTGCCAGATCCCCTGGAACTGGAGTTATAGACCGTTTCAAGCTACCATGTGGATGCCAGGAATTGAACCCAGGTCCTCTGGAAGAGCAGCTAGTGTTGTTTGTTGGCCTTCCTGCTCAGACGGGAAGGTGTACTGGAACTCAGAGGCCTAGGAACATGGCTCTGAGGGAAGAAGGTATCCATCCCAATACAAGGGTATGCTGAGACATTGGAGCCCAGAAACCACACAGCTCTGAGAGAAGTCTCCTCAGCAGAGGTGTTGCGGCTCCCAGGAAGACATCACCAGCTGCGCTGAGGAGCTGAGGAGCCTCACCCAACTCCACTTTGCTTCTTCTCTTTGCTTCTTGGCTTCTTCAGAGGAGTCACACCTGTGGCAATTCTCATAAAAGAGGTTTATTGGGAGGGTCCAGGGTGTGGAGGGACAAATCCAGGGCCTCTGCTCCAGGTTGCCGCCCGCAGGGAAGTGAGCAAGCACAACTTTTATATAGGGTTTCTTTAGGGGGGGTGGGGGATTTTCAGGGAGGGGATTTCCGGGGTGAGGACTGATGGGTTTTTGTAAGTCTTGAACTTGGGGTGCTCAGGGATTCGAGGGTTTCTATGGAAAACTCATGGATTGGTGGGTTTTCCTGTTCAGGGATTGGTGGGATCTTGTTCAGACTCTTCAACTAAGATTAGCACAATCTGGAAAGGTCCTATTGAAGGACTGGAAAGGCTGTTATGGCCCTTTGAGAGGTCTGGTGGGGGGAGGCAGCCTGACTGTTGGAGCTTCTCAGGCTGGGGCCTGGCCACCTTTATGCGTTGAGGGTTTACGGAGTCTTAAAAGTGTATAAAATAAGCTAAGTTTACAAAGGGAGCCCACGGCAGGAACTGAACACCTAACACTCTCAACTGCTGAGCCATCTCTCTGGCCCCAACAGAAATTCTCCAGGTGTTGATGACCAGTATGATCTTGCTGTAGCTGAACATTTGTGCTAGTTACAGGTGTGGCGCTATTAGGAAGTGGCGGGAACCACAGAGGAGGGGCGTGTTCGGAAGTAATTAGGTCAATAAAGGCCCAGCTCTTTAAAGAAATTGATGATATTCTCATGGAGCCCTGGACACTTCTTGAGAGAGGGATGTTAATGGATGAGCATGAAAACTCACCGAATTTTGGCTCCTTTTCTCGCTGGTGCGATCACTTCTTCTTGCGTGTTAGGATGCCATCTGCCACGTTGTGAGGTTGCCAAGGTGTCCACGGGACAGCCAGCTCCAAGCTATGGGGATTTTCATCCACTTGGCGAAGGAAATCAACTTCTTTTCTTTAAAAGCTACCCAGTTCAGGGCGCTCTGTTGTAGCACTGGAGAACTGACAGGGAAGCAGACAGAAAACAAATGGGGAAAATGAGAAACGCCAGTTTCTTGTTCTTCCGAGCGGGGTTGGCTCAGCTTTGCCCTGTGTAGGAATGAGGAGAGGCGGGACTCTAACCTAATCTGGGGGTAGTTTTTCCTGTTTTCTTACCCTTGTAGAAACTGTCTAAAGTCCATGATATCTTTTTATTGACATTTGTACGTGTGTGTGTGTGTGTGTGTGTGTGTGCGCGCGCGCACGCGCACATGCTATGGAATGTGTGTGGTGTCAGAGGACAGTTTGCAGGAATCAGTTTTTTTTTTCCTTTCACCATGTGGATTCTGGAGATTGAACTTCGTCATCTTGTTCAGCATCAAGTGCCTTTAGCTGCTGAGACATTTCACTGGCCCAAATAGTATCTTTTTAACTGAGATTCCCGCCCCCCCCCCAAACCAACTACAGTAAATCTCCACTGCTTGAAACTAAGAATATTCGCGGATGGGGAAATTAGACCCAGCAGTAGTTATAGGAAACAGCTCCCGCACGAGGAAGAAATATGGACTTGGTTATGCTTGGGGTTGAGCTGAGAAAATAATGGGGCCGTGGGTCTCACAGATCTTGTGGTTTGCATGCAGAGGGTTAGACTCCAGGGATGAGCATTTAAACGTGGGGTTAATGTCTCTTAAGTGGTAAGCTACTTAAAGTTAAAATATGTCCATTATTTGTCTCAAAACATAGTCATTGCATTTGAGACAGTCAAACTTTTTTATTTCTTACAGCCATAGGCCCTGTGCGGGAAAAGGCAGCCTCAGAGTTGGATCCTTCGTGATAATGAATTTGGGTTTCCTAGATCTCATACACAACATGCAGCATATTGATTGGAAGTCAACGCCATCAAATCCAAATCGCAATTTGGTGGACCCTGTGGGTTCTTCACAGGGCCAGGATATTCCAGCTCCCCAAATCTTCCCCGCACACCAAGGAAGCCCACCTATCCTTCCCTGGCAGGCTATTGCTAATTCTTTATTTAAGCAATACTGGGTATCATGCTTCCAACCTGTAGTCTTTTTCGACCTGTAATTAGCTCCGTAAGTAGGGTCAGGCCCCAGAATTTTCTGCAAGTTCAAGTGCTAGAGGATTATTATGTGATTAATAACATGGCTGATGGCATTGCCATTACTGAGCTGGATGTGGGTTCTCTCCACTGAAATAAACCAACTTGAAAGGTACTTATCACCAAATGTTTTCTTCTCTGCATTAATAGAAGTCATTGAAAGGAGTTGGTTTTGCATGGCTGGGCGCCATCATTGATTAACTCTCTTTACCTAAGTCATCAAATAGGATTGTTACATTAATAACTGGATTATGACATTAATAATATCATGATGGTGGGACCCAGTGAGCAAGAAATATTGGTGCCAGAATATCTTTGTAAGAGGCAGATGTACTAATTCTTCAGCCATGTTGTGGGAAGAGCAATGATGATTAGGTGCACATGGCTTGGTCCCCTAGTCATGGTGCTATGGCAGCATCCTTAGAAGGCGGGGCCTCTTGGCAGGTCTTTAGATCACTGGCAGTGAGTGGGCCCTTGAAGGGATTCATGGGACTCTAGTTTTCCCCTTTTCTTTGGTCAATGTTTTCACCTTTGCTACTTCCCAGTGGCTTTGTTCTTGGCACATTGTGATATGCCCCTTTGCCATGAGCCTGCAAAGGTATAGACTAGGCAAACACGAACTGAGACCCCAGAACCCCAAGAAATGTGAACCAAACAAACTTAACCTTTGCTTTTCATAAGGTTCTTTATCTCAGATGTCTTATTTTCCTGGTATAAAAGGAGGTTTATTGGGGAAGGGGAGAGGAATGAGGACCTGGAAAAGAGTAGAGGCAGGGGGAGGGGCAGAGACCCCAGTCAGCAGAAAGCAGTGTAAGGAACACGGTACCCTCACTCCTGTCCACCGTCACCCATACCTGGTGGGTATTTTTAAAAACAGTGACAGAAAGGTAATACCTAGATTTTATTTTCATAGGGATGTGTAGGTACTGTTGAAGGCACTGGAAGCTTCCAGGGGTTTAAGAACACTATCTCCTCTTCCAGAAGATCCGGGTTCAATTCCCATCAGCTACGTCACAACTGTCATTAGCTCCAGTTCCAGGGGATCCAACACTATCACACAAATGCAGACAAAACACCGGGCAAGGCGGGATGGTGTGGGATGGGACGGGGTAAAGAAGGTAGGAGGCTGGGGGGAAGAAGTGGGATGGGGTAGGGGAATTAAGACTCAGGGGGCTATCGGAAAGGGAAATGGGGAGGAGGACTCCCATGAGGGGATATTGGGAGGAAAAGAAGGGCTCATATTGGGTTGTAAAAGGAATAAGTAATAAATTTATTATTATTTTTTTAAAGGCAGGCTTTGAAACTGACATAGAAAACCCATGCCATCCTTCGAGGAAAAGGCAGGTCGTGAGTGGTACTCTGTTACATTAACCAAGCAGCTCGGGAGCCGGTTGCTGAGAGCTGGGAAGCTATTTAAGGCATGATGTCATGGCAAGACATCTTACATGAACTCCGAGGAAGGCCTTCTGAATGTCACTCCTCAAACCAAGCGCTAACATATTGTATTTAAAAGCACCCAGAGGAGAAAGACCCAGCAGGGGGAGAAGTGATCAGTCAGTCTTAGACCTTTTAACTCACCCTCCTCAATTCTTCAGCCATTCTCACAGAAGTGCTGTCATAACAGAGGGCAGCCATTATACATTCTACACTGTGCTGGTTTGAATGAGGATGCCTCCTCCCCCCATAGGCTGATCCATTTAAGTGTTGTCCAAAGTTAGTGGAACTGTTGGGCAAGGACTAGGAGGTGTGTTCTTGTTGGGGGAGGTGTTTCACAGGGGACGGACTTTGCAGTTTGACAAACCCAAACCATTTCCAGTGTCCCTGCTAAGTGGCTATATCTTACGTTGTGAGCTCTCAGCTACTGCTCCAGTGCCATGCTTCTGACCACGAGGTCATGGACTCTAACCTTCTGAAACCGAGTCCCTCCCCACCCCCAGAATATACTCTTTTATAAGTTGTCCTGGTAATGGTGTCTCATCACAGAAGTATACTAGCACACAGGTTAAGAAAAGTATAAATGTCTCACAAAAGATTTTTGTATTATGGAATACACCTTTCACAGGATTCTGGAAATAAGTATTTCCTAAAGCAAGCAAGCAAGCAAGCAAACAAACAAAAACCTGGCACAGCTTTCAGAGAATGAAAAGGCCAATGACACGAAGGGAGATCCAAACTCACTGGTAATTAGAGCAGAGAGAAATGAAACCCTGACTTTATATCTAGCAATAACGGAAAAACGAGAAGCCGTGACAAATGTTGGCTTCGAGGTAAAGCGAGGATATCAGCCCTTGGCTTCTGGAAGTAAGGCTGCTTTAGCCCTTCTGAAGAGCAACCGGTCACACACATACACAGACACACACAGACACACACAGACACACACAGACACACACAGACACACACACACACACACACACACACCCTTGCCACTATGTTAGCAAACTCAACAACAAACGCACGAGATAAGCAATCTCAAGGAGAGAAGGTTAAGTCGAAGGCCTCACAGTCTCTGAGGTTTCAGTCCACGGTCAACCTGCACAGTGATTTATAGCTGAAGGTGAGGCAGAGTCTCATGGTCACAGGATTCAGAAAGGGGAAAGCGCTGTTTTCGGGGCAGCCAGGAAGCAGGACTGAGGAACAAAAGAAGCGCATGAGCAGGGGAACTATATTCTCTGGCAAGGCCCCACCCCCAGATATCCCGTTCTTCAATAAAGCTCTCAATAGAGTAAGGCAGGGCTTCAACTTCTGATTCTATCAGCCTTCACGAGCACTTCAGACTGCAGCCATGTCTGAAACACACAAGCCTTTTGGGAGACTTCCTGTTTTGTATTCCTAAATATAGCAATTTGCACATATCAGTGTTCTTACCAATTTAGTCCTGGACACAGATCCTAAGCAATTTGCACAGGAATCCATAGGAAGACATGGAGGAAGATGCTCTTTGCTTCATTCCTAGTAATCAGTATTGGAGGCTGACATAGGTCAGTAATGGATTAGCCAGGCATGGCGGCACATACCTTTAATAACAGCCTAGCAGGCAGATCACTGAGTCTGAGGCCAGCCTGGTTTAGATAGTGGACCCCAGGCCGGCTCGGGCTGTGCCATGAGTCTGTCTCAAAAACAAACACCAAAACAAAATTATGGCAATGCATGAGACCCTCAAACATACAAGCACAAACAGTAGTAAGACAGACTATAAAGGTGATTGTGTAACAATCCCATTTATATAATTAAAATACATATACAGAGAAAATGACACAGACTCTGTTAAAAGCGTGTATGTGGGTGTGCGTGCATGCGTGCTTGCGTGCGAGCTTGCGCGTGTAATAAGCACATTAGGCACCATTATCATGGGCCAAATGAGGAAGAGCTGAGGCACTCGGTCTGATAAAAAAGGAAAATAAAATAATGGAACAAGAGAGTTGTACAGATAAGAGATACATTAAGAAGACATTTGAAAAATTATCTTTTTATAATAAAAAATATAAAAAAATTCCACTATGTCCACAGATACATCCTTTGTCTCGATTTCGAGGGGATATTTCAGAAATCTGTATAAAATTGATGAACTAATTCTTCCCATAAAGGGAGACAAGTTACGTGTCGGCACCCTTGCAGGTTGACTTGTGACTTATGTGTACCACATCTCTGATAAACCCTCTAGGCATTTGGCTATCACAGAATGCTCTGTTCCATCGAGGGCGTAATTAGCTTGATGTTTGTGAAGCTCCATCAAGCCTTCTGCACAGACCCATTGCACAGATGTTTAAGTACCTTCAAGCTGTGTTTTCATATGCACAGCTAATAATTAATTCCTAGCTGTGTTTCCCTTTGAATAAAGCCAAAAGTAACCCGAAGTTACAGTCAGCAGAGAGGTTTCCCTATGAAAAACACCGTTTGTTTTTAGTTTATTACAAATGGTAGAAAACAATTAAACGTGTCTACTTCCTTATAACATGCTATCTCTACTAACTGAACTTCTAACCTGACATCAATCCATTGCATACTATAACCTGTTTCTCCTGATTATTAACCTTGAGCGTGGCAACCTATAAATCATGCTTGAAACAGCTGGTGCTCAGCAGCGCCCCAAAGGTGCGTGATCACCATCACTTTATATATAACTTGGTGTGCAGACATGAAAAATTCATCGAAGAGGTTAGGATTGTAAGACTTATTGTAATGAATTTTCTCAAAAACATAGATCATGCTTAAAATAGGTGTCTGTGTATTATAATGCAGCCATTTATATCCTCCTGAATTACCTTGCCCATAGCTCAGCCATTTTCTTAAAGTCAAACATGATGAGACCTAAACAGATTTACTACTTTGCGCTGCTTGAAAGTAGAAGTTGCTGGCTCCCCCTTCCCTCCTTCCCATCCCCCCTTTTCTGTTTCCAGAGTTGACAGCTGCAGAATCCAAGGCAGCAAGTTTTGTTTTGTTTTCAAGAAATCTGTTTGGAAGCCATCCCCATCTTTGGATCGTCAGAAATGAACACATAGAAAAACCCAACAAGTATTACTTCCTTATAACTCACCAGTATGTCACACTGTCCCCCACAAGACATGCCTCCTCATGCCAACATTCTTAAGACGACGAATGTGTGGGCTGAGCACATAGCCAAGTTGGTAACGTTCTTGCTGCACAAACCCTGGGACCTGACTTTTAGATTCCCAGAATCCAGATGAAAAGCCAGGGTGTGGTGGCTGGTGCATGCCTGTATAACCCCAGCGCTGGGGAAGGACAGACAGAGGCTCTCCGGGGACTTACTGGTCATTTGCCTAGCTTAATTGTGAACATCTGTCTAATGGAAGACCCCATTTCAAAAAAGAAAGAAAGGAAGGAAGAAAGGAAGGAAGGAAGGAAGGAAGGAAGGAAGGAAGGAAGGAAGGAAGGAAGGAAGACGACTGAGAAACTAATTCCACCAGTGGTTGACCTCTGATCACAGCACATCTGTATGTATGTGTGTGTGTGTATGTGTCCTCTCCCCTTCCTCTCTCCTTTCCTTTCCCTCCTCTGTCTCTCTACCCCCACCCCCTGCCTCCAAAAAGAGAGAGGAAAAGAGAAAAATATTTGGGCAGAAAGTATCACCACCACCACCACCACCATCACCACACTCACTACCACCACCACACTCAACACCACCACACTCAACACCACCACTACCTCCACCATCACCATCCCAACTTCCATCTAAGATAAATGTCCAGAGAGGGGAGGCAGCTTGTGCAGGGAACACAACCTAGTTAGCTGCATAGGACCCAGCTACCAGAACCCACGGTAACCACAGCACAATGCTGCCCTTCTTTATGCCATGTGTCCTTCCTTACTTCCCTTTGCCAAGATGCCAAGGTTGGCCAGACTTGTAAACTGTAATAGGAATATAAATTCATAAAAGGAACACTTTATGGCCTTGCCAGGGCTGTCCTAGCAAAGCACTCTAGACTGGGTGGCTTCAACAACAGACATGTGTGTCTCTGTTATACCAGAGGCTGGAAGTCCCAGACCAAAGGGACAGCAGGGTCTCTCCTGAGAGGACCTACTCCCCAATGGGCAGATGTTTGTCTTGTTGCCCTGGTTAGAGGGCAGATCCACTAGGGCCCACCAGGATTTAATTTAGTGTGACTTACTAATTATGCTAGTAGTTGCACTCAGTGGTTGAGTTACCTGTTGACTCTGAACTAAGATTGTGTGATGTTTTCCTTCACGCAGAGACTTAACTGAATACCAGAAAACAACAGTATGGTGGCTGGACACGCCAGGCCACCACAGAATTGGGATGTGTGGGGATGGCGTGACAGTCACCTGACACAGGAACTTAGCAAGTTGGGTGGAGAGATTTTCGAGGAGCTCTGGGCCAGAGAGTCTGCCAGATGAGAATAGCCTGCCGGTGCCATGTGGGCCTTGGGTGACTGTGTCATGTGGTAGGACATCTTTTCTTCGAGTGCAGCTGTTCTCAGACACCCTGAGTGTTACCACGGAAGGCACAAGGGGCAGTGTGCCCTTTTTTTTTTTTTTTTTTAAAGGTGGAAAAGCTACATAGGAAACCATCTGATTGGAAACACACAGGTACAGGCGTTTATACCCCAGTTCTTTGTATTAAGTGTTCTAGTCCCCCTGGCTCCTACACCCTCACTATCAGATGGTCAACTGTTGAAAACAGAAAAGCCTTTGCCATTGTGCCCCTTTATTTATGTATTCATTTTTTTTTACATTTATTTATTTTGTATATATGGGGTGGCGGATGCATGGGACACATTGAGCCTATGGGGGCCAGAGGGTAACTTCCAGAATTTGTTTTCTAGTAGCATAAGGGTTCTGGGGAACTCAGACTGACTGGCAGCCAACACCCTGACCAGCTGACCATTTTAAACTGGGTTTTGGAGTCAGACACAGTGACATACTACTACCCTAATACTTGGCAGGTGAGGTGGGGAAAGGGCAGGCTTGGGCACACGTGTATGGAGATCCCATCTTAAAAATAACAAATCAGTAAAATAACTGAGCTTGGGAAACCAAGTCAGCGCCTGGTGGCAGATGTCTGGGCACATACTACATCCATTGTCTCTCCTGGAGTTCATAACCAATCATCCCCACACACTGCCTCCAAATCCAGGGCACCCAGAGGTATTTTGCCCTGACTGGGAAAAGGTCTGGCATTCAGGCAAACAGTGATGCAGAAAAAGGGACGTTAGATTTTTAAATGAGAAGGCAGAAACTCAGCGTGGCCAAGCGGCAGGCACTTAGTACGGAACAGATTCTCTTTCCTCACCTCAGCTCTCCCACACAAGGAAGGCTAAGGGCAGCTCCCTGGAGCCTATTCTATTTTGTTTTGGTTCTGCTTTCATACTGAAAGGCGAGTGGGAACAGGAGCCCTGCCCCGAGCATGCCAGGGCAGAGGGCGTGGTGACGTGGGTGCCAGTTGCCATCTGGCAGGAGCAGGCACACCTTGGGCATCTAGGAACCTGTGTTAGCTTGGCAGGGCCACCATGCAGGTCCTGTGGCAGCTGCCAGAAGCCAGGCTGGTAAGAAAGGTCTTGTTTGTGTCTTGCGGGTCTGAGTACTGCGGAAGAGACTACAGCCTTATTAGATTGCCCGATTTTTCTCCCAGCCTCGGCGAGTGAGAAATACTGTTCATTCTACCCAAAACAAACACGCACTCACAAAGCACTGGACGAACACAATGGGGACAGAGTGCCCCTCGGTACTGTCGCCACACAGGGACAGTAGTCACAATAGCAGACATTGTATGTGCTTCGTGTCAGAGTGCCAAGTGGAGCTAAGCATAAGCCCATTCAGTGTTTGCAGGAGGCTGCCATGCAGGGTGCTTCTTCTACTCCCCACGTTGGGCAGGAGAAAGGAGGTGCGCTCAAGGCTCAATGACACAATAGAGACTGGCATCTTCTGCACAGGACACGCATTTGGGAGGGGGAAGAAGACGGTTTGGCATGGTTTTCCTTCTTCAGGGACTGACCTTGCCTCTGTTTTCCACTTGCACAATGTTCTTGAAAGCAACCTCTGCCATCTCTAAGGCCCCTTTGCCAGCTTACTTAGTTAATAATCATTATTATTAATTTTAATTATTATACACTTACGAGTCGTGATTTACAATGTAACTTATGTTTATGAATATAAATGTATTTACATAACTATATGTGTAAATTATAATTTATATGGTAATAATAAATCGTAATTTTGAGACAGATGTAGCACAGGTTTATCTGGATGTGCATTCCTCCTGTCTGAGCCTCCTAAGTGCTGGGATTACCAGCACAGGCCTCCATGCCTGCCTCATCTTCTCTGATTGTTGCTCTCAGAGAGGCCACAGGCACCTTGAAGACCAGACAAATGTAGGAGCCTTTTGCGGTAAATATAAAAACACGCAACTGTGCCTCTGAGGTCAAGGAATCTGGAACCACTCACTCTAAATTTATGTAGAAAGCCTGGTTTTCTGTGCGACGTTTCAAAGTTCAGGATGCCAATCATCTGTCACTCACACATCAGTGTACGTTTGTAGGATGCCCACTTCCTTACAGTAATAACATAGATAGGACGATAACAGAAAAGAACCCATTAGTGGGAGTAAGCATATATTGTGTAAAGTTCTAGCCATTTTTCTTTCTTTCTTTCTTTCTTTCTTTCTTTTTTTTTTTTTTTTTTTGCATGTTTGGTGCTGAGGATTGACTCCTGGAGCTCATGGGCTCCTACCACACACAGTGTACTACTGAGATACATCCTTGCCCTATTTTATGTTGTTTAAAAGCCTTCCTATCACACTACAAATGCACACAAGGTTCCAGCTAGCTAACCTTCTCCCCTGCTGTGCTAAGAAAACACCTTTTGTGCAGCCTTGGCCCTTCCTCACGCTGATTCCCATCACAGCAGGTCGCCTGTCTTTCAGGATAGGTATCAGCTCTGTGCCCTGGGAACACTTCAATTGTATCTCCCCAGTGTTCCACCCCCACTTTCTCTTGTGGCACTTTGAAACTCATCATCAGATGATGATCAGTGCCAGTTCAGACACAATCCTTAGAGAGTCCTATTTCTAACCCACACACTGCATCACAAGGAAGGTAAGAACGTAATTCGTTTGCTTTTCCCTGGTGAACAAATGGGAGAGAGTGCTCTGAGATGGGCAAAGTTCTGGTTCCCACTGTGTGTAGGAGGAGGCCCTGGTTGGTTCTAAGGTAGTGGGAAGAAATATATATGGTTTAGTTTTAGGACCAGCTTTTGAGCCTACCACTAACCTTGAGAAAAACTGAACCCTGGGAATTTTTTTTTAGTCTTGAAAGTAATGAGTATCTTGCCTTCTCTCAAAGCTTCAAGTTGACACAGTACGTGTACACATGGCCTCAAACCTCTATCAGCAGGCAGACAAGGGTTGGGTAGTTAGCCAACTCAATGATACCCTGAGATCCATGCGACTAAACTACATTCCTTTTCCTCATTGCCCATTTCCCAACTCTAGTTGCACGGTAAATATTTGGCAATCAACCACCCCCCAAAAGGGTAAAGAATACTTTTGGAAAAAAGTTCTCTCACTAAATACAGAGAAAATCTTTAGGATTTGTATTCCTAAAGAGCCTTAAATATATGAAGACCCAAAGCAAAACCAGAAATTTAAAAGGAGGCATTTCATTCACCAAGCAAGTGTCTGGTTTTCTAGAATTGGCTAGTGGTGTCATTCTCGGGCCATAGATGACACATATAACCATGGTAACAGTAGATAGGTTGGTGTGTAGGTCACTTAACTGAAGTTTTGGGTATTTTTACATTTAGTGGTGGTCGTTTTTTTTTTTAATCCCAATAAATTTAGGACCCAAGATGAGCTCACCTTACAGCAAGCTCAGTGAGGTCAAACTGTAAGAGGCTAACACAAACCATGAACCCACGAATCTACCCTCACATCTCTCTGGGCTCAGAAACTTCTTAATAATTCAATACACTTAGCTATGACTAACAACCACCAAGCTAGGGTCATTTGTGTCTGTAACAGCTATTAAGACAGTGTGTTTGCCTAACCTTCAAGTTCTGGTGGGCTTCAGTTACTCCCTGGGTGTAGGGAGAGAGGCATTTGGCATGGCATCATTGCTAGATAAATGTGTCACATTCATGAACATTCTAACATGTGGGGATGTGTCCAGTGTCCTGTGTCTTTATAATTGTCCATGAGTTCTTACCCTTTACAACTTAGGTGTGCCAAGCTAGCCAGTAGAGTTGTTAAATGGCTTTGCGAAACTTCCTGGTAATGTGTTTGTGACATTACTTCCTCCCACAGCACTCATCATGGTAACTGGGGTACAGGAGCGTGGGGGAGGGGGAAATAGAGTGGGGTCTTTGGCCATGGGTACATTTGAGCTGCAAATGTTAGGGAGAAAGCAGTGGTCAGCAAGGCCAGCTTTCTTCCAATACGAAGCCCACACCTCAATCCTTTTGGAAAGTCGCTGATGGCGCCTCTGGCCTGTTATAAGTCACACTAGGAAATAATTAAAGCTAGGCATGGTAGAACACACCTGTGACCCCAGCCCTCGGGCAGGTGAACTGAGAGCAGTACCTGGTGAGATGGTCTCAGAAAAACAAAACACAACAAGAACACAGAAAACATAGGAGGGGCATATAACATCAACATAAATTATTCTCTGCCGTGACTCAGGTTTTGAGGTTAAGGCTGTTGTGTTTTATAAAAAGGAGCCAAGGATATATTTTGTAGAGCCAGATATGGTGATGGGGGAGGGGTGCCTTGGTGGGCCCATGCTGAGACATAACTTTCCCCTGAGGTACCAGCCACATGAAGGGTATAGAGTTGAGTTTATTTAGGAACATGAGAAGAGGAGTTGAGAGGGAGTAGAAGACAGAGAAAGATGGAAGGTAGGCAGGCAGGCAGACAGACAAACAACAGAAGAGTCTAGCCAGAAACATGCAGAGAGAGGGGGAGGGGGAAAGGTTGAGAAGGAGAAAGAGTCAGAGAGAGAAAAGATAGAGAGAGTAGGATCCTTGTTGGCATTCCTTCTATGCTCCACCCAGGTAGGCCTGGCTTGCTGTAAAAGGGGCTGTGTGGCCTTTTTATAACATGAGGGCCTACCAGGCTGTTGCCAGGTGGGTGGAGCATAGAGGAATGCTAACAATGATTTTCAATTAAATACATAATTAAAAATACATTGGATTTAGATGGTATATGTGTGTATGTTGGCATATGCAGAGGTCAGAGGGTAACTTCCAGGAGTTGGTTCTCTCTTTGTACCAGTGTGTCCAGAAGATTGACCTCCAGGAGCCAGGCTTAGCAGCATCTTTACTCACTGACCAATCCTAAGAACCTTACCAAGATTTTAACAGAAAAAGTGACACTGACAAACCCCTTATATAAGCGTTTTGATGGGGGATGTTTTGGAATAAAAGACAGGTCTCAGCTTAGATTGTATTCTTCCTCCACTGGCCCTGAATTCCTATGGTCTACAGAGTCCTTTACTCAAAGTGGTTGAAGGGCAGGGAGTCCAAGCCAACTGCTTTGTTACTGAGCTCTTTTGACAGCGTTCTTCTGTTTGATGGCTCAGACCACACTGGATTTACACAGAGAAGGACAGAAAATGTTCATACCTTTAGATTTTGGAGAGTAAGGGGCAGAAGACTTTAAGGATGGTTTTACAGAATAACCCCTTTGGGTTACTCTGAGTTGATATAGCTGCCCCCCAGAAAGATGAAGCAATAGAAACTGGGACAGAACAAGTCCATGGTCAGAGGCAATGGCTGCCCCCACTTTTCAGACCTCTCATAAGAGGGAAAACACCATGGAGTTGCCTTGGAGGATCCAACCCTAGCAGAGGAAACTACAGCTTTGTAAACCACATGAGAGCTACAACCGCCCAGAAAAAGCCATTTGGAAGACAGGAAGATACACCATTGTGGTGGGATGGCCCTATTTCTCATGCAAAGGGATAGTAGCAACAGGTGCCTAACTGGCTGGGTGTGGTTAGCTCATAAGTACATAGTAACCACAACAACAAAAGAGAGAGGGAGGGAGAGAGAGGGAAAGGGAGAGAGAGAGGGAGGGAGGGAAAGAGAGAGAGTGGGTGAAATCTACAGAGCTTACTGCCTCCAAGGGAGGCATGGTGGGACATTCTGAACAGGAATTCATGCCACTGTAGGATGCCTTATGCCTTCCCTTCAAACCACTAAAATGCATAGCTTGCTTGTTTCCAGCCACCCAGCCCACATCCCATTGGAAGTTTAGAAGGAACACCGACAGAAGCAAGGCAGTTTTGAGTTGCACAGGGTCACCTGGCTCCCGTCAGGCAGTGAGAAGGATCACGTTTCTTGGGTAATTTTGAAATTAAGCTTTCAGATCAAACTGTGGAGGTGGTGAAAAGGCAGTGGAGGAGGTCACCTGGACTGAAGCCTATGTGACATTCTGAATAGGCACTTCTGCTTTATACACTAGAACCCTCGCTAAGATGTTGCTTTGCAACAACTCCAAATCCACCAGGATAGATTGCTCTCTGGGCCAGAAAGGCCACAGGAAAAAGACTGTTCATGGAAGCTCAGGCTGCAGAGAGGCTCGGCTGTAGTTCAGCGGCATGCCCGTGAGCACGCAGAGATAGAACTCTGCTTCCTTTGCTCTCGTGATGGAAGTCCCAATCTGCTCGGGAGCCAGACAAATCATGCATCACTCTAAACAAAAAGATGTCAGAAATGAACATACCTGATGTCACTGTCCTGTTCCAGTCTGTTTAAACTACACAGTAAAATCACTTAGGAAATCAAATTAAAATCCAGCTTTATGTAGGAAGATCCAAAGTTAGATCTTACTACAGACCCTTTGGGAAGAGTTGATGCAACAAAATTTAATACTCCAATGACCATCTTCAGCATCACTGAATATTCCCAAGTAGGTGACTCGGCTACTAAAAAAGTGATGAATGTGTCACCAGGAAGGAGTCTAAGTTAGACTGGATTCCAGAAGCAGTTTTCAATTTAGTTTAGTATGTCTATAAAACTGTGGTAAATCTTACCTGAGCTAAGAAAACATATAAAAAAAAATATAAACCTTGTCAAGAGACACGGTGAATGAATGAGACCTCACCTAACTCTCAAGTGCCTGTCAGAAGATGCTGACGTCATTCTGCTTCCCAGTTTAATGTCCCTGTGCACGAGGCACTCACTGCAGATATATCATCTCTGAAAAGCTGCACGTTCTCACTTTGTTACCAGGGTGGGTTGGTTTTCTGGGAGGGGCCTCTCCCTTCACAGAGGTGAAGAGGAGGGAGGGATAGGAACCATGTGAGGGGAACACTGGGAAGAAGAGGGCTTCAATCAGGTGTCAAGTGAATAATGATAAAATAAAGAATTAAATTCTGAACTTAAAAATAATTTTCACTGTATTGTGAAAAAAAATATATATATTTCAATTTCCAATCTTTTTAAAAACCACTAATTGTGGTATTATGGGAAAAAACCAAAACACCATAGAAAATATTCTTTATCTGTTGGTTTTACTTCTGGGTGTATTCTTCAAGTGATAATAGTCCTGAAGAGTTCATTGAAATCATTCATTGAGCTGTTTATTTAAACAGGTTTTTGACTCTAAAATATTTTCCAAGCCCACTACTGCTAGACCTACCCCCCAGCTGGAATTCCTCACTCCCTTTTGCAAGCCCTCATTTTTGGGCTACTGCCATGTTGACCCTTTAAAGGCCTAAATCTCTCCCTTTCCTGGCTGGAGCCTTCCAATGACTTTCTTTAGTGCTTAGATGAGGCCCAATCTCCCGCCAGAACCATCCAGACTCTATATGATATAACCTCACTTCCCAAGTCTCCTGGACAGACATGTTAATATTCCTTCTCACCCCCTAGCAATCCCAGCTTAAGGTCTTTGGTTCTTTTTTTCTCTCGGGAGGTCCTGCAGCCATGCCTGCCTACGGTTCCTCAAAGTGCAGGTGGGTTTGGCCGGTCCCTCTGGGGTCCTTCGCCTTTACCAGTCTGTTGTCTCATTAACCAGTCTTCTTTGCTCTGCCAAACCCCGAGCCCACCAGTCCTTACAAGGTAAGAAGTACAACAGCAGGGGTCCAGCCTGTTATTCCTTTCTCTAACTCCAGCACCAGTGACTGCTTCCTTGTGAAGCACAGTGGTTAAGGGCTTGGTTCCAACTGCAGACCCTACCAGGATCAAGTTCATCTTTTCAAAGACTTGGTTTCTTTATACAGTAGAAGTACTTGTGTGTGTTTGGGGGGTTGGGGGGGGCAACACAAACTCAAATGTAACACACAAACAAAATTTTCCAGTTTCCAGATCTAATTTTCCAGGCTTCCCTTTCCTGTGCAATTGTACACACCCATGACCCCAGCATTGGGGAGGCAGAGGCAGGAAAGTGGATATA
The DNA here is from genome assembly GCF_963924665.1 of Micromys minutus. Taxonomy (NCBI): domain Eukaryota; kingdom Metazoa; phylum Chordata; class Mammalia; order Rodentia; family Muridae; genus Micromys; species Micromys minutus. Next base: position 14,073,533 of record NC_137961.1, on the reverse strand, counting down.
CAGCCTGCCTGGGCCGCATGGAGACCTTGCCTCAAAAGAGACTTAAAAAAAAAAAAGCTTTGCTCAAGTTTCAGCCTCAACTATACTATGCAGTTATGAAGAGGAATATGTAAAACAGTAACTCCAAAACTTTGGATTGTCCCGATATTATTATCATTATTTTTGAAACCCAGTGCAGTCCTTCAGGGGGGCCTGGTGGGCCACGGTTCAGATCAGTCTCCAAAGCGCAGTGTGAGCCTCTTACTTACCGTCTCTCTGCCTCCCTCGCCGAACCAAGCATCGAGGCAGCAACAGTCCTGGTGCTTCGTTTGCAGCACAGGAAACATTGTTTAACATGAGACTGAATTGTAAATATATATATATATATATATATATATATATATATATATATATATATATATATATATATATAACAGATTCAAGGTGGATCTAGACTTCTTTCCAGGGAAAGAAAGCAAACACGTATTTTCCAATGTGGAAATCTGAATGACTTTGTGTAACACCTAAATAAATAAATAAATAAATAAATAAATAAATAAATAAATAAATAAAAAAGGGTGCTGATGTCTAAGTTCAGAGTTCTTACTGCTGCCAAGCAACAGACACCTCTCTGCCCTGAAGATCACCATCCCTCTCGACATTCAGTGCTGACAGGCAGAGTCATGCTCGACCCTGCTCACAGAAGCTGACAAGGAACTTTCTAGTAAATAAAGAATTTTAGGACTGGAACCTCTCATAATGCATTTTATTAGGCCAGCTCTCCCTACTTAAGTTTTTCAGTTAAACATTTAAGGTCTCTGCTTCGTGCAGATCTGGACTGACCCCCACGGTCAGAGGATGCCATTTCAGAAGGCATGCTAAGGCACTTGCTTACCGAGCACAGGCTGGTTAACCTTCAAGATTTAGCCACTCTGGTAGCTTCAAGTTGCTCCTCCTCTTCCAGTCACATGGGCGCATTGTCGTTTTGGATACACAAGTCAGCTGGAGTCTCACTGTCCAACAGGAATTTAGATAGACTGGCCTGTCCCGTGTAGAGAATAACCTGTGTGTGTACTGGTGTGTAAAGGTGTAGGAAGGTGTAAGACATGTACATCCCCATCCATACCGCCCCTTTTTTGAGATGGAATAGGCTTTGCTCAAGTGACATAGAAAACAGGTCTTATCATTGAAATCTAATTGTAAAAAACAATGGGTTTAAGAATCTAGTAGCCCTTGAGAGTGGGTGAATGCATGCACACGCATACACACACACACACATACACACACACACGCACACGCGAACAAAGTGGGTCTGTTTTAGTTAGTGGGTCTTTCCACACACTGGCTCCTGGTCTCAAGCTCTGGTCGGCAGGACACCAGAATGCCTTTGTGTCCCTTGCTGACACTACGACATTGTGTTTTTCTTCCATTATCCAAGGATAAATGACCTAGATAGTGTGCCTATTAAAGCCTCATTTTTCTTCTGCCCCTTTGTCTACTGTGTACCCCATTATCACAGGCTGCACACATTTCCAGGATTCCTACTCTCAGATGCCCTTTCAGGGGAGCAATAAGAGGTTTGTGTGTGTGTCTACTGAGATATCTGGTGTGGAATTACACAAAGGTGGTAATTCAAGGTTTTCCTCTCCATCTGGTCCTGAAGACGGCCAGTGTAGGTGACTAGCAGCTAATCTAGCATAAGAGGACATAGCAAGCAAAGCATGAAAGCCAGAAGGCTGTATGTGCAGCTATTGTGAATAATAAAAAAACAAAACAAAAGTGAACACCAGCTCCCCTACACATTGCATTCTATAACTACATCTCTGCATATCATGGGTCACTTTTATTAAAAGCATCATTACTACAGTTGGCAGAAATTTACATTTTATCTTACATGATAGCAGTTTTCAGAGAAAAAAAAACAAAAGGACATCACAACAAAGAAAAACATTTACAAAGTCCTGTCTGTAAACTTCAAGGCTAGTTTAGAGCTGAGGTAATGCTGTTTTAGCTTTGTGGCTAAAGTAACAAAGTCCTTTAATTTAAAAACAAACAAAAAAAAAAAGGTACCTGATTCTTACTTCTCAGTCTTCTACTTACTCTTCTCTTTATTTTGTTTATACCAGTGCATTACAAGACCACAAGCCAATGGGACTGCAGTTGTCTGGCAAGAACCCTCCCAGAAGGTTAATTCTCCAAAGGGACCCTTCACATTCAACAGCTGCCTTATTATTGCTGTGCCTCGGGGAAAGAGGCATTCACACTAACGTGGAGATTGTCAGAGTGTATGGATGTGTGTATGCAAAAAAAATGTGGGAACCCCCATAAAGTCTGAAAGGGAGACGAATGAGCAAGGTATGATATGTATGGTGGATTTCATCTTGACCTTCACAGCAAAAAAAAAAAAAAAAAAAAAAAAAAAAAAAAAAAAAAAAAATTAAAATTAAAAAATTAAATATATAACTTCATACTTCCTCTGAGCAGCACGTCCTTCCACTAGTGCCGCTGTTACAAATTGCTCTTTAGTATAATACCAGTGGTACCCAAAGAAAGAAGCAGAGCATTACGTAAGTTTCCTTAAAAAGACATGATCACCTCTCAAATTTCATCCTTCCTAGGGATAATAAATAATGCACTGCACAATACTTAATGACCAAGATACCTTCGGACACACCTGCATAACATGACTTGGACTTTTTTTTTTCCTTTTCTTTTTTTTTTTTCTTTTCTTTCTTTCTTTCTTTTTCTCTTTCTTTCTTTCTTTCTTTCTTTTTTTTTTTTTTTGCTACACTATGTTACAGAACAGCTTATAAAACTAGGTATGAACATTAACTGTGAGTGTAAACAGTAGGACTACCACCTGTCAACAGTTTTCAACACTTTCAGTGGGACTGCTGCCGCTACTCGTCATTTCGGTTGTTTTCTAGCTCGTCCCCGCCTTCGAGGGAGTCCAGCTCTTCACCCTGTGCAACCTCGTCTTCCAAGATGGAGGACGCTACAGTCTTGTCCAGGTTCTCCTCGGCATCGCTGCCTTCCAGGGTCTCTCCGTCTTTACAGGGGCCTCCCTCGGCCTTGTCAGCAGCCTTCTCTTCGCTGGCACCCACGGCGTTCTGGAGTCCCGCCAGTGCTGGGAAGCCAGGCAGTGTCAATCCCCCCAGTCCTGGAGGTAGAAACATGGATGGGTAGAAGAGGCCTGGGGCCATGGTGGACAGGAGGAAGGGGTTGAAGGCCAGCGGGTTGGAGGGCAATGCGGCCGGGGCAGTAGCAGCACCAACAGATCCGTTCGCAGAGTCAGCAGCCGAGACGGCGTCTGTGCTTTTCTCCGAGTCTCGGTTCTCGTCTTCGTGGTCGTTTCCTTTCTCCTCGGCTTTCGAAGGGCCGTCCTCTGGCTCTCCTTGGCTCGAAGCAGTAGTGGTGTTTCCAGCAGCAGCTGAGAGCGGGCTGTTGAGCAGCCCGCCCAGGCCGAACACGTTGGGCAGGCCCGCCATCCCTGGCAGCATCAGGGGCAGCACGGCGGCGGGGCTCTTCGCGTCGCCTCCGGCGGTGGCAGCTGTGGCCAGTCCTGGAGGGAAGCCCATGAGCCCTGCCAGCTGGAGGGACTGCAGGTTCTGGAGATTCTGAAGGCTTGTCAGGTCCATCCCAGCAAACAGGCTGTTCACCAGCAGAGGGTTGATCCCTGACGTGGAGGCCACGGCGGCAGCCGCAGCGGCTGCTCGGGCGATTTCGCTCTTGGGCCTCCGTCCCCTCCTGCTGGCTCCTTCTCCCCGCACCACAGGTCCAGTGAGGAGCCGGTCAAACATTGACTCGGGAACAAAACCCTGGAGGACAGGGGGAAGCAGACAAGAGCTGTAGAGGCCGGTTAGAGTACTCACTGCCAGGGTGGGCTGTTTCCAGCTCCACACCACATTCTCAACAGTGCAAGCCATTGCTTCTAAATGCTGAAGGTGAGAGCCGGGGCAAACACAGGTTCTCTTTTCTTGCCAAGTTGCAGGAAACAACAAAAACTGTTCAAGGCTACGCTGCCACTGAAGTGAATGCCAAGGTATCGGCACCCATAACTTAAGGATCAACACACCAGACTGTGGCTGATTGACTGGCGTCATCGGTACGTGATGAACACGTGTGCAACGCAAGTAGCACGCACAAACAACCTTTCATTGGTCAATGAATTGCAGAACAAATATGCCAACTTTGAAAGGGTTTGTACGGAAGAAAAAGGATAAAGTAACATCACAAAAGACATTCTATACACTGTGCTTTCTAGATATTTCAAATATAGGTAAGAATAAGGAAAAAATTGTTAACAGGGTAGAAAAACTGAATAAGTTAAGCTCACACGTGTAACCGCCCCCCTCCCAACCTCGAGAGGCTACACCAAAACCTGCATGTAAACATTTATAACAGTTCCACTAATAATTTAACAAACGTGAAAAACCCCAGCAGCCTGCGTGTCATGGGTGTCTGAGCACGGATTCACATGCTGTACAGCAGACCCCGATACATACTCCATTCCAGTGTTTTCCAGAAAACACTCAGTGGAAGCCACAGAGTCTTGGGTTATGTAGTTCCTACTTCAAACCATGAGGAATGGAGACTAGACAGGAGTAGTCAGGGCTACAGGGGTGGAATCAGAGGTACAGGGACCTCAGAGAGGAGATTAGGTAGGTACCGGTTCACAAAACTGGGTCCCATCACATGGCTAGAGGCAATTTTATTGTACTATTTAAACAAGCGAAAACAATAAGCAAGCCACTAAAAGTTGCCTTGAAAGAAACTAATAATGATGCAATTTTACGCAGAGTTGCTATGTCTATTTTAAGATGACATCGTGGCTAACAATCTTCATGTTTCCCGTCCAGCACAAGGTCTATCTCGAAGATGCTGTAAAATCAGTTGCCCTGGAGCAAGTCCACCTCCAGGGCTGGGAGTGGGTATGCCCCCACACAGTATTTTTAAATCAGAGCTGATACAGCTCACCCCCAGTTAATGATGTGTGTGTAAAAAAATACAACTCACTGATTATGTAAGAAAATGATGCGTTTTAAGCTAGGATTAAGTGGCAACTAGATAAGTGCTAGCCAATGGGACAATACGCACTCAGGCACACGGTTTTTATGTGGACCTCTTCGGTGTACTTACAGACTGCTTGACTATATCGGTCCAGTCTGGAGCGACAGCAAACTCAGGGTTCTCCTCCAGCCACCTGGGCAGGTCCTTCATCGGAGGGGCCATGGCTCCACCCATCTGGGAAGATGCATGTGGTGAACCTCTGAACACCATGGAGGTTTCTCTCCCCTCTCCCCTCATCTCCCTCTTTCCCGGTCCACAGGAACACGCACAGGTTCTAGAAGGAATCCGATTCTTAGTCCTCACCAGTGCCTTCCCCAGCACCTACCTTCTTCCCATTTCGTTTGTTAACAACGGGAACTCTTTCTTCTCCCGTCAAAGTGTTTATATCCAATTTATTAGGATTCCGACACCTATGTCGTTTCTGTTTCGGTTTCTGAAACGGGGAAAAGAGCACGTCTGCATTCTTCTGCAAAAGAAAAGGACATACTTAATGAGGCTGTGTTTAGTACTGGGCCCTTCCTATGAATGCCTGAGTGCTGTGAAGTTTTAACAACCATTTACATGTAACAGTAACTATACTTTTCTGAGAAAGGATCTCCCTGACTTGTGTATCCAACAGGTACTCTGAGACTTGAAATTTTGTAAGATTTATTTAGCTTCTGTGTATGACTGTTTTGCCTGTGTGTATGTATGTATGTATGTATGTATGTATGTATGTATGTATGTATGTATGTGTGTATGTGTGTATGTGTATGTGCTTGGTGTCCTCGGAGGTCAGGAGAGCATCTGCTCTTCTGGGACTTGAGTTATAAATGGATGCTGGGTACCACATTCAGGTCTTCAAGAGTAAGAGTGCTCTTAACCAATGAGCCAACTCTATAGTTGTCTGACAACCTCCTTAAGTGAGACTTTCATTTAAAGTTTTTGAGAAGGGTTAGAGGTGTGAGCACCTGCACACAGCATCTGTGAGCACCTGGGTTCAGTCCCTGGTAGCAAGAACAAAAGGGGAGGAGGGTGTCTTCAAATATCTATGCAAATCCAAGTATTTGAAGAGGCTTTATACAATACCTTTATTTATTTCTAGTCAGTGACATAAATGAACCCAGCGGTGACATCCTACATGACTCCATGACAGTTTTGTCTTTGAGGTGTTGTGAGTGGGAGGCTGAAAGGAAGCTGTTAGTAGCAAGAGAGGAGATGGTCCAGACTCTTTGAAAAAGCACAAAGTGTCTAAAAAATATTAATCACAAAAGCATAGGAAGAGATCCGTGTTGCCAGCTAGAAAGTGGTCTATAGGGCACACCACATGGAGATAATGACGGGTATTTAGTATAACACACAAGGGCTAGGTGCTTAAAAGAAATCACTGGAGACAAGAGCTTTATAGCTCTGGCCGGGTCAAGCTTTGTCTGGAGACCAAAAAAATGCACTCAAGACTGTCCCCACAAAGCCTAGACACGTGGGAGCTATACCATGTGAGGGAAGCATGCTGGAGAAGGAGAAAATGAGTAACAGTGAGGGTGTCCTTCAGTAGGACAGCCTGCAACCAGTTTCCTTCATGTCCAAGTCACAGCAGAAATCTGGTGCAGGTAGCAGTCAAGAACCGGCTCAGATAAGAAGCAATTGGGCAGACCCCGTGAGGCTTCACAAGCCCCGGCTCCGAAGTACTTACTGGTACATAACTCGGCATATCAACAGCATAGGTAGGGTGCAGCTTCAGCCAGTCAACCAAGTCCTTGTTTTTAGGAGCCTCTTCTCCCACCAGCCTAGTCCCATCTTCAAGGTTTATCACAGGGATCCGGGTGTCGGGGTCCAGCTGTCCAGGAGAAGGAATGTTTCTTAACGGTGGGGTCTCTATATCTTCTTCAAAAGCTTTGGTCACCTCAGCATCCTCCTGCAGGAAGCAGACAGTGATCACAATTGTTGCATGAGAAGATTCTGAGAATGCTCTACTCGAGGAAGATACTGCTCCAGCCCAAAGATCTTTCATCAAAAAGGGAGATGCTGTTGGAAACAATGCCCGTTTTAGGATGACTTTCAGAATAGATGACACTTCTAGACTCCTTCCCAGGGTTTCTTCTGTAGGAAACTCAAGCGTAGAGGACCAAGTAAGCGACTATGACTACTCCGCCATGCTACGCGGATCCCTGAGTACTGTTCCAACAAACACCAGTTTATTCCTGGCACTCAGACAGCAGTACAACACTGTTGGGACAGCACCATTTTATACTAGGCAGGCGTGGAAACACCAGAAATTCACACCCCACCTTTACCCTGCTGCTGGTCCTTAAATGCTATGCTTCCAACATTCCAACATCCACTTCTCCATCCCCAGGGCTTTCTAAAATGCAGTAGCCTCCACCTGGTTCAGACGCTGCCATTAAGTCACTCCCTGAGTTGGGCTCCCCGATAGCTTCAGGACACCCCCACGTTATTAGCTTGGCACTCCAGGCTTTCCACAACCTGCATCTTACGTCATCCCCATGTCCATATCCTCATGACTTCAAACTCCACAGCAAACAAGTCCGGGTCTCAAAGCCAGACAAGAGGCACTCTCTCGCCCCAATACTTCTGCTCCAACAAGGTCTCTGACATTTAGTGACAGATAACAACCTTTAGGGAAATTAACTTATGGGTTCCCCAGCCTTCTCGCCTCCACTCCTTGGGAGCAGTGTGCCCATGCCTCGAGGCCAGCACACACTATGATAACTAAGTATATGATACACCACTGAAGTCGGGTCCTCTCGTCCAAAACACCTAAAACTAGGATGCATTTCCAATTTTGCTCTTTCCCAGTATTTGTACATACTCTGTCAGACATACTGGGGCTGAGATTCATGTTTAAACATGAATTCATTTTACATATACACATCTTCACCACATAGCCTTAAGCAGTTTTTATGTAATATTTTAGTGTAACTGTTTTAATTTTTAATTTATTGTATGCATGGATGCATGATTCATGTGTGTGTGTGTGCGCGTGCATGCGTGCAAATGTGCACATGTATGTTTCATGATGTATGTGGAGGCCAAAGGACGGCTTTAAAGGGTTGCTTCTCTTCTTCCACCTTCATGCACTTCCAGTCTAGGATCAAAATGACATCACCAGTCTTGGGTGGTTTTACGAACTGAGTCATTTCGCCTGCTCTGCAGCTATGTTCACACTGTGACCCTTCAGGTGGAGTCAACTGTGGGATTTTCTAGATATTGGTTGGTGCCCAAAAGTTTCAGAATTTAGAGCACTTTGAACGTTTTGATTGGGGAATACTCAAAAGTATTCTTTTGGTCACCTCATCCCAACACTGACTTCCTACACGTCTGTCAAATTGGGACTTTATTCTTCAAATCCCTGTGCCTGGCACAGAAAACATGGTCACCACTGATGATGTCAATGAAGGTACCGTCCTCCCTCAAGAGAGCAGTGGGGGCTGGAATGGGGAGATAAGGCCATGTTCAGCACACCTCACTCTCCGCTGTTGATAAGCATGGCTTTGCCAGCTCAGCACTTCCTGTGTATTATTCACACACAAACCAGTCTCAATAACTGAGGAGACCTCCAATTCACAACACCTAACAGTTAAAAAAAAAAAAAGGACCTAAAAAATACATCTCCTAACATCTACTAGGAGTTCCTGATAGGCAGTGTTGGTACACACCTTTAATCCCGGCACTGGGGAAGCAGAGGCAGGAGGATCTCTGAGTTCTAGGCCCACCTAGTCTACAAAGTAGTTCCAGGACAGCCAGGCCAGAAAGAGAAACCCTGTCTTGAAAAAGCAAAAATCCAAAACAACAAGAAAGTTCTCTTAGATATATGTACTGACATTAAAGCTAACTCCTAACCCAGATGGTGTAGAAACACGTCGGTCTACATCCGCTATGCAGCTAAAATTGTCAAAGGTTGATGTTTTGTTACTTTCCAAGTATGTCTTTTCTTCCTGTTACATTTTTAAGACTCTCTCTAGGTTCAAGTGACTGGTGCTGGGTGTTGTGGCAGACCTTTAACCCAGTTCTCAGGGCGGCAGAAGCAGGGCCAGCCTGGGCTACAGTGAGATCCTAACTTACAAAAGAGAGCAGGTGTAAATAACAGAGCTGGAAAGAGAAAAGATGGCCCAGGAAACAAAAAAAAAAAAAAAAACAAAAAAAAAAACCAAAAACAAAGAAAGCTCCCCTAGTGCCTCTATTTTAAACTCATAGCCCCCTCCCCCAAACCTGTCCCACTGCCTATGGAAAGGTTCAAAGTAGCTCAGCCCAAAGTGGCTCTACTGATACAAGTGCCGATCAGTAATCAATAGCTCAGGATATGAAGTCCTCAACTCTTCACAGAGCACATGTAACAGAGTTCTCCGTGGTAAAATTCTCACCATCAGTCGGGGTCCCACACTCTGGGACGACACAGTTGAGGCAGTTTGTAAGATGATTTATTATACCGTGCTTTATTTCCTTCTAATTTAAAAATCTACTGACTTGTCCTCTGTCGGCGAGGTACCTCAGATTTCTGAAACAACTAGTTGCAGGGGGTGAGAGCACGCTGAACCACTAGTTAGGCATCTGAGACCTGACACTAAGCAGTCATACAAGGCTTACGGATGTCCCACCCAACACCAGCATTTCTTAGAGCAGAAGCTTCTCCCTCCTCAAGAACTCAGAGATACCAACGGTGTGCTCAGAAGAACATGCCTCTGCTTTCTGCTGCTCTTTCCGGCGCCATCAGTGCCAGAACCTTGGGAAGAATAAAGCCTCGTGCCTTATTCTGAGTGATCTATACCAGCGATCGACACAGTTTTCTGGCTCAGCACCGTGGCTCTGTTCACTGTGATTCTGTTTCTCTGGTGGTGGAAGAGGCCAGCCTCACTATGATGTTGCCGAGATAAGTGGACTGAGCACAGCAGCCCAGGGCTGGCTGTCAACAGGGGTACACACTGTGAGAGCAAACACCCAACTTACTGCACTTAATGGCGTCCGTTTGTGGCTCATGAAAAGTAGGTCGAGGCCCTCCACGTTTTTCCTCCTGCCTCGCCTCCTCTTCAGGGGGGGCTCTCCATCCACCAGGGAACCATTGAGCATATGCCTCGTAGGTGTGCGCGAAAGGCCCGCTTGGAGCAGCTCCATTTGAGTCTTAAAGGCATCAGACACTGGCGTGGAGACATTAGGCAAGATGAACTTGGAAGTAAGAGATGAAAAATTTGAGGTAGAACTTGCTGCCTCTCTCGAGGCCTTGGATAAGTCCACAACGTTTTCTCGTCCGTTTTCTGAGACCGCCTGAGACTCTCGAAGCTGGGCAACCATGTCCATAAGGTTTCGCCTCTTGGCGGCTCTTTCAGCCTCGATTTCAACTTTCCTCCTTCGCCGCCGCCGTTGGCGAGGGACAGACAGGTTGAGGGCGTCATCCTGTTGAAAAATTCCCAACAGAACAGAGTTGCAATGGGCCAGACCTTTGTCTGCAGTAGGGGCTGGCACTGGACAAAACAGGCCCGTGCTGTAGCGGTAACTTCAGCGGTGCTGATACTGTCTTATGTTAAAGTCTGACTAGTTGGCTGGGTACAGCAATGTGTGCCTGTGATTCCAGCTACATAACAGGCTGGAGGCAGGATGCTTGTTTGAGCTTAGGAGTTTGGGGCCAGTATGGGTAACACATTTAGGCAGACAGACAAAACCAAGTCAGACTAGCGAGCACCAGCTCCCAAATTAGTTAAAATCCACAGAAATCTCCTTTCACCCCTGCTAAAGGGAACTGCTATGGCTTACCTTGGACAACCGAGGAGACGTGGTGATGTCCTCGCTGGCGCTGAGGCTGGCCTGGCTGACCATGGAGAGCTCAGCAAAGCTCCTCTTCTGCAGGGGACTGTCCACGGTGGAGGGTGGGTAACCAGGGACGAGGCCCTGGAAATCAAACATCTGGCGACGATTTACTGGCCATTTGCCTTTCAGTACAGCCTCACAGATGCTGTCTAATCGGTTTATCATTACTCTGTCCTGAAGGGGGGAAGAGTCACAGGAAATTTGTAACAAAGACCTATTTTAAATTACTGGTTAAGTATATCCACCAAGACGCTGAGGACCACGGAATATTGAAAGGTCAATCATTTGGACTGAGGTAACCTGGCATTTAGTAAACAGACTAAATCCATCGAGATGGTATGGTTCTGATGAAATGTTCTAGCTGCTCTAATAAAAAGGACTATTTTCAACTATGTTCAATGCGTGAAGTGGGGAGCAGACCAAGTAAACACCACCTTCAAAACAACCCCAGATTGTAAAAGGAACTCATTCAGGCCTCAAGAACGCAGTGGGCTCAATGGAACCTCTGCACCTCAAATTTCCGTGGTCTGGCCCTTCAGAGCCACAGGCCAGAGTGTAGTATGTCCCAGGAAGGGGGCCGTCATTAGCGTCACTATTAATAAAGTTCAGCATTATGAAGTGGGCAGCAACCTAGGAACACCTAATGAATGTCAGCCTGGGTTCCCACCTATTATCGCTCCAAATTTCACTGAAGCATGCACATTAAAATGTTCTAATTACAGCTCCTTCGACCAAGCTTCCCTAGATTAATAGTGCCTGTGACTGTAAACCTTTCACTGAACTGGGAAACTCCCCCTCTAGACTGAAGGTGGGAAATGAGTGTGACCAGGAACCAGGAGGACACAGGGAAAAGAAAAAAAAATCTCGTTGGCAGTATACCCTCCAGATAGAAATGTCACCTTCTTTTTAAGCCACATTAGCACCATTAAGAGAGGTCTGGGATGAATCACCTCAAGTGCACCATGTGGTACTTAGAATGACTACCTCCTGCCTTGAGAAACTCAGGCCCTAACGGCACAGAGAACATTTTAAAGAATTATGCTTCCTAACCGGAGAGCAATTGTCCTCTGCCTTGAGTTATGGGTAACTACATCTGAGATTACCCCCGGGTGAATGAGCAAAGGGGTTCAACCACCACCCTTCTCTGGTCTTAAGGACACAGTGGGTTTTTTTTTTTTTTTTTTTAATTATTCTGAATCTAAAAGCGTTACTTAATCATTACAAAGTTAACGTGGTTTCAAAGTTCTGTGCTTTTCATTTTTGTCAAATCTATTGGAATAACCAGAGCCTCTACTAGACCATATGACAGATAGACTGAAGAGCGCCAAGAAGTGTGTGTGTGTGTGTGTGGTGGGGGTTGTGTGTGTGTGTGGGAGGGTTGTGTGTATGTGTGTGGGGAGGGATTGAGGGCTGAGGATCAATGGTTTTGTTCATTCTATCACACAATCTGTTTTATCTTATCACAAAAGTATCCTAAATGTTTCTTCATTTGGGTTCTAGCCATCGTTACTTTAAGATAAAGGAAAACCCCACACTCTTCATATGTTCTGACAAGGTTTTCTTCAAGTGATCTGAAGAGTCAAGCTACCAGAGGTTTTCCTTCCTGCTCTTTTGTTAGATCCACAAGACAATCCCAGTAACAAAACCCTGCCAACCTTGGGCCAAAAGGAGAAGGCAAATGTCCGTTCGTGAAGGAGCTGAGCCACCGAAGGATCTCCGTCCTCCATGTAGAACCCATCTCGGGTTTCGTCCCTAGCAGTGCTCATGGAAGCATTACTTTCTTCATCGAAAGTCTTCCCTCTGGAGACAGCTCCTGCTGGGAAATGAGTTATGTGCAGCACTCACAGACAGAACACACGGAAGCCCAAGTCTAGAAAGGCCAGCAGTGAAAACAGGAATGCCTCCCAGCTGTTATACAGAATGCCTAGCGTATATCTAGAAAGACATGGGGTGTTTCTCAAGCCTGTCCTGTCTAAAGCTCACAATGCCCACAAATGCAGATGGTGCTTCTCCTGTCTTGATGAAGCAGCCATGGAAATATTTTCTTTGTGGCCACAGAGAGAGTGTCCTATGTAGCCCAAGACTTCCTCAGACTCACTATATAGTTGAGGCTGGGCTTGAACCTACGTTTAGGTGCCGAAATGAGGAGCGCTTGCCACTACTGTAAGTTAATATTTAGGTGCTGAAGGCTAACCATGCTTCTGATCCAAAAGCTTTTGTTCTGGTTAAGAGACTAGCTAACTAAGAAGCATCACTGCAGCAGTAAAGTTCAACACGGTACCTAATTTCTATTTTGTGTTGGTTATAGCAGTCTGTAACATGGAAAACCTGCTATCACCAACCAGCCAGCCAGCCAGCCAGTCAACCAACCAACCACCTACCCAACCAACCAACCAACCAACCAATCATTTATTCTGAAATAATATTTGCTCAGTGAGCAACTCTCTTCCTTCAGAGTCACGTGTCTAACTTTAACATTACAAGGGATTCTTAGCACACCCGACTATGAAGTTGATCTGTCCTTAAACCACAAGTGACTGATGTGTTCACAGCTGCTCAGAGTTTACTCTCTTTGGAATATGTTTGCAGGTATAAAGTCTAAGGGCAAACACATGCACACATAATTAAAACTATTCTTTCACAGAACAAAAATGGGCATTAATTACACTTGGGGGGGGGGTCAAGAAAAAGGCAGGGTCTCATTGTATAGTTCTGGAGTTCAGTATGTAGACCAGCCAACCTATGCTAGAATTCAAAGTGCACCTGATCACGCCTCGTTCTTACAAAACTAAGTGCTAGAGACACGGTGCATGGCGGTGCATGCCTTTAGTCATGGAGGCAGAGCAGGTGGATCTCTGTGAGTTGTAGGCCAGCCAGAGCTATGAAGTGAGATTGTGGACCTCTTAAACAGTAAAAGTTATGGAAACTGGAACCACTCAAAGGCTCTGCTCCGCCGTGTGGTGTCAGGACAGTGACAGGAGCCAGGCATTACCTTCTGGCTGTGACGACTCCTCCGACTTGTCGTCGTCCTCCAGCTTTTCTTCCTCGTCCTCTTCTGAGCCTTTCTCTGAGACAGACTTGGACCCAGGGTCTCCACTGCTCTCCACCCCTTTGAGCTCGCTCTTCACAGAGCTGGCCTCGGCCTCACATTCCTGCTTGCTGTCCCTGGCCCCACCGGCTTCTTCTTCCTCCTCTTTCCCATCCGACCTCTCTTTGGCCGGTGAGTGTTCACACTCCTCTGCCTTGCCTTCGGCCTGCTCCATTACCTTTTCTTCGTGAGCATGAGCGGAGGAGATGACTGGAGGAGTCTGGCCAAAACCCATGGCCAGAGTATTCAAAGAAGGGACGGTACTGGCCCCACGGTTCTGAGCAAAGCTTTTGTGTGCATCTAAGAAGGACAGCTCGGGGTCATTGAGGATGTGGTAGTCTGTCCGGCTGACCCCGTGCTTAGCAGCACCCACCAGCAGGTCTCTGTCATGCCGCCCACATTCCCACCACTCAGGCAGGTCTAGGCTGGGCTGGCAGAGCTTCAGCCTGTTGCTCAGTTGTGGGTGATGAAGGACCTGCTCTCGGATCTTTCGAAGTAGTTCAATGCGGTACAGCGTCCTGGATGCTCGTTCCTCCGTGATGGGCTCGATGAGGGAGGCGAGGTCAGGTGGCTCTGTAACACGAAGCACAGCAGTTACCTGGGCCTGCCCTAACCTGCACGCATGGCCCTGACTGCCTAGCGCTGTATGGCTAGTCATTCACTGGTGTACCTACCGTCCTCGGGCTTGGCAGGCATTCGACACACCCGCCTACACATGGCCACAAAGCAGCTGAAATACTTCTCCAGACTCTCGTCAGACTTTTTGTCTAGTCTGGCAAAGGCTCGGAATTGGTTCCAGTCAAACTGCTGTTTCACGGGGTCAAAAATAACCCCAAAGGTGGATACCACGCGGTAAAAGTCAGCCTCCTCTCTTCTCGTCCACCTGTGGGAAGGAGACCTGGCTCACATCGTGCTCAGAGGAGCATGAGAGACGCTCTTTTCCCTGCCCCCAGAGAATGTCCTTGGGACTTATTTAGGGTTGAGGGATGGACACCTTCTAGGCACCAGGCCTTTCTTCACTGCTTCTTGGGGACTAACCCAGCAGAGAAGAGAAGGCATGGGGGATGGGGGACGGAGTGGGAACTCTGCAAAAAAAAAAAAAAAGGTGGAGAACTCACTTTTGCCTTTTCTCAGATATAATAGCTTCCCTTTCTGCCTCCAGTGCCCTCACTTCCTCCCGAGGCCTCCGTCTGCGCCGGTCCGTCTTCATTAGGGCCTCTTGTCTCATTTGTTGCCTTTTATAGCTGCGCTGATAGGCAGTAATGAGCCGGCGCAGACGCGTGGTCAGGGTTGACGTGTTCGGCCAGTAAAGCTGACCTAACTCAGCATTGCTCTCGCTGTGTTTGCCTGAGGAAGTGGGGGGGGGGGGGGGGGGAAGAGTCTGAAACATCTCTCGCAACACAGACAACTTTCCAACAACAACAAAAAAGATGACTCATTAGCTTTCAGAACAGGGTCAGATCTGAAAATATAAACAAGTGGTAACAGAATAAAGAATTTATAAATTATTTACTTTTAACTCTTTCAAGGGAGTGGAGAAAGGTTTATCGGTCTTACACAAAGAAAACCAGCCTTTCTTATAAATGTGCTAACAATGATAATCTTGACCATAGCAAGCACATAGTTATTGTCTAATTATTGTATACTGGATAGAGGATTAATAGTCCACAGAAATATTTCCCATTTAAGTAAATGCTCTCCTCCCAATCAAAATGTTTTAAGGACTTTAAATTTTCCCACTAAATAATGACGATAAATGAGCAGACCGATTATCTTAATCAAAAGTTCTATCCAAGAAATTAATGTAATAAAAACCCTGAGTAAGGATCACCAAGGGAATTACGTGGAAGAGCACCCCGTGAGCTGCTGTCACCAGGCTGTGGCGTGGGATCCAGCTGCTGGCACCCGGGCTGCACACCCTGTCTCCCTGCTCCCCCAGCTGCCCAGGGTCCTCACCTGTGCTGGGCACCTCCATGGAGTCTTCCTTATCCTCTGGGGGAGAATTCGCAAATTCCTGGAAAGCAATGTGAGAAATGGCTACTTTTAATTGGGGTTGGATTTTTACTTTCTCCTTTAGAGGAAGGCCATTATCTATAAAGTTTAACAAGTTTTACACGGGCAAACAATGTGTTACTGGCATTGTAAAAGCCAACACACTCAAGGTCTTACATCTATTTCATCTTTGAATGGCGCTCTGGTTGGTTTATATTCTGGATCTTCATCTTCTCTATCAAATTCTCCACTGTGTAAAATTAAATAAATAATAAAAAAAAAAGTTTTAAATTGCATCAATTTGTAGGGAGGTGAGAGGGGAAGGGGAACAATCACCCCAATACTAAGTCTGATCAGACCCCAAAGAACAACTCTACCGGTCTTTAAAATGCACAGTTACAAGAGGGAGTCACCAAGGGAGACAATTTCATGTGTGTGTGTGCAAACATTGTTTAAAGTAGTTATTACACTATACAGTCAGGATCAAATTCAAACCAGATATAATGGAGTGCTCAGTTCAGCATACATAAGAACCAACCCCTGCCAATACATGTAATACTAACATAAAGTTTATTAAAATTTTAGAATGTCCTCCTTACCCGTCACCACCATCTGCTAGCATGTCTGTCCCTCTCTGCTCGGCAGCGATGGCCTTGGCGTCGGGCATACCGACGCGTTCCAGGAAGCACAGTGCAGGGTCAGCTCTCATGGAATTGTACTTCTCGTAGCCTGGGCCATACCCACCAGCACGCAGAGGGCACGCGAAGAAACAAAGGAAGACCCCGTCACTGTCAAAACTCACAGCCCAGACAGTTTGCTTCCCAGACATCACGTGTGCCGAACTAAACAGACCTGACTTTGGTGCACAGCTCTAGGGCAGCTTTTGTGGGCCCTCTTATACATCAGAGGTGCCACTGAATGACCAACAAACACAGACAGGATAAAACTAACTGCAGGACGCCAGGGAGGATTTCTGACCCTCTTCTTCCCCAACATCTAATTCTGCTTGACATTTAAAAGGCTTCTTAACGTTTCTTTACGACCTCTGCAGAGGTTCTCCAGGTCTACCCCGCCACCCCCACCCTAGTAGGTTTGTTCCTACAGGAACTCACATGGCTGGCTGAAATAAAAAAAAAAATCCCTGTGCATGGGAAGGCCAGCGAACCTGTCTTATTAGGTTTCTGATGATGCATGTCAGTAAGATGACACTGTTCCCTCTATGGTTTTCAAACTGCAATTTGCTTTTTGACTGCCCAAGTTGACTAGATGGGAAATGGCAGATCCCAACAGTGCACTGCGGGAAAATGGTTCTGAGGCCGAGCTCACAGAGCACGGCTGGGGTACATAGGAAGAACAGCACAATTCAATTAGGATGTGTACTACAACACACTGCTCCTAACTGCTGTGGAGCCGCAAGCCAAACTGTAATCATGAAAGGTTTTATAAGCCATCATTCTCCCCTTTAGTCAGGCTGGACTGCTGAGAGTACCTCGGCGACCTCCAGAGAGTTGGGATTATAATCAGGCGCTGCTCACTGTATATATCATGGCACTTCTGCATCCCCAGCCTTTCAAAGTTAACAAGGCTGCATCCCACTCGGGGGAGCGGGGAGTCCTCAGCACTGACATTTGTGAAATATTGCTTGGAACAAAGCCCAGGAGGCACTTGTACAGATTAATAGCAGGGGTTAAGCCCACCGTCCACTCTGACACGCGCTGGCAGAGTGAGGGCGGCCGCTCTGGAAGCAAAGTTTCGGGCACTCCATGGTACAACTTGGCTATCACAAAAACAAATATGGTTTGACTTCTGTTTATAGCCAAGAAAGAAATGTTTTCTTCTCAAACACTCCACAAACATTCAAAAACAGCATCTGATGTTTACAGCTCATATTAGATTTTTTTAGTACAGAAAAATGGTAGGCGCCAAGAGTTCTTTGGAACGGTCCCTCATTAATATTATGACTTTGGGAAAGAGTATGCGGAGTTCTAAATAAAGACGAAGCCACACAGTCAAGATGTGTTCAAACAGAAACACTCCTTACCATGTTTAAACACCCCAATTAAGAGGGATTTATCTGCTTCTCTATCCCACCAATCTGCAGGAACTTCAGCATGGAACGGCTCAGGGATCCACACGTCTGCTTCACTGGAAAGACAGCATTTAAGCAATCTTTAAAGATGAGCACTTATAACGAATCCTAGCCCTATGCAGTAAACACACACTTGTGTGTCCTCTTTTGTTTTCACGGTAAGAATCTTACATGGTAGAGAGCAACCAGCAACACCGGGCGGCGGTCAGTAGCCAGAAGCGAACCTTGTTGCAAGGTATCCCGGCTCAGGTCAGAAAAACAAGCACATGCAAATGGCCCTGTCCATCTTCTCAACCCATCCCCAAGCCCAGAGGACAAACTCTTGCTTGCATTAAAGACAAAACTGGGGGGGGGGGTGAGCCCCTCACGGTCTGTGAGGGCTCAAAACACGAGCCTCGGAGTTTCCCCAACCACCTGGGCTGGCCCGTGGAGGGCCGGAACAAATGTGCGCTTGAGCCAACCTTGAGTCAGCGCCCTCAAGGATCTTCTCGGCCTGGTCTCCTATCACTTCTTGTCTTAGGTAGTACAGCATGCGGACACGCAGCAGGACCCTGGAGAGGAAGGCAGAGGGGGGAAAAGTTCTTAACTTCAGTGCTGTTTGCCAACAGTGGCTTTTGGCAGCTGCTGCTGTTCATCCATCATCCTGCCAAGGCTGATTAGCCATGCTGTATGGTAGGCTTGAAGCGTGACAGATGGTGCCACATAATCACCTCTGTGTGGTGCTTTCTGCTGGCTTCCAACAGGCCTGCCTGGCAACCGCTCACGCTGCACAGAGAGGGAGCGAGCTCAGCCCAGCCCAGGCGTACTTCACTTAGACCTACCTACTGCAGCTTGTGAAGTTTAGACACGTACCCTACCACTGCCTCTGAAGTATTGAAGCAAGTTTGTAAACAACCGAGCAGATGGCTTTCAGTAACTGTTCTGCTTCATTATCTCATAAAATTTCCTCAGCTGCTGCCTTAATACCATTTTTGGAAGCACAT
This sequence comes from Micromys minutus, assembly GCF_963924665.1. NCBI lineage: Eukaryota > Metazoa > Chordata > Mammalia > Rodentia > Muridae > Micromys > Micromys minutus. Next base: position 14,054,533 of record NC_137961.1, on the reverse strand, counting down.
CAGAAGTTGTAGGAATAAACGAGATATAAAATCTGGTTTTACTACCTTACAATAAACCCTCAATATGGAATGTCAGGTTTTGCAGATTATACAACTTTGCTTCCGAGAAAGAAAGATGGTGAGGGGAGTAAGCAGGGGGTGGGTCCTTCCCCTACTTAGGGAACGGTAAACATTTCTATTACTTCTGCTTATAGTATCAGGGGCCTTAGTTGTGGCTTCAAAATAATAAACACTACAAGATTAAAATGTATCTGACTCATGGATACTCATTTTTAATGAAGTAGCATTAAAAACAGGTAACATGGTCAGGGCACCACATTTTCCATCTGTGCTGTATTTCCTCAACGGCTAAAATGTGACTCCCCACCCCTGCAACTACACCTCACGTGGAATACCACACAGGCCGTCTCTCTACCAGACAGCCCGGATGTGCATCTGGGATTGATTGACACCTGAAGATGACCCTCTTGGTGACAGCTGGTTTCTTCCACTGTCATTTCCCTAACTGAATAAGCCTGCCCTGTAACTGTGTAACACCCCTGTGCCAATGTTTCTCACTTATACACACTTGGTCTTCATAATAACCCTGTGATGACTTGGGGCAAGCTCTCCTTTCCACACTACAGATGTAAACATTGTTAGTTACCAGTTAAACACCCAAGGTCACAGGAACACCTTGACCACAAGCACACAGATCTAGGGTCTCCCAAGATGTGGTGACTTGCCGCTAAGACATCAAAAATGACAAGCAGGGGTAGTCCTACTAAAACAAACTAGTCCTGACCGGGCCTCAGTAGACGCGCTGTCTACCCCGAGAGTCCACTCACGGCCACATGGGTTTGATGGGCTGCAAGACTGCAAATATTAAAACGTATGCCAAGATAAGCAGTTGTGTTGGGGAACACCTTTTCATTTTCCAATTTTCTTTTTCTTGTTAACACTTGAGCTCAAGTACCGACTTTGCTGCACTGAACCAAAGAAGGAAACAGCGTGCTTATTACTGTTAAGTTAGTACTGCTTTCCTCAGGCTAGAGAGTCTACAGGCCAGTGTTCTTACACCGGATACTCAGAAACAGAAGTTCCAAAGGAAATCTCCTCTACCTGTGGCCGGACTCTTTACTTGACTCGAAGGCAGGGAGCCTAATGGTTTCTTTTCCTTTTGGTAGGAAACACAGACTTCCATTTCGGGACAGGTTTAGTAGTGTGAGCTTTCTATGAATTGATGTGAACATCTCCTTTTCTTCTAGAGGGAAAGCCAGGGAGAGAAAGGATGTCCAGGACACAGCTCCTGTTCTCAAGGACCCTACTCCGTGATGGATGGACAAGGAGGCTAACAAGCCCCCAGGGCTAGTCCACAGTCTCTCCCACATTCTGCTAGAAACTGAAACCCAAAGCTCAGGACTGCACATGCTACTCGACAGCACCTCCGACCTGGCTTCTTTCATCTGTCTGGTTTCACAGTCTTCACATTTGCGAGGAGCAGTGGTCAGTTATTTTTCTAGGATGCCCTTCCTTCAGTTGGGTCTCACTTTTCTACCTTAACGCCAACATCTTCTCTGGTTTTGACAAGACTGAATCTCAAGGCACGTTCTACAGGCAAAGGACAATGGGACACTTGTTCTACTCCAGAGAAAAGCTAGAAGGTATCGACGGTGTTTTTCCGAGGCAGAAAGCAATACATGAAGAGCCCCAATTTCACCATGCGTACTAAGTGCAGAGGGCTCCCTGGGGAGATTGCTAGCGACAGGAGACTAGGAACTAAAAATGACCACAGCTACGCTGGCATCTGGGAAAAGAAGCACGGTTCTCACATTAAACCATTTAATTTCCTCTGTTTGAATCTAGAAGTCAGAAGGCAACTAACCCAAAACAGGGTAAACCACAAAGACAGGGACATTTTCTGAGAGCTATGATGACCAGGTGACAATTTTAGTAAGAAACACCATTCTAGGGCACTAACGAGTTCCAAGGACATCAAATGCTTGGAGAGATCACAGTGACCCTGCTCCGAAATGGAAGAGCCCCGAGGCAGAGAGTCAGACTTCTGTGGGCAAGGGGCTGCACAGGTGAAAGAAAGTGTGTCACCAAGTCCCCCTGTGTTCTTAGCAGAGAAACCTTAGGTAAGCAACTCCGGCTGGAGACCTGCATCTTTGTGGATAAGCGGGAGATGAAACAAGACAGCTGTCAAGAAAAGATGTGAGCGCCTTCTGTCTTAGCTACTCAGGTGGCTGAGGCAGGAGGAGCTCTGTGACTTTGAACCAGCTGGGTCTACATAGCAACAGAGAGATAACTAAAGCAAAAAGCACTATGTAAATTCCCCAATGCACCCCCCCAATGGAAGCAGTCAGTAAAAGGTGGGGGTCATACAAAAGGAACCATGATTGTCTGTCTACCACAGATCAGCCCCACACTAGTCATTTACGATCCCTCACAGCAAGGCCTCTAACAAGTAAACGTGGGAGCAGTCCAGATGTCCACCAATGGGTGATGAGAAGGGATTAACCAAGGGAGGCGTACACAGAGCGGAACAGCACTCATCGGAAGAGGATCCTGACACTGCCTAAAACAAGGAAGAGCCGGGGGCACCGGACCAAATGAAACCATCAGAGTAGGGGATCAATACTGCGGGGTCGCCACCGGGAAGCAGCTAGTCTAGGATGGACAAGTGAACAGGACAGATGCTGAGGGTAGAGAAGGGAGGAGCAATCGCTTAAGAGGTACAGAGTGTGCACTGGGTGAGATGGCTGGGTGTCCGTCTTAGGTGGCAGTGACAAGCACAGGGCACTACTACCTCCCCTAACAGATGGGCTCAGGTGGTTCACATGCTCTTGTTAGCCTCAGGTACTCAGCGCGCTTGCCCGCCTCCGCCGGGTACCTACTTGTTACAGTGGTGCTTCAGATGCTTCTTGTAGCTGTCCTCCTGGAACAGGGCATCAGGGTTGCAGCTCGCCAGCCAGTCAGCATCCTGCACCACGGGCTGCGTGCTCTGGGCCTTCACCTTCTTCCCCTTCCGGCCCCTTGGCACAGGGGCCGACAGACCTAGAAGTACCAGGGTCACAGTCATGGATGTCTCTGCAGTGCACATTACAATGTCCAGCAGAAAAGTCTGCACCGCTGCCCTTTACCAAAATGGTGGTGTTTCCGGTATCGTGACCCGGAAGCACAGAGAACACAAGGCCGACCTACCGGAATGATTGAGCAGGGCTCGGGTCTGGCCATCGGCCGTGGGTGTGATCAGGTCCCAGATAAAGCTCTTGATGTTTTCGTCCCCTCTGTAGTGATTGAGACAGTACACCAGGATGGCTCTGCAGATGGTTTCTACATCTTGCTCAGTGAGCTGGCGTTTGTAGCGGCCATGGGACAGGATGTCTGTCCAGCGGCCCCAGCTGGAAAGCAAAACAGTGGCATGCAGATGGAACCTCTGGCTGTATAGATGTGACATCACCTTGACAGCCAGGGCCTGGGAACGGGGAATCCTGGACCCACAATGGCATTGGTTACCTCTAGAAATAGGAAAGGAATACAGCGCAACACCTCTTGCAGAGGGAACAACAGAGCCACCAAGACACCCATGTTGCTAATAGCTCTCCTGGGCTGGTGGCTGGCTATCTAAGGCTGTAATTTTTAGGAAATGTGAGCAAGCAGAGGAACGGGAATTTATCATGCTGACCTCCCTTCAGCTATGATTTATATGTACCTTCTGAAATGAAAGATGGCTTTAAGTCGGTGGGACGACTAGAAATCAAAGCTACAGGCTGAGGGGTCCTGCTGTATCGGCCCACCCCAGATGCCTCAGTGACTAGTGAAGAGCTAAAAGCCCTGTGGCTCCTTGTCAACAGGGAGTGGTTACTCCCAGCTCAGAAAGATGCTGGACCAAGTCTCAGGGCCTCCCAGAAAAAGGGAGGGATGAAGGACTAGGCACAGGATGCACACAGCACGTGTGCCATTATCACACAGACAACGGTTGTACTGCTCTGTCTCAGGAACACCTACTACACAGGCACAGGGTGCAGAGGCCGCTGGAGCTGTGCCTTCGCCAGGACAACAGACAGACAGAGCTTGCAGTGCAGAGCCTGTCTGCTGCCTTAGAGAAAACCCTCTTCCATGCCCTGCCTCTCACTAAACCACTGTTCTTTCTAGCTCTTCTGACCTCTCGGACCCACGCCTTGGGCTTGCTCCTCCCCCTCCCTCTCACATCTGTGCATTTTTGATGTTCATCAGCCACAGATTCTGTCACTTCCCCTTGTCCCCAAAGGGTGAGGGCAGTCCCTAAATTATGTCTTAAGGGAACACGCTGAGCCTCTGTGTTCTCTTAGCTGAGGACTGCCTGCCATTTCATCTTCATGGCGTACTGACATTTCTGCCTGTCTTAGGATAGGCCTGCCTTGCTCACAGTGGTAGTTCTGGTATCTGAGAGTCTCTTAGCCCATGCCCAGCACATGGTGGCTGTTCAATCCGAAACAGGAAAAGTGGGAAGAGGACTGAAAGACAGGCATCTTTCTTAGACTAGGAGCATCCTTCTTAGACTAGGAGTTATCAGTATGTTCCAGTCCTAAGGTTTCCAACAAAGTTTGAGCTATGATCATCGGGCTGAAACAAGGAAGGAGGTGTGGGGAGTGAAGGGCTGTGGCTAGGTGAGTCTCTGTCCTGTGTGAAGGCCTGAGAGCTACTCAGTATGCGGACTAGTGCCAACACAGTTGGTGAGAAACGGGATAGGCCTTGGCTGGCACTTGCGCATTGTATTCTAACATCTACGCAGCACTGTGTCTGTGGCATGCCACATGCACTGGGGATACACCGAAAGAGCTCCTGTCCTTCAGAAATGCCAACCAGGACTCCATCAGGAGCCGGATGAGACATGCAGGCCAGAGTACAAAGGGGACAGCGGTGAGGAGTGCTTCAAGGGAGACGGGCGGGCGTAAAGCTGGTCAACTGCATGAGAGGGACAAGTGTGAGCCATAGAATCCCACAGGGCTTAGGCACTTGCTCTACACCAGAACTGATCCATCTGAAGAAATGCCCCAGGCCACAGGCAGGGCAGCATGGAATGGGTGAAAGACACTGCAGTGGCCATTTGTTTTTTAACGGAGTCTGCCTACAGTCCCACGATCTGTGAGCAAAGTCTTATCTACTGATTCAGGCATTCACTGAGGACCCTGCCATTCAAAGCACTGTGTGGTACCATGCGTGAAGCTGATGTGGGAGACACGCTTTGGCAAAAGGAACCCCACGGACTCATGATGTTCAGACGGCCTCTTAGGCTTCAGACGAGTTGGAGAACAGGTAACGTGAATGAGGCCTCTGCCTTTGCTAAATCTTTGTAGCAGAAAACTATTAAACGGTAACTATGATCATAAAGCTTATGTGACAGTACAGTGCCAAAGGATTTTGCAATTTTACATCATTCTTAGTTTTTAATAATAATCTACAAGTAAATTGCAACTGCCATAATTCCCATGGTGCTAGTGAGCGCCTATACATTCTAGTGGCCTCTCTCTCCACACCTAGGAGGATTAGAACGTGGGTCATATTGACTATATGAGTCAAAACGTGCAGAAAGTTAACTCGGAGGCATCTGTCCGGCCACACTAAGAGGAGCCGCGAAGATCCACAGAAATATGGTTTTCCTGTGGCGACTGAGAATTCTAGCTGTTGGCAACATGATGAGACTTCTTACCCATAAACCAGCAGGTTCTTCTCCACCCTGAAGCACTCGCTCCGGGCATAGCCCTGAGACTTATCCTGGGGGCGCCGCGGCTTTATGCAGGGCTTTTCTTCAGAGTCGCTTTCCAGGTCGGAGAACTCCATCAGCTCGTCTTCCTTCACGGCGCTGTACAGCCGGGTCTGCTTCCTCACTCTCGGAGTGTCGATAACCAGGTTGTTCTAACAAGAGAGCAAAGGCAGTGAGAGCCATTCCAATCTGTGCGGCAGGTCGGGCAGAAGTCTGGAGGGGGCTTCGAACTCACCCTCCCGTTTAAGGCATCGATGTCCAATTCAGCCTTCTTAGCCCACTTCTGCCAGAAATTTGGGTCATCCAAAGAAATGTCTGTCCTATTTCCAGACGCAACAAAACTGGCCTAAGAGGAGGGAAATGCGTAAGTGAGTTACTTTGAGCTTTGGTTCTCAGAGTCAAGACCCCTGGTAGCCACTGTTCACCTAATCACATATATGCACAGTCAGCCTCTTGTGCAAGACAGTATAGCAGATGTGAGAGAGATGAAAAGTGTCCCTTGCACACTTTGCACACCTGCCGCAGGAATAGAAAAGTGTAAGCAATTGAGAAAGGCCTTGAACTTGGTTCCAAGCAAGGTTCTGCTGGGAGCAGATTTTCTCTAGAAGAAAACGCTTGGACCTATTTTAGAACACTTGTAAAAGAAGACATGGCAGAAATGTTCATAGCGAAGCCCTGTGCAAAGACTCAGGAGAGCGCGAGGATGAAGGGGCTCAAGGAAAAGCAGCCACCAGCAAGCCGCTGAGGGTGAAGGCCAGCACATGTGTCGTTAGCAGTCCAAGCCCTATCCCGAGGGAAGCATGAACTGTTTGAAACCAGGGGAAAATTTAACACGGACGTGGCTGCGCCTAGAGCTGTGTGGGGCAGAAGTTATAGCAACAGCCCCCTGTGGAGGTCAGCGCACACCACTCCAGCAGGCCTCACCAGAAATAATGACCGGAAATGAAGGAAAGAAGGAAGACTTCCTAAAAAGACGTTCTTCAGAAGGTGACGTTGACAGAGATACACATTGGCAGACATGAACACCGAAAGTGAAGAAGCCGGGGAAAACTCCCAGAACCGACTCTGGCATGTGCCTGTTACTCAATGGAGAACGTGTGCGTGTGTGCGTTGCACATGCTGAGAGTGCATGTGAGGACTGAGGAAAGACGGAAAAGATGTGGAGGGCAGAGGCCAGAGGAGAACCTCTACAAGCTGAGGCAATGGAGTAGCTCCAGTCCTTCCTCACACCGCAGTCAGCCTGAAACAGACCACACAAGGGCTAGAATGGTATTGGTGAGGACTGGGGGCGGGGCGGGGGGGCAGCCTTAACACACAGGTGTGGGATGGCATCTAGAAAACAAACTGGGCTTCCACAGTTTTTAGTTGCCAGGGAAACAGACATTAGAAGAAAACAAACAATGAATGCGGTCCAGGATGTAGTGAGAGAGGAATCTGTATTCACCGCCGGTGGGGACGCAAATTCGTGGAGCCAATATGGACGTCACTCTGGAGGTTCCTCAAACCACTAAAAATAGCACAGCCAAGATTACGCCACCGGATTGCATTCCTGAAGGAAGGTCTCTAAGTCAACACACCGCAGAGACACTTGCACACCCAAGTTTCACAATAGGCAGGAAATGGAACCAGCCTAGATGTCCAACCACAGAGGAATGATAAAGAAAAATGTTCTAGCTACACACTTTATTTATTGCACTGCATTTTTATTTAGTTGTAAAGAAATAACAAAGTCATGGCCTTTGCGAGAAAGTGGATGGAGCTGGGAACCCCTGTGCCACGCAATATAAGGCAGAATCAGAGATACGAACACTATATTAGCCTCATGTATGAACTTGGATACTGTGTGTGTGTGTGTGTGTGTGTGTGTGTGTGTGTGCGTGTGTGCGGAGGTTCTGTCATGAAACTACAGCAGATGAAGCGGCTTCTGCAGAGTGGAGGACCACCATAGGGGGCTCAAAATGCATGGGGGTAAGGGATGCGGTGTACAATAGTATGTGTGAGAAAGAAGATGCCAGGGCGGAACCCAGCGTTTCTTTCCTAACTTACATTTTTTTACATTTGTTTGCTAACTTACATTTGTTTAAAAGAAAAAAGAAACAAAGGAACCCGGCCTGTCAGTTCCTTAAAGGACAAGCATGCTCAGGTGAGGCCTTGGCTTTGGTCCTCATTGGAGAGCGAGAAATCTAACATTACCCCTGGCTCTGCCGTATGCTCAAGAGAAATGAAAAGACCTGCCCAAGCAAAACTACCATGAAGACGTTCACTTAAAAACCCCAAGTAGAAATAACCCAAATTTCCTCATCAATTAGCAAATGACCGGAATGTCTACCATCGCCTGGTCATTGCGTGATGTCCATGTGTACTACAAGAATGAACATGACATTACATAATTTTATGAATGCATACGCAGAAGACCACGCATGGTATAAACTCCACAGACTGGTGTCTGCAGGGCAGACAAAGCTATAGAGACAGTGCATGAGGTTAGCAGGGCTGGCAAAGCGCGAAGCATAGGGACAAATGGGCACAGGATCTTTCCGAGGTCACAGGAACATTCTAAACTTAGGACTACGCTAACGGTCCCACCAGCTTATAATACGTCAGAGTGTCTGACTTCACGCTGTATGGCAGGTCAACCGAAGTTTAGCAAAACCGGAGAGTAGAGCTAGCCTCGGTGTGGACAACTGGAGTACTAGCAGGTGGGTTTTAGGTGACAGTCAGGGCTCAGTGTCCTTGCCCTTGGGTTTGGTGGAAGAGAACACGGTGTAGGCTGTGGGAAGGAGACAGTGGCAAGAGCAGGTAGAATGTCATCCATGGGCTCCTTTTAGCTGTGAGCAGAGCTGCAGAGCCGTAACAAAAGGGAAAAACAAGAAAGATAAACTGAGCATCCTTTCAGGCCGTTTGTGGAATTAGGGTCTGAGAGATTATGAAGAATTAGAGGAATTCTTTAGGGAAGCATGGGCAAAGAACACAAAAGAAGACCATGAGGGCTCTGCACAGGAGAAAACCCAGCGTACAAAGAATGCTGTAAGTGTTGGGAGTTACCAAGGAATTAGTAACTGGTCTATAATTTATAGTGAAAAGCTAACGTTTCTGCCTATGTTTTGTGATCCTTCTCAAAGCTCTCTTCATGAGTTCTCAAGTTGTGCACTAAAGACCTGGCCTCCTAGGTAGATTCAAACCTTAGCAAACGTGGAACCTTTTCCTTCGGACTCAATGGTAATAGTGTGGGTTCGTCGAAGGAGGATCTGGTCTATGTCTTCTTCACAAAACTTAGACCCTTCATCTTCTTCATCCATAAGCGCACCATAAGCCCCCTTGCGCAGGAGGTCTTCTATCTCCTTCTTGGAAAGCTGCTGTACCTGTTTCGGAGAAATTTTTAAGTATTCAGAGTAATTTAGAGTTATAACACAAACTAAATGTCTTGAGGGGGCTTACTCATAACAAAAAAAAAAAAAAAAAAAAAAAAAAAGGCAATAAAATTTGAGGTTAAAAAATCAGCCAGTGGAGCGTGGTAACAAACCCAGAAAGTGGGAAACAGAAACAGGTGGATCTGCAAGTTCCAGGCCAGCAAGGGCTCATAGTGAGGCCTTGTCACAGGAAACAAAGAACAAAAACCAGACTTCAAATAATTCCTCACGAGCTGGCTGCAGACGGAAGGAGGCAGCGTCTTACCCCGTTGGTGGCATTTTCTCTCCCACTCATTGACTGAAGTACGGCTTTATCCAGACCCAGCTTCAGGCTAGCCTTGTCAAACATTTCCCGTTCATAGGAGTTCCTTGTGATCAGCCTGTAGATTTTCACAGATTTGCTCTGCCCTATTCTGTGGCACCTAGCTTGAGCCTGGAAGAAAAGGAAAGCCAACGGCTGTGGCAGAGGAACACAGGACCATGTCCTCCCTGAATGTGTACTCTGGGAGAGCTGCTCTCAGTGTCAGATTTAGAGGCGAGGACTTGGAGGTAATTAGGTCACGAGGGTGGCGCCCTGATGAACAGGATTAGTGCCCTACGAGAAGAGGCAGGAGGAAGACAGCTGTCTACGCAGCAATAATCCAATCTTGCTGGCGTCCAGACCTCACAGACTCAACTCCAGAACCTTGAGAAAGGCATGGCTATTGTTTAAGCTGCCCAGTCACGGCATGGCAGCCAAAGTGACCAACACAACTACTCAAGAAACATGTGGCTCTTTGGCCAGTTCTAAAAACTGCATTGTTAATGATAATTGAAGGTGCGGTTTAGAACGATACTAACTCACTAAGGGGCTTCCTCTCATATTACATATCAGGAGATCACTCGCCGATCTGCTCCAAGTGAAGAGACAAAGGCTGAGCAGTTCACACTAGTTCACTGGTGTGACTGATGAGTCTGTCACAAGAGGCACCGGGGACGGGGAGCCTGCCCCCTACTTACCTGGAGGTCATTCTGGGGATTCCAGTCTGAATCAAAGATGATGCAGGTATCAGCAGCAGTGAGATTAATGCCTAGTCCTCCTGCCCGAGTGCACAGGAGGAAAACAAACCGGTCAGAATCAGGTTTGGAGAACCGGTCAATAGCTGCCTGGCGGAGGTTGCCTCTGACTCGGCCGTCAATCCTTTCGTATGGGTACCTGGAAATACAAGGAGGGCGCATGCTCTCAAAGACGGACCCCAATATGGGGTGTGCCCTCGCACAAGAGAAGGATCTGGCATGTGTAATCCAGGTCGGAGGTATTCTCGCTGCAACTGCCAGACACTCAAAGATTTACGTTTTGTTTTCCTTCCGCAAGGAAACAGCTCAACTCTAGAGATGGCTGATAAAATAATTTTAATTTTAAGTAAGAACTTTTCTCTCCAGGTTGAACGAAATGAAAAAACTGCCCACAAAAGTATGCAGCGTAAAAGAAACAAAGAAACCTACAGGTATATCTGGTGGTGGTTGCACATGCCTTTAATCCCAGCACTAAGAAGCAGAGGCAAGCGGATATCTGTGAGTTCAAGACCAGCCTGGTATACACAGAGAGTTCCAGGACAGCCAGGGCTACACAGAAACCCCTGTCTTAGGGGAGAGAAAAGAAAAAAAGGTATACAGCGACCCCCTGCAACCATGTAAGATGCCCTTATACACAACTGAGGGCTTAAAAGGGGAGGTGACATACTGTTCCCATTCCACCACCTCTACTATAAATGTCATTTCTAAGTGACCCACGAGGTCCTGTCTTTTCTGTTGTTTTTATGCCGTGGCCGTACCGTCTCTGAATGAGATAGTCTTCCAGGATGTCCAAGCAGCGCACCATCTGGGAAAAGATAAGCACCCTGTGGCCACCAGCCTTCAGCTTTGGCAGCAGCTTGTCAATCAGCACCAGCTTGCCAGCAGCCTGGATCATTGCCTGGAGCTGAAAATCTGGAGACTCTGCATTGTGTGTTTCTTTAAACTCTTCCAAAATTTTCTCTTCAGCACCTGCGGAGATCGGATGGCATGGCGTGAAGACTGTAAGAGGTTTTTATTACTAAAAACAATGGATTTGCTTTCAGAACCCCTAACCGGCAAAATCAGAATATCCCATTCACAGGGAAGAGCAGGAAGCTGCCTGCTTACTCCACGTTAGATCCACACATAACTACAGGCCTACAAAAGGGACCGACGGTTTAAGTCCCATACATTGAGGCAGTTGGGGAGAGATCCACATTTCCCAGTCACCAAATGTTTGCTGACTATATTAAAAAAAACCAAACCAGACCAGACCAAAACCAACCAAACAAAACACACCCAAATTTCAACAACAGACTGCTGGGCCATAAACAGCGGAAACAAGCCAAGGGCGAGATACCTACAGAAATCTCGAGCCTGAGCTGCAAAGGAAGGGGGTGTCTGCTAAGTAAAACACACACAGTGACACTGTCTTAAATTAGCCAAAGCCTCTAAAGCTGAAACCAGATGCAACACTAGGGCTCCCTGGCTAACTCCCTTTTTCTTGATGTTTCTTCACTGTGCAAACCCCTGAATGAGGCAGAGCGGTCAAGAGAAGAGCATGTCCCGATGAGGAAGGCTCACAGCGACCGCCTCTGGCTTCCCCCACCTTACTGTGGGGGTCAGGCAGCAGCAGGTGAGCTTCTCTCCGTGCTCGGTTCCTTGGCTCAGGACACAGGGCTGGTTTCACACTATTCTCCCATCTCAGCTGGCTTTTAGAAAGCACACCGAATTAAACCTAAAGAGGCCGCTTCCTACCGTTACTCTGTGTCAGGAACTTAGCCCTTCACTCCCCTGGTTGGAGACATGTGCTACACAGAAGGGGGTTACAAAAATCTCCCAAAGGCGTCTGAAGGTCGTGTTGGGTCGGACAGGCCACTGAAACCACCACGGCACCTCCACGGTCAACACAATACCAATGAAGGGCAGTCCCACTTCTATTTAAGGTGGCTGTGAGGTGGTCCTCATGAGGTCATTCACGGGACTAGTCAAGAATTGTCAAAGACAGATTAAAGCCACTTGATGTTTGGAGCGGGTGCTAGGCCTTCCATGAGATGGGCAGAAAATGCCATGTCTCTCGGAAGACCCTGATCCTTGCCTGCCTTCCACAGAAGCAAAAAGCTAAGATTCAGATTTGCTCTGTAAGTGTGGAAACAGACCAAGGAAATAAGGAAGAGATGCCATGTTAAGAACGGAGACTGAACAAAGTGTCTCTGACTAAAGGCGATGCTTTTCCTCAAGACCGAGATCAGGAGACCCAGCACTAGATTCAGAAAGCTCTCATAGGCAGCATAGAGACTTAAAGTGAATCGTCACGTTAGATCTTTTAGAACGTTTACCCTTTTGCATAATGCATCATAAGATGCTTACAATTTAGAAATGATTTTTTTTTTAACCTTTATGATATTTGGGCGTTCTTTGTCCAGAAGGCATACGACCAGTGATCAAAATGAAATGTAATAATCTAAAACGACTTAATGATCAGGGAGTCTTTTTTTTTTTTTTTTTTTTTTCAAAAATGAGACTTTCACTTTGAGACAGCAAATGTCAGACAGGCTAGAATTATTTTAGTTAAAAAAACTGAAATATAAATAATGCACAGAGAGAAATCTAAACTTACATTACAAAATCTTGAATTTACCAAGAAGGAACAAAACAACAGTCCTGCCTTTCTGATGCCACCAACTATTTATTATCCTTTAACTGTTAGAATTGTATTTTTACAGTGTGTGCACTCACGTGCATGTGTTCGAGAGAGTGAAGATATGGGCAGAGGTCAGAGGCATCTGATCCCTCCCAAGATGGAGTTGTAAGCAGTTGTGAGTCGCAGGATGTGATGGAAGCCTGGGGTCAAACTCAGGGGGAGATCAATCCCACGCCAACATAAGGTGCGCTTTAACTACTAAGCATCTAGTTAGCTGTCTCTCTCTGGATTTTTTTTTTCTTGGAACTGATTGATTTCACTAGGAGTTCAAGTTCATCCAGAACAATTTATACCAACAGTCCTCCATTACCTACAAACACGCCCTTTACAGTTCTTTCCGTTCTATATTTATTATGGCAACAGGGGAAGAGGGGGAGGTCATGGGGGAGGGTTGCAGTTTCTGCTCTATGTATCATAAGACAATATTTCAGAGCTAGCAATTAAAGGTTTCCTTTGAGGTTAGATTTGAAAACATCGACTGGACATGGGTTGTGCTGAGCTCAGCCACTGTGTTGAAGGGAAGGCTGGTAGAGCTTCATCGCTGTGTGCGGACCAAAGGCAATTGGAAACAGGAGTAGAGTTTCCCACTTCAACAGAGAGCTGCTACTGGGGCAGAGGCTCTGCTGTCATCTGTGTCTACGAGCCACTAGCAAACAGGAAAATATCGTGGAGGTTAACAGAAGATACCTTAAGTCTTTGCCTCTAAAACACACCTCACCAGGTAACTCTTTACTCAATGTCCCTACTCTCTTCGCCGTCCCTACAAAGAACAAATGATGACTCCACGTCACTCCCAACCATCTGGGGACTCTGGGCATGCTTCCGTCATCCTTGTCCCCATGTGGGGAAATAAAATCCTACTCAAAACAATGTTCTCGCCCAGTACTACTAGCTATGAAGGATACCCAGGTTCCTGCCTGTTAGCAATAGTGACGGTGTGCCTGCCATGGCTGGACACTTCCAACCACATACACCTTTGTATAGATTGCAGAACTACCACCCTTCCGGAGTTTTATTCCATATGCTTATCTTACCATTCCCACCTAAGTTCAGATGTGCTCCTCCTTGCTCATAAGACATGCTCTGTAGAATAGAAGCCTAGGCCACCTTCTCCAAGGTTAGGGGCACTCTCCTCTGTTGCGACTAATTTGTAACACTTGTACAAATTAATCTACTTGTACAAATTAATATGTACAATTAAATCTACTATGTACAAATTAATCTACTTGTGCACAGTGATAGCTCCACGAGAGCTCACTTGCAGATCCTGGATGAGAATGTACAGTTGGGCCCTGGACCAATTCGAGAGGTGGCCGTGAAAGTCAGTGCCTTCCCCCCACCTACGTTCTCCTGGAGCTATGAGCCTAGCGGATCTGGATTTTTTTTTTTTTTAAACTTTCCAAAAACCAGAGGCACAAGGACACCCGCCTAACAGACAGTGTGTCACTTATTCTTAGGACAGAGAGCTCACCTCAAGGCACGACAATTAGAACAAATTACCTCAGGCTGGAGAGATGGCTCAGTGGTTAAGAACACTGACTGTTCTTCCAGAGATCCTGAGTTCAATTCCCAGCAACCACATGGTGGCTCACAACCATCTGTAATGGGATCTGATGCCCTCCTCTGGTGTGTCTGAAGACAGCTATGGTGTTCTCATATAAATAAAATATCTTAGAACAAATACCTCAAGGAATCCTAAGAGGCTCCAGAAGAAGAGCTATACGGGGGAAAGGGGGAAAACTCAGCCACAGGAAAGAGTCACGGAAGCTCTAGGATGTTCACCCTGTCATGGCCTCACCAGCACCTTGAGTCCTTTAGAAAATCTCTCTCTCTCCTCTTTCCTGCTGGGGGTTGCTGTTCTCTCTTTTCTCTCTCTAAGGAATGAAATAAAAGTATGTGTGCACAGTCAGGTGTGTCCTCCTCTCACATGCAAGTACTTTCCCCGAGTCCCAACTCACCCACGGGCTAGCTCACAGGCTTACACAAACGCCATGTGGCTAGCTGGAAAAATGGCCGTGCGATTATCAGACACGCGCTCTCTTTAGAAAAGAAACACTACCTTCAAAAAATAGTTCACAGGAGGCACACAGGTTCCCGGCCCTGAGCTTGTCTTCCAGGTGGATACTTTTCCTCCTACATTGACAAGGACATCAGGGTGTGGACAGGTGCACACTGAGGCAGGGAAAGGGAGGTTGTATCCTTCCTTCCCTAACTCGCTACAAGCCTCCAGCATTCCAAGTTACTCTGCCATCACGAGAGCAACTGCCCAGTTCACAGCCGTACCCCTTCAGCTGATCTTTTTCTGCTTGCTTGTCTGTCTGTCCTTCACTCCATCTTTCTGTGGAACGTTGGCTGTGATCAGTCTTTTCATTTTTGAGATAGGCTCTCATGAACAACAGCTCTTCTTCACCCCGTTCCTCTTTAACGGCTAGCCTCAAATTTTCTATATAATTGACAATGACCCGAATCCTCTGACCTGTCCCTCCTTGGTGCTGAGGCGACAGGAATGTGCTACCATGCCTGGCTTTATGCTGTGCTCTGGGAAGGAACCCAGAGATTTGTACACCGTAGGTGAGACTCTACCAACTGAGACACGTTCCTAGCTGGTGCTCAGCTCAAACACCAGCTGTGGCTCTCCTCCACCCACAGTCTGGAGCCAATGAAACATGTGACCCCATCTGAGGGCTTCAATAGCAGGGCCCAACGTGTCTACGGGGCACAGTACCTCTGTGCCGCACACACTGCTGTACTTTGGGTGAGATCTCTTTGGTCTTGTGTTTGCTTGAGTTAGGACTTCACCTCCCATGGCCTTTCTTTTTCTAGTCCCACCTGGCAAACCCTTGTCTCACATACCATCTTCCTCTGAGACCTGTAGTCTTAAGAAACTACTCATACAGGCATGGGACACATCTCCTTAACAGTTTCTGGAAGCGTGTAAGGCATTTAACCCATGGGAGCCAGTCACATGTCACTATGGAGTAGAAAAGATCAAGGCTATAAAGTCCCTATCAGTAAAAGGGACAATACAACGATCAAAACTTTAAAATCCCCTCCCATTCTCAGGGGACATGCACCGAAGGCCATCACGCTGCAAGGGGTCTAAGGCCACTTTTCCATCACACACCTCAAGGATGGGCGGTGGCTGCCCACAAGGAGATGCTCTTTAGGTACTTTGGACTCAAACACGCCACTCCCTCCACAAAATCCTCACAGGGTTTTTAGCAGCTGGCCTGGCTCTGCCAACAATGACAACACCTATTCCTGGAGCAAATACCTACTTTCAGGTGAAGGGGTCAGTGACAGGCAGGGTGGCATGGCCCTTCTAGGGCCACCAACCTCAGCAACCACAGAAGGGGGTGCCCTCCCCACCGAGTCCCCGGTGAGCATGCCCCATGAGCGGACTGTGAGGAGCACACACACACACACACGGGAAGAACCTCGGCACGGGCAGAGAGGAGCTTAAAGCTCGTACCAACCTCCAGTGTAACAAGCTCTAGGCGGGGGCGGGGCGGGCTTACCATTGATTAGGTAGGGATGGTTGCAGCACTTTCTTAGTTCCATCATAGTGTTTAAAAGGTTAGGTACGTTAGCTTGTCCACCACCTTTGGAAAGAAATGTAAAATTCTTCTCAAGGATGGCTCGGTAATATTTCTTCTGAATGTTTGTTAGCTCAACTTCAATAATAGTCTCTTCTTTGGGGGCCAAGTTCTTTTCTACATCCTCCTTCAGGCGTCTCAACATCATTGGCTTTAAAATAGCCTGCAGTTTTTGCACCTAAAAAAGGACCTCGAGTCAATACTGGCATCTTACGTGTTAAAACCATCCCGGCATTTAAAAAAAAAAAAAAAAAAAAAAAAAGAGGAAGGCGGTCTCTTCTATTTAAGATCCATTTTCAGTTTTTGAAGCCTAGGGAGAATGTGAAGGAGCTAAACTTTGAGTTGTCACAAGAAACGCTGGCAAGAATGTTGTGTGGCTCGTGTCAAAGAGAAAGCTTTACCTACTCCGGACTCCTGAATCGCTTGAGGGGCTTGAGAAACTACAAGCACGTGTTGGGGGAGGGGTGTTTCCTTAGTTTCCCCTTTGTGTTTTGGCCATGGGGATGAATAGGAAGAGGTAGCAGTTGAGGGTGACAGAGCTGGAAGATACTCCTCTGCATCACGGAACATGCAGGAGTCCCTCTCAGGTACGCTTTCCCACCGACTGGCACTGTACTGGTGTTACATTACAGAAGGGAAAGACCAACACCCTGAACTCAGCCAGGAGGCTGGAGACCCGAGCTTATCAATGCATCTATTTTAACATTAGTGGGGTGTGGGTCTTTGCTGGTTCAGTGACAGGAGGTCCCACACAAATTAGTGCTCATGTAACCCTTATGGCGCCTACAGTTACAGGTGTTTCTCACACGCAAGCCCTCTGACTTCTTTCAGAAATCTACGGGCTAGTTGTACCTCTAATTCTGAAATGCAAATAAATCGGCTTGAAGCGGTATGGGTCAGAAATGAGACCAAGGACCTAAAATTCCAGAGGACAGGTAGTTCTGTGAACCCTAGGGGCTTCTGACACTACCCGTGATGTATAACCTGCAGAAACACTAACCAAACGCAGGAAGATCTTTAAAAGTTGCATTTGTAAAGTAACCACTCTGTAAAAACAAAAGGGGTGGGGTTGGGGGACAAATGAGATCTTTTGTAATGATGACTTCACGTCCTAGAGGACTCCCAGAGCTCTTTGTTGGGGTGGCTAACATTACGACATCAACCCTTACGTCTTTGGCAAAGACCAAAGCTGTGAGTTCATCAGGTTCACGGCTAAAAGGCAACTCGGAGGGGTTAAGTACCTGCTCTTCCGTTTTCAGATCACCAAATTCTTGCATAAAGGTTGTCTCTGAAGGGAAGCGACTTGGCTCCAAGAAATGAAGCAGGCTGAAGAGCTCTTCCACAGTGTTCTGCAGCGGGGTCCCGGTCAGCAGCACTTTGTGTTCCTGAGAGAACACCAAGAAAACAACTTGCCGATCGATGGGGAACAGAACGATTTCTCAACACTAACACTTTCCCTCTGACTCTATAGCCCTGCTCACTGTGGTGGATCAGCATGGGCGGCAACAAGGAGTAGAACTCAGAACCAAGGAAGAGATCCGGGCACACGTGGTCCCCGGCGCAGAAGCATGCAGACACAGAACACCTCGGCAAACTCTGGAGGCCCCCTTCCCAGTGCCTGCCTCCGTTTCTTCTGAGTGTGCAAGGCTGAGATTTAGGAATGATGGTTTTCTAAGTCTCCCAGTTGCAGGGATTTTTTTTTTCTCTTCTGTAGTTACTTTCCCCCCTAAGGTCCCCAGACTCAGTCCCACGCTCCTTTCTGTTCTCTCGATCAGCAGAACTCTCTCACCTTTCCATCTGTTTCCTGCACGACTCACAGTGAGACAAAAGAAGTGCTTCTAACTGCAACAGCACATGGAAAACCATTTTGTTCTGCAAAAATTTTCAGCTAGCAAAGAGGTCGGCTTAGTTTCAAATACCACAATCATTAAAAATAAAAGAAAAAACCTGACGGTATTTCTAATTTTGTCACTGTGAAACACACAAGCTATCGCTTCAGCCGGTGTTCATGATTGTGATCCCCATCCCGCCGCTGATGCCACTATGTCTTCTCTTCCTATATCGACACAGAGATGCCTTCTCTTCCTATATCGACACAGAGATGCCTTCTCTTCCTATATCGACACAGAGATGCCTTCTCTTCCTATATCGACACAGAGATGCCTTCTCTTCCTATATCGACATAGAGATGCCTTCTCTTCCTATATCGAAATAGAGATGCCTTCTCTTCCTATATCGACACAGAAATGCCTTTCGATGATCAGGATTACCAATGGTAATCATTCATTCATCATTCATCCATCCATTCATTCATTCACTTATTTTTCTCGTCTTTTGTATGTTACATCCAGACTGCAGTTTCCTCTCCCACCTCTTCCCCCAACTCCTCAAAAGGAAAAAGTTAAGACCGGGTCTCATGTGTCACATGTTGGGTTTGAACTTATGATCCTCGTGCCTCCACCTTCTGGGTGCTGAGATTAAAGGCACACCCTCACTGTGCCAGGCTTTGGGGGCCGGGCCAAACGAGTGTATTATTGGTGAACGTTAGGCTCTGCCAACTGAGCTACACTTAGACCTGAGCTTATAAATTCCAACAGCCTTGGTATCTTCCTCTTTGTTTCGGTACTTGGTGCATCACACAACAAATTTATTTTAGGAAGTGACTGCAGGCATGTGGTGATGTCAAAAGTAAGATTCTGATGTGACTTGAAAGCTGACCACACAGAACACACACTCACTGAACCCTAGTGAGATAATCTAAGTAACAGCAAGCTCTACCGGGTCTATCTGTCAGGGAAGCAGTTTAAAAATGAGGTGAAACAGTTGGATGGTTTTGTTCCGGCTTCTTTCCTTCTTAAAGAAGACGGGTGGATCACCATCATCACCAGGCTCACAAAGCCTGTGCAATCTGCAAGTGAGTTCAAGGTCTTCTAGACCGTTAAGTTTCACAGGCCGTGATCTCTGATTTGCCAAAGTCCTGACTGACATTATCAAAGAACATTAGAGAGCGCCATCAGGGACCGAGGGAAGCATGGCGGCGGGGAAGGGACGGCGGCCATGCTATGGTGACTGTCCTCACCTCCTTTCTTACTAGCTTAAGGTCTGAGCACTTAGAAGTCAAAGACTTTCAGTTATGCTCATTTCAAAGGAAACTTATTTGAGTGAAGGAGCCCCGGTCTCATGCTACTGGGAATTATGTATTTCCTCCATTTGACGGACAGGTAGAGATGCACCTCCCTTCACAACACAATTGCTTTTCTTTAGTGTGGATGGAGAATGTGAACTTGATTTCATTTTAACGACACATTTTGTGTGTGTGTGTGGAGCCTCCTGTCAATGTATGAGGAAAGAACAGAATCAACGAAGACCTACAACAACTTCACCGCAGCCCCTCTCTGTTGAGGGCTTTCCAATATGGAGGACGGTGTCAACCATCATTACCCTCTACACATTTCTTCTGTTATAGAGAAGAGGCAGATACCCAGGAATCTCCTTTCCTGACTTGGAGATCTTCATCGAGCACAAGCTCACCCTGCCTGGTCTAGTCTAAGTATCAGCACTCTAAGACCTACATCTCCCCCTGGACAGCACAGCTCCTCACTAGGTAACTCTGGGAGGAGCACAGGTTCAAATGATGCTGAAGTTAGGATTCTAGCACCAAGTTCTTCTCAGCCGTGTCAACCCAAGGATACTCTGAGCAACAATGATGTCTTCCACCTTAAAAACACCGCTTCTGAAGTAGGTCACTGGAGATTTCCAGTGTGTTACCTCAAACATGCTATAGGCGTACTGGCTGTGACAGCTGTGACAGTCAGAACTCCCATGAATGACCTCCCACTTTGAGGTTCACCCCCACCCTCCTCGCCTAGCCCAGTGAGGAAAACATTATTTCCCTATGTGCTATTATGCACAAAAAAGTAAATAAATACCGTAAATATCCATTTAAATAAATATGCAACATAAAAGTTATTCCTATGCCGGATTCTAATCCACTAATAAAACTAATTTTCTATATTATCTCAAAAGCAAGTAAACCCTTTGATGTTGAGAGAAGCGAACCCATCTCTCTCATCAACAAAGGAGTGTTTTATGATGAGAATCTACTATTTTGAGACATAGAAACTAATAACAGATCACAACTTAAAGACGAACTCAGCCACGTGACTTTTAAGTCTTCAGACATACGACTGTCTCGTAGCGGGTGGCCATGAAGGCACATCTCTGCTCTGAGATAGTTGGTATGACCTGAACGTTTGTGTTTACCTGCAAAGAAAGGATTACTTCCCCACACTGCTGAAGCATCTCCCGGAGTACCAGAGCCAGCCAGGAGGCCTTCTTTCTATGTCATCGAGGGCTTTCTCTGGCTCTCTACATGCACATGCTGCTGTGCAGACTGGCTATCAAATTCAGTGAACTGCTTTCCAAAAGATCTAGGACCTTGTTAATAAGCTGTTTATTTGATAGAAAAACGGGCAACACTACCCTAAGTAGGGGGAAAAACCAGTGCATTTTCTTTCCTTTAAGAACAATTAGGCTTCACTTGTTTGTAATGAAAACAATGGCCCATTAGTCCAACCCCTTGCAAAACCTGTGACAAAGAGCTCCGAGGGTCTTTTCAGTGGGTCCAGCCTTTCCGTGTACAGCCCTGAACACACAGAAGAGTCCTTCCCATCACCCACTCTCAATAACAAGAGGTCCTATCAACCTACACAAGTTTATCAACTGTGCCAATACATTCCGCATGATAACAACGCTCTTTTTCAAATGTACACTAAAAATGAGAAGCCGGGCTGGTGAGCAGGCAAAAGCACGAAACCTGAGTTCACTTGCTGGAACTCACATGGTGCGTTGGTGCAGAGAACCACGCAGTCCCCTTGCTTCCACAAGCACACCATGGTATGTGCGCACCCTCAACACACAGGTAGATACATGGGAGAGGGGGAGGGGGAGAGAAAGGGAGGGGCAAACAAACGACCATGCAACTTGAAAACTATGGAGTGAGAAGGAATTCAAGAACAACAGAGCTTGTAGCGACTTCTATCAGAGGACCGAACACACAGCGGCAGGGAACCTGCTATCCTTACAACATGTCACTGGTAGTTATTCCTACAGAAAAGGAAACTTCTCGCGCCGAAGTAGGAAGGCACGGCTATTGCTTTGGGAAAATAAGATAAGCATGGTTTAAAAACCCCAGAACAAACTCGAGGCCTCCAGTATCCCAAACGTCTCAGCATCTGTAGAAACCGAACAGATGGTCCCACTGACAGTGTGTGTGCACAACTGGCCCCACTGGAACAAAATCACAGGCTGGGAAGCGCAGCTGGACTGTCACTGCTGAGGCAATGCTCGGCCCAACAGCTAATGACATAGCAAATATTTGAAACCGGACGCTGGTCAAATTCTCATGACTATGCTCTGCTGAGATACCAGCAGACATCGGTCAGGACGGCCGCAGAGGCTTCTGAGCAGCTTAGTCTAGGGGACTGACGGGCCATGCGGGTGACTTCCACAGGCAGCGCACTCAGCCCGGAGCAACGGGGTGGGGACCTGCGTCGATGGTCACCTACCAAATCCATCATCTTCAGTCCTTCCAGCAGCTTGCAGTTCCTGTTCTTCAGCCGGTGGGCTTCGTCGATGACCACGCAGCGCCAGGGAATGTTCCGCAGCTCGGGACAGTCGGTCAGAATCATCTCGAACGTCGTGATGATGGCGTGAAACTTGTAGGACCCCTTTATTACTCGACCCTACGGGAACATGACACACCAGAGGTGTCTCACAGGACTGATTGTGTTCACGCATGCGAGCATTAAGAAAAAGCTGCTAATATTTATGTGTTGAATCCTTTGGAGACCTCAGGATTTTAGGCAGCACTTTAAGTTTTTTAGGTTACGGCTATTTCGGTTAAAACAAGATTTTAAAACATTTCCTTTTAGAAAGAAACTGGCGAAGTCCTAGTAAAATTTAGGGTCAAATTTCCTTAGAGATCACATGTAGGAAGTGCTATTAAGCCCTCCAGCCTAGTTGCAGCCCACAGAACCTAAAATATAAATTGAGTGCTAAGGTGACTTTAATTTTTTTAAAGTTTTTCTAACTTATTTTTTTCCTTGTTTTATTAACATTTCTTATAAAAATCCCAAAATGTTTGAAATTAAAAAAAAATTCAAAGAGAATGATCCTTATAATTTCTCAAATCTAAAATAAAAACATATTTCAGTATTTTCCCCCCTTTTAAGTATGGGTCACATTTTGTATTTAAAGGCTATGTGTGCATAAAACTGCCTTACTTCTAACAACAGGAAGGGCAGTACCGACTACTTAAAGATTGATTACACATGTTTTAGCATACACCACCCCTGTCATGCGTGCATAATGCTTTACTGCTAATAAGGCAATAATTACAATCAGGTAAGTACAGGACAAAATTACAGCAATTCTTATAAGAGCAAAGTACTAAATCCTCTTTTTTGGGGCATACTTGAACTTTACAATACTTACTATTTTTCCACTTCTGGGCAGAGTACAATAAAATGTTCCCTCTCATCACATTTAAGTATTTGGGGGGGTGGTATTGCCTTAGGCACGCAAAATAAAACTAAGTCATTAATACATTCTAGAGTTTTGCGGTCACCAAATGTGAAGCAAAGTTATTGCTTATAATTAAACACCCATAATGACAAATGCTAACAAAGGGTATTCACGGATGTGGGACAGCTGCAAACATGCACTGGATAAAGAATCTCAATCAAGTTTCTCATGTGAGCAGAGTCAAGGCTTCCAACCCCAACGACAGAGATCTGAAGTCCCCAACCCTCTAACACATATACAACCGTACAGGGGCCACACCCCACCGCTTTACCTGGGGATCTTTGAAGTACATTTCATACAACTGAATGGTCCGACGGCTAGCTTGGCTCCCATGATACACAACCACGTTCAACTCCGTCCAGGTTCGGAATTCCCTTTCCCAGTTGGGGATCGTGGACAATGGGGCAATTACTAAAAAAGGGCCATGGATTCCTTTCAAATATATCTCATAGAGAAACGTAATGGACTGGATAGTTTTTCCCAAACCCATTTCATCTGCTAAAATGCAGTTTCGCCTTTAGGGAAGAAAAAGACAGGAAAGCTGTCACTCTCTTTAAACGGAATAAGCACCCCACACACTCAGACCCCCATACCACCTCAGCTAGTTTCTTATTTCAGCAAAACATATGTCCAAGAAAATTCTCTAACGAACAGATATTGTTTCTACATAGATCTGTCAACCTCTATGTTAATTTACTTGGTGAATAAACTAAGTAGATTCCAACAATTGAATTTAAAAAAATGTAATACAGCGTTAACATATTCCTAATACTACTGAGGTTATGAGCTACGGCGTCTAATGAAAGTGAGAAGAAACGTGATTACATACATGTTGTACCAATTGAAAAGTAGCCAGTTCACTCCCTCCAACTGGTATTCCCTGAGTTTGTTATTGTTTTTATACTCCCTGGAACTCTCCGATTTCTTCCAGTTGTCAGCAGGAGGTCGCTCCTGTTCCAAATACAGTAAACCCCATTAGTGGTCTCTAAACGCCTACCCCACTATGCTATGGCCAAATTAAAGCCTTCCCCGTGAGCCAGTCCTCACCACGCGCTCGGTTTCCGGCTCCCTGGACATGAGTTTTTCAAACTCTTCGATCTTGGCTTGGTCTAAGTCCTGCCTCAGCTCCCAGGTGCTGTCTTCGTAAGGCAGGGAGCACCACTTCACCAGATAGTGGGTCACAGGCTGGGCCAGGTTCAAACAAATCAGAACTAAAGTCACTGACGGAAAAGACAGGAACTCTGCTTCCCTGATCAAGACCAGCCCCAGCCCTGGGGAGTCTCAACTGCCCACATCTTAAAACTGTAAGCACTGAAAGTGGACTCCAGTGTACGCTGGGAGGTGTCTTACTGGGTATTAACAGAAAAAAAAATTGCCTTTTATCTCAATCATTGGTTCATGGCCAAATATTAAGGAGTAAGTAGCTAATGAATACAAAAAAAACCAGACCAAATTTTATGTAATCTAATTATTCATCAATTACACGATTTGGATTTATTACAGTAGGCCATCTTAGCACATTTGTTTACAGAACTGAATGATTGCTTGCAGAATAAAATGCAAACAAATTTATTATACAAATCAACTTTTGTCTTCAAGGGAAAAATGATAACTGTTTGCACTCAGTCACATTAAAATGAAGGGTGTGGGTTATGGAAGACTAAAGGGTGAAACAATTTGGGTGATCTGAATCAGTGGGAATTCTGGGAAGGCTCGGCTCTGTTGGTCTTCAGGTCGCCATCAAGAACACTAAACTCACCCAAATTATCTGCTGACAGCGCAAATCTGCCAAGGGACAGATGTTTTTAAAAACAACTAAGCAAGACAAAGCTGAGGAGGGTGTCACAGATACAATCTTTAAAACACTGTAAGATTCATTACACAAAGTTTAGAGTAAAAGGGGATGTTCCTTAGAGGCTCTCTGAAGTCAAGCAAAAGCAGACAGCTCGGTTCCATGGAGAGACCAGGAATGCCAGAGCCCATGGCAGAGGTGCATAATGACAGAGACAGCTCAGCCCCCATCCTCACTCCCCTGTCAGATTCTTTCATGGCCTCGGAGGTTTATAAAGCAGCACAAAGAAGCCAGGTCTGGGGTCTCAAAAAGAAGTCCTTTCTACTACCCTCAAGGCACACAGCTAAGCGAAGGTCACTAGCTTCACTAAGGATGTCCAGTGCTAGCTAATATTAAACTCTCTCCCGCCACAAGTGTGTTACTAATTCCATGGGGACACGCGCACACAAAATCTTTTGAGGTCCTTACTGACCAGCATAGAATTATGGCATTTCAACGCAGTTCAGGTTGAAAATCGATTAAAAGTGAAACCATTCAATTGAACATAAAAACTATTTAGCCCTACTGACTCACAAAACTAATTACAAATCATTAAGTTTGAGTAGTTAAACATAGACCAGGCTCAGGTCTTGATTTTTGTCCCTTCTCTCAAAACACATGAGCTGCCTGGGCCACCCTGGGTAACACACATGATCTTTGTTACCTCGCCCCGGTCATCTGTGCCACGTGCAAAGTCCATTATCCGGTCAACTTCCACATAATCTGGATTAAAAAGATCATCCTCAATCTGTTCCAGAAAAAGGGGGAAAAGGGCTTAAATGCGCATTCATTTCTTCAGAGAAACAGTTTTTCACTTTTCACTAGGTAATAATATTTTGGGTCACAGCAACACAAAATTTATATTTGACATCTTCTATTATATTAATTGAAATGCTGCAATTTAAGAAAATCACTCCCCCCGAGGAAATCAAACTTCTCAGACTTTGTTAACTGAGTATTTTAATTACTGTGTGGAACCTTCTACTGGGAGGGAATGTTTAAGAATATTTCAAGCCAAGTGTGAAATTACAATTCACTACTGTGCAATCAGAAAGGCTTATGGCACGCAATACCCTTAGCATTCTTGAAAGCCCAGTCTGCAGCGAAGAGTCAGAGCCACACACAGGACATGCGAGCGCATCTCAGGACGCTGGGAAGCACCACACACAGAATGTTAGCATAAGCCACTAACCCTGAAATCAGCAGGTTTCACATTTGACTATGAGCATGTCTGGAAATCTTTGCCAACTGATATCACTACCTCATTTAGAGTAACAGTCTTCCCACTAATCTTAAACATTGTAATAACTTAACTTATTCAGGCTGAATGCTGAGTGTTTGGGTAAAAGAGTCCAGAGTAACCTTAAATAGAGTTACTTAACTAATTTAACTAAAACTCTAACAGTATTTACAAAAGCAATGTTTTTGTTTAGAAAGAATACGAGAATAGAACACCGTTGAAGCAAGTTATGGTTCATATGAAAAAACAGACTGTGGCTCCCATGGAAGCTATAGGCCATGTCAAACTTTAAGAAGCCCACATCTGTGAAGATTTTCATCTGAGTCAGAAACAAAGACGCCTAGGTGTATGTCCTGTAGATTAGCTTGGTATCACTTTGAATCACATGCAAAAGGTAGCTTAGAGTCAGCTAGGCCTCATTCTCTGCCACTTAAAATGTCCAAGCTGGGTGCTTTGGATTGTGCATTACAAACCAAACAACACAGACACAAAAAAATGTGCCTCTGCTGTCTTCTGCTTTTCCACAGAAGAGAGCAGCAAGGAAAAGAACACACTCCAGCCGTCACTCGATTTAAAGTGTTAATGTTCTGGTGAACTTAGCTTTGCTAAAGCTTCTGGATTTAGGCAAATAGCATGTACATGTTATTTATACACAATGCAGGCAGTAAAATACTCTACAAACTAGTCTTGGATGTGAAAAGTTGTTAGAGCACTTCCTTTTCAACATGAGCTTTCACAGTTAATGCCCAGTGTATTTTCTCCTACATCCCTTTCCAACTAGGAAGCACTCTATGGCACTAAGCATATGACGGGATTCCTGGCCTAAAGGTTATTTCTGAACAGACTGGAGGTTCAGGAGAGCCAGGAAGCCGAAGCTTCAGTGAAGCCCGCAAAAGCAGCCGTAGTCAGAAATCCTAAAGGAACAGAGGCGGGGAATGTGTAAGGCCATGATCACTGATGGGTTTGTGTGCGTGAACAAGAAGGGGCGGACAAAGCTGTATTCTTTTTTGTTAACTCTCATTCAGGATAGAACTAAGACTTCTAAGTTGCCATTTTATTTGCATCCTGGGTACAAGTGACATATGTGGACAACAGGTTAGGAGAGATAGGCTGTATTAGGGCCTGGCACGGGTCCCTAAAGAGCAGAGTCCAAGTGAGTTTAATAAACAGGACCGTGATTTAAGGATGGAAAAAGCTTTTCCCTCCTGCTGAGCCTCACAAAAGGTCAACAGGACATATGGTTCCTCTCTCTAGTGACGCTGTTCACCCAGTGTCTCAACATTTCAGCTTAACGTTCATAAAAATGGGGCACAGGAAATAGAAACTCACAGCTTTGTTTCCCAGACCTCTCTTTCAAAGAAAAATCGTCCTAATGTTCTCCTAGGTGAGAGAACTTGAGTGATGCTCAGGAGCCCGAGCCTCTGGGTAGCAAATGCTCATTGCTACTGAGGCAGCAGAGCAGGAGGGGGAAACCAGAGAGAGCAGCACAAGGTACGCGGGGCTGCCTGCCTGTGGGTACCCCGAGGACAGGCTCCAGAAAAGCATACACTCCACCCAAGACTCTTGAGGGATGCAATGAATGGCATTAAAATCCTCACCGTCTTCCATCTCATCAGCCTCCACAGAAGCGTGAACATGAGACAGCTATCCAGTGGCCAGCATTCACAGCCCTGCCCTTTGCAGCTTAGCATGAGTTACGTGCTCTTTAGTTATTTACTTTTTGCCTTTTGCCCTGTGGGTGTGGAAGGACCAAACCCAGAGTCTCACACTTGCAGGCAACATGAAGGGCCTGGCCAACTCCTTCAGGAGAACATCATCAAGAAAAATCTCCTTCCAAGTTAGAGAGCTGTTGTTTTTTTTAAATCTGTCTGGTGTTTGAACATAAGTTAGTGACCTCGAGTCCGGAGAGCCAGCAAAGCAGCTTGTGAAAGCATCCCTTGAGACATAACTGACCATGTCAGGAGCTGGTCCTCTCCTCCAAGCAGATTAGTTATCTCTGTCTATCTATAATTGATAACCTAGGTCAAAGAGGACAAGCGTAGGAGACACTGCCTACCCTCTGTTCAATGGCACAGAGCATCTGTCCGGTGACCTGACTTGAGTGACTGTCATCGGCCTTGCATCCCCATCCGCATCCTCCATACCTACTGAAGCTCGTGACCTACCCTCGGCAGACTTCTGTCTGTCTTTGTTCATTTCTCAGCTGTGTGCTCCTTGTACAATATTAATCACACCATCAGCGCTATTTCCACATGTCATAGGAACCAGCAATTTCTAGACCAAGCCAACAGGAAGAAGGAGAAACTTCCTGTTTACAAATTTTAGCGATATCAGTTAACCAGTATTCAAGTAACAGTGCCACACCAGTCTTTGGTAGCAGTTCACAGTCCTAAGTCAAACTTTTCTTTGACTATTTTGATAAAGAAAACATTTCAAGATTCAAAAATTTATCAGGTTATTTCATACCTCTGAAAGGAATTTGCTCTGGCCCTGTTTTGACTTAAACCGTTTTATCTTTTGCTGGATTCTCTTGTCTTTTTCCAGATCTTCAACTGATGCCCACTGACAATGAAGGTAGGAGCTGAAACAGGTGAAGAACAAACACTCTTGAAACAGAAAGAAATCATTTCATTTCTGTCTTACTAAAACCAATATATATATATATATATATATATATATATATATCTCAAAAGATCTCCCCCCCCTCCCTCCCCCCCCCTCTCTCACACACACACACACACACACACACACACACACACTCCACACTCCTACTTAATAATAATGGATGGTGCCAAGCAAGGTCCAATATAGCCACTAACATCTGAAAATAAACGAAAATCAACAATGCAATAGTAATGAAGAGTTGCTATCTGCCTAGGTTGGGCTTTATCCACTTCCCATTTTAAAACAACAACAACAGCAAAAACCCAAAACTAACCCCCCCCCCCCCCAAAAATCAAACAATCAAAGAGAAGAGCCCAATAACAAATTGTTTTCCTAGGTTAACAGATTACATGTCAGTATCAAACAGTGAGCATTACAGGGTGGCCTTAGTTATGAGCCTTTTAACTCCGAGAAATAAAAGAGTTTTATCAAGTTATAAGAATGTAAGTTTAAAGTCTCCATTTCTTCGGGGATAAGGGGAATAGTACATCTCCACTCACACAGGGCCGATGCACAGAGCCTTAAGACTGGCCACTGGGCACGAAGGTACATGCCTGGCTCCAGCCCAGCCCCCACCATCACTCCTGTGTTATTAGCTTGTGTTCTTCTAAAAGCTTGAAGCAATGCCTCCTAAGATGCTCTTACTTCCTTAACCCGAATATCCTCTGAATCCTCCCTTCTGCTTCCACGTGTCTTACAAGGACAACCGGTGCTCTTTCATACCTTCAACACTGTGCTGCTTGGTGCTATTTGACGGTTTGGATTTGTGGTACCCATCTGCCCATCACTGCCCCTAACAGCTACCATCATCCTGTTTTTCTTCCTGGTGATGACGTTAAAAAGCTGGTAATAAACATGCTGGTCCATGCCTAAAATCATAGCACCCGGGAGACATAGAACAAGACCAGCCTAGGTGACACAGAAAAGCCCCATCTTCAGAAAACTAAGGCCAGGGGTGTGGCTCAGCAGTCGAGCACATTACAAGCATGCACAAGGTTCCGGGATCCAGGCCCATCGCCACCGAGAACGTAAGAAAGGGACATACTTGGATCTACGACTCCTCTAGCATCGACTGCTACACAGAGATTAAGTGGCAATTACGAGATCTTTCGAAACCCCTTCTATTGATGTTTATGTCCTAAGATGTATTTTTAGATGTAGGGCTGATGAAACGTGAAAGTTAAGTGAAAGAGAATAGAATAGTATTTTAAACAGAAATGCCTCACATACGTGTGAATTCATATAACTCTCCCCAACATACTCTCAGAAAACAGACCAAATGTGCGCGCATCAACATGCAGATAATTATCCTGAGCAGTAAGGTAGCTACTACTGCTTTGTCTGCTTTTGGCCTGCACAAATTTCTAGTAAACACCAGGCGATACAACCACGGTCAGAGAACACCAAGTAACTGACGCCAGCCTTTGAAGCCACTAGCAAGGTTCCAAGCTGGACACAAGTACTTGGGTTAGCACAGGCTAGCTCTGCTCTGTCGCCTGGAATCTGACATGTTCCATCAGACTCCACATTCTCCTTTGCCACTGATCACTCGGGGAGGAGGAAACAGAGGCAAAGGCTGCACCTTGTCTCTTTTTCGTTAATGCAACAAAGCAGAACTCTTTTTCACAGACTAGCTAGTACTGGAAACAGGAGACCAGCTGACTCCGAAAAGCTGTCCTCTGATTACCACCATGTACGGTGGCATACATGCATGTGCTCACATGTGTGCTCACAAAACAAGCAAATGAAAATTTATAACATTTTTTTTAAACCACATGCATTTTTTTTAATGCCTCCATATAGCAATCTCATTTTTTTTTTTTTTTTTTAAGGAATTTACCTGATGGTAAATATCCGACAAATTAAAAATATGTATAGGCATGAATGAGAAAAATCACTGTGGCCTTGTCTATCACTACAAAATGCAAGAAGTTACTTACAAAGTCACAGACATGGGAGACTGAACAGCCACGCTGCACTCATGCAGTGGAATACTATGCAGCTGTCAAAAAGGTAACCACACCTCCCACAAAGACTCATGTAGTGATGTCCAGAATAGGGCTTAAGGAGGGAAAATGGTAAAGAGTATATTAATGCTATACAACCTTTTAAGACAGGGACGGAGACCTAGAAATTAAGGTAATTTTAAGTTAGGTATTTAACCTTCCTCTGTGAAATGAGTATAAAACATTCTCAACAAAGAAACAAAACAGAACAAACGCTTGTAATTCTCTTTTTATTCTGTTTTGTTTTTTGGTAAGGGTTTCTCTGTGTCCTCTTGCTGTCCTGGAACTCACTCTGTGGACCAACTCAGAGATCCCCCTGCCTCTGCCTCCTCCCAAGCTCGGGGATTAAAGGCGTGCGGCACCACCAGCTCAGCTAGGAACTCTTAGTTCCTTTCCTGTATTTTTTTAAGGCTGGCAAACAAACATACACCAGACATAAGAACCAGCTACTCTGCAGAGGGGAATAGCTACCCCTGGAAGGAGAAAGGGCCGAGGGCACCCCGTGGGAGTGCTGGGTGGAGTTGGGATGGATTATCAACCAAAGGCACTGTTTAGCTGTTAGGCAGGTGGGTGCCCAGGTAGAGGTAAGCACATCTATATAACAAACAGATACGTGTGCCTGAAGATCACGTGTGCTTGTGTTTGCACGTGTGCATACAACCCTAGCAACATCTACAGAAAGTGGCTTCTCAGCAGCGGTGAACAAGCTCCCGGCCCACATTTGGCTCCTGCATTCTCCATCGAATGAAAACCCCAAAACTGATTCTACAGCTGCAACCTGCAGACACAGGGTGAGCTGGAAACACACTCCGGCGTCAAAGCTCACAGGGATAAGGGAAAAGACAGCCAGCTTAAAGGGACCCCCACCAGCTACATCTGGAGAAACGTGTGCAAAATAAATACTGCTACCAGAGTGAAGAATTCAAACCACAACAAAATGAACCCCCCTGCCTATGAATTAGCCAAGGCAGAGAATAAAGGCCATCCTTAAGTTAAAAGCTCAAATAACCTACCTGGAAGCGATGAACCAGCTGACTTAGCAGACATCGCCATATTTAACAATCTCAACGTATTTCAGACACAGATTAGTCACAATAAAAATAAAATTCTTCCTAATGCTTTTGCAACTTTTTTACAAATCTGAATTAGCATCAAAACAAGTTAATAAAATTTTTTATTGAAAGTTTAATTTCCCTTTCCTCTCCATAATAGTGCACAGAAAACCAGCTTAGCACCCCCCCCCCACCTGTTGTTGCCCATCTGATAACTTCTCCTGGCTTGGCAGCAGTGCCTGGTATGGGCCCTGCACTGTCTTGGGTCCCACCCACTCTGTCTCCAATGCCTGTCATCTATTGGTGCAACTACATGTCAATCAACACTTAGCCTCAGTCCTCCATCTGACCCAACACATCCGAGGAGCTTCCCCCTGCAGCTCATTTAAGTTACCCCCTTCTCTACCTATCCGGGTTCTCTCCTTAAGGATCCCCCACAGGAAATCACCTCATATGAACAATTTGCATAGACATAAACCCACCATGAGGACGCAGTGCTGACGACAGCTAACATTTATTGTGTATTTTATTTTCTACTTCCAGACTTCTTGTCACTGACAAGAAGTAAGACCGAGAGAGACACCTTCATTTTGCTTACCTCCTCAGACAAGTGACCCTGTATTTACACAGTGCAAACCAAAGGGACAAAAGCAGAGAGACATGGCACCCACTGGTCACATTTTCTTAGGACAATGTGACTAGTATTCACTTAGACTGATTTCAAAGCAACTCCAAAAAATCCTCTTTAAAATACCCAGGGCTTGTTCACCTGGGCTTTACAGTCTGTCGCCAGAAGAGCAAAGCAGAGAAAACAGATCTGTGATCAATGAAGGTGCCTGTCCTTAGCTGTCTGTCTGGTTAGGGAGTGCCTTGGTCTTCTTCGGGAAGGTAACGACCAATCCTGAAAACCATGCTGGCTGGCCGAGAGCACACAGATCCTATACAGCACAGCTCATGGAAGCTGTGTTCAGACTAAAGAAAACTAAACTAAACCCACTAAACAAATATTGGGAAGCAATGCACACAGCCAGAGCCCGCTGCATTAAAGCCTGAACCCTGGGCTGCAGGCCTCTGAGGGGTACAGAGTTCTCATCTCAGATGAGGGAGAGGAAAACCGTGAGGAGCAACAGCCACTTCCTGGGGCGGGCAGCTTTTACTTCATTTCACTATTAACACATCAGATGTTTCTTTCCGTAAGAAAGTTAGTCAACTTTTACACGTTAAATGTTTTTCTAGAAAAAGACCACAAAGTACCACGAATAGCAAAGCTAGGAGGAAAACAGCCTTTTTGAGGCACCGAAGAAACCATAGAGAATTCTCCATGTTCACAATTCTTAAAAAGTCCTGTAGTCCAGGTAGACCCTTCCCCATACTTACAAGTTTTTGTATTTCACATAAAACTCCTCAACTTCTACCTCCTCGCCGGATTCCTTCTGCAACGAAAGAAGATTGGGGTACACAGTTTAAAAGATTGGGGTACGCAAATCACATACTGAAGATCTCAGAGCAGCCACACACTCCCACATGGGAACTCGGTGCCTGAGGTGGCCTTCCTGGAAAGATGAGCACAGGAAGCCTTGGCAGCCCGTTCCATGGGGACTGATGTACTCAGGCGCACGCACGCTGCTCCGCTCAACGTGCATGTGATTGTACGGCATGAATCATTTTAACTCCTCCCTAACCACATGCGGCTTCATTCACAACAACCTGACCCCAAACCTGGCTTTCTGCCAAACCCGCAGTGTTAAGTAGACGCCAAGTGTACCATTTTCTCAGGCAGCAGCCAATTAGCAACTGCTCTCCTGAACGCCATATGTATTATTTTTGGCTGCCTCATGGCAACTTTACATTGTGGGTTTTGTAATGTTTTAAAATATTTAAAAGACATTTATTTCTCCATATAGTTAATAACTCTAAACAAGAAACCATATAAAAGGAAACCTTGTTTTTATGGTGGGATTCAGGGCATCACTACTCAGAGTTTGAGTTGTACTCAGTGGAACAATTAAAGTCTCTCAGACAAGATGTCTCACACACAGCAGCAGCCAAATAAAATTAACACTTCCAGTCCCACATTTAGGTGGGTTAAAATTGCGATGCATGTCCGCCAAGTCGAGAGCTTTCGCTGGTCAGAAGGTACCGAAGACAACATCGATGTTAAGGTTTGGAAATCTCTCTCTTTGCCTTTTTGCTTTTGCTTTTAGGGTGTGAAACAACTCACAAGACGCCAGTTTCTTACAAGTGTTTGAGCAGATAAAGCAAAGATGTCAATCAAAAACATCCTTTACCCGTGTTTCAGGAAGTTCTCTTACGCTCCTACGAGAGCCAGCGAGCCTGCCTGGAGGCTCACGCCTGGGCGCTGTGTGGCCGCATAGATCTCTGAAGAAAATGAGGGTGAGTAGGAACACGGCCAGGGCCAAAGAGGAGAGCCAGCATAGAGGATGACAGAAGGTACATGCTTTCCAAGGGCTCTCGGGCTGCCCTCCACATAGAAAACTCAAACCACAGTTACAGACTATGAGCTGTTTAGGATTCCCGCAGATCTTTTATCAGTTTCAATTAAACCTGTACTTTAAGCTGCTTCTCACCGAGGAGAGGACTAGATTCTAGAGTGTGGCCAAAACCTCCCAACACCTTTTTTCGCCCTAGTGGGCTCAGGAAAGGTCCTAACCCATAACACAGCCTCGTAAGTAAACACATTCAGCTTCTATTTATCCAAAACAGAAGGAAACAATGGCCTACGCCACATGAGGTAGCACAGAAACCCAGGTCACTTCACTGCTCCGTCTGCTTCAAGTGACGATCCCTCTAGGACCCGAAACCCCATTTCTAACCCCGCTAGTTCTCCGCCCTACTCCCGTTCAAGATAGATTACGTCCAGACAGAATTTGAGACTCCAGTAGAAAACTAAAGACAACCAGCAGGAGGGAGAGTCTCACAGCACATCCTGAAAGTCAACTCAAAGTGGATCTGAAATATCCGTGCTCTGACAAGCCTGGGGTGCAATCCCTATTTCTGTGGATTTTGGAAAACAACACCCCTTCAGGGTGAGGTCAAACACACTGTCACGTATATATGGCGCCGTTTCTTCTTGTCCTTCTATGCTTTCCCTTCTGCCTTTTCCTTAATGGGCTCAGCGTCCCATAATTTTGTCAGTAAAATGCGCAGACCTGAACCTTCAGCAGTGGGACTTGGTTGTATTCTAGCTCTGTTCTGCTCCCTGAAAGCTACCCGTCTCGACGCAGTAAGAGCTACCTTCTTGTCCCGATCACCTATTCCTGGAGGAACCTGCTGACACCCCGGGCAAGAGGATCTAGAACTGTCTGGGAAGCAAATGTGCTCTTGAGACTCTGGTTAGCAGCACCCGGAACTGGTGAAGAACCCCCGCGGGACCTGTATCTTCTAAATGTCCCCAAGTACACAAAACGCTGTCTGCTGTTTAACTGGCCATACATGTAACATGGCGACGTTCTTGCTATAGAGCTTCGACGACAGCTGCTAACTACATTTTACATACACGTGTACATGCTTTACTGATAGGATGTGGATTCATAGCTCTCTCCAATAATTCACTGAAGACCTCTGCTTTGTCTGTCCTCCAATACCACAGTACCACTACCAGTGTGCAGAAGCTACCCTACTCTGCCGACCCAGGAATGGTGGGGTGGTGGTTTACAGCTGCACACATGCACATACACACAACGCTCATCTCACTCCTTGGCAAGTTCCTGTCTAACCTGACAGTGCTCTGAGTATTTTTATGTGTTCAGGAGATTTGAAAGATGGGCACTCCTTCCATTCCCCCGTGAGTATAAGGAATCGTTACAGGTTACACGAAACTGGATGCTTAGGATATATTAACATATTTGTCTCACTGTTCATGTAACCAAGAACTTTACATCAGGAAAAAAGCCCACTTCTCTAATGTGGCCTGAAACAGTTACCAGCACATGATAATCTGCACCCTTAAAGAAAAAAATGGCCTTTCTAAATCAGACAGCTCCCCTACTCAGAACTATACAAATAATAAACAAAAGCTGAAAAAGTATCCAGACAAAAATAATAAACTGCTTTTGGTCTAATATATTTCATATTCCAACAGAGTGTGAGTCACAGTCTATTTAGTGAGAATATATATAGAATATAGATATAATATAGAATTATATATATTCTTTGGAACATGGTTAAGACTTTAATTTTATAAAACATTCTACTTCTTTATTGTTTGGCTCAACAACCTTGGAATTTAAAGTAACTTCTTATGGAGAAAAAATATCATGTTAGATAAGTTAAAAAATAAATTTTAGGAGATAGAATATAGTTTATTCAGGATCTGCCTCTAAGATACTTCTGACTTTATGATCCAAAAAGGACTTTGACTATTTTCTATAGCTATATGGCACATAGAAAGTGTGCAACTAAATACAGAAAACAAAACACCTGTGTACCCTAAATATCTATTCACACATTCAAACGTAACGACGTTCATATACAAGACCCCTCCCCTGGGTCTTGGGGCTATTAACTCATGTTTAGGACAATGTTCAAATTGTCATGATGCGCTACCCTGAGGAGGCTCTCCCAGGGAACCATCTGAGTTACAGAACTCCATCATAACGGATCCCCGGCCTTGGGACGCTTCAGGGAAGGAGGTGACAGACTCTGGAACACACTGAGCTCCTACTATTTTAGCACATGTGGGATGGACCTGAGCGCTCACAGCCAGTTTCCATGGTACTGACAGACAGAGGGCCACACAGAGGAAACAGATGCATGTGTGCACATGTATATGGGGGAGGGGGGGAGGGAGGGAGAAAGAGAGATCTCGAGCACTAACTCTTTTCACAGACAATCTTTAAATTATTCATGGTAACAGGAAGCATAACTCGAATCCACAGGAAAATCTCAAATTTCTTTTTGTTACCACGTGCAATATTGTCCCCTGTTATCAATTTTTAAAATTGATAGCTTGAAGCGATGAACACTGAGAGCATCAGCAGTTCAAAAGTTAGTGGCTGTTAATGCTCAGTGTCTTCTGATGGATTCTCAGGAGCCTGAGAGCCAGCAGCAACAGATGAGCAAGAAGCTGCCGGCTGGCTGCTTTCAGACAGTCCCTGTCTTCCACAGAACGTTCCCCATCAATCTGCTCCGTTCCCAGATTCACCGAGCCAACAAATCACTGGTTCTCAACCCGTGGGCCATGACCCCTATGAGGATCAAATCGCCTCTTCACAGGGGTCAGGCATCAGACATTTTGCTCATCAGACATCTACATTACGATTCATAACAGCAGCAAGATTACAGTTATAAAGTAGCAATGAAAAAGTTTCCTGGTTGTGGGGGCCACCACAACACGAGGAACTGTTAAAGGGTCACAGCATTAGGAAGGTTGAGAACCAAACAATAAATGCTCCATCCTCATACAATTGTAGTGGCATCTAATGCCTATAGTAAGCCACACGGGGGGCTGTTCAAGGATGGTGGTATTATCAGTTCGTGATCCATGGGTACCTGCCAGTAAAGGTGGACAGAGGGAAAAAAAAACTAAGTTCTCTGAGGCAGGCAAAAACAGGAAGCAAAGCCTCATTCGCACCAAGTCTGATCTCACTAGCTATGAACAATAGAGTTGATTTATAATTTCAGCTCTAAGCCCGCTAAGTATGCCTGTTGAACTACCATCAGCTCAACAGAAATTAGTCCCAGTAACATGCTGTCTTCCTTGAGTCACTTCGGCTCAGTGAAGGGACCGCTCTTTGAAGCGCGTCAACTCTTTTACTGGGTATCTCTACACACAAACTGGAGTCACTGGGAAAAAGGCAACCTTTCTCGTGAGTTAAGTGAGTGTGTGTGTCTGTTTCAACAGGTGACAGACCTGGCTTGGCTTTATCATTTAAGCCATCAGGGTCTGAAGCCACAATCCAGTCACCACCAGCACTCCACCTTCACACCGATTGGAAGTACCTTGACTTGTTGCTCTGGGTAGCTTTACAGGAGCATGAGTGTATAAGCTGATAAATGTGCAAACCCTGAGTACATAAGAAAGAAAGCCTGAGTGAGGGGTACACAGGCCCACAATGGGTGCAAGGGTATCTCCATGAGCTCTTGTCAATGTGCCTGCAGGTCAGAAGATGGCATCAAGTCACTCGGAGTTGGAGCTATAGGTGGTTTTGAAACATTCAAAAAAGACGCTGGGAACAGAACTCAGGTCCTCTGGAAGCAGGAAGTGCTCTCAACTACTCAGTCACCTCTTTGGCCCCGACAGATGATACATTAACAGAAATACTTGTGTTAAGTACCTGTGCTCACCAGTACTTTGCTGCTGGGAGCGGTGCTTTTATCTGTCTGTCTGTCTGTCTTTATTTTCCCTCATCTGATAGTTGACAAGCTTTAGGATAGCACCTAAATCCCGTGATTCTCTTGACCACTGGGAAACTACACCTTGTATACATTTTACTAAAAGAAAGCACATTGTGTGCTCTACATCTCAAAACATACAAAGAACTACTCGGGTGTGACTGGCTGACGTATATCCACAGAACCTACTTTATAAAGACACAAGCTCAGCACTTCCCAGTTTGGGCAAGAAGGCAACCAGCACGGAGCAGAGAATTTCCAGTGGTCAGAGAAAATACTGGAGTTCTTCTTCCTAATGTCCCTTGGCCTGCTTACCTGCTGCCGAGTGGCAGCCGCTGCTTGTCCATGTCACCTCTGTAGCAGTAACAGAGACACCCTCAACACAGGAAGTTACACATGCAGAAGGCTGTGAGCGGCCTGATAAGGCGTCAGCGTGCCACAATGACAGGCAGGCCTCACTCAGGGCATTTCCATAGGGAACTCCCAAGAAGGTCTTTTTAGGAACAGTTTTTATGAAAAAAAGGCAGTGTGTGGTTCTGTAGGTCTTAAATATTTCTTTGGAGTCTTTTGAGTTTCTTGCTTTCTCCAAATAGTGCTACAAAGGTTGGTATATGTTGATGTCATTGCTTCAAGAAGTTCTGATTTCACTCCAGAGTGATCACCCCTCCCCTAATTTATATTGGTATATAAAATTAGTATATTAGAGGCGAATGGGGATCAGAAATATTACCAGAAGTTTCATCTTATGATAATGTGATCATTGGACTCCGCTTTTTGTTATTGCTTTTTTTTTTGTTTGTTTGTTTGAGAAATGGTCTCAAGCTGACCTCGAACTCCTGATCCTCCTGTATGCACCGCCATACCCAGCTCCATGATGGAATCTTAAAAGTACCTAGCAAACAACCTAGAAGACCGCCCCACGTGGATTCCCATGCTTGCACATGGCGCTCACCTGCTTTTTCACCAAGCGGCTGCTCATAATCTTCTCCACCACTGGGCCTTCTGCATCAACAGATTCCTGAAAAAGAGAACGTGGTGTCAATCAATGCAAACGGAAAACCATCTGACCTACGCAGCAGAGGCGAGTGGGAAAGCGCTCCCTCCTTCCCGTGCCTCCTCGCCCTTTAAACCACTTGGTCCAAAGTCAATAGTGGGGAAAGATTACCAAAAGCAAGAAAAACCTCACACTACAGAGAGACAAAGGAAGGGCTGTGCTTATGACTTCCTGGTTGTGTGGTTAATTATGGAGACAAGCACCGTCCCTCAACCCACAAGCATTCGCCCTGGCTGCTAAGAAAAAGTAATCTGTGCAGGACAGCGGGTCCAAAGCAACTCTTCTGCACCCGTGTTCATGGGGCGACCGCCCTCTCCGCTCTGTTACTCTAGGGAGCTCTTTCCTACAGGGGTTGCGTGAAACAACATCGCATGATGATTTAATGGAGAACAAATTGCCAACTAAGCACGAAGCTGCATTTAATAGGGCCTTTCAACTGGCGGCCAGTTTGTTAACTAGAGTAGAGAAGAATAAAATCTCCACAATAAGTCAATTCCATTACTACCCAAGCTGCGTACAAACTATTTTATCCATCATTTGCATTGCGAGAATAGCGTGGGCCCTGCTGGGTACTCCAAGGCGGTAATTTTACAAAGGGGTTCTGACGGTGCCCAACGGCAGGAGATGAGCTCAGGTGGTTTATTACAGTTCCCAGGAGCTACCGCGCTGAATCCTCAGAGGAACTCGGTGCATCGCAGTCTAGCTCAGACCCTTCCCCAGCGGAGACCCTCAGTTCTCCAAAACTGTGTCGGATTAGGTATCATACATAGCTTTGTATGGAAATAAACTGGAGTGAGCAGGGCTGTTTAAGATGACAACTAAACAACGAGGTTCCCTCAACCCATCGGCCACCATGAGCAGAACGTGGCCCTGCTCCAGGTCCACCTCGAAAGTGCACATGAAACCCCACAAGCCTGGCTGCCGACCTGCTGCTCTGACTGTGACGTGTTGGATGGGGAGTCTCTCCCAGCAGCATCTGCATCATCTGCCTCCTCATCAGAAATCTTGAACTCCAAATCTTCAGTGTACCGCTTCCTCTTCACCTGCCTGCTGGACCGCCTCTTCTGCGATAGAATGCCAACAACGTGAGTTTTATTTAAAAGGGCGGGCCTTGGGTACACAGTAGTAAGACCGATTTTCTCCCCCCCTCTCCATTTTAAATCTTAAAGAGAAACTGACAGTTTTCATCCTGAACGTCAAGTGAAAAGACCATTGTGAGAATCACAGGAACAGACTGGAGACCTGGGGTCCTGGAACCTTGGAACTCTGCTGCTTCAACAAGGACACAGGGGTGTGACCAACCACGTCACTCACTCGGCCATCTCCACTGATGGCAGCGGCAACACCCGCTGTTTTTGGATGACTGAAATTTTAATGCAGAGAGTTCACTGCCAACAGTGCATTAGAAAATAATCTACAGGCTATAAAGGTTTATACAAACATTGTTATATTGTTCTTTCTCAAGGTATTCCAATGCACTTTAATTTGGGGCTTAAAAGAAACAGTTTGGGGCCGGGGCTGGGAGTGTACACTTACTTAGCATACACAGAGCCCCGGGTTCAATTCCTAGTCCTGGAGAAGGAGGGAGAAATGGGAACTGAACGAACAACTCATAAGGTTTGTTTGTTTATCTGGGGATAGATTCTCACTCTGTAGCCTGAAATTCACAACTAAACAAGCTGGGCTCCAACCCCCAGAGATCTGCCCGTCTCTGTCTCCCGAACGTTTGGGTTAAAGTTGTGTGCCACTATGCCTGGCAGTTCTGGTTTTAATACAACTTTTTACCACGCTGCTTTAAGTGTCAGGGGTTGTTAGTCAGTACGGCTGTTGGCTGTTGTATTTGGAAATCTGTCCACCGTAGATCGATGAATGAACGCAAATCACGTGACAGAGTAGCTTCTGATTCTACTAAAGACAAATGCAAACCATCTGTCTGAGCTGTCTGAGCGTGCGGATGGTCAACAAACCTCTGATACTGAAGACTCCACTGAGCAAGCATTGCGCACAGTGTTTTACTTTTCCATAAATATTTAAGAAGACACCTGTGCACGCTCTTGCTAATAGAAAAAAAATCCAAAGAAATAGAAATCATCACTAGGTATGAGGTTCTGAATGAAGAGTTAGAAGAAGTGGGGGGGGGGGGGGGGGAGGCGTGGCAATTTCAGTCCTAAAAGAAAAATCCTTTTTAAAGAAAGTAATTTCTTTTTAAGAAATAAAGAGCGGAAAACCGAAATTCTTAATGAGAGGATAACAACGTCACCAAGGTATGCCAGCCACAAATGTTTTTCCTAAGAATTACAAACTGCTGCTTTTTAAAAGAGTTTCATCACTTTTAAAGCCGGTATTAAGATGGGAGGGAGCAAATGTCCGTCATGCGCATGAAGAAGGCAGGGCAGGCACTGTGATCTCTCAGGGCAAGACAATGCGATTTACCCTGCTTTATAAAGATGCTTTTGGTTAAAAATCCTGAGGGGAAAACTAAAATGTGTTTCCATGGCCTTGCTGTGGCCACGCCTTGTGAAAGAGTCAATTGGAGTTTCACACGCCATTCACTTCTGACGACCAACCAGAACATTCAAAACTTTTCGCTCCAAGCCCCTCACAGACAGCACAGGAAGAGCAACAAGCAAGCAGCCTGCATCACTTCCTGTGTCAGGCAGCAGGAAGACACCTTTTCAGGCAGTGTCTGTGGCTGCCTGACTTGGCTGTTGAATGTAGAACTGTTAAACTGAGACAACCGGACAGCAGCACCGAGCTAAGCGCTTTTCCCTACCTGAAATACAGGGAGGAGAAGGAAAGGTGGGAAGTGTGTGCGGGGGCAAGGAGAGTGGAAAGAAAGGGGGAGAAGGGAAAAATCCCACCCCAAACAGTAGCTCATTCGTCAGAATGGGAATCATTCTTTTGTTTTGAGATGGGGTCTCCTTTGGTAGCTTTGGCTGGCCTGCACCTTGCTATGTGGACCGGAGTGGCCCCAAACCGGCAGGTGCTGGGATTAAAGGCACATGCCACCACATCCGGTCTATGAGAATAATTCTTAATATTGTCCAAATGGTCAACGCCCCTACTTTCGGCACAGATTAAGACAAAACAACTTGAAGGATACAATGAATTCCATTTTAAAAAATTGTATAGTTTTCGAACTCCTTAGCCAGCTTTAAAGAGGAAAGATGGTGCAGCGGTTTAGAGCCCTTGCAGAGGACCCAGGTTTGATTCCTTGCACCCACATGGATCACAGCCATCTTCAAACATTCTACCCTTTCGGGTCCTTCTTTCAGGCTGTTCTACTCAAGAAGAAGGCAGTATTAAAGCTGAAGTTCTCTGTAAGCGGCCACATATTAAAGACCCCTTGGGCCATAGGTAGGAAGACCTGGAGCATATTACTGGTCAGAGGAAGCCCAACTGGTCCCTAAGGGCGGGCTGCCTATTCTAATGGGACTCAACAGTAATGCTCCCTGATAATTCAGATGTCACTTGCACAACCCACATTCCCAGCCTTCCCAAAGGGCCTGACTGGCATACTTCCAGGGAACCTATCAAGGAAGTAATTCACAGCTGTCACGTGTACTTTCGAGTCCTCGTGTCCATCCAAATAGTGAAGGCAGTGAGGCTCACGCACACAAGGACCCAAATTCCTACTGTTTACTTTTAAAGCTCACGAGGAACAATTTGACGAAGTCACCATCTGGGACATCACTGACTTGTTCATGGAAATTCTGTCATGAATATAATCACGTCTCTGACCACCTAGTATCAATAAGCTACAAAGTAGGGTTTGGTTATTATTACAAAAACACAACAACAACAACAACAACAAATACTTAACGAGGGCAGGATAGACAGCTCAGTCAGCAGAGTGCTCGTCTTGCAAGCATGACGCCTTGGCTATGCTCACAATGCCCGCCTTAGGGAAGTGGAGACAAGAGCTCGGGATCACAGGCCAGTCACCGCTGGCCCACTTCACAAATCCAAGACATTGAGGGATCCTGTCTCAAAAACACAGGGCTCCTAATGGCTCAGCTGTTAAGAGCACTGACTGTTCTACCAGAGGACCTGAGTTCAAATCCCAGCAACCACATGGTGGCTCACAACCATCTGTCATGGGATCCTGATGATCTCTTCTGGTGTGTCTGAAGACAGCGACAGTGTATTCACATAAAATAAATAAATCCTTAAAAAGAAGAAGAAGAAGAAGAAGAAGAAGAAGAAGAAGAAGAAGGACACCTGAGGGTGGCCCTCTAGCCTCTACATGGATGTGCACTCACACAAACACACACAGAGGAAGGAGAGGGAGAAACCAAATAAAAACTGACAGAAAAAATTTTACGTGAATGACACTTTAAATGAATCGATAGAATAGCAACGCTAAGAATGTTTAGGGAGCATAAACATAAACACACACAGATGGAAATGATGGGCAGCCTTGGCTTTAGCAATCTCACAGCTCAGGTGGCCCTGGAGTGAGCTGAGCTTCTGGGGGCCCTGGCTCTCCTCACCACCGATATAACATTCCAGACAACAAGGACATCGCGCACGCACCTGACAACAAAGCCAGAGGAGCCTTGGGTGCTTTACACGTGGCTAAAGTTACCCCAGTCCCCAGCCAGAGCCCTGAAATGAATAATGGTATTACCTGGACACCTGGGTCGTCGTCCTCTTCGGGGGCTGGGGATGGTGGGGGTGTTTTGTCCAAGTCTGAGTTTTCAGAACCTTCTGTTTTTCCTTTGTTGACCTTCTTCTTCAAAGCACTTGCTTCTGAATCCGGTTTCTTATTACTAGAATTCAAAGTACATCACTTAGCGTTCACCTTTGGTGTGGTTTCCCACAGGCCCCAAGCCCTCTCTTTCTGTTAAGAACAAGTGGTGGCAA
The DNA here is from genome assembly GCF_963924665.1 of Micromys minutus. NCBI lineage: Eukaryota > Metazoa > Chordata > Mammalia > Rodentia > Muridae > Micromys > Micromys minutus. Next base: position 14,010,405 of record NC_137961.1, on the reverse strand, counting down.
AGGCCAGGTCGATGGGTGTTGGGCCCTTTTCATTAGATGGTGCTTCTAATTAAGGTTTAACAACAAGACTCATAATTGATGACCTTCAGCAAATCTCAAACAGAACTGAATGTAAAACTCCGAACACTCCACAGAATACAGCCCCCGCCCCTGCCGACATACCAGGATGTGACAGAAACAAAGCCTAAGATATTTCTTTGCTAAAAAGTCAGGTGGAGACAAATTTTTTAACCAAAGAAAAAAAAATTACAATCTAATGACCATATCCTTATTTCTCCCCCCACAGAGTTTTACACAGCCATCTTAAGTCCTACGGTGGCCAGTAATAGTGTTTCTTTTTTTAACATATGGCATTTACAAGTGCTTACTAAAAATTCACTTCCTAGAAATGCATAATTTTATTTGATTCGGTGTTCTTGTTTACGAGTAAGTTTCCTTTTGGTGCTGAGCATTTTGGAAGGATAATCACACTTGGCCTTCATTTCCCCCAGTGTTGCGACTGAACGTACTGGGCAAGGGTCCCACCACTGACGCCACCAGCAGCCCCACAATTAGCATTTCTACCAAAAGCTAAGTCTGTAAAATGATGTGTGTGTGTGCGTGTGTGTGTGTGTGTGTGTCACCAATAACTGAGGCTCACTTTCTATGTTACTGAGAAATACCAGTAGATCTAAATGATAAACCAAACGCATGATTACACTCCGAGAAAAATAAAATTCTTGGGTTATCCCCAGCCCAAAACCCTTCCTCACTGTAGTGTTAAAGCAAACACCCAGTGCTCCTTTAAATCTGCACTCTGCACCCAAGACTTCCTAACATCGACGATCATTTGTTTTATATATACAGCACAGAAAGTGATCTGAACACCAGCAAAGATTTTATTTTTTTTTAACTATTTCTAGGGAGCCTCGAGTTCTAAGTAGCTTAACAAACTAAATATATATATTTCAAAACCCATTTATTAAACGTTATAAGGTCCCAGAGACGCATCAAACAAGATGGTGTTAAGCCACTGGGAAGAGGCTGCAGCAGCTAATGGCTTTGAGTGCAGATGTGTCACGTTAAACCCTTCCAAAGTGTGTCAATAGTGTTTCCGGCACACACCTATGGCAGCTTTCCCCACTAATATGGTTTTGATGGCCTTAAACTTGTTGTTTTTCCATACTCGGAGCTTATTTTCATACATGAGCATTTTAGCATGGCAAACAGCTCCATCAGGAAACAACCGAAAACAATTCAAGATGATCGCAAATAGCAGCTTACATTTCAAAAGCTGATTTTATTTACCAAAGAAGAGGAAGAAGAAGAAGAAGAAGAAGAAGAAGAAGAAGAAGAAGAAGAAGAAGAAGAAGAAGAAGAAGAAGAAGAAGAAGAAGAAGAAGAAGAAGGCGTGACCAAGTCAGAGATCGACAGACAGCAGAATATTTTTTAAATTAAAAAATTCATGCGGCAGTTCCTGAGGAGAGTGTCCTGGTGTTTACGCTGCACACTGACAGAAGTCTCCCCTACCATGAGGCTCCATTTCCAGCATTTATTTCCGCTCTAACTGCCACAAATTATACAATACTACAGCTGAACACTGGGGCCCCTTCCCTTTCATCTGCACGCCAAGAGCAATCAGATTACCCTGGTAACCAGCGGTCACATGACCAGCACCTGCTCTTTTGGCTGGATGCCACTGACTAAAGCCATCTGCCTCCCTCAATCAGCTTTCAAACATTCTCAACACCTGCGCTGCGGCGTTTTGTGGTTTCTTTTATCAAATCAGTGCAAAACTGCTTCCAAAACTTTACATATTTCTCGAATTTGTTTAAATCAGAGGTAGGTCTGTCAGAGGGCTGAGCCGCTGCCAGGTAAACTGAGCTGCCGGTGCTGTGTTTTCCACGGTGACCTCTGTCATCCAGAGCGCAGGAGGATGGAGTTCAAGTTTGTGGGGTTTCGGGCCTTGCAAGTGGCAGCCTGCGGGAGGGAAAGGCTGACTGTCTGGAGAGCGCCCAGAGCCAGGTTTGAGGAAGCGTCTATTTGCTGGGGACAGAGACACTAAAGACTTTCCATCTGCTCTATCCAAGGAGGAGCTGTACAGAGCCTCCAAGAGGTCATCAGGACCTCTCCAAACGCGTAGACAAAAACCTCACAGCTCAGGCGAGCGCTCTCGGTTCTGATTGCTAGGAGAGGCAAACTCATTAGAGCTCACCACATTCATGCTGAGAGACAGCTAGGTTCTCCCACCCAGCTGTCTACAAATCAAGCACCCTAAGAAGTCAGAAAAAGACTAGGGGATCTTCAGTGGCCACCCAAACACGTTATAATCCAGGACAAAGTTCAATTACTTACATTAAGTTGTCCTCGGTATGATTCTGGAATAAGCCAATCTGGACTCCTATGAAGTGTAACATCCAAACTGCTTTGACCTACATAAAATCTAAGTCCATTTCCCCCCCTTCTACCCGAAGTACTATGGAATGCTGGTTCCCACCAGACAGGAATTAGCCTGAGCTCTAACTGCCACTGCTCCAAGTGTGACTCCAGATAAGTCACACCTCTTTCTCCTGTGCCTCCGCTCCCTCACTCCCCTTGCATCTCCAGCCTTCCTGTGAGTCTGAATGAGGAGAGACAAGAAACGAGGCAGAGATGCTCACTCTCTGCACACCACCCCTGAAGGACAAGCAGCATGTGTTCTCTGCGACCCAGGCCCCCCAGTGCCAAGTCAATGGCGGAACACGTAGAAGCTCTACCCGCTTCAAGGATCACCTCACTTAAACAACCTTTGCAGAAGGAACACCGATGATCATCCTGAGTCATAGGCTCAAAGAACGCAGGGCCCACTCACCCTAGGCCGCCACCACCACTTCAGCCAAACACCTGTCACACCAACCAAGACGACAACAGTCACTGCCAGCACACCTCTCGCCCCATGGGAAGGGTCCCCAGCACGAGACCAGTGGGAAAAGAACAGCGTCCACGTACCATTCTGTCTGTGTCTGTAAGGCTCAAACTGTTCATTTACTGCCAGACTCCAAACACAGCCATACACTCATTCTTCCAAACCATATTCGAAGCTGGAACCTGCAACAGGGCATCTGCCCTGGTTGTAGGGATGAGGATGTTGTGAGGACCTGCCTTGTGCCAGCAGTGTGGCACTGAGAGCCACACGGTGCAGATGCGCAGCTTCCGTGTGCTCCCAACACTTGCGGCGATGCCTCCTCAGCACCTTGCTTTGTTACCCAGCAATCTGAAAGTAGGACCACGAGAAAAGCCAGGCATACTTGTTACCTCTCTCTTCGTCTCCTGTACCTCCTCTATCAGCATCCTGACAGCCAGAACACCATTTGCAAACTCCTATGCAGGTTTCTAAAGTCAGATGAAGTCCTTAAATCAAATCCCCAACGTGTGATGTTACGAGTCTCGGTGCTGGGGCACCAGCCCTGTCCAACCTATACAAGTCACAACATGCACTTCTTTTATGCTCCTCACAGCCACATCCCGCAGGCATATGTAAGGAGTGCTGAACACCCTCTAGCCTCTGGTACCTTGACACCTACCTGCTCATCTGCAAGACTTAGCTGACAGATCCTGGAATGAGTTCCAAGAAACATTTACGGAATGACACAGTAGTCTTAGATCAGGTATGATTTCAAGTTCCTATTTATGTGTCACACAACATGTAAATACTTAAACCGTAAAAAAAAAAAAGGGGGTGCTAACATTACTGAGTTATATTAAAATTAAAGCACCGAGTATCTTTCATCAACTGTCTTGGGAGCTAAAAAGAACTATCTTTGAATTCCTACTGCCTACTGAGATGGGCTAATAGGCTGCTTATGATCGTTTTCCTACTTAAACAGTTTAATAATAAACACAAAGCTCTTTTTGGGGAGGGAGGTGCTCATGGGGTTTCTCTAGGTCCTGACTGTCCTGAAATTTGTTCTGTAGACCAGGCTAGCTTCAAACTCAAGAGATCTGCCCACCTCTGCCTCACAAGTGCTGGGATTAAAGGTCTGCACCACCACGGCCCTGCTACAGAGTTTTTACTACATGTTGATAGTTTCCTATTCTCAAAAAAAAAAAAAAAAAAAAAAAAAAAAAAAGCCTCCTACACATCATAAAACTAAAAATATATGACACAACCGTGAGACGGCGCAGAAGACAGCTCACTGTGTGGAAGTGCTTGCCACAGAAGCCTGGTACCCTGAGTTCATTCCTAAGGGCTCATAGTGCATGACCCTGTAATGTGTACACACTGTGGTGTGCTCACATACACAATAAAAACAAGTACTTTAAGAAGACAGAAGCTGGAACGGCACCCACATTCCTGATGGACCTTCTATGAAGCTCAACGCAATGGAGCTGAAGAGTGGGGTGAGCTGACAGAGTGCTTGTCTCAGACACACGGGGCAGAGTACAGTGGGACAGCTGTGGGACAGCCGTGGGAAAAAACAGCAAAATCAGGGTTTTTAAGGCCAACCAGAGTTACTTGAGATCATCCCAGAAAGAAAGAAAGAAAGAAAGAAAGAAAGAAAGAAAGAAAGAAAGAAAGAAAGAAAGAGGGGGGAGTGAGGGAGGGAGGGAGGGAAGAAAGAAAGAAGGAAGGAAGGAAGGAAGGAAGGAAGGAGGAAGGAAGGGAAGAAGGAAGGGAGGGGGGAAGGAAGGAAAGAAGAAAGGAAAGAGGGAGGAAGGAAAGAAGGAAGAAAGGAAAGATAAAAGAAGAAACCAAAGAATGACAGCGTGAAATGAGGTGACAATTGACAATGGTAATAAACTTGAGGGAAACAGATTTTCAAAAGCAATACAATAAATGCCATTTATAGATTTTATCTCCAACTCAAAAGTCCGTTCTTCTCCTATCTTCCTTAAAAAGTAGATGACCGAAATACAAACACCGAACTATCTATCCTGCCCCACAGACTTAGACACATAGGAGCCTCTACTCATGCTAGTGAGCCCTGGAAATCAAACAGAAATCCAGTGACGTCCTGGAAATACAAAAGGCACTGTTGCTCCTCGAGTCTCCCATGTCACACCTTATTGTAAGAGCAGAATCACACTGGCCAGTGTCACACTGGCCAGCGTGGTGGTCTACAGCCCCCAAAGCTCGTTAGTTCCTCGGTTATCCCAATGCCATCAAAAGCATGCACCACCTGGAGGGGGACGCTTAGGTACAATCACAGACTTTTTAGTCAGAGTTGCACTGTCCTGTGAGGGTTAGGAGGATTCCTACTTAGCTGAAGACATGACAGACCATAAACACAGAGAGGGAGCTGTTGCCTAAGACGGGGCTGGTAGATCAGAGTTGACCAACTTTTGTGTGTGACATTGCAGGTTTTCTAAACAAGGCTCTGTCCAAAGAGCCAGAGCTTATTAGAAAGCCTGGGCAAGCCTGATTTATGACAAAACAGAACGCAGTTAAATAGTCATTAGTGTCAACCTACCATCTTCATTCTCAGAAGAAACTTTCAGAAGGACCCATATCGTGAAACCAAATGCGATGAGGAGTAAGTCAATTAACAAAGGTGACCGACAGCGCGAGGGAGCTTGTGACCTAGCAGGTCCCAAGGATGAAGTAAGCTAATGAGGGTTCTCGTTACAGCGGGAGAAATCAACCTTGAAACTTAGGTCAGGGCGATTAATCAGGAGCATTATTAGGGATCCAAGCATCTCCAAAATATTACACCATCTTCTTTAAGAAGGGCACTGAGACACATTTTTACAACTGATATGCTGGAGGGGCATGTGTGTGCACACAGCGCCATGGATCAATGTCTGGGCTCTCCCTGACCTGGAGCTCAGCTGTTGGCTAAGCCGAGTGCACAGCAGGCTCTAGGGAGAGATACCTCCCCAGAGCACCCATCACGAGCCCATGCCACTGCGCCCAGCTGCTGGATGGATACTGGCCATCCACATGCAGGCCCCAGACTCGCACAGCAAGCATAATCTTAGCAGCTTAGGCTGGACTTGAACTTGTAGCAGTCTTCCTGTTCGAATTCCCATACAGCTTGGATTAGGTGTGAAGTAAACTGAAGTTAACCAGTAAGAACTGCCACATAGGATATGGGCCAGGAGTCTAGCAACTCTTAAAAAGACATACTCTGGGAAAAGGCAGCCTCTTCGACAAGCGGTGCTGGAAACATGGATGTCCATCCTACAGCATCTAAATTCAAAATGAACCAAAGACCTTGCTGCCATGGTTCTCTGCCTCACTAACTCTGTGAGTCTTTAATGTGTTATCTTTACATATCTGTGAGTCTTTAATGTGTTTCTTGTGTGGCGGTGGCCATTTCTGTTGCTGCTTTATAGCTGCAATTTTGTTGATGTTATGAATAGTTAAAATAAATATCTGATACGCAGGATATCTGAGAGGTGGCCCCTGTGGAAGGGTCAAGTGACTTCCCCCAAAGGGGTCAAGACCTGCGCCTGCAGGTAGAGAGCCACTGTTTTATTTTCAGTGCTGAAACTGACAGTCAAAACAAGATGCAGGCCAACACAAGGGCGCTTTCTCTAACAAGGACCCCAACAGCAGGAGGCAATTCCAAAATCTGACACAAATACAATTAAAAATTCCCACAGACAGCAAACGAATGGAAGAAGCAATTCTCAAAAGAAGAACTTCACACATCGACTACTAAACACTTGGAGGGCTCCCATCCTGCACCATCAGGGAAATGCAAACTCTAACTGTGCTGAGCTTTCGTCTCTCCCCTCGGGTGGCTGCCATCACGAAAAGCAACATTAACAGATGCTGGGAAGAATGTGGGCAGAGGGGAACCCTGATCGAGGGGTGGGAATCGGTATACAGGTTCCTCCAGAGATTAAAAAGAGAACTTCCATATCAGCTGTTACTCCTGGGTATATGCCTGAACAAATCTAAGTCAGCACACCAGAGAGAAAGGAATGCACACATACATATTTACTATGGCACTGTTTATAATAGTCGAGACATCCCAGATGCTCTCAAGCACGTATGTATGATGTGTGTGTGTATACATATATATGCTGTGTGTATGTATGTAAATATATGTGTCTATATGATGTAAGTGTGTGTATATATATATGGTATGTTTATGTGTGCGTGTATATATATTATATGTATGCATGTATATGTGTATATATGGTATATGTATGTGTGTATATATGTGGTGTGTGTATATGTATATATATGTATATGTGGTATATGTATGTGTATATATATGGTATGTGTATGTGTGTGTATATATATATGGTGTGTATATGTATATATATGGTGTGTGTGTGTATGTGTGTATATGTGTATGTGTGTGTGTGTGTGTGTGTGTGTGTGTGTGTGTGTGTGTATGTGTATGGGGTGTGTGTGTATGACACAATGGAATGATATCTGGTCTTAAGGGTAAAATTATGCCATTTTCAGGAAAAAAAATTAATGTAACTAAATAACACTATGTTACACAAAATAAGCTACTGGCACACAGACAAGTGGCTCATGTCTTCTCCTCTACCTGCAACCTAGATCTGTGCACTATGCCCATATACAAGCACACACGCACAGACATACGCATCCTGCACATGAGAAATCAGGAGGAGGGTCCTGTTTGAGGGAAAGAATAGATATGGGAGGAAATCAGGCAGATAATACAATAAAATATATCTGTGAAAATTACATAAGGAAACCCATTTTGTGTGCCACATAAAAATTATTTTAAAAAGCACAAAAGTAGGCTGGGTGTGACAGCACACAGCATTTGAGGCAGAGGCAGGAAGATCTCTGTGAGTTCAAGGCTAGCTTGGTCTACAAAGTAAGTTCCAGGACAGCCAGGGCTGTTATACAGAGAAACCTTGTCTGGGTGTGGGGAGGACGCAAAAAAAATTCAAAAGATTAATTAAAGCAGCCTAAAATGCATGAAATCAGAAAGTAAGATCAGCCCTACAAAATAAAAATATAAAGAATTAACCCCTACTGCCACAATGTATCTAACAGTGTGAGTAATGTAACAAAAAAAATTAAGTTCTACTGTCACAATGTATCTAACAGTGTGAGTAATGTAACAAAAAAAAATCAAGTCCTATTGCCACAATGTATCTAACAGTGTGAGTAATGTAACAAAAATTAAGTCTTATTGCCACAATATATCTAACAGTGTAAGAAGTAATGTAACAAAAAATTTAAGTTCTATTGCCACAATGTATCTAACAGTGTGAGTAGTGATGTAACAAAAAATTAAGTCCTATTGCCACAATGTATCTAACAGTGTGAGTAGTAATGTAACAAAAAATTAACTCCTACTGCCACAATGTATCTAATAGTGTGAGTAGTAAAGTACTAACTGCAGGCAGCATAAGAAACTAGGGGGAAGGGGGCGGTACACCCTGAGTAACAGTCAACACAGCAGCATGCTAAAACTTTCCTCCTGACACTGGCTCTGGGACCAGGCAACCTGGTCACCCACTGAGGCCACCACACACTTGACCCCAGACCGGCACCTTAGGACCCTAGTTCATACACACATCCACCTTGACTCCTCCTGAGGAAGAGAACTGTGAGAAGGACAAATGAAAAACAAACAAACAAACTTGGGTTTACTAGAAACAACACAGGATGTGAACAAAAACTACTAGTTCTATGAAAGTCATTATATAAAACACCCCAATAACAGCCCTGTATGTTGTTGCCTTAAAAGATGTAGCTATTGTAGAAAACGTTCTTCCTTGATAAGGTAGATATGAGATTTTTAAAAATATCTGTCTGTCTGTCTACTTACTTACCTACCTATCCATTTATCTGTTTTATGTGCACTGATATTTGCCTGAATGTATGTTTGTGTTAAGGTGTCACATATTGAATTATAGACAGTTGTGTGCTACCATACAGGTTCTGGGAATTAAACCCAGGTCCTCTGGAAGGGCAGTGCTCTTAACTGCTAAGCCATCTCTCCATCCCCAAATACTACATTTGAAAGAAAGGAATAGCGAAGAAAATTAAGATTCCAAGGCCTAATTTGATTTCACGTTTTGAATACATGGGTCATCTTTGCATCTGACAATCAAACTCCCGGGCACTGTATTCTAACTGTAGTCTGGCATCAGATGTGAGCCTACCTTGTGTTGGAGTGTTGGCCTGGCCTTCCCTGGCATCTGTCTGATCTCAACAAACTTCCCTTAAACATCTGCTCTGCTTAGTGTAGTAGTCCCTGGGTCATTTTAAGCCAGTAACATCAGGACCTTGTCTTTAGAGTTGCTATAGTGTTGGTCATTCACTCACTCACTCATCCATTCATTTGTTCACTTATATGAGAAAACAACAGAAAATGCCCCCTCCCCCCAAGAACTAAATCCTTAAGAGTAACATTCCAAAGCAAAATGTGGTCAAGAATTAAGACTGGAAATCTACACATCTGTGTTGTGGACTCTGCTAAAATTTGGAACATGGAAAAGAAGTGCAGTTGGCTAAGATGTCTTTTCACTGAAGCCCAATGCAGACACGAGCCACTTAAGCTCCATTGCACTGTTGGGTCTCACAGCACAGCATAAAGAAAGAACCCAATTGCACATTGCCGTGCTGATGCAAACCAAAGCCTCTCTGGTGGACAGCTTCATGCCAAGCTGATAGATGCACACCTCACTTCTTGTGCCATGTTCCGAGAAGTCAGGTTTACTTATGACTGCACTCCAGGCGGTCACCCTGGCTCTCGGAACCCCACTCTCTGGATTCACAGTTGTCTTCTCCGACCTGCCGGGGTGGCTGATACGGGAGGCATGCTCGCCACCCATGCTTCAGTCGGGTGCAATGGTCAGGATGAGAACTGGACAGACAGATCAACAGTAAAGGCACGAAGGGGGAAACCGCCACCTTCTACCGACACGGGAAAGGCAGGCCACTGTGAAGTCAGCCACACCGCCCCTCTGTATTTCAGGACCAAAAAAAAAAAAAAAAAAAAAAAAAATCAAACAGAATAAAATTGTACTCCAGTGACTATTTAAGGGCATTGTGATTCTAACTTTTCATAATCTCACAGCCTTTCCTTACCTAACATTTCAAAGCTAAAGCTGCACAGCTGAGGAGCAGCCAGCAAGGAAGCTGCCTGGTTCTGTTTGACATCCAGTGATGGCAGGAGCAGTAGGCTAGACCCAGGCTAGCCTGCCACACATCATTCATAACAGGAGATGAACAGTGCATCCTGCCGGATGTTCCTATTTTTCCAAGGCACTCCAACATAATGACATTTTAACAACAACAACAACGTCAGCCTGTGATCCTTTTATCCCCTTCACCAAGGGATAACATCAAAGCCAAGTCCACCATAGCAAAATACACCCTCCTTAAGAAAGACTTGAAAAAAAATGTCTCTAGAGAAGTCTCCCTCTTCTACCTACTTCTGCCCATGGCCTCCTCAACTTCCGCTGCTATCTGGTGGCATTCTGGGGTGGGGTAGGAGGGGGCACACCCTCCTTTCCTGCAGAAACCAAAGCAGTCACAGGTCACTGCTTTCCAGTGCACTGAAGCTCACTGCTGAGGCAGATGTCCCCACCAGGGACATCCTGCATCTAGCTTACAGTACAATGAGGCAGAACTTGCTTTCTAAGCTGCCTGATGGTTTTCCTAGCTTGAACTAGAGAGTAAGGCCCACAGTGGAGGCACCGAGGAGGCCACCCTAAAGGGAGGAGAGTCTGGGATCTGAATCATTGTTAAGGGCTCTGAGAAGAGAAGGCAAGCTTTGGGCTAGCAGGGTGGGCACAAGCAGTTAGTCTCTGGCTTGACTAGTAAGAGGTTGAGCAAGGCAGGTTCAGAGGCAGAGCCAGCCCGCTCATCGGGGTACTTCTTTCTTCACTAGCACTAAAGGGGCTCAAAGCTTCTTTTTATATCTACACGTTAGCACGTGCATATGTGTGCGCATGCGCTGCACACAGCCTCTTTGGCAGGCATGAGCCAAAACAATGTCTGATTTTCCAGCGTTTTGAATCAAACTAAATCATAGCACCTGAGTGTTCTAAAGGGAAAGGAGGAACAAGAAAGGAAAGGAAAAGCAGCTAGGGACTTAAAAACGTATCTTTTTATATCTACATGTTACTGACTGAATAAGTGTTTTTTTGGGGGAAAACACCCTAACTCTGTAAGATTATAAATGAGTTCCAAAGAAGGAAGCCACTACATAAAAATTAGCTACTACTGTTAATTCCGGGAGCTGGCAGAAAGCACGCCCGTGTGTTTTTAGTACTTTGTGTAGTTTTTAAAAATGAAGAGTGGTACGTTTGTTTTCCGGTTGAAAATAAAATGCTGCCTTCACTCGATTGAAAAATAATGTTTTCAATTTCTGCTGAATTTCACAGCGGGGGTGGGAACGGAGCAAGGAACCAAACGTGTTCCTAGAAACGACATAGCGGCAGTCACATTGCTCCGTTTAATTCAAGTCCCAGTAGTCAAGTCACAAGCTCTGGCCAAGTTCCCCTCTTTCTGTACATTCAAAGAATCTTTATGTAGCTAAATGGACCACTAAATCCTTCAAGAGTCATTCAAAGGAAGCACTTCCTCCAAACTCTCTCTCACTTCACAGAGCCCATGCACGCACAACTGAAAGCACTGAAAGGAAAATGCAAATCTCCTGGGGAATCCATGCGCATGCAAAATGCATCCTCTCCAGCGCAGAGGGCCTGGCTTTATTTTCAATATTAACAGCCAATATTTGAAAGCTATAAGGACACCCGGGGAGAGCAATAAAAACAGGTATAGGAAAAATATATTATAAGTAAAAAAAGAAGAACATGGGTCTATCAGAGGAGTGGGGCCCAGAAGTAGCCCATCCTCCTTGTCCTCCCAACCCTCCCACCCCGTTGTTAGGGTGCAAAGTGTCTTTATCCTAATATGCTGGGCGATTGTTTCTCCTGTTTCTCTGCCATTCCACGTAACTGCTTCTGGGCAGATTACTGTAGCTGCTCCAGCACAGTAAAGTCGCGTGTGACTGTGTTTTGGTTGTTGAGATGGGGGATGTCTACAAATTTAACCATCTTTTAAAAGAACCCAAGTGGGACCCATGGAGCAAGGAGGCTGCATCGGACACCAGAGGACCTGCTCTGCGCACCTCTGAGCATCCTTCATCACCACGGGTGTGAGAGTGCCGCGGACCAGCAGCCAGTCACTTACTTCCTCAACACCCACTCAAAGGGCAACGACTCAGCTCTCGACTCCAGGGAAGAAGTGAGGAGTTACCAGGCTAAATTTTTTCATTTTACTTGCTCATTTCCTCTGTTTCAGCCCCCTGTAGGAAAATTATTTTCTGTATAAACAAATTCATCAAGTTAACTTATTCAAGGATGGAAATAACCGGTATCACATAGCATTTTGCAAAACAAAATTGCCACTGTTGTGTTCCACGGTGTAGACGCAAACTGCTCTGGCAATCCGGCTTCAGCAGTGATGCAGCCCAAACCCCCTATTACCTTCATCACTGCATATTCAATTTACATAATTATTCTGCTATGCTATTCAAAATTTACATGTAGTTGCGTGCATTCTTGTTATCCTTGATTCAAGGATGCCATTTCCTTGTGGATGTAGCTGAACAAGGAGACCACAATTGACATACGCAATTCATCTGACCAACAGCAACAACAGCGCGGTTTGACAAAATAATGGTTTCGTTTGTTGCTTTATTTAACGTTTCAGTGCAATTATCCTATGTTTGGACAGCCAATCCTGAAAGACCGTCAACAACAGGAGAGCTTCTGGGGATGGTCCCCCTTGCCGCACTTTATTGGAACTCAGCCAGTGGTCACATCCATGGTGAGGTTATCCAAGCGAACAGAGGTGTTACAAACTCTCACCGTCTCCCTCCACAGCACCCCCAAACACGGCCTGGTAAGTCTCTGGCACACACCGGGTCAGCTTCCTGTCACGTGTCCCTCTCCACATACATCACCGTGTCCCTACAAAGGTTCCCAAACCACTAAGGCTGAAAACAACGTTTGTTTGTAGCTCACAGGGGGACAACTAGTGAGGGCCAACGGTGAGAAGAAACTACATTTTTGAATGAAAATTCCCTCCTGATCCTATATTTTAAAAAAGTAGGTGAAGCCCTACTCAATAGCCGTGCTGAACAGTCGGCACAGACCCTCACTCACACTCAGAACAGCTGCTGGCCTACCCTGGAGTCAGCTCTCTGGGTGGACACAGGAGCTACCGCTGCGCCACGGATATGCTACATGTACTGACCAGGCTGGGCTCCCACAGGTGTCAGGGAAGATCCAAGGTCAGGTGTGTGCTCAAGGAAACTGGGAACACGCCCTGCCTGATCAGACACAGCTGAAGAAGATGACTGGAAATTTATGTCAGAACCCCACAGGGATTCTATCCATTTTTACCATTAAGTATAACTAACAGCAACAACAACAACAACAACAGCAACAACAACAGCAACAACAACAACAGCAACAACAACAACAGCAACAACAACAACAACAGCAACAACGAAAACTGAACTAAAACTATCCTGGTACTAAAAGTGTTGGTGATAATATTGCTCAAGTCCAGAATGCCTCTTTAGCACACACAGCTACACCTTAAGAAAAAGGGGCACCTTCTGTTTCAAATTAGGATTTGCCTTCTCTCCCTGGGAGATAAAAGTATGTGCTTCCTCATACCAAAGCCCAATGTTTACATTCAGGTAATTGCTTTTAAAAAAAATGAACACATACTGTCAGACTAAAAATTTCAACTGCTTCTTACTTACTCATCATTATAGTCCCAACACTTATCTACAGACGAGCATTTAATAAAAAAAAAATATCTTCTTAATAAATGCAAATGTAATAGATAACAGGTTTGTAATAGGTTCTGGGCTTAGAAAAAAATATTCATAGGGAGAAAATATATTTTCAAGGAAGAGACTGAGGAGTCAAAGCTCGACTGAAAGTCAGGTGAAGTTGGTAGGTTTGAGTGAGTTCGTATACTCAGTTTTTTTAACACCACACAAGGCATCCGTGGGAAAGGGAAAAAAAAAAGATTCAGAGCACCAACACACAGAAAACCATGGATTTGAGTTGCTAGCAGGACACGGAGCAGCTGTCCCTCTACTCTCTTGGGCACACCTATGCCCTCCTGTGTCCTGGCGTGCATGCACATGTGCACACAGTGTAGCCCACCAGCAAAAGGGTTACAGATCCACATAGAAAGTGCAAGGCAAGGACACAATTGAGTGTGTGCGCACATAAATGTTTACATGTGCACGTGGGTTAGAGGGTGGAGTGTGTTTTCTATCAGAGTATGCAAACAGGCTCAGATTAACCAAGTCGGGCTATACTTCCATCTGGAAACTATATTTTCTAACATGAGCCATATTCTGAAAAATAGATTCAGATGTTTGGAACTGGTTCAGAACAGTTGTTAGAAATGTTCGGGACAAATGAAAAAAATTAGTCCTCAATGTCTTTTCTCGGATTTTCTTACTGAATAAATATGCCTTCTAGGGGGTCAGAGAGTTGGTGGAGCGCACAGAGCAAAGGGGGTTCTTTCCTATTACCCAGTGTCCACAACGCTGCACTTGAAGCCACATCTACCGGTAGGTGTCACTGGGCTTTTCCCACACTGTCCGCAAGGACTTCAGCCTGCTGTGGAAGACTCATCCTGCCGAGCAGACACAATCAATTCTCTTTCAAATTCTGGAGATGGCAGGCAAAATGCTTAGAGCCAGACGGGAGCCTTGCTTTCCTCTGACATCCTTCCTACCGGTTACACAGAGAGCCAAGCAAAGTTGTGATTTTTTTTTTTTTTTTTTTACAGTAAGAAGATGGCTGCTAAATAATTTTTTTTAATCCAGTAAAACTCTGGCTAAACCAACAGTTCATAACAGTAGAGTTCTAAATACACAAACCCCTCAGCTTTGCACGATGTGAGTCAAAGATGCTCACAAATGTTATAAAAGACACAAGCACGCCTCCCCACACCCAGACCACGGAAGCCTGGGGCTGATCTGCCTTGTGGCCTTTGATTCCACCCACAGCCTACCTTGACTTTTTGCTGGATTTGGATTTTGGCGTGACAGTTTTTGCTTTCTTTTCCTTTGGCTCTTTGGGGATCTTCGGGGCTTTTGGGGTCTTGGGCTCTTTCTTCTCCTTCGGATCTTTCAATTCCTTCGGATCTTTTTTGACCTTCGGTCTTTTCTTTTTCTTTTTCTCTTCCTGGGACGCATCCAGTGAGTTCCTACTCAGTTCTTGGTTATCAACCCCACCAGGGAAGTCATCTTTACCAAAACCTTTACTGGGATCCCCTGCAGCAATGTGGTTGTTTTTCTTTTTCTTCTTTTTCTGCTGTGGCTGCTGCTCTACCGACGGCAGGTAATTGTCGCTCTTCGATAGCTGAGCATTCTGTCCGCTGACCTGAGTCATATCCGGCACTGGCTTCTCTAGGAAGGGCTCCGATGGAGAATGCTAAGAGACACAAATGGGACTGGGTTAGTTTCTCATTCTTCACAGTGAAGAAAGGAACTGAGAGGCAAAGGCTGATGGTCCTATACTCAAGGAATCAGACATCTATAAGCTAAGGGTAACGGGATTTGTCATTTTCTCTCAGCCTAGAGACATATGTGTTTCTTTAAAAGGAATGCTTTAAATACCAGTTTGTTACTACACAAAAGCATTAGTGCAGGAAGGGAAAGCTGTTACAGGGCTAAGACATTCCGCACCTTTTCAACTGCAAGAACATGGGACAAGAAGCAAAACACAGACTCAGACTGCGGAGTCATCTCTTCATGTGCGTGTGTGTGTGTGGGGGGGGGGGGACTCAAAGACACAGAGTACAAAGAACAATAAAAAATTCTAGTACTATAAAGATAGAGCTAAGTATAGGAAGATGGATGGACGGAGAGACAGAAAATAAAATACTCACAAAATTAGGGAAGTGCACATTAGAAAATACTGACAGATAGGATGAGATGCTAAGAAGTCAAGTGAGATCAGAGTAAGTAACTCCTGCACTCAGTGACTTCACAGCCCAGGACCCAAGACAGCCCAGGGCAGCAACAGTGGCGTGGATGGAAGGCACCTGAGGAGCCTTCACATTTCGACAGAATACCTGAAAACATCCTGTTTGCAACCTTCGGTCATCCTCTGCCCTTTCCCTATATTCCTGTGAGGTGAGTGTTGGGACCAGTATGGGCTTCATGACCTTATCATCACTAAATCCCCACACCAGACCTCTGGACTAGATGAGGGAGGAACGTTCCAGTTTTACAGTTGGGGACAATGACATGCTAACATAACCTGTTTGAGGAAACAAAGATCATAATGGAACCAATATCAATGCTGACACTGTATACCCCACTAAAGCAGAGTAGGGTAGGGCCCAGGCTTATCACACAGACTCAACACTAAGAAAGCTTACAACCTCACGTTTAGTACAGGTAACAGAAATCACACCTTAAAATATAATATATTCATACAGCATATCTCATAGAGCCTGTGTGTCCATTTACCTGAATCTACAAGGAAACTGTAGTAACGTATCTCTGTCTTTCAGAAAGAAAATCCCAGGAAGTAATATGGCTCCCCAAGGCCACGAAAGGACTGGAGGTGACACCTGACTGTACCGTTCCTTCATTCAATGTCTTAAAACTCCAGTCAGCTACAAAAACTTATGCATAGGAGTACTTCTAGGGATGAGCCACAAGTTACATCCTGTCTTCAAAGGGCCCCATGATCATCTCCAAACATTACAAACTGAGACAGCTTTAGAAGGTAGTTCACCATTCCCAACAAAACCTGCCCGGTCTACTCTAATGACAATTACATTTGTCTCTTCAGCCACACCAGCAGAGAAGAAATGTCCCAGAGCCCCAGCCTGAAGTATCAACATTCTAGTCTGGGCCCAACACCAACTGTTTTCTGAAGAAATCACTTTGCTGGACCAGAATTCAGCTTCTTCACCTAAGTTTCCTTCTGGTAGTGGGGTGAGCTGGGCTTAGAGTTAAAGTTCTTTCCTAACAGCCACAGGCCCTGGTTCTAATCCCCATCGATCCAAAAACTGCAGTAGCAGCAAATTGGTATTAAGACCAATCTTAAAATATATGTTGCCCCTTTTTTGGTCACAGCAAAGAGTAAACAAATGTTAAGAGGCAGAAGGCAGAGGTGAGAATGCCTTGGGAGGAGAGAGGGACCGATACACACTGGCACAAAGCACCTAAGGACAACAGCCTGTGCTTACATCTTCCAGACAGGAAGTGAGTTCTAGGAGGCGATGGGGTTATTCAGAGCCACATAAGGGAAAGAGGTGGAATGTGAACCTTGGTTTCCTAAACCTAGCACTGCGTTGATGACACCCCTCTCCTCCTGAAGCCTTACCTACAGCCATCTCTCTGGGAAGGAAAAGAGTACAGCCTGCACTGAACCAACCAAACCCTGAAGCGTCACCAATGGCCTACATTTCCCCCATCGAACATTCACGGACTCAAGCAACCTCAGCCCTGGGCACTGGCTGAGTTAGCTGGTTTGATTTCAGCTTTTCTGTGTGCAGTTGACTCCACTTCCTAATGTGAGTAGGAGGAATAAGAGGCAGCTCTTCTGCATGGAGCATAAAAATGAAACCTTTGGGAGAAAATAATCTAGCATGCAAAAAAAAAAAGGGGGGGGGGAGAAAAGTTATTCCTGGAGAGCAAGGGAAAGTCTGAAGGATCTACACCCCGGTGTAGAGCAGCCATGTCCTGACTATGGGGTATATGTGCTCATCTTCAACCTGCACGGCATCCACGCCAGTTACAGAATACCAGTGTCCCCTGAGCTTTTCCAGCACACATTTACAAATTACAAAGAGCCTCTCTCCCTCCCCCCCACCACACACACACACACACACACACACACACAAGCTGAAAACTCACCTATACAGGTTGGCATACAAATCACTTTAGATGCTTCTTTTATAAATAAACGAGGGCATAAATTAGTGACTCAGTAAAAAAAATTTATCTCCCACAAGGAGGGAAAAAGTGAAGATGGCGCACAGAAACATATTAGTCTTGTTTGATATGCAGCGGAACTGTTTTGGTGCTGTCTGAAGGAGGGCGGAAAGGTGCTCAGGGATATGAGTGTTTACCAGACCTACTTCTCCTTGAATCTTTTAGAGGGAAGCTGTTTTTGTAAACATTTAACAAAGAACAGATGGTCTGCCTTAATCATGTAGGGTAGGAAGGAAAAAAAAAAGAAAGAAAAAAACCTGGAGCTCCCAGTAATACCCTGACAAAGTCTCTCAGGCCCTGTTCCCCCTGCTATCCCCACCAAATGCTTGGTACAGTCTTCTCTAATGCTATTTAATTTTACAGCGGACATTTTCCCATCAATCCCCACTGCCTGACAGGTAATCAATGCCATTAACATCTGATATTACCATATAGGCCATTCCTAAAACCTCTCGTTTATTAAAGCGAAGGTGGGGGATTTTAGATAACCATGCGGAATTCACGTACCCCCTATAGGACATTCGCCATGACACGGTTCATGATATGCCTCTGACATGCTGTGGTGTCTCCAGGAAGTATGTTGGGTCTGACCTGATATTTCAATGATAAGTAAAAATGGCCCAAGGTGTTTTATATAAAGGGAAAAAAATTCAGTTGTATTGTTTTATCTTTAAGCTCTTCTGCGGACAGTGTATCAATTAGAAAGTAAGCTCTAGTAAGCTCTTGTACAGAACTGCATGGGGGTCAGATGCACACCATCAAACGCCAGCCGATGGGGAAGCAAGAACAACTTCCTCGGCTGTGTCCAGGCAAACCTATGAAGTATCATAGACCATATGATGGGAAAGGGAAGAGGGAGAGATTTGACTGTTGTGTGCTTTCCTTCTGACTTACAAAAGCGATCTTCTTTTCCATGTTTTGCCTTAACTATACCCCTTAGGTCTGAACCTGTACACAACATAGTCATACATAGCGCTAACATACAATAACTATACCCCTTAGGTCTGAACCTGTACACAACATAGTCATACATAGCGCTAACATACAATAACTATACCCCTTAGGTCTGAACCTGTACACAACATAGTCATACATAGCGCTAACATACAATAACTATACCCCTTAGGTCTGAACCTGTACACAACATAGTCATACATAGCGCTAACATACAATAACTATACCCCATCACTTCTAAAGCTCCCAGAATACAGGATGCCTGTGGGTGAACACTTATTTGCAAACAAGCGTGTATTTACATATCTGAATTTACACATATGCAAACAAGTACAGATTCCGAGGAATGCCTGACAAAAGAAGAGACGGTACTGGCTGGACCGGGGATATACTATTTCTGCCAACTTGTGCCTCCAGCAAATGAGCCATGGAGATGCATAAAGAGCCACAGGAGCACTCAGAGACAAGACGTCTGCTAAGGAAGTACCCGCCAATGGGAACCTGCGTAGCAAGAAACATGGGCTCCCAACACAGCCAACTATGATTTAAACAGTTTACGAATTACAAATTACAAATTTTAATTAGTCACATAAGGTGGAAATGACTTTGGACACATGTTCCTATCACTGACATCCTGAACTTCTGTTTTTGTCCTCCCCCCCCACCCCCCACCCCTGTCATCCCTGGGCCTTGCTTGGGTCCTAAAGAAAGTAAGCCTGGTGTAAAATCTCAAGTTCTTCCTTCGGGCCAAATAGTACATAAAGATTCGGAGCACTCAGCAAAGGTTCGGTTAGCCCTGCTGCTGAGACTTTTAGGATGAAAGTAATTGCTGCTGCCACTGCTACATTTGTTATCAGGAGTCTAACTAAACTTATTCAACATGTATTTGAGCAAATGATGGAACCTCTGGGATGTTGGTGTGGGAGAACAAAGAACATGGAACTCTAGCAGAGATATATGTCAATATCTGTGTCTGTCTGTCTGTCCTGCCCGCCCCTCATGGGTGTGGGTAGGTGTCTGAGTATTTATTTCGTAACTTTCATTCTGGGGACTGGGTCCTGCAAATTGTCCAGGCTACCCTTGAACTTGTGATCCACCTACCTCAGCCTTATGGGTACTTGGGATTACAGGTTAAGTGGTACCTAAACACAGATAGATTCACCATACAAACCAAACCTTTAAGAGCTATGAGCGTGCAGGCAGCCATGCTGAAGAAGTGCCAACTTGGACACTGAACGAGGAGTCAGGCCTGGCCTGGGGAGCTGGAGTGTGAGGCCAGAAGCACTGGGTCTCACCTCACCAACCTCAGAGTTAGCAGGGGCACGCAGAGCTTTGTCCCCTGCTCTCTGGCACCCGCCACCACCTTTGGTTTTCTTCTCTGACACCTGACCAGGGCTGGATACTGTATCGCCACTGAAGCTTTTGGGGTCCCTGAGAGTCAGGTGCAGGTCCATAGCTCTAGCCCCTTGTCCAGCCAGCACTCCTGGGGTGCTGGAAAGGGGGCATTACAGACACACCCTAGCACCGGGAGCAAGGAGGTAAACAGTCCCGGGGTACTTTACTGAGTCAGGTTTTTCTTGCAACCACTTACTGTCAGTTCATTACCCGTGCTTTGGGCTCTACGAAGGCCATGTCTCCTCTCTTCAGCCTGGGAGCAGCCCTCTGAGGCTGGAGCAGTGGGTGTTGTTGCTGCTGTTTTATGTGTGTTGGTGTGTGTGTGTGTGTGTGTGTGTGTGTGTGTATGTGTGTGTGTAGTTTTACAATTAACCCACCGAAGTCGTGGGAATGAAAAAGAGAAAGGCTAAACGCTATAATTTTAACAGCAATGGGACAACTGTTCCTGCCACTCTTCCCCGAAGAGCACTGAAGCACTGCCAAGATGGTGACCCTCAGCTAGAAGGGTGGTTGTACAGCCCAGCTTTTTTGTGGCCACCATGGCTCTAAAACCCTAGCCCTGGACTATGAACGGGGTGGCTCTTGATTCAATACAAAGCTGAAAATTTTGCTTCAAAGGGCCAACGGAGAATTCTAGTTCGGTTCTGAACCAAAGCCTTAAGAGTGTCCTGGAATATCACCAACTTTTCACCCCAGGGCAGAATCGGAAGTGAACACACTGCTGTTTCTAGAACATTCCTCCTGCATTGCTCTCAGATATCCCTGTCTGAGAGGAGTGCCATTCAATTCAGCAAAGAGCGGAACATACCACCCCCCCACACAAGGGCTATTTCAATTCTGTAGGGACCAGGAAAAGACAAGTTAGCTCCCCGCCTCCCTTGAAAACTCTTCCCAGATCCTAAAGAAAGGGCCTGCATGTGTTTCGGTCAATTAGAACAGTCTATTACATGGGAAGAACTCTGAACCCATCCTTTCCTCTGCTTTGTAAGTCAACTGCTATTTTCTGGGGGGGGGGGGGGGTCCACAGGCTTACGGACCACAGAGCTGAAACAGCCTGCTACTCATCTACACACATACCCCTAGGGGACAAAGTAAACATGTTAAATTGAACATGTTTTGATGCGTCTCCATGGCTTCATAACTGTTTGGGAAAATTAGCTTTGTTTATGTGAAATCTGAGTGATGTCCTCCCGAATGACGGCCGTTCAAAAATAGTGCACAGGTAACCAGAAAGTTCCGAGGCTTGACCGTCTCTTTCCGGCAAAGCTCTTTCGGTAGGAGGAGCATTGGGGGGGGGGGTGGAGCAGAACCGCCTCTGTGTCACCAGGAAAACACAACACAGGCGCAGCACAATTAAAGATCTACAGGAAAGCCTAGTAGCTTGCATCCTCATGATGATAATAATGAGAACTTTTTTAAAGGGCCTGCGTCAGTAAGAGTGAATGATTTCTTGTGTTGGCTGGACCTGAAGAGCAGGCGTTCCCACTGTTCTACAGGAGGGACATCTTAGGAGAAAGTGGGGGCCACGGCTCTGGCTGCTCGTGAGGCGCACAGAAGGATGAAGCCACCAGAGAACCTTCAAAGGGCTTTACTTTCAGCTCCTCATTCTCAGTCTCCCCAGTGCTGAGCGCGGGCTTCAGGTGCTACGCTTCTGAACACAGCTTTCCAGATGCAAAGGCAGCAAGAGCATGCTCAGCACCCTAGACTAACCCCATGAAGCCTGCCACCTCCTTTTGCCCTCCTCAGCCTTCATAAATGAGAGTCTATATTTTCTCACGTCTTCAGCACTAAGGCTCTCCCTGTTCACCAACCTGTGTCAAGAAGCTGAGTCTGGCCATGGGTAAGCACTCCCCAAACTACCCCGGCTGCCCGTGATCGAATACAATGAAATACTCTTGTATGTGTCTTCAACAAAGCCTCCAAGTTGGTCAAAATATTTCACACACAGGTGGACACTGGGGAATTCTATTCATAGACAATGATAGACAATAGTCTAAGGGTTTGACTGCTATGAACAGACACCATGACCAAGTCAACTCTTATAAGAACAACATTTAATTAGGGCTGCCTTACAGGTTCAGTATCATCAAGGTAAGAACATGGCAGCATCCAGGCAGGCCTGGTGCAGGAGGAGCTGAGAGTTCAATATCTTCATCTGAAGGCTGCTAGTGGAATACTCACTTCCAGACAGCTAGGAGTAGGGTCTTAAGGCCCACATTCACAGTGACAAACTTACTACAACAAGGCCACACCTCCAAAGAGTGTCACTCCCTGGGCCAAGTATAAACAAACCACCACAAACCTGCACACTTAAAAAAAAAATTAATTCAGTTCACTATGCTACTGGTGCACACTTGACAGCTTGCTTTGCTGGCTGGTGTATTCAATAGCAAGTTTGCTCTTTGAAAAGGAATGCTATAGTTTGGCTTTAGGAAAGCTATTTACTCTGCTTACATGTGTTCTTTGAAATATTAAAAAGCAACCTACTCTGTTATTCCTATGGCTCTAAAAAACTTCAATTTCAAAGAATGACAACAAGTCTCTCAGTAACACCGACCAATCCCAGGGCTTTTGCAGAGCTGGGAGGCTTTGAAAGAAGAAAAAAGAGGAGAAAAACTTGGAGGAACTTAGATATAAGTTTAGTTTATACACTCTAGACAAGTTCTCCACGATTCTGAGACTGGTAATCTAGCATATTTATCTCACAATAAATGCTTAATGATAGACTACTGTGGTCTATAAAAACTTATTCTCAGGTTGTGGGAGGCAGAATTCTAAGACTGCCCCATTATCTCTGAGTGTGTCAGGACCTTTGACTTCTAGCCAAAGGTGAAAGGATGTCACAGGTCTGATCAAGGTGAGAAATCACTGGTTTGGGGTTACCTCAAAGAGGCAATTATCCTAGTTAAGCCTGACATAAATCAGAGGGACTTTTAAAGAGGAGTGAAGACTCTTATCTAGGCTGTGAAGAAGCCAATGGTGGTGGAGGGAGGAAAAAAACCCGTAGGCATGATTTGCAGGTAGCCTCTAGGAGCTAGGGGTAACACTGTATGACACCCAGAAAGCTGTTCCAGGTAGCCCATAAGTACCTCTGCCCAACCTGAGGGGAGCTAGTGGTCAAGATTTCAGTGAGGCCTAAACTCTACATCCTGGGGAGCTCTGAGTGGCCTGGGATGAACCATGCCCAGACCCCTACCTAAGAAAACATTGAGGAGGATCAGAACGTGGCTATAAACCAGGAAGCCTGAGGTAAAATATCACACAGCAACGTACACATTCAAATAAGTACCTACCTTAATAGTTCCTTATTTCTAATCTGAACTTTTTTTTGTTTTCAGTTTCCTTCCCCTAGGATCCTTCTTCCCCCATGAGACAGCTCACACACTGACAAAATGTCACAGAGCTTCCCTGTGTCTTTGTAAAGACACCATGCTGACGGAGTCATACATGAGTACAGCCATACATCTCTGATTTACAAATGGAGAAACCTAATGCATCCAAAGGGGACAAAAATCTATCCCGAGTCACAGAAAAATCTAAACAGAGGCAGGACTGAAACCCGGTGGTCTCTCTGCAAAGCCCACATTTCTCAAGGTTGGCTCCATCACTGTTGGCCAGTGGGTCCTCCCTGTAGAGGCAAGGAAAGCAGGGTGTAAGGACCCCCTGCCACACACACACACACACACACACACACACCTTTTAAAAGAAAGTTTACCGCACATTAGAAACGGTCTGTTACACACTCACAGAGAATTCTGTCCCCATGGCTCCTTCCAGCTGGAATTGCACACAAAACAGAAGATACCAAAGCAATTAAGTATTTTATAAACACTGCTGAGGGGTCAAAAAGGAGGAGGTTCACTCACTGACTAATAACGTAGTAATAAACAAATAGCAATGTTATGCAACTGAGAAAATTATTATAATTGAATCTCCACAGCTGGGCAAGTAGAGAGGCTGGCTGTGTGGTTCACAAATGTTTCGTGTGGGTGGGTTTGTGTTTTAGAATTGTTTGGATCTCAGTCCTTCTTAGAGTCAAGGTTCTGTTTTCTTATCTGAGTACCATCCCATCAACCAGAGAGCAGGAGAGACTCACCTACTGAGATGCTCCACTAATTCGTTGCTATTTTCACAACGGAGAAATAAACGGGAGCATGAATGGGTGGGAGCTAAACTTTGCTGAGATGCACCCGTTGCAGATGGCAGAGAACATTTACATTTACATTTAAGCTGATGTTTCGACTAAGGACAGAAGAGGAATCTGTGTATCCACTGAATTCTTGAAATCCCAGTGTTTGAACCAGAAGCAATATACTCTTGGGTTCGAGGAACTGAGGGACCCACCACTGTTCTAACAATTAAGTACAGTTCCTACGCAAAGCAAAGCAAAAGTGAGGTTCAATGAGAGAGAGAGAATTCCAGTGAGACTCTGCCCCGAGTACCACTGGAATGTCTTCTTAATTAAAGGACTAACTCAGAACAAAATTTGTGATCTATGTCATGTTCCCATTTGCATAAAACCCAACTAACTTAGAAACTCAAATGGCTGATTAGCTAACTATGAGGGCAGAGGTACACATGTATCTTCAACAGGCACACATTTTACATCAATGATATCTATTTTTATGAGATAAAAGTACTAAAGCTTTAATGGTGGCAATTAAAACAGCCCAGAGTTTGAGCAGCTCGGTGGCTGAGTCACAGACCTTTTACCTATAATGGGACCCATTATATCTCTGAGCTCAGTTTGAGGGAGTAAAAGAGGAACAGATTTTTAAATACGGTTATAAAACAGCAGTACCCTTTGAGCCAAGCTGCTGGAGTTTAAACAGCTGTGTAAGTCAGTCTAGCTTTAGGACCAGCATCCACTCAGCAACACCCTAGGCATCGCTTAGATACTGTGTCCATCTGAGAACACTTAACCCTGAGTAATCTACTTCTGTTACCTTCACTACTATGTTTAAAATTTAAAAATTCAAGTGACTTCTGATATTTTCACTTTGCCTAAAATACCAACACCTGTGTTTTAGTGTTCTGGTTTAAAATATCAATTTAAGAGAAAAGGGGAAAGGAGACTGATATTCACACGAAGAGGAGTTAATAAGCAATACTTATGTATCAATATCATCACACAATCTTCTCGAGGTAGTTTGGCATTGCTGGGTTAGAGATGTTAAAACAAATACTTGTAAGATTGGGTGTGAGGAACAAAGATAATTTCAGAGGAAGTATTAATGACGGTTCTCTACCAAACAAACACAAATCTATCTGAAGATCTATGAAGACTAGATTAAGATATTCCAGAATTGGAAATCTAAATGAAACCTTCCAGTAATGTGGTTTTTTTTCCCCCATTACAAAAGCAAAACTTGGGTAATAGAGGGCGAGGGAAGAGATGTCCAATGTACAGTATATACTTACATACAGTATATACGTAAAGTCACATGTAACACTAGGTCATGGACAAGATCAAA
The DNA here is from genome assembly GCF_963924665.1 of Micromys minutus. Classification (NCBI taxonomy): domain Eukaryota; kingdom Metazoa; phylum Chordata; class Mammalia; order Rodentia; family Muridae; genus Micromys; species Micromys minutus. The sequence goes on along the minus strand of NC_137961.1, from coordinate 13,984,676 downwards.
TTCAAAGGTGCAGAAGGAAAACTCTGAGAGGCCCTCACCGGTCCCTGGTTCCTCCCACAGGGTCCAATACAATGTGTATAAAATGGCACCTATTATGCCCAGAATAATAAGGCTTAGGTAGATAAAATTCATACAGGTTGTGAACTGAGAAGACCTATGTCTCTAATGAATAATTCTCAGAGAGAGGAGGAGACCCAGAAGACACAGAAAGCCCCTGGGGCTGCCCAGCCTCAACTCCAGCCTAAGAAACCCGACGTGGTAAAGAAGGTTCACTGGGAAAAGCTTTGGTGAGACCTTGGAGGCTGGACGCTGGCCGTGGGACATCATAACCGGGAAGCCTCCAGGCGCCCGAATTCTTTCCAGCACACACAGAACAGCCAGAAGCACGCAGCAGAACCAGGAGTCAGGGGCCAGGGCACCGCAGGACTGATAAGTGCCAGCAGGTGCCCCGAGCCTTGGAAACCTTCAGCACAGCCAGGGCTGTCCCTATTCTGGCAGCTTCAACGGAGATCCCTTGCAGTGACTCTGAACTAGTGGTTTAGAAGTCTGCCTTGGGGAGTCATTCAGATAGCTACTTCCTGCAAAGGGATCCAGCAGCCTCCTCCTCAGCGTGCCTCCTGCATGGCCAGCCCTCCCCAGCTGCTCACCCTTCCACCCCGGGTCTCCTTCTAACAATTCCAGGTATTTACTGAGCCTCTTGACACATCTCTGCTCCCACTCCCACCCTGCTTCTCTCTTCCCCGGTAGAGAAGAGTCCTTGAAAGAGCAACGACATTTGCTGTCTTCACTTCCTCTCCTCCGGTGCTCTTCAGGCTGCTCCAACCGCATTAATATTCCACAGCGCTGCCTCTCGCCAAGGTGACCCCACCCCCACCGGCTGGCTCCTCATCTCACCTGACCCACTGGCAACGGCCCACACAGCTGCTCACGCGCGGCTGCTGCTTTGGGAGCCGTCCAGTATGGCCCTCTCCCCTCCTTCCTTACCCTTTCTGCCTGGCTTCTCTTCCCCACCTGTCATTTCTGCAGTGCTCCAGGGCTGACGTCCTGTCCCTACCCCAGTTTCCAAGGCAGCTCACTACCTCTAGCCAGGTGCTTTGCAACACCCTTCCCTCCAGCTCAGACCTCTCTCTCCAACAGTCCTGTCCAATACCCACTTTGACATGGCCACAGTCATGAGAGAAGGAGAGGAAGAGGAGGAGGAGGAGGAGGAACTTCCTGATTCTCTACCCACCTCCAGGACCCCCAAATTGTTATCCGGTGCTAACTGTATTATTTCCCCGACACTTCTGTGGATTTGAAAAACGTAAAACCAAGTGGGGGACTGCACCCTCTCACCCATGTCTTCCTCATTCCTGCTGCCTTAAATGTCTCTTCACTCTCTTAGGTTCTCACGGCCACTCACCACAAGGCAGAGCCAGGCGGTACTCCTTTCCCAGGGAGACCCCAGGCTTCCCGGTGACATTTCGGGATCTGCACACTGACCTCCCTCCCTCTGCTAAACGGACTTCCACACCTGGGTTGCCTGGCGCAGACAAAAAGCCACCTCCCTCCCTCTTCCTGGCTCCATCCATTCCCAGTTAACATGGTTAACACCCGCTTCCCCCAAGTCCTCCTGGTAACGTCCTTCCCATAGGTCTGCAGGCCAGGCCAGACAAGTGCTTCTTGTCTCGTGGTTTCGAAGCCCCCGTGAGTCTTTTCCCAATGGCCACCGTCAGTGTAGATGGGCTACACCCTGCACTGTCCAGCCAGGGCTCCCTGCCGGATGCAGGGAAGGCAGAATCCCCCCAGCACGAACTGTCAGAACTGTCAGGCCCTTGCCTGTACCACCTTTCCAGCTGGCCGCCTGCCCTTTCACCCTCACTGTGCTCTGCCATGCCCCCCAATGGCAGCCACACCAGGGCACGCACTCTGCTCTTTCCCAATCTGGAGCTTGGACAGACGGAAGCGGTCTTGGAATCCTCTCCGTAAACCCACGCTCGGTCTGCTGGGCCTGCAATGTTCAGTTGCGCTGTGCGCCCTTCACAGGGCCTTCCCCGATCTGTACCGGCAGGTCCAAGGACCTCTTACAGCCAAGGACCTCTTACCATACTGCCTGACCTTCCTATGCTCCCTGAAGGACAGGAGCATGGAACACGCATGCACTCCCTAGGCTTGGTGCTGAGGGGAGTACCAAGTCTCACCACACCCTCAGATGTGAGCACAGGCATCCCATCTCAGTCCTTATTCTGGGTCCAGCAGCATCTCACATGGTGGGGTGGTAAACCTTTAGTTGAGCAAATAGATTCTTGATATGTAAATAAAGGCACACTTCAGCCTTTGGGGCCAGGCTATAGTGTGAGAGCCCCCAAGCTGTGCACTGAGAAGTTAGTTGCCACTGCGCCCCTTCCACCTGGCTCAAGCATCCCCCTTTCTCTCCGGCCCTGCAGATAACCTGGTGGCATATCAGCGTAGCAACCTGTACTTACGGATGCGCTAATTTTTTTTTTTTTTTAAAGACCAACCACTAAGTGATAACTGGAATTTTTCTTAAAAGGATAAAAAGCTTATTTCTGTGCCCTTGTTTCTGGTTCTTGTAAAGAGACTGGAGCATTGTAAATGAACAGTTCTTATGACTCGTGAATGAATGGGTGGATGGAAACCAAACAGATGAACGCGCACAGCGTGAAAGACGTGACAGATAATTCCCTACAGTAACCACAGTCCCTTCACTCCCGGGGAGACAGGCTGCCTTACAGAAGCGTCCTGCCTGGACAGAGATCCAGAAGAGATTCCCCCAAAACAAGGTACAGACCTCTTCCTACCGTAGGAAATACTGAACTACAGTGAGCACTCTTTTACTAATACAAAAATGGCTTCTGCCTGACTTTATTGCTCACGACTTTAAAGTTAACTTTGAAAGGGAATGAGAGGGTACAGCTCCGAGAGCCTGAGGTTATCTAACAAGCCCCAGGTTCCATTCTCCCAAGAGCTCCTGCGTGCGTCCTTCCCTCTCCACTTCCTGCTCCTGTCCTCCTCGGAGACTGTAAAGCTTTTCCTTGACCCTTCAGCAAAAGAGTAAGGCATGTGTGAGAATGACCACAGGAGCTCCTATCTCTGGCCACAGCCCTCCCCGAGTGAGGGTGGGCTAGGATTTCCTGGAGCTCAGCCATAGCTTAGGGCAGAGCAGGGGCAGATGCAGAACAGGGCTGACTGGGAGAGACAGCCCCAGAGGGTTCACAGCACACCAACTCCTTTCCCCAGGACTCCAGCCCACAGGGCCCAGGAGCTAATGTCTACAGCCATGAACTATTAGTACGCCGAGGCTTCAGCACGGTGTGGCTCTTCAGCTTACCTCCTCCCCTTGTTTCCTGGAAGCACAGATAAACTGTGGGCTTTTCACCTGAATTCTTCTAAACTGACGACCACTTACCTCATTGACACGTAATAGGCATGGCAGTCTTCCTGTCCTGTCCGGCCATCAGCCCTCAAACTCTAGCCACTGTCACAGCCTCATCTTTTTTGCCAAGGCCCATGCCATTCAACATAGTGGCCATCGGCCGCATGGGTTCTTGAAACAGCCCAGCCCAGAGTACAGCAGATGTACCACAGCATAGAAATCACATGTATCAAAGATTTCAGGCAAACAAACAAAAATAAAAAAAAAAATAAAAAAAACAAAAAAACAAAAAAACAAATGTTGCTTGTTGAAAGGACAGTCGAATGCTACACGTTAAAAATATTTTTGTGTATATTTGGAACTGAATAACATACACTATAATTAAATAAATTAAATAAAATATGTTATACACTATATATATAAACTAAATAAAATATACTTATGAACTAAATATACTACACACACACACACACACACACACACACACACATATGTATACATAATTAAATTTGCCTGTTTAGCTTTGTGCCTTTAACATGACTAGACAATTCTGTGTTTCACATCTTGTTCGAACAGCACGGCACCACCCAGGACCACTCCCAGGTTCAGTGTTAACCTCGCTCAGCACGCTCAGCTCCTCCAACCTCCCAACCTCCCTCCAGTCTTCTTCCAGGAGGCTAGCACATCACCTGGGCTCTGGGTTCATCCTAGCATTTGGAGGATCGGCAAGGGCCCTTCCTTGCAGTGGAACACCTCTGCTGCCAGGCTTTCCCCAAACACCTAGTTTACAAGCACACTCCATATCCGAGCTCAGACTCCGAGTGCCCGGCCCCGTGACTGTGAAGGTGCACACACACGGGCACAAGCCTCACTCCACTTGGACTACAATGGCAGGGATCAAGGCAATGATACTAGCAGAAATACAGTGCAAGAGCAAGAGCTGCTACAACCATATAGTGAGCGCTAACTGCAATAGTAACTTAGGGACAGCGACTGTGGGTCGGGCACAGCTTCGACATCACCCAAGTCTAACGGCACTTCTAGACAGTCCATGTACACAACCGTACAACTCTCATTTTAGAGGGGAGGAAGTGAGACCCAGGAAAAAAAACCACATAATTCTACCCCATCTCACTACGTGACAGTTTGGGGTCCACCGCTGTGTTTTTCACTCACGCACGCACCTTATGCTGCCATGACTAAGAAACAGCAAAACAGTACCCAGATAGTGCAACTACTCAGGCAACAAGCCTAGATCGGCGTTCACTGGGAGGCAGACACAGCCTTGCAGAGGGAGAGATTTCTAATTAGGGGTGCATGCTCTGGACGGAGGGCTCTGGAGGGAACATTCTAAAAACAACAACTGGTTCACCAGGCCAAGGAGACATGGAGAAAAGGAAACGACAGGAGAACAGAGCTTATTCCTGGTCTCAGTCGGCCCTAAACTAACCTTAGCATCTTTGTGTGAAGGCACATTCGTGCCCCGTCCCTCTGACAGGTACCCTCGGGTAGAATGGCTCTGCCAGCGCCAGGCTAACGGCTTCTGAATACCCTGCCTATTCATCTAACACATGCAAACAGCTAAATATTAGGAAAATCATGTGACAGTGTAACGTCTTCACTGTCACCTTGGCAGGGTTTGGAATCACCTCAGCAAAACACACCACTGGGCATGTTTGTAAGGGACGACGCCCCCTGAATGTGGACAGCACCATTCCGCAGACTGGGAGTAAATGAAAAGGGGGAGGGGAAGAGTCCTCTGTTCACCAGCATCCGGCTCGGCCCACTTGCTGACTGTGGGGACTATATACCCAGCCATCTCTTGTATCCAGAGCCAAGCCTTTCCTGACATGACATACGCCATCTCCTTCCAACCCTGAGCCAAAATAAACCTTTCTCTTAAGCTGATTTCCTTAGGTATTTGATCACAGCACAAGAAACGCAGCGTAGAAAACATTACAAAACTCTGGCAGTGGGGTTGCAGGGTGTGGGATGTGGTGTTAGGGTCTGAAGCAGGACTTCTTTATCAGAATTTAGGGAAGGGATGAGCTAGGCAAACGTAACACCGGTGCACTGCAAAACACCTTTATCATAAAGATAAAATCTGAGATTCTGAAAGAAATTCTTAATCTCACCATCTCAAGTGCCACAACAGCCTCCCCGTGTGTCCCCACCTGTCCCAGACACCTCAGTTTACTCTTCACGTTATTGGCATGGCAGAAAACTGAGGCACACAAAGCACACGGATCTGACCCTGAGGTCCGCTAGGCCATTGGGCTTTTCATCCCGACTATAGGATTTCTCCTATTGTACTCTGCAAACAAGTGTGGTTTCTTGCTCGACAAATGAACAACCTCTCACAAAGACTTTCGCATACTTTAGGACTGCTGATTTCTTTCTGCTGGGCCTGGTGGAAACTCAAGAGGATTAAACACAAGACTCTTATGTCTGAGGCCAGCCTGGGCTAGATCTTGGCTCGCGACAAGTGGGGGCTGGAGGGCTGGGAGCTAGTGGCTTTGTGTGTGGAAAGACTACCGCCATTGAAAGAGTGGGAGACAAGACTGAAAGTGGTGGTCTTTGTGTCTGTGACATACACGTGTGAAAATGGGCACCGGCAGAGACCAGAGCAGGACATTAGGTGCCTTCCCCTGTGCCGCAGTGCCAGGGTCACCGGCACATGCCCAGCTCTTTCCGTCGATTTAAGCTCAGGTCCTTATGCTTACATCACAAGCACTGTTACTGAGATATTGGTCATAACGGCAGTTAGCTGACACTGCTGTACCATGAGCTTCTGGACAGAATTCATCGTTAGCAATGCACCACAATCTCCTGTCTACTCTCTAGTAAGACCACAAGCAGCTGACAGTTTACAGGGACATTTGCAGCCATCTTTGTACCTCAGGAACCAATGGCAGCCCGTGTCTTGGTTACCATCAAGCATCACGACTGTTACGTCTCCCTGTTCTTTTAAGACAGGGTCTCACTATGTCGGTGGGGTTAGCTGTGAATTTACAACCTTCTGCCTTATAAATACTGAGGCTACAGACATGCACATGCTTGGTCTGTGGGTGAGCTGCTCAGCTCAGACTCGCATTCTGCTACCATTCAACAGCAACAAAAAATAGGGGCGCATGCTAAGAAGCAGTCTTCACCCTCAAGGCAGAAGACCACCTGATACAAACAAAGCGAACTCCAGTCTGGAAGCCATTCAGCACTTGATCGCTAGCCACACACTTCCTCTGTTCCTCTCCTCTCCTCTAACTTCTAGGGCAGAACCATAAATGGCCGAGTACTAAAGAACCTCCTCTTTACACTAACCACATTCTCTAACTACCCCATCCAGGTCCTCAGCAAACACCAAATGGCAGATTATGGCTTCCCTTCTCCAGTCCAACCACCCTATAAATCCCAAATCCCTGTAACCAGCCAACCACCTTAAACTTCCCCTTCAGTCTAGAAAGCATCTGAAGACTGATTAGCAAACTGATCTCTTTTCAGCTATATGCCCCCATAATTTCCCCAATCCACTGCCATCTTACCCTTACACAAGCCGTCTTACCCTTCCTCATGCTCGCAGACCTTATCTCTAATCTATCAGCAAATGCTCCTCAATGCTACCTTCAAACACCATACCATTCACCCAACACCACCCTGCACTAATCTAACAGCCACCGTGCTAGCATTCGCTCCATCAACTGAAGCAAAGAGCCCCCAATTCGCCCCCGTATGTAGCTGCATCTGCCTTCCTATCCATTCCTTAAAAAGAACAGCAGCACCGGACAGAATACACAATGGGCTGTGTATTTCACTCAGGGTAAACTTCAAGTTCCTGACAGAACTCACAGTGACTGGCTTCACCTGGTCTCCAGGTGTCTATCTCTACGGCAGAAGTGGTCATTGCCAGCACACCACAGTGTAGCTTACTGGCTATACCTCGGATAAGCCTCTAGAAAAAAAAAATCAGGAAAATTGAATACATACTCAGTGAAGTCTCACAATCTCAGAAAGAAACACGTTTCCTGGCACATATATCAATAAATGTACTTGTAGGTACAGAATAACATGTAGAGACAAACAGAAAAGGCCAAACCTGCATCAGATGATACAGGGCTGACTAAAGGCAATGGGTTTGAGTCATGAATAAACACAGAAAACTATTTGTTTTTTTAATTTCACCTCTAGAGTGGAGTTTTCAGTTTTCAGTGGTGGGTAAGTACATAAAAAATACATTTGATGGAGAAAGTGTAGAATTCAGCATGAAGCTCCACAGTTTCAAAATCGCTGATTAGCCACATAAAGATTCACCAGGATGCAGACTCTGGGTCTGTAAATTCTTCTATATAGTGTTGCATGTAATAATGTCATAAGTCACTGTGACGAAGTTAACTTGGGAACTGGCTTACAGGAATAATGTGATGGCTTTGAGCTGGAGGACCAAGGACAGCCTCTGACCCCATAGAGGAGCTAGAGACCTCTTTTGGTGGGATTTTCAAAGACCAGAATGTTGACAGAAATGTGGACAATGCAGGCCTTGGCCCAAAAGATTTCAGGAGGTCACAGAGTCTGATGGAAACTGGGCTAGAGTTCCTTCACGTAAGTTTCTGGGTAAAGAACCTGGCTTCCATCTGCCTGTGCCCTCAGAACTTGCGTGAAGACAGCAGCAAGAGAGGCAGAAAGGCATAGAGAAAGTACTGCTTAGTGAAGGAGAAATGTGGCTGAGCTTCCCAGCTGTAACCAGGCGGAGTGCGGAGAATGTTTACTGCACAGAAGCTGGTACTCCAAGAGGATCCACATGGTCCACGTTTGGAACAGCAGGAAAGAGACTCTGAGGGCAGCAACCCACACTTGAAGGCTCCCAGCTTTGGGACTACACAAATGAGAATGCCACTGAAGGGGTTTGGTGCTCAAAAAGCCATCTACAGACACGTTCCCAAGAGGCCATCCGCGTTCACTGTTGCTGCAGCGGCAGAGCTGAGGAGTAGGGCTTCTACGGCTGTCGTCTCCCAGGTGATTCACCCCAGATGCCAGGACTGCAGCCACAGGGTCTGGTGTCTGCCCTCCTGTATTGTAGTCTTGCTTTTGGTTCAGTCTTGCTCGCTAGCTTCCCTCTCCTCCCCACTACAGTGGACACGTTTACTCTTCACCACTGCGTATACTAGAAGGATACAACTTAGTCTTTCAGTTACAGGCTCACAGTCAAGCCTGCCTTGAGTCTCAGAAGAAACTCCAGACGTGTGTAATGATGTACTTACTCATGTGAACGGGTGCACGCCTTGGGGTACACATGTGTTACTAGAGACCATGGAGTGTTGGGTGTCTTCTCTAGTCTGAGACAGGGTCACTCATTGAACCCTGAATTCATTAAATATTTGGCTAGCCTGGCTGGCCAGTAAGCTCAGTCATCCTCCCGCCTTTACATACTGCCTTCCTTCTCTCTCCCCCATGCTGGGGTTACAGACACTCTCCACGGCAGCTGGTTTCTACATAGGTTTTGGGAATCAAACTTGGGTCCTCCCAGATGCTTGGCAGGCACTTTATTGAGGGAGGCATGTTTGGCCCCTGGGATTTGGACCTTTAAATAGTGTTCGGGCTATTGAAGACTAAAAGGCAGTTTTGAAATCGGAATGAGTACATTTTGTCTTATGAGATGGCCACAAGCTTTTGAGAGTCACGGGCTATGATTTTAAAAACAGCATGTTTGAGCAGGCATGGTGGGGCAGGCCTTTAATCCCACTACTTGGCAGGAAGAGGCAGGCAGATCTCTGTTGAGTTCAAGGCCAGGGTAGTCTACAGAGCAATTTCTAGGATAGCCAGAGCCACACAAAAAATGCATCTCAAACAATAAAAAAAAAAAAAAAAAAAAAAGAAAGAAAGAAAGAAAGAAAAGAAAAAGAAAAAGGTACGTTTAGGTATCAAGTTGCCAAGAGATAGACTTATTAATTCTGACTGCCAACATGATGGAATTTAGAATCACCACAGAAACACATTATCTGGTTGTACCTATGGGTTTTCTCCAGGGAGGGAAGAAGCACTGTGACTATGGGTGGCAACATCCTGTGGCTTCAGGTCCCTGGCTAAATCACCCAAGATGAGCGCCAGCACACATCCCTCCATCCCTCTTTGCTTCCTGACCGTCAACATCTCCATTCCCTTCTGCCTGCCCACTCTACAGACGCAAGTATGTTTTCTGTTGTGTAAGGAAAGCTGTTAGGTGCTGGGAATTTTCTTGCAACTGTCAGTAGAATGTGACGGCTTGGTAGGTACTTGGGGATCCCCGACATTCTTTCTGGGCACCCGTAACAAGTGCGGTTTCTTTATAGCGTACAAGGACATGGTCTGTCTGTTCGCTTGTGCTGGCACTGGCACTGTGACGCAGATACCACCACCATCACCAGGACAGCACATTGTACAGACCTGCGCTCAGGAAAAGAAGGGAGCTGACTTGAGAATGTCCGTCCTTAATGACACAAGAAAATCTGTTTTGTTGATGTTGTTGTTATTTATAATGGTCTTTGATCTTCTGCACGGAGAGTATGGACGCCCACATGGGACAGAACAGCTCCGCACAGGAGCAGGAGGGCTACCTCCACAACACACCCTCCACACTTGACTGGAACAGAAGAGGCTGCCGTTCTTCATGGAGCACTACTTTAATTTGAAGGGATGAAAGACAAACCAAAGAGATTCACGCTCAGGAATTTGCCGGGCATTTTCTTGAAATAAAGTGAACTTCTCGCTTCAAAGAAGCTAACTGACGCTGTGTACTTTCAATACATAAATATACTCCGGGCAAAAAATCACAACTTTGCAAACAGCCATGGTCTTCACAAACTCCCATTCTCTATGATTTTAAAACCCGGTCTCTCTCTCTCTACGAGGCTCTTATTTATTGTCCTTGAACTGGGCTTGTCCAGCTTCTGCCTCTTAAGAGCTCCGACAAATTTCCAATCTTTAAGTACTTTTTATAAACCGTGATGACATAAACAAAAATGTTTTCCTCAAAACATACGCCAAATTCAGATGTCCATAACCCAATGAAAATGTTTTCAACACAGCATATGTTACAGGTATAGGGACAGTCAGAAGTGGGTAAGGACCCACACATTCTAATTAACAGTCTATATAAATCTCTAATTGGCATGGCTTTCTCCCCCACATCCCCACGGACACTTAAGAGTCCAGGTGAGTCAAGCATCTGTAGAGTTTTGGAATATCTATAATTATCTCCTCCCTCTGATAATTACATGTGTGTGAGGGCTGATAACTTTCACATATCTCAACCAAAACAACAGTCTGAAGCACCAGACACAGGACCCAGCTGCCTCCTAGAAAACAGGCTATTAATCATTAGCAAAAGTATTCAACGATGATCCTCTTCTATTCTGTTCTTTGGTTTGGAACAGTTGTTTTTGTTTTCAGATGTTACTTGTGTTAAGGTAATGGTTTAAGTAAATTAATGTATATTCAATGTCCCCAGTTCGAACTCCTGGTAGCAAATTAATAGATATAACCATCAAAAATACAGAGACTCTGGGCTCCATCAATATCTATTAACATAAGGGTCCTGTGACTAAACTATCTGAGACCTGCTGCGCCAAACATGACTCGGGTATGGCGGGCGAACAGTTAGTTCCTGCAGACGTTTGTCTTGGGGAATGGATGGTCTCAGCACTGGGGAAAGGAGGGTTCTTGTTTACTCTCGCGCCGTGCTTGGTCCATGCTCAGGCACATTCCTCCCAGCACTGAGAGTTACCGCTGGTGTCTAATCTCTTAAAACGGTCAGGGAGTCGGTCAGTGCTGAGACACTCCCGTGGAAGTCAACCCATTTCTCTGGTTTGGTTTCTATCAACACACCTCACTGAAATACACTAGGGTAGCCATCCCACTTTATAGAAAGACTCTCGTTTTCCACCTAAAACTTGCTCTGAACTTCTCTAAGGCCTGTATGGGCACACAGCAGTTCCCTCTGGCCACTGGTACACTGAAGAGTCTCCCGACCAAATGCTTTGAACACAGGTCAGGGGCCACACCACTTGTACTTTTCTTTACAAGACAAGACATGAACAAACAGTATTAGAGGCACCAATGCCTCTTCTCTTTGGCCTTCCAACCAAGGTAAAGAAAACCCAAGTGAAGTCTGGAGAACATCCAGGAGATGTGGCTCTGCTCCTGTCCTTTCTTCCCACAATCCTTAGCCTCACCAAATGTCCTTTCCTGGGTCCCCAGCCTTATTACAGTTCATGGTCCTAAAGTATAAGAACCCCAGTTTTATCTATCTCAAAAGAGCCAAGCAGAATTGCAGCTAAAAAGTATCCGAATGAGCCTCACTCCATCCAGACCACAGGAGCTGTTTAAGTGAGATGCTGGTTGCCACGGAGATGACTATGCTAACGAATTAATGCAAGCATAAAAATAAAGTCGAGGTTTTAAAACTTTAAAAATTCTTTTAGCAGATAATAGAGTTAAAGGCTTTTGTTCTATTATGAGTCTGGACCCTGTGCTGACACAAGTTATGCCTGTGGCCTCACACTTGCGCTCACTACAGTTGTTTACGGAGTCTTTTAAAGCACACTCCTTCAACCCTTGTACATTCCAAGGGCTTCCTAACAACAGGCAGCTACAGGACACCTCCGAGAGCAGCTCCAGAGGCCAAGAGCAGCTCCAGGGACAGAGAGCAGAAAGCGCCCACTTCAATGAAGGAGGCTGGATCTAGTCTATACCCTGGAGGCTGGCAGGAAGCTTGGGAGAGGTGAGGAGGGCAGTTCATCTAGGTAGCAATAGGCGTTAGGAACTCAGTCTTCATAGCATCTTTTTCTGGTTTCTGAAGGGCTCTCCTCCCCAGCAATGAGATACAAATTGGTATTTTCGACTTTCTAAAAATTGAGATTCACACAACATAAAATCAAGCATTTTGCATTCAACTACAACCTGATCCCATACTATATGCTCACCAACAAAAAAAAAAAAAAAAAAAGTCTTGTGCTGACCTAAAGGCCTGTCAAATGGATTTTCTCCTGACTGGAGTCAGAAGGCCAACAGTCCAGAAGACCAATGTACCTGTACCTGCCTTCATTTTAAATGTTTCATATTGCAGCTAAGAGCTGACTTAGCACTGCAGTGTGGGACACTATCCCTGGGCTTACAGACAGGAAGTAATTCCTGTGTCCGAGAGTAAAGTAAGTGAATTTGAAAACATAAAATGTACGCTAGCTATCCATACAACTAACTTTTTAAAGCCCTAATGTTAACTGTGACCCACATCTTCTTTTCTGGCAATTAAAAATAAAAGGTGGTTTCGTTCTACTTGGCTGGCCCCTAAAAGAAAGCACATTTAAAAATAACAGCTAAACAAAGTGACTGCTTCAGGTTCTCGGGCTCATTCAGCTCCAGGGATACAGTACGATACAGTATCCATGTGTGGCAGCAACCACCCAACTCAGGAAGGTAAATAAAGACCATTTCATCAACAAGTTCACTAGGCCACAGGAATTCTACAAAAACTCACTGCTTGCTTGGTGTCAAAGAACAGGGCATGCTCTTGTTCAAAACAACTTAGAAAACATAAGATACTTCAGTTCACAACGTTACTTTACAATTTTTCCTTGTCTTAAGCTTTAAATTCAGTAAAAGTATGTAATAGCCTAGACTGCAATCATTCTATAGAATTTTTATAAATGCTATAGGGAATGCTGCATTTTATACACAGATGATGTAAAGGCTATACTTCAATAAAGCAACATAAGCAAATAAACAAAAATTTCTAAACATCTACAAATGATAGGGAACAGCATTTCTAATGTACTTTTATCTCATTTTTATTAAAATAATATTTATAATGGCCAGCCATTGGTGGCACATGCATGCTATTAACCCCAGCACTTGGGAGGCAGAGACAGGTGGATCTCTAAATCCAAGACCAGCCTTATCTACAGAGGGAGTTCTAGGGAAGCCAGGGGTACACAGAGACCCTGGTTTAAAAATACAAAAAAAAAAAAAAAAAAAAAAAAAAAAAAAAAAAAGAAAATATTTTACTGTATATAGACATTAAGAAATATGTCAAGTGTATTTAAACCGAAACATATACAGTTTGACTATGATAAAGAAAAGGGTCCCCCCCCTTCATATCCTAATAATCTTCGATGTAACTGTATTGTTTCCTGACAAACACAACTCTGGACTCCAGGCCCAATTCTAACTCGAGACCACAGTGTGTGGTGACGGTGTTGTGAGTTGCACAGAAGCTGTGTCCAAAACTGAAATCCTGCTTTTGGAAAACATGAATTGCCTTCATGGAGACTTTTAACTTAGCTACTACACAGCTAAGACTTCACCCTTCTCTTGTTTTAAAGCATGTGAAGTTACTATTTTAGGGGGGGAAAAAAACAGAAACAGAAGACAAACCTTAGGCTAAAGTAACATGAGAAAGATCTATGGTCAGACAGCTTTCACTGAATTCACAGCTGTCCCTTCAGAGTGCTTAGAAAGAAAGCTGCACAAAGTCGAACGTCATTCCAGGCTTCTGGGAACACACAGGAAGACACAGGAAACAACACAGGACTGGAGTGGATCATGGGAATTCAGACGCTCTACGTTGAAGCGTACACTGCGTAGTGAAGACTCTGTACTACATACAGCGGCGCTGACCCACATTCGGTTCAGTGGGTTAACCTGCTGGGTGCAGGGATGCGGCCAACGCTCCGGAGGAATAGAAAACAGGATGCCGATTCAGCCTGCCTCTCGAGGTTCGAAACTTACAGGGGTGGTTTCCATCTCGAGTGAAACCAAGGAGATTCCAGAAGGCAAATGGGATGGTATATGCATTGTTTCTTAAAATTCAAATAAAAAGATGAAACACACAAGATAATTTCCATAGCCCCACTAAAGTCATGAGTTTTCATTTGCCTTGTAAGGAAATATCTGAGGATTCTTACGGCATTAGCGGTGTCTTGGTTTTGGAAATGAAGTTTTCATAATCTAAGGTGAAAAGGTAGAAAACAAGAGCCCTCCTTCCACGGCCATAGTGGCCACGGAGATGATAAAGGTATTTAATGCTTACTGAGCACTTCCGTGGTGTCACATGCTAGGCTAAAAACCCCATGCCATCACCTCATTTAATTCCTACAGTAATCCCGTGAGGCGGGTACATTTATTATCCTCAAGAAAGCAGAGTTCAGTGAAACGGGTGTACCAGATGCCTTAACAGAAGACCAAGGGGCCCAGGGACACGGAACTGTTGGTGCACATGAAGCCCCTGCCCCCACCAGCAATCTCTTCCAGGGTCGAGGGGCCTGATAACTCCACGAGCTGTGGCATTACATCAAATAGCAGGCGTCAGGTGACACGGGAAAAGGGCTATGCTGGCATCTCTTTCCCTTTTCTTCTTCGACTTGATTCACCTTTAGTGAAAGATCTACATGAGATCTAAGAGCCAGAGGCTCCCATGGAGGAAGCTGGTGGAAACCAACCCGCAAGTCTGGATGGCTTTTATTTTATGAGATCCCTAGCAGTCAGTCTATTGTTGTTGTTACTGCTACTGTTGTTGTTTTCTTCCCTGATCATTCCCGGAGGAGGGACTTAATTTCCATGTCAACTTTGACTTGGAACTCTCTGGGAAGAACTAAAGCTGGAACTTGGAGCTTAGTTCCAAAGCACGGATCAAACTTAAAACTCCGAAATCTTTTCCTCACTGAGCTGAATCTTCAGCCACTGTTTCCAAAGAGAAGGATAACCAACCTACTTAATCGGATGTCAAAATACACAGGAAGCACCAGGGCACCGTGCCCCAGTGTGAAGATGGCTGTGTCCCGTTAACAGGACCCGCTTGTCCCCACAACACAGGTTCAAAGGGCAAGAGGAGAGCAGCAGCCGATGGGAGTGAACGTATACTTGGTGCCTCACTAAACCATCAGACGGTCCCTCGAGTCGGACTTGCCTGCTTTACCCTGGGAAAGCCTCCACAGCCCCCAGAATTGCTGCTTCATGGGACTGTGTCTGCAGCATGCACGCGCAGGAACCCAGCCAGCTAAGGAATGGAACACTTAAAGCGCAGTACCGTGACCTCCCATTTGTGGCCCAGCCTGTCTGTCCTGTGCTTCTATTGCTTCGACTACAGAGAACAGCAACAGCAAGGACAAAGCAATGCTTCTCCCGGGCCCATGTCAGTGGCTGCCCAGGGGAAAAGTAAAGTCTGGCGTTTCTTCAGGCAGGCCGGCGCTTACCAGTGAAGTTGAGAAGTTGCTCAGGGACTAAGAGCACCCAGGTTCAGGTTCTAGCACCCACTAGGTAGCTCACAATCATCTGTCCTTCCACTTCCAGGGAAGACGATGCCCTCTTCCGACCTCTGCGGGCACCAGGCACACATGTGGCATGCATACTTACATGCAGAAACAACAACAAAAAAACTCATACATGTAGTAAAAAGACTATTTTTTAAGTTATAGTAAGATGACGATGAAAATAACACATCGTAGCTATGAAATAATCTCACAGTTCAGTATTGCTTCCTTAAGTTAAAAAGAATATTCAGGCTGTAAAAGTCCATCAGGAAGCATGCTCTAAAAAACTGAACTTTAATTCAAATATCCTCATATTAGTAAGAATGTTAAGTCCACCTGTTCTTGCCCTCACTGGTGAGTTATCTAGTAACCTAAAGCTCCTTGTCTCAGCACTAGCAGGGAAACACATTCAGCAATTTCCTACCACTCAGTGAGGCTGCTAGAAGCCCAGGAAAGCAAGTGGGTGAGGGGCGGATTCCTGTGTTCTGCTGCAAACTGGTGGCCTAGTCTATCAGGAGACAGGCAGATCATGAGTTCTGTCCCCTACTTGGGAACTGCCTCAGTATAGGTAGCCTTCTGAAAGCCTCATAGGTTTCCCAACATGCCTCTTTACCTTACCAGCTCATCGAAGCCTGTGGATCAAACAGACAAAACAGAAAACCTATAGGCTTACACAATCCTCATTAAGGTCTTACGAATCTCCTGAAACCTGTGATGCCAAATTACTTGCAATATAGATAGATAGATAGATAGATAGATAGACAGACAGACAGACAGGTAAATAGATACATAGATAGATACATATATACATACATAAAAACATATATAGAGAGAGATAAAAAACAGAAAGGTATGAAGAATTGGTTGAGTCAAACACAGCAGCTCAGAAAGAGCATGCTCTTCATTTAGGGAGGGTGTTTAGTTCAAACTGCCTGAGTCACAACTTTCATTCAGACACTAAACCAAGAGGCAAGGGAACTGGAGAACCGCCTGTAGTTTGCCTGCCTATCACTTGTACGTACTGCAAATGGTCTCCCCAAAAGCTAGAATGGTGACCTCTGGCTGTGTGTCAGCTCTGAAAAATTGTGTCTGCTTCTTGGTACTGTCCCCAGCTTCCCTGAATTTTTCTCTGTTCTTAAGTGTTAAAAAAAAAAAAAAAAAAAAAAAAAAAGTATGAGAAGATTCACACAGGTAAGTACACTCTGGTAGTAAGTGGGGGTTTTGCTTGTTTGTCAGACAAAAGCCCAAGCTGCCTCCACGTTTGATACTGACTTCTGCTCTGACAGAAGCACCGGGCCGAGGGCAAACCTGCAGCAAGGTAAGATTTACAATTCCAGCCACGGAGACTGCAGAGACACTGGGATGTCACCACACAATGCTCTTCTCAGGACGCTTTCACCAGCATTTATCCCTCATTTTCTCTCAACCTGCCAATTAATTATTTCCCAACCAACTCTGTTCTACATCACCAGAGTCTCCCCTTCCAACTGGTGGCTAAGGTAAAGAATAAACAAGCAGAGTGTGAGGGGGGAGGGGCAGAAGATTTCTGGTAAAAGGCGGCCATGTTCCTTACAGGCCACAGTATTACAGACAGCAGGAGAGAACATGCCTGTACTGATGCATAAATTTCACTGCAAGCTACCTTCCAAAGAAACACTAGTGTTGCTCACAGGCTCAAACAAAAGCATTCTCAGTGACGTCCCCCTCAAGAAAGATGCTGAGAACTCTCATGCATTCAAACCTTTCAATTTTCACCTACTGATGCTACCTAGCAATGTGAATACTTGTCCATCCTTAGAAAGGGTGGCAACCCCTCTGTCTTGGAAAACCTGGGCCATAATTACACTAAAAAAATTCATATATAATATTTAATATAACATTGGGCAGGATGTTAATATTGAAAGAACAAAATCCCAGGCCTACCTAAATGTAAGCCTTTGCCTCCACAGTACACCACACTGCCAATCCCTGACTTTAATAGTGCTTGGTAGAGAGCAAATGCTCAAACTTCCAAAGTGTTGGTAAACGATGGCACCGAAGGTTCAAGGTGAGAGTGTTGAACAATAAACTCTTAGCCAGGCATGAGGCTCCAGCCTGTATCAGAACTTGGGGGCAGAAGACAGAAGATCATATGTTAGTGTGGGCTATACACCGTGAGTTCGAAGGCAGTCTGAGCCACATAGCAAGTCCCCTGCCTCAACAATATTCAAAGCTTGAAGTCTAGGGGCTGGAGATACCACTCGGTGTTTAGAGCACTTGCTGTCCTTGAGGAGGGCCCAAGTTTGGTTCCCAGCAACCACTGGGGGAGTCACAACCTCCTATAACTTCACTTAGGGATCTGATGCCCTCTTCTGGTCACCATGGGCTTCTGCATGCATGTGGCTCGCATAAACTCACACAGGGGCACACACAGAGTTAACAAAGTCACTTGGCTCCTTGTGACATTTAACAGAGGCCTAATATCCAACTTTACAGATAATTGAAAAACTAAACTTTTTATAGGCCAGATTTGATAGTCATAGAAAAGTGTCTCTTTTTACAAAACAGAAGCCATCGAAGAGACTCGGCTATCGAAGGCATTTGTGTTTTCAGAGGGACTTTAACTCTATACTTGGCACTTTCTATTTTAATGCACTAAAATCCTGACCTCTGAGGTTAAATCAGCTCTGGGGAGGAGAAAATGTCAGCAGAGGAAAAGGTGTCATCAGAGAGAGATGGCTCAGAAGCAGGAGCATATGCAAATTCAGTCAGAATTGAGGCTTCCTGAGAGTCACTAGACTGCTAACAAGGAAACGAAGGAAAAGGCAAACATGAAGCTTTATCAAGGGCTCACGGAGAAGCAAGAAAACCCCAGCAGGCAGGGGCGTCTGTGTTTTCAACAGTGGGGCAGCTGCTCCGACGGCGTTTAACAGGAGGCCCATGCTCTACAGGCTTGCGCACAGAGACATCCATAAATGCCGCTCATGTGAGAGGCTGGATTCCTTTACCGTGACTTTTATTTCCCATCTTGCTCAGACGAGGTCCAAGGTGTAAAGACACAGGTAACACCACTCACAGGGGATGCAAGCTCCTGTCACTAAAATATAGCGCTTTTGAGATGCCTACTATGAGAACAGTACCCCTGGGGTCTCCTTGACTATAGCACACAACACTGGCCCCCATGGGGCTCGGAAGTCAGGGTTGCTACTGTCCTCTGGAAACTGGGGTTGACAGGGGAGCAGCTCTTTTCTGGGGGCCACCACAATATCCTCACCGAGCCCCAACAAACTGGTCACCTTCCCACGCACAGTAAGGATGAAAAGTCAGAAACAAGCTGTGTTATAAAGACACACCCCCCCCCCTTTTTTTTGGTATTTGAAGACAAAGTTTTTTGTGTAGCCCAGGCTGGCCTTAAACTCTCAGACATCCGCCCACCCCTCTCTGGGATTAAAGGTACCCAGGGCCACCTCTCAGCAAGATCCCTTCTTTACTAACACAATTCTTTCCCAAAACCAGGCCACATTCATTTCTGCCTCGGAGGTACCGAGGTCGGCCCACCTAGGATCCATCAGGTGTTTGTCCCTGAGTCACCAGGAAGGAAAGCCTCTGAGCTGGCTCTGAAGCTGGCTATCCATCAGGGCCTGAAGGTCTGATGGCAGCTGTCTTCCCATTTCCTATCAGCCTCTGGGCATGTGGAGGAAAGAGTGAGGGAGGTCTCCCTGGGTCCCTTTCCAGAAGGCTGACCATCCTGTCTCATGGGACGTCTGCTCTGTCCCCATGCACTGGGTGGGTCTGATGAGCCACCTCTGCAGTGCTCCTGAGACAATGGCTGCACTGCACTGAAGCAACCGCTTTACTGAAGTCACCGTGGGGACAGGTCCTTTCCTTCACCCTGCTTCAACCTTCTCTGCTTCCCCTGCCAGACCCCTGATGTAACTGTCTTCACAAGCCTGCCTGGGCAGCTGGCCCCTACTTCCTGTTTCTCACCCATCTCTCCAACCAGTATGAATTCCTCGTTTAAGTCTGGTTCCCTAAAACAAGACACAAGATCCCAGCATCCTCTCCCTGGCCTGGGCCTTCCCTCTCACAGCTGCTTCTTCGTACAAGAGCTCAACTCCAGGTGCATACGTTTGGGAAAATCACCAGAGAGCACATAAAATGTCTGCAGGGATCAGTTCCCTAAGGAGAGTTTTACCGGAATTTCAAGCACTCTTCCTTCACAGGTACTTCCTCTTCCGGGACATCTGTCACATAAGCACGCATGATCTTTCACTCTGTTTCGTGTTCACACATAGGTCACGGTTTCCCAGGTCCTTTAAGTCCGTACAGCAAGAACCAGTGTGCCACACAGTTCTGAAATCACCCGATGTGCCCCCCCCCATGAAGACCTGCAGGCCTGGGGGGGGGATGAATATGTACTCGGGAAAATCTGTTCATATACACACTGTTCCTCACAGGTCTCGGTCATGAAGACCAAAATACATGAAGGGGAAGAGGAGCATTGGGGGGGGGGGGGCGCCTTTGTAAATATAAATTAGCAAAGCTGCAAAAATCTTAACTTTTAACACTGTGATCCTTCAGTGCTGGCCCACAAATCTCAAACCAACACCTATACATTACCATTCCCTGTCATTTCCCACAGACTTAAATTCACACTCTCAACAGTCGGTAAATTAAGTACTATAGAAAGGCATATCTCACAGCTCCCCACAGAAGGTAAACAGAAGGAGGTGTAAGGGATGAGAACCCACAAGCAGTTTCTGGAAACCAGGTTAGGGTATATTCTTCAGAGAAAAGGGAGGGGGTGAGGGGAGAGTAACAGAGAATCTCAGGCACCGAGGGTTACATGGCTCCAACTTTAGACCTAGCATGATTCCCAGAACAGCGATTAAAGAACTCCTGAATCAATGGGCCAGTGGGGGGGGGGGGGGCGGAGGTAGAGGTGACTCTAAGGCAGCCTACAAGGGACAATTCTGTTAGACAAGTTTAACAGCGTTGCATTTCACACCGCCGGGCAGGCATCCCCTTACCTGATGCACAGGCACTTTCTGCGGGGTATTCTGGGGTGACGGGTGGAGCTGCGCCCAAGGCTGGTGATGGGGGTGAGGGGGTGAAGACTGGTGCAGGCCTGGGTGGGGCTGTAATGACGGACAGGTTGGCAACTGCTGAAAAGATGGCTGCTGACCAGGGTGCTGCTGGCCAGGTATCAGTCGTTCCTGGATTGCTTGTGCATCCGCAAGGCCGACACCAGGGCAACCATTTGGTCTCATGTGTCCGGTCAGCTCCCTGGGTGCCGAGGACATGCCCATGAACGGACGAGGCTGCTGCATGTTTCTGGGGCCCATATTCCTCTGTCCCATTCCCATGGCACCAGGGGGCTGGTGAGATGGCTGAGGGTGGGGCATATTTGGATAACTGCCAACTTCCATCGGGATCCCGGCGCTTCCGGGTCTGACTTGCGGAGGAGGCGTGCCTGCTGGGTTACTCATTGCTTTCATGGGTGACATGGGAGGTGGAGAGGCGTAAGTTCCCTGAGGCTGTGAAGGGTGCATAGTTTGTGTGTTCATTTGGTTAAGTGAGCCGCTGGAGTGGATGGGCTGCTGGAGCATTAGTCCCTGACCACTGTTTGACGGGAATCCTACAGCATTGGGGTATCTTGGTACGGACTGATTCATTGGAGTACTGTTTGTAAGGCCTAAATTTTGATTCATCCCTGTACTGTTAACTAATCCCTGATTTACGTTACTGTAAGGATAACGAGAATACTGCCCTGAGTTGTTTACAGTGGGGGAGGGGACTGTCTGGCTCCGAGAACTAAAGTTAAGGGTTTGCGGCCTGACAGCCCCTTGTTGAGGAGGATTGGGGGAGAATCTGGGACTGTGGGCAACGGATTCTCCGTGGAGAGCAGCGGGGTGGTGGTGAAACTGTTGTTGCACTGGGTGTCGCAGGGAAGGGGCCATGCTGGCGCTCTGTTGGGGCATGTGGGGCAAGTGGCCGGGTCCTGAAGTGGCAATGAAAGGGCTTCCCTGACTGAGGCCCTCTTGACCTTGGGGAAACTGGCTCATCCTCTGCTGTGCCTGTTGCATGGAGAAATCCCCACGCGCCATATAGCTGCCCATCTGCTGCATGTGCTGAGGGTGGCCCTGCGCCGGTGGCCCCGACGGAGCCGGCTGTGGCTGCTGTTGCTGGTAGGGGGCTCGTATCTGATCTGGTACCTGAACAGCCCGAGGGCCCCACATGGAGCCGCCATCCACAAAAGATTGCCCGTGCCTTTCGTTCTGTATGCCGGGATAGACTCCCATCTGACCGCCACCGCTGCCTCCGTGGGGCACCTGGGGGACGGGAGGGGTGTGGTACTGTGAATGCGGAGATGCCAATCCGTTCCCGGGGGCGTTGCCCATCATTCGGTTAGGCTGGTCCATCAGATGCATCTTTTGTTCGTACTGATTATAGTGGTCGAAATGGGTCAACTTGGTTTGATTCTGATTAGGGGAAGGGTGGTGGAGGGATGGCTGTAAGGAGGGAAAACCTTGGTCTATGGGTATCTGTTGACCCATGGGATTCACTGGGTTTTCAGGGTAGCCACATTCCCCAAGGCCTTCGAGGCCTTCGCTGAATATATTCCCATCCTCGCCAAAAAGACTCATCATTCCTGGATCCGCCATCTTCTTCTAACACACGGCTCCTCCTCCGGACAGAGCTTGGGAGCTTGTCTGTGCTTCGCTTCTCTGGGGTGCTTGTCCTCAAAACCTATAATCCTTAACTAATCTTCTTCATGCCATTCTAAATTTCTTTAATTCTCTTGGACCCTGCAGTGTCGGGCGAAGTCTGGATATAGGTCCTGGAAGGGAGTGGGGGGTGGGGAGGGGGGGGAGAAAGAAAACAAAGAATTAGGAACTAATGATAAAAAACTGCCGGTATTTTACACATTTGAATTCAGTTTCCATCAACAATACCAACCTAGGCCCCTTGCTGAGCTGTATTTTACAAATCTAGTTCAACTGAAGGGAAACTCATTAGCTTCTACCAGAAGCATGATGATCAGCTACGTAGAAAGGGAGCAAAACACGAACCTGAACCTTAAATTAATCCATTCACTACACTTCCTCCCATTCCGTTCTTGGACGCAACAGAACAAAAGGACACAACGTGACGCTGCAGCAGCTGCCACAGCAGGCAAGCAGATGTATGAAATGGCCAGCAGCCCATCTGCTGGGCTAAAGCCCTGGAAATGCTCTGGTTCCCAACAACCGCCCTTAACCTCACTCCCGAGTGGTAATCAGATGAGCGGTGGGAAAAGCCCAACTTAGTTAAATTGACTTGGGGGGGGGGATTATACAAATACCAAAATCAGTCATTTTCTACAAATTAGATATTTACAGCCCACATACAACTCTGCGACGGCAACAGAAGCATCCGACAAGAAAGCACCCGTAATGAGGTTGAAAAGCAAAGCTCGAGAACAGCACAATAAATTCATAATTTCATTATGCCTAATAGCGGAAATAGACAAGATTCAGAAAGAGACTACAAGTGAAGCTTTCATGCTCCGTGAGGACCGATTTCACTCAGGGCTCTGGGCCCATCCCGCTCCAGAACTGTGGGGCGGACGGTAGCGGGGTCCAGACACCCGCTCCATTATGCCCCACCACCGGTTGTGGTGAGGGCTAAGGACCCCCCAGTGCCTACTCAGGGAAACTAACTGTAGATGACTATTCTTGTTGGAAGAGACAGAGACCTCTTCAGAAACTAACCAAAACTGGATGGCACTTTAACAGGAAAAAAAAAGTTAAAAATATCCACCAGACCTTTTAAAAACCTTATAGGACAAAGCAGGACACAGTAGGAGGGAGTGGGGCTGGCTGGCACACCCCTTCACCTCCTAAGCTAACAACATGGCTTCCCCACTTTCTGCCTTAGCTAGAAACTCTTTCTGATAGATTTGGGGTCAGATTAAAATAACCAATTTGATTCGAGAGATGCTTTAACAACCGAAACAGAAAAGTGGTTTTGTTCACTGCTTTATTGAATCAACAACCTAATAAAGAATGAATTCACATAAGGAAAAATGCCTAGAATCTTAGACATCATTGGAATTTAACTCACTGATTTCCTCTTATAAGCATATTAACCATTGGGTGATACTGACCCACACGGGGCACAAAAGCACATGATGAAGAATTTCCAGGGATGTTCTAAACAGACTCAGTCACGAATTCTACGGTGTATTTCTACAAGAGTATGCAAATAATCAACTCTGTATGGAGTCACCCAGGAGACAGATAACCGGCTTCTACCTGCCCTATCCCAAGGCATTCGCATTCACAACACGGAGGAAACTCTGTCTATGGAAATGTAAACATCCCTGCTCACTGTCAGCACTGCAGACATGACACCTGAGAGGTTCTCTAGGTCTGTAGTTTTCAGGTGACAGCTGTCAGCCTACGTCAAAGGTCTCCTCACTATGCCACTAACTGCCATACATTTTCTGATCTACCTTCTCCAAATACAGAGGTCAGACAGGAAAGAATCAAGTACACAGGAAAGCCATTTCTCTGAAAATATATTGCCTTTTTCCCCCCCTCAGAACAACTAAAAGCCCAGAGTAAGGAGTAGAAATCTCCAGTGCCAGGTGCAACAAATATTGATAAATTGAATTTGTGCCTAACCTAAAAGGCTTAAGAAGCCAGTCTCCGTTTGCCCAAGGCTCGCTCTTAACTTTCAAGGAAATAAAATGTTGCAAAAGACCTGGTAACAGCTTAAGCCAGGCATGCGGCCCACTTACCACAACAGCTTAAGGAAAGTAATATCACTTATGTGTTCTGGAAGATGTTCCTTCATATCCCAACAGCTTCATCTGCTGGGGCACACCAGTGTGTGTTGGGGGGAGGGGGAGTGCCTCTGCCTGGGTAGATCCTGCCTGCCTCTGCCCGGGTAAAGAGAGCAGAGTGCCCTGGTACCCTCTCCTGTAGGACCACGAAGCCCGGGGCATTGCAGAGCCTGCGTGAAGCAGCAGTACTGGAACTGACACTTTTTATGGCAGAAGGACCTAGCAGAAAGAGAAAAAGTTGCACAGGCAGGAGAAGAGACAAAACAGAGGCTCTCTGAGAGTAATTATACCAGACACTTGGCTTTGTTCCCCTCCTTCCGGTTCCCTACTCATTCCCATTAAGAATACACTCCCGGGGGCAGGAAAAATGCCAGCATTATGCGGCCTCAAGTAAGCATGTGACCCACCACAGCTGTGACCACACTCAGGTGCGCCCCAGGCAGGACTTAAAAACCTGTGGCTCCGAAGTCTACCATGAGTGACTGCCAACCCTCTGACCACCTAGAGGGCACCTTACTTCTCTTCTGACACCTCGGACCAACCGGCATCTGTGGCAGGGGTCCATTTGGTAGCCATGGTCCATACTTCCGATCTGCTAACTAATTGATTTTGGTCATTTTTTTTTTTTTTAATCAAGACCATCTGAATGACCACATTCCCAAATTGCAGCTGCCAACAGATGGCTTTCAGTTTTGCTAACATGTTTACAATAAAACTCCATTTTGAAGGCTTTACCCTTCTCTACATTTGAATGTCTACTTTACCTGTGCCCATATATCACAGATGAGTGGGCCACACTTATGAGTAACCATCAGAAAGAGAAAAAATAAAACATGGTTCACTTTCCAGTAGCTACGCATTGACAGCATCCTCAAGAGAGAGAAATTTTAATAATGTAACCCCTATGAACGGCATGAAACTGGGGGTTTCACTGAGAACTCAACGAGAGTTCACAAGATGCATTCGTGCCTTAGTGAGAAGAGGGCGGAAGACTGCCCCAGAGAGAGCTGCCAGCAAGGGCAGAAGAAGCTCACTGACAGCTGCAAGCAGCTCTGAGCTGCCGAGCACTTTCCCCTCTTCACAGATGAAGAAAACACATACACACACACACACACACACACACACACACACACACACACACACACACACACACGAAGAGGGCTGGCAGAGAGCAGAGGTGGAGGCTCACATCAGCTCCCCCCAGAGTCAGAGGCCACGAAGAGTGGATTTTTCACCACAGTCCTTTCAAGGGGCTTTCCATCAGAGCGTAAGTTTAGGAACAGGCAAGTAAGAGAACCAAGTGGGGGACTGCCGGTAACTTCCCTGGGATCAACAGGCAGGTCTAAACAGTAAATAGCATGAAGAACCAGCGGTGTGAAAGTAGCTCCAAGTACTGGCCTGGCACGAACAAAACCCTGGGCTCCATCCCTAGTACAAGATTTCTAAAGCTCTTTTAAATTAAAGAAAGAACAGTCAGCAATAAGAGCAACAAACACAAGAAGTCAACGAGGAGCTGTAACTGTTTGAGATGGAAATGATGTCATTATAAGTTAGTTTTTTATTAGAAAGCGTCACATTGATTTTTCTAGTTAATGAAGCCACTTTCCGACCTCACAAAACTTAACCAACTCCTTTACCCCACGATTCTGGAAACACAAAGGCTTTTGTTCACCTGAGTTTTAATGCAGTACCACAATGCTGACATCTCACCACAGACACAGACCAAAAACCGAGCAAGGAAACGGGTGAATTCAAAACACCTTCCGGATGCAAATATGTCCTCTAGTTCAACCACGGGGACGGCAGAACGCTTTCCCCCGATGTCCAGCACACTTTGGCAAGTATGAAGTTGTAGGGTGTTTGTCCGTGAGATACTGAGGATTTCTTGGCTCCTGCTAACCTCTACTGTGGGGGGCTCTTTCAGCTTCTCTCCTTTACCTCCGCAGGTCCTGAAGAGACCTGGCAGAGACTCTGCAAGGAGGGAGGCATCCATCCGAGTTTCCCAAGGCATGCCCAGTGGCTGGAACGCGGTGTATCATCACCCCTCCCCACAAGCTAGAAAGGGGCCACTCTCTGTCACCAAGGAGACAGCACTATCAAGAGAGGAACGGAATCCACACGGTGATAAGTGAACACACAGAAGATAAAGGGTTGGCTGCTGGGCTTGAATTCAAACTGAAAGTCCTAAACAGAGCCCATGGGTAGCCACCTCCCCACTGGCCACGCAGCCTCCCACAGCCAACTTGGAAAGAGGGAAGTCCGGTGGGGCCAAGGCTTGCCTTTGGGAAAGGCATCTATCCAGATGACAAACATCCAGATAAAGGAATCAGGAAGTGCCTCCAAACCACAGCATCAGAATATCAGTTCATCACCAGGCAGCTTCAAATCTGCCTCCCAGACCAGGCAGTGCCCTTACGGAACTCTCTGGCCAAGACCGCATTTTCTTCCCTATTAATTTTCCTGGGCACTGTGGTGCTACAACTGGGCTGCCTAAGCCAGCAGCTACTGGCTAGATGGTGCCTTTTAAAATCATTAAAACTAAATAAATTTCAAAATGCAGTTCTTACTCTTTGGAAACCACACAAATTCAAGTGCTCAAGAGCCATTCATCAGACAGGACACAGAAGCAACACCTGCGTCAGAGCAGAGAGCCCACCGACAAAAATGCTACACGCTGCTTCCTGAAGGTCCGGTTCGGATAAAGGCCATTAGGAATAGTGACCATCTTGGTCATGAAAGTTTGTGTTGTTTCAGGGGCCAACACCATCCACTGTGCTGTTCTATGTGTATTTGTCTGTATGTTCATTTTAACTGGACTTCCAACCCATAAAACCTCTCCTTTCTCTATTTCCTAACGCAGGTTTCCATTTTGGCCGTTTTAGCTGTGACAGGACTAATTCCATCTGTTCAGAATAGCCGTACAGAAAATTATTTAGAGAGATGGGAGTTCCTTCTGAAGGCCTGTGTTAGTCCAAATAATGTGTTAAAACTAAACCGGGGAGCAAGATGTGGTGGCACCCTCCTTTAATCCCAGCATTCAGGGGGTAGAGGCAGGTGAATCACTGTGAGTTTAAGGTCAGCCTGGTCTACTTACCCAATTCCAAACCAGTGTTACTGAGACCCTGCCTTAAAAACAACACCAAAGAAATAAAGGAATGAATGAATAAACAAACAAGTAAGGAATGGATGAATGGATGGATGGATGGATGGATGGATGGATGGATGGATGAATGAATGAGGTGGAAAACAAGAAACTGGTGATGCAACTTATCGTAGAGTGCATGCTTGGTAAATATATGACCTTGGATTTGATCCCCAGACCCACAAAGTGAGTTTTAAAAGATTGCAGGGAGGACATGTTTTTTTTGGTTTTTGTTTTTGTTTTTTTCCCCACCCGATAATAAGCAATCTTGATGGTGTTAGATACCCAACCCCCTGCATATACAACACTAAGCCAAGCAGATGTGACCCTACCCCAGGCAGCTTGCTGCTCTAGCAAAGCCCCTCACGGATTCTGAACTTGGACCTTGACCACTGCCTCATCCTCATCCTCCACCTCCTTTTCCTGCACCGCCTCCTCCTCCCCTGTCTCAGGTCTGTCTGGACCATCCTCATCCTCATCCTCCACCTCCTTTTCCTGCACCGCCTCCTCCTCCGGCTGCTCCTTTTCCCTCAGGGGGACTCTGCTACAGAGTCAGTCAATCCTCGGTGCCGCCTTCCGGAAATC
Organism: Micromys minutus; assembly: GCF_963924665.1. NCBI lineage: Eukaryota > Metazoa > Chordata > Mammalia > Rodentia > Muridae > Micromys > Micromys minutus. The sequence goes on along the minus strand of NC_137961.1, from coordinate 13,956,489 downwards.
GGAAGCTAAGTCCCGAGAATGGCTAACCCTCTGTAGCACTACTGACTTGGTGAGTCATTTCTTGCTTCTTGTGAAATCCTTAAAGACCATCCTTGGGCTTCCAGGGCCTTGTCTATAAGTGTGTGTGTGGCTGAATGCATGCGCATGCCGCCATCAGATGCCCAAGGATCTGCCCTCCATTATGAGCTCCCCCAAATCCAGGGACATCAAACCCTGGAAGATTAACAACCACCCCTCCGCTCTCTCACCTGCCACCCATTTTTCTCCAGCCCCCTTTGACCCCTCCCTGTGCAGCCTGGCTTCTTTTCTATCTAGGATTCTTGTCCTTGTTAGCACCTGTCTGAGGATGCTCCCAGACTCCCTCCCTCCCTGGTATGGCCACCTAGCCAAGGGTCACAAAGCGCCAGGCATTCTGCTGTCCCTTCTTGTTTCCTGACTCTCAAGACTTGCCCCTTGAATGGGGGGTCTGGGGACAGGACCACTGGACCTCAGCCGGCTTTGCAAAATACAGTCTCAGAGCATCCCTCACCCCCTCCCCCATCCTCAACCCTGCGCGTGAAATCTGCATATGAATGACAGGACCCTTGCTCCCAGACTAGGAAGTCTTTCCTCCGAGGCGGGATGGAGGGCCACTCAAAGTGAGCACAAACAAAAACAAGTGACACTTGTGCCAGGAAACCAAGCAAGTGATACAATGACAGGAGCTTTTAAAGGGAAAGGAGGTCCTGGTATCTGCAGCTGACCAACAGCGATGGCTTCATCCAAAAAAGGTTTCCCCAGTTCTTGGTGGCAGATTTGAATACTTAATAGGTTGTAAGCAGTGGACATCTAAGGGTGGCTTACAATATGCCCAACTGCTTACTCTTCATTTTGTGAAGGAAAAAACCATTCAGTTAACCAGGGTCTAGTGCCATGTTACATAACGTATTGTTTCACAGGTTTCTTGCAGAAACCTTTCAGTTATTTCTACATAACCTTGAGATGGCTGGATATTCTAAACTGCCTTTCAGATGAAGATCTCCCAACCCCCATTAGCTGAAAACCAGTAATTGCTTTAAAGGTAACAACCAGACAGACAGCACTGCACCAACAACTAAGATGTTGCAGGCCCTGGGCATTTTTTCTAGACGTTCATAAAACGGTCACATTGCCCCAAACCCAAGTTGTACAAAAATCAGAAATTACATCCTTTGGCAGCTGGGCCTTAACCATCAGTCCCTGAAGTCAGCTCCCTGAAGACAGGCCATGAGCTGGCAGGCAGCACCCTGGCCTTAGCCCACTCAGCATGGTCTTCCTGCTGCAGGAAACTTAACATGACCCCACAGGAGACTGTCACACGGTCTAAGAACACCACAGCTTTCAGTATCTAACCTCGTAACATTTAATGTCATCCTGAGTGACTTTAATTAACTTCGGATTGTAACCATAATGCATTAGGTAGAAAAGTAAAGAGGCAGATCGAGAAATAACATAAGCTTTTTAGTTAACGTTTAAGTTGAAGAAAAGAATTTTTGACTCGATCATCCTGCCCAAGACTAAAATTAATACGAACTTCCTAAAACTTCCTGATTGCTAATCTTACTTAATGTGATAAAAATACCCTGGGATGTTATAAACGAAGGGGGTAATGACACCACATGTGTCGGCCTAATAAAAAGTAACTTTAGAAAATATTTTTCAACTCATTTTCTTTAATCTATTTCGACCTACTGATTTCCTACATACACACCTCCCTGAGTGAGCGCTGAGCCTGTTAACGGGGTAAACAGAGGCACGAGGAACCCTGGGGCCAGTCCAGGTACCCAGGCATCCCAGACGCCAAAGGGCACCAGAATCAAGATGCTCCTGTGGGAAACACTTTGTGCAGCTGAACCAGGAGCCACTTGCACTGGACACTTCCTATATCCTTTTACACTAAGAAGGGTTCTGAAATGCTAGAAAGCACCCCATCCCACCCCCCCACCCCGTTTTTTCATATTTCAGAGGGAGTTTTTTTTTTTTTTAACCTGGTGGTGCATGCCTTCATTTTTTTTTCTTACAACTTTATTTAAAGAGAGAGAGAGACGTACAGATTTTTGGAAGCATTTTGGCATAAAACTACATGAACATATTTTTGTCAGTACTTGATTTTTTTTTAAAGATTTGGTAGTATCCACTGAAATCTTACTAGTTATCATAAGCATAAAGTACATGTAAAACAAAACGCAACATGGAAATAGGCAAAGTTTTCTGGGTGTGTATAGATTAGACATAATGGTTTTTAAATACCAAAAATTGCCACAAGGCTATTTTCTTAGCTCTTGAGTTATTAATGATTTAAGGTCTAGGTGCATCCCATTCTGAGATACACTTGTTTTGTTTTGTTTTTCCCCCCTTACAGACTGAGGCTTCCACTTTTTGGCCTTTCTTTTCTTTATGATCTGTGACTTGTTTCTTGGGTATTCAGTGTTTTCTGGAGCAAGTATCCAATTATCAGTGACTGCAAATTATCAGAGGGAGTTTTAAAGTGCATTCAATTGGTCAGTGTGAGAGTTTTGTTTTGTTGGTTCCCTCACACCTCGAGGACCTGACTTCAATTCCCAGCACCCACATAGTGCCTCAGAATGATCTGAAACTCCAGTTCCAAGAGATCTGACACCCTCTTCTGGCCCCCAAGGACTCCAGGTACACATATGGTACACAGACATGTATGCAAGCAAAACACCCATACACATAAAGTTTTAAAAATGTGAATGTACTCAATACTGCCTTGCTCTAAGGGCAGCAAAGGGGATCATTAAAGGAAATTTCTGACATTTTAGTGTCTTAGTGTTCAATTGCTGTGAAGAGGCACCATGACCGAAAAGCAAGTTGGGGAGAAAGGGGTTTACTGTCTTACACTTCCATATTGTAATCCACAACTGTAGGAAGCTAAGACAGGAACCTGGAGGCAGGAAATGATGCAGAGGCCACGAAGGGGTGCTGCTCACTGGCTTCTCCCCATGGCTTGCTCATCAACCCACTTGCTGGTCCTGCTTTCTTACAGAACCCAGGACCACCACCCACAGTGAGTGGGGCCCTCCCTCCCATCAATGACTAATTAAGAAAACGTCCCACAGGCTTGCATACAGACCAATCTTATCTTATGGAGGCCATTTCTCAATCAAGGTTTCCTCCTCTCAGATGACTACACTTTGTGTCAAGTTGAAGTGAATCTACCCAGTGGGCTGGAGAGATGGCTCAGTGGTTAAGAACACTGACTGTTCTTCCAGAAGTCCTAAGTTCAATTCCCAGCAGCCACATGGTAGGTCATCTGCAATGGGATTTGATGTCTTCTTCTGGTGTGTCTGAAGACAACTACAGTGTACTCATATACATAAAATAAATCTTTTTTTAAAAAGAAATAAATCTACCCAGTGATATCCTTTACCTCATTCAGAAAGGGGGGAAACACTACAGATGAAAATAGTCTGTTCTCTTTGCTAGACCAGCATCACATAGGGCAGCCTTGTCTGTCAGGGGCAAACAGCACAATGGCAAGCAAGACCCACAGGGTAAACAAAGACACAGGTTCCTCTGGACGGCCTTCTAGGACTGACCGATGCCTTAGGCACCAGACTAATGCAAAAGAGGAATCATTTAAGGGTTGACATGTTGGAAGAGCATCGAAGATGCAGAGCCGTTGAAAAACCGCGGCTAACCTCAGAAGGTTAGGTCCACAGGAAGACGTCTGGAAAGGAAGCGCAGCTACATATTCAATAAGGGGAGAGCTCAGTTCTTCGAATAAGTTGTGTTGACAAGCTGAGGAGGAATTAAGGGTGCGATGCATAGTAAATAAATAGTTCCATACCCACTATTTCATAATCATTTCAAAATTTAGTATAGCTGTAACCTAACACCTACTCTTACTTATGCAAGGATGTTCTAGATTAATCAAAACTGTCCACTTCATCAACCCACTGGCTGTGTCTTTAGGCCAATCAAAGGCTTTGCTCACATTGCATGTGATTAAGAAAAGCTTTACTGCCCAGGGTGTTACAGTCTTTAGTCCCAGCACTCGGAAGGCAGAGGCAGGCAGATCTCTGTGAGTTGGAGGTCAGCCTGGTCTACAGAATGAACCCAGGACAGGCAGAGCTCTGTTATATACATTTTTAACTTGATTTTTTTTCCAGTGTCTCCAACCCAGGTTCAGTCTTCTAGGTTCCTTTGCAGAGGAAAAAAATCTTAAACAACACTTTTAGCACCTCGGCGAATTTCTTCACAAGCTAAATCAGATTCTTTTTATTAAGATGCATGTTGTAACAAACTCTCATTATTTTTCTACACTGCCATATTATTCGGGAAGCTGACTGTAACGGTGCTTCTGCTTCATCCTAATTCCCCTGAAAACAATCACCTAGCAAGCTGCTTCTAACTCCATGCTGTGTGCGCGCTAACACATCGCTAGAACTAAGGAGCTGTTGTAACTTGTAGGTAAAACTTTGTATTTGAGTTTGAAAAGAACTCTTTCCCCTCAAATGTCTACAATGTGTTCGTTTTGATCCCATATTAATTTTTTAAGTACACCTTAGGTTGGCAAGTAAGGCACACCTCACTCTAAGAAACGTTTTGTGCCATGAGACAAGCTGCTATCAGAGAATGACTGAGATGAGCCGAGGCCGCCTGGGAAGTCTTGAATTGGGTACTTGGTTTAATCCAAAGATTGCATGAAGAACCAGACACCTACTTAACCTTAAAATATAGTCTTTACTAAAGACCTCAGACAGTTGCACTCCCATTTCTAAGATTTTATCAAACTATATACATCAGCGCTAAACAATGGTTTCTATTAAAATTCTAAGTTATTACCCCTGGTAATCACATTTATAGCATATCCCACCCACATACCAACATTTCAAGTTCCCATCCCAATGTCTATGACATCTATGGAAAATTCTCCACTCATGCCTGTTTCTCAGAGGCAATTTTTAAAGGTTTTACTATAAAACAAATCCCAAAGAGTCCAGCTGGGTAGCTGGAGAGATGGCTCAGTGGTTAAGAACACTGGTTGACTTAATTTTATAAAACATCCTTCAAGAAGATCCAGGTTCAAATCCCAGTACCTATACAACAGTCCACAACTGTCTGTAGCTCTGGTTCCAGAGGGTCTGACACCTGCACACAGGCATACATGTAGACAAAACACCAGTGCACATAAAAGAAATAAATAAATAAATCATTTTTTAAAGTTCAGCTGAGCTGGATATGATCAGATATTCTTGTAAACCTCACTCAGGAGGCAAAGGAAAGAGGAGCTCTGCGAGTTTGAGAACTCCCTGGTCTAGCTGGGACTATGTAGTGAGACTTAGGCAGGCAGATGGAGAGAAAAAAAAGAATATGGAATATATTTAAAGATTTCTCACTACTTAGTTGGTTTCATGCCAATCAAAGCCAGTGGCAACAGCAAACCTTTGGGATCTTCTGTTTGGTGGGTTGGTTGGTTTGGTTTGGTGATGAAACAGTGTATCTGTGTGTAGTCCTGGTTGTCCTGGAATTCCACTACCGGGTCCTAAAACTCTGCTAGGAGACAGCTTCTGGTAAAATTGACAAAATACCACTTTGTACCTGGAATTGTCTAGACCACCAGTACCCAGATAACTTGTTCTCAATACGTGCAAACCCAGTAACTACTGCAGTCTGACCTAGTGGAATCATGTGCCGCCTTTGCAGAATGAATGCACGTTTCCTGTTTCTTTAACCACGATGGAATCCTCTCCTTTCTTCCTATTCTTTGGATAAATGCCTCTTTCTAAGGTTAGGCTATGACCATGGGCTATATTTTGGTATTTCTTTCATTATGAACTATTTCAATATTCTGTGACGTGTCTCTAAATATGCCCAGTGCCCCCCATAGGTGGGCACACTGTGGACGCGCTGGGCCTGACATCTGTCAATGCCAGACTTGGAGCCTAAGAAGCAACTGCAGAAGCAGTCATCTTAGAACACCTCAGTTCATCACTAGGACCTCATTAAGCAGCGCCAGAGAGCACAGAAGAGGCCTGGGCTGTGCTGACTGCTTAAGGCTTTCCTCACACAGAGGGAATTGCAACACCGATGTTTCTGCTAATCCTATGTCATTCAGAAGAAAGGCACACCGCACCTTTCCAGTGTATGCTTGTGTAATGAGCTACTCTGCCCTTCCCAAACCTAGGGAGGATAGGAAGCATAGTTGAAGTGTTTCTCACCAATGGGGCCAAAGAAGCCTGCAATGTTCTAAACACCTTCCGAGGCTCACAAAGGGGCAAGGGAGGGAAGGGGCTAGGCAAGGACCCTCCCAGCTGAGCTATGAAAGAAACCTGAAAACTCAAGCTCTTCCATCACACTGGCTCTATCCAGAGCTGAGCAGTCAGTCCTGTGGGTGCTGTTGGAGAAAAGACAGAGCCTTTTCATCCTGGCGTAAAATCCACAGACAAGAGGCGAGGAGTCAGGGCATGTGTTCAGAGTGTGCAAAGCTCAACCCCAAAGGGTAACAAGAGAAGTGGATCTGCAATGTCGGGTTTAGACGCCTGCCTGAGCTAGGCCCAAAGAGCACAGAGGGTGATAGCCAAGACGGGGAGCTGAGTAAGCCACCGGACTAACACTCCGCCCTGCGGCAGAAGGCAGCAGAGCACACTCAGATGTCCAAACAGACATCAGGAAGGCTTCCCTGGGTTCCAGGGGCGGGGGCGGGGGGGTGGGGGGGAGACTATAATCCTTCCTTAATTCAAGGCGCCTTTGCCTTGAGCACATTTGTAGACAGACAGGACTCAGAACGGATCACTAAATGTGTAGGAAAATGTGGGACAGCGATTAGGGAAAGTCGGACTTAGTATAAGACGAGAACCAGGAAGGTCACCTTGACTCTTAGAAGCCACCTTGACTCTTAGAAGCCACCAACAGGGCCCAGAATGGCAGCTGGGATTTAACCTCGCTGAGCAGGGGAGTATACAGGAAAGGCAGGGTCTGTGTGGATAGAAGAGGGGTGTAAGGCAAATTCCCTGTGTTCTCCTGAAAGCAGAACAGCTTGGCTCCAGTGAAGAATGGAGATTGTTCCTAACAGCGAAGGGGAAGAGAAGGCTTATCCAACACCAGTATTTGTCTACTCAAAGACAGCCATGACCCTAGGATGTTTCCTTCCTATGGGCCTCAGTGAAAATGGGAATGATAATAGCATTTACTTCCGAAGAATTAGGAGAACCAGATGCATTAGTGTTTGCAAACACAACGATGCCCAGCTTTTGGTAAGGATTAAAAGCATTGCTTGGCAACACATATAAACACATGCCAGCACAGATGCAAAAGGGGAGAAGGCTGGAGCCACCAGAGAGAAAGGACAGGAAGGGGGAGGGGGGTCCAGGGCAGAAAACAGGCCAAAAGGCTGGTACACATAGTTGTCATGGAGAACTCACAAAGAAGCAGACGTGGTCTGTTTAAAGACACATGGTCAGTTTATAGATCAGGCACGGTGGCACTCAAGGCAGGCATGAGGCTCTGGGTTCAAGGCCAGCGTCAACTGTATTAGTGAGTTTGATACCCATTTGTGCTGCGGGTGGGGGGGTTGGCAAAAGAGAGGGAAGGGGGGGGAGGAGACAAAATCTGTGAGCCACACAGAAGGCATGCTACCTGCTCCTCTAGCACTTTTTTTTTTTTTTTTTTTTTGGTAAAGTGCTAGTACCACAGCCTGCCTCTAAGTCCTGACTGAAATCAGACTGTGAAACACACTCACAGAGGACCCAGCACACAACAGCAGTCAGTACGTATGAGCACTTCTGTGCTTTCACCTGAAACACTAAATTTTTTAAAAAATATATTGCTACTCTATGCATGTGGGTGTTTTCCTGCACGGCCATGTGTGCACCTGTGCATGGGTACTACTCCCCTCAACTGGAGTGACAAACGCTTGTGAGCTGTCAGGTGGGTGCTGGTAACCAAACCAGGACTCCTCTGTAACTGCAGCTAGTGCCTGACCTCTTCTCCCCAGTAGGGGTTTATATATGCTCGCCCCACCCCCGGGGGAGTGGCACTATTAGGAGATGTGGCTTTGTTGGAGGAAGTGTGTCACTGGGGGGGGATGCAGTGTGAGCCTCCTCCTACCCATACCTGAGCCAGCCTTCTCCTAGCAGCTTTCAGATGAAGATGTAGAACTCTCAGCTCCTCCTGCACCATGCCCTCCTAGATGCTGCCATGCTCCCACCTTGATACTGGACTGAACCTCTGAACCTGTAAACCAGCCCCAATTAAAGGTTGCCCTTTGTAAGAGTTGCCTTGGTCCCTGGTGTCTGTGCACAGCACTAAAACCCTAAGACAACACCTAACCTGAAAACTGTAAACGCGCAGAGTGTGTTTGTTACAGCCTCTCAGCCTGCGGAAGGTGGAGAGAGCACCGCTCGCTCTGAGATGCTAACGGACTTGTTCTGTTACTGAAGCAGGGTCTCACTCTGTAGACGGTCCTAGAACGTGTTATGTAGACCAGGCTGTCCTCATTCAGAGACCCACCTGCCTCTGTCTCTGGAGTTGAGGGATTAGGAGTGCAGGTGAATGCCACCATGCCAACTAATCTGCATGGACTTATGATGGAAAAACTCTCTGACCGAAACGAGGTACTTCTAAAATTAACACTGCTGAATAATTTTCCAAGAAATAGCAAGTTTGAGGAACAAAGATAAAAAGTGACTATACAGTCAGATCAAACGCATTACATCAGTTCCATGAAACTTCAGTCAGTGGGGTTTTGGTTTCTTTGTTGTTTTCTTTGCTATTGTGTACATGTGTGTGGTGTATGATGTTTGTATGGTGTGTGTGGTGTATGTATGGTGTGTGTATGATGTGTGATGTGTGTGTGGTATGTATATAATATATGTATGATGTGTATGTATGTGTATATGGTGTGCGTGCCATATGTATATGATATATATGTATGTGTGCGTGTATATATGTATGGTGTGTGTGATGTGTGTGTATGGTATGTGTATGATGTGTATGTGAATGTGTGTGATATGTGTGTATGGTGTTTGTGTGATATGTGTACCATGTGTACACATGTATGGTGTGTGTGATGTGCGTGTATGATGTGTGTGATATGTGTATGATGTATGATGTGTATGTATGTGTGTATGGTGTGTGTGTGTATGAGAAAGTATGTACATGTAGAAACACTATGTATGGAGCAGATACCAGAAACCCAAGTTGCTGCTGCTGGGTTTGGATGAGGAGTCGGGGACTAGAACACACCCACTCCATACCTTGCAATGTTCCAACAAGAGCCACATCCATGCCTTCAACCCAGTTCCCATTAATGGGCTAAAAACAACCCTACTGACGAAGTGAACTCCATGATTTCCTCTTTGAAAAAACAAAGAGGGTAAATGTCCCTGGGGATGCTGTGGAGATGATTTGGACCTACCCATAAAAACACTCGATACAATAAAACAGAACTAAATTTCTATGTGGTTGTCTTGATGGTCTTCCTCAGGGCACTCTGTTTCTCAGCATCCCTGACTGCAGTTGTTAGAGACAGCTCTCAGCAAGAAAACGGGGCACTCCAACCCCAAGCCACCCTTAACATCGCCATCTATAATCTTCCTGCCACAGGACATCCTAACTGGATTCTTAACATCCCCATCAATGTGTTTCCTCATGTCTGGAATGGAGAGCCTGCTTCTGAGGTCGCATTTCAGGGCCTGGGTACTAGAACCCACAGTTCCCTCCATGGAGAAGGGAGAGCAGCAGTTCTAGGAAGTGTAGGCTGCAGGCTGAGGAGCCCCCTGTAGGGTGGCTCCTACCAGTTTTTATCCTCAGCACTTACTGGCAGTGAGGATAAAGCAGGGGGGTGAGCATCCTGTTGAGAGGTTAGAAGATCACAGTCCTTGTTGCTGGAAAGATGACTCAGAAGAGGACCAGAATTCAGTTCCCAGCACCCACAAGGTGGCTCACAACCCTGATGCCCTGTAAAGATGGATACAGACTCTGAGCACATGTGTGATACACATACATGCATGCAGGCGAAACATTCATACACACAAAATAAAAGGTTAAAAAGACAATGGTCCTTTTCAATAAATAATTCACCCAAACTTGAGCTTCTAGCATGTGAGACAGAAGGGCAGATAGGAAGTCTGTTGGTACCACATCAGCACAGTAGCATAGCAGCTCACCACACACTTCTGAACCCATCCCAAGGCGGGGGCTGCCATCACTGGACAGAGCCAACAGCCATGGGCCGCATCCATGATTTAACACCAGCATTTTCTCATCTTTGGTTTTTACTGACTGTTGCCAAAAGTTAAGTTTATAAATGTTAGAGTTCATTTATGAAATCACTGCCTTTCAAAGATTAATGTTGCCCAATTGTGACATCTCTTCAACACTTTAGAGGAGCTTAAAATAGTCATCCAGAGAAGTGGAAACAGAGCTTTATCACAGCTGGTGGGGCCGGGAGGAGGGCAGCACCTAGAACCCAGGGAGACCATGTTGCAAGGCGCTGGCCCACGTGAAACAGCAGCTGCCCTGTGTCCCAGCCAGCATTCTGTTGCCTCTACCCAAAAGGCTGCTTGGAAGTGACTTCCTGCAATGCCACAGTACCAGTAACAGAACAGCCTGCACACAGCTGGTAGTCTGCAAATATGAGCTGTTCTCTCCCCTGTCCTGGACCAGCCTTACCCCACTTGCTTGACAGTGTTCACTTCCAGGTTAGCCCCATGAGCGTGTGAGGAATCCAGACAGGCTTATGAGTTGTGAGCGTCTTTAGCAACGCTTAGAGCTCTCGTGGTACATTGAGAATCAAATACCAGGATAGGGAGAGAGCTCAGTCCCCAAAGTGTTTGTCTCACAAGGAAGAGGACCTGAATTTAATCTCCGGTACCCACATTTTTTGAGGGGGGGAGGAGACAGAGAAGGTGGGGAGAGGCTGAAATCGAGCAATGGCCAGTGAGATGTTCCCTGGAGAAGTGGGTAGGAAAGAATGAAAAGCCTGTATCAAACATAATACCTTGCAACACCATAGCCTTGGTTTCCCAGAAGGGACAAGAAGCTGCAGGGCAAGGCATCCTCCCTCCACACAGAACCACTGTCACCTTTGTGAAGGGGGAGCCAATGCCTCGCAAACCTGCAAACATAGAACATGAAAGACTAAGAACTCAATGCATGACCTTAGGAAGTGGCAAAGTGCTGTGTTCAAGGTCACCGTCGGTCAGGAAAAGAGCCCAGTGTCAGGGATGGACACACTGCGATCATTTCCCCCAAAACTGCCAAAGCACAGAGCCACACTTTTCACAGTTCAGCAATCAGAGCTTCCTCAACAAGCGTATTTGCACACAATTGAAGAAAGGCTGACATTTTGAGGCCATCCCATCTCAAAGGAGTGCATGGGGAAGACCCTCTCCGCAAGCTTCTAAACAACGGGGCATTCTGACAACCTTCTACCCACTGCCAGAGGCTGGGTGCAGTACCATTTCTCCAGCGTCACTGGTTTCAGGAAGTAGCATCCATTCTAATAAGAACTGCTGGAGTGTTGAGTCTGCATGCCGTGAGAATATTTTCCCTTTAGCCTGCAGCACTCACGTCCTTGAGTAACCCTGGGGTACTGCACACCTGCCCTCCTCTAGACTTGCAACCTTCTAGTGGCTGTCAGAAGCCATTTGTTTGGTTCAAGGAAGCCTGGGAAGTAGACCTCGTGACTGAGGGCAACCTCTCTTCTAAGGACGCCATTGTCACTTGAAGGAAAGTGACTGACAAACTATGGGTCTGCAGACTTAAGTGTTTGGCAGGCGTTACAGAAGCGAACGAAATAATATGTCACTTCAAGGAAAACAACTGACGGCTCTGTTTGCCAATGATAAAATTTGAGCATTCAAGCAAAAATCGAAATTTTGGAAAAACCAGTCTCCACTGCCATGAACCTGACAGTCTTCCAATAGCTTTTTAAAGACTTTTCTGGTTTTTAAAATACAGCATAATGAAATGCCTGTGTTTGAATGGTTTATGCAATTCAGTGAACTAGTATTTTCCAAACAAGCAATGAATGATTCTACAAGCCAGAATGGATTCTCTCTCTCTCTCTCTCTCTCTCTCTCTCTCTCTCTCTCTCTCTCTCTCTCTCTCACACACACACACACACACACATACACACAGAGAAGGAGCTGGAGAAATGGGTCAGTGGTTAAGAGTAATCGCTGCTCTCCCAGAGGAGCCAGGTTTGCTTCAAAGCATTGTCACTGCCATTCATAATTGTCTATAACTCTAGTTCAAAAGGATCCCAGTCCCTCTTCTGGCCTTCACCAGTACAAGCATGCACATAAACATACATACATACATACATACATACATACATACATACATACATACATACATACATGCAGGCAAAACACACATATAAAAAAATTGTAAACCAAAATTTAAGACACATTCAAAATGCATGACCCAGCAAGGGTTGGTGACCCCGAGCACAGAAACAACACTGAACAAATTGGGGTTCACGGTGCAACTAACCCTTCAAGAAACTGTTCCTCACACAGGCTTTTGTCTTCTGTTAGTTTTGGCATAACAGCAAATTATCCATAATGCCCAGTCTACTCCGTTGCACTGAGCATGGAATGGCTGAGCCAGATGCACAATCTGAGCCCTGGACTTCAAGACCAGCCTGGGCAAAATAGTGAGATCCCCGCCTCAAAAAATAAAAGTCCTTTCTTTATACAGCCATATTTGATTCACGTCCTTCAACCAAAACAAGAAAGCAAATGCGGAGGTGTCTCTAAGACTCGTCCTGAGCCAAGAGCACCAATCTTGTTCATCTTTGCTCCATATTTGTTTTGAAAGACGATTATCTTTCACAAAATGTACTTATCTGAGAAATTTACGATTCGATAGGACTGGAACAATTCAGAAAATAACTTCTTTTTGCAAGTTACTTAAATTAACAGTCGACGGAATTAAATGTTTTAAGATGAATTCAGTAGTCTGTACAGCTGCAAGGTCTGAAGTCTGAAACCTTGTGAGCCTGATGACTATCAAGGGACAGAGTCCCAGAAGCTCCGTGGGAATTAGGACTATACAGTGGGCTTGCGACACGCACTGACGACCAAAGGCACTTAATGAGCAGAGTCATTATTGACTGATAACATCACTGAAAACACTGCATGCCTCAAACTGTACGTTTATACATCTAGACTCAGACACATACACACATACACACACATACTAACACACATACACACACATACACACACACTAACACATACATATACACACATACACACATACACACACATACTAACACACACATACTAACACACACATACACACATACTAACACATACATACATACACACACACATACACACACATACACACACATACACACACATACTAACACATACATACACACATACACACATACACACACATACTAACACATACATATACACACACATACACACATACACACATACACACACATACTAACACATACATATACACACATACACACATACACACACATACTAACACACACATACACACACATACACACACATACTAACACATATATATACACACATACACACATACACACACATACTAACACACACATACACACACATACACACACATATTAACACATATATATACACACATACACACATACACACACATACATACACACACACACATACACACATACACACACATACACACATACATACATACACACACACATACACACACATACACACATACACACATACACACATACATACACACATACACACACATACACACACACACACACATACACACATACACACACATACTTACACACATACATACACACATACATACACACATACTTACACTCATGCATACACTCATACTTACATACACATACACACACATACACACAAATACTTACACACATGCATACACACATACTTACATACACATACACACACATACACACACATACATACACACACACACACACACACACACAGAGAGAGAGAACATAAAACACCTTAGGTGTGACAAAACAAGACAACACAATCTTTTTGAGCACACTGCTGGCCTAGAAGCAGGACCACACTTAGAAGAAGAGACAGGTCCTTCCATTCCTGACAGAGAGATCCAATATGGAGCCGCTGACTGTGACCTAGGCTGCCAGGCCAACAGGCAGACTTTCAGAAGAAGGCAGAGTGAGGTGTAGGGCGAGCGAAGCAGGCAGTCCAGAGTGTGGAGAGAGAGGAGCCTGGAGTTCGGGTGGCCCTTTATAGCACTGCCCCGGGAAGAGCAGAAGGAGACCCCTTTTGGCTCGCGGTTTATACTAGAATGCGTGAGAGAACTTGGCAGAGAATGATGCACACTCCCTGCTCCACTAGGCTGCTCTGCATCCATTTTTAACAGTCCTATGAGATACACTGGATAATAAATACTATCCCCGCCTGGGGTCCACTTCTGCAGCGGGATGTGTAAGAATATCCCTACCTGTATTCTGTGCTCTGAACCTCTTCAACATGCTACCTGGCATGGCTCCTCTGCGTGTCATGTGGCACCCGCAGCATCAGCACCAGTGGGAACTGTTAAAGAGTCGTGACTCCACACGCCCACCCACACCGCCTAAATCTGAAACGCAATCCCTGTTTGCCGAAGCGGTTCTGATGCTTGAACCACTGGCCTAGAAACAATAATGCCTGAGGCAGGCACCCATCTGCCCTGGTAGTGTCTCCAGTGTGTCTGTGCCAGAACTCCACACAGCTGACTGGAACAGAAACTGCCTCTCACAGTCCTTGGAGGCAGGCTGGCTAAGGTCAAGGTGCTGAGGGGGTCAGTTTCATCCCGAGGCAGCCATCTCACTGAGTGCTCCTGTGGCCTCTTCTAAGCCAGGAGAAAGGATACTTCCTTTCTTATCTTAAAGGATACCATCACCCTGGATCAGCACCCCATTCTCGTCCCATTTTACTTTCAGTGCGTTCCTAAGGGCCTGTCTCCCCACTGGGTGGGGGAGTGCTAAGACAAGCTTCAGCGTATGGATGGATGTACAACACGGAGGGGTGTGCAATTGTGTGTGTGTGATGCTAAACAGGAGCCTATGCTCAGGTCACCTGCCACAGCGGATGCTGCTGGTCCAGGACCTCGCCGCGTCGCCTGCAGAGCCGGTGACGCAGAGAGGCAAAAAGAATGGGCTCCTCTTTGCAGAGGAGCAACTGCCAAGGAAATCCCGGAGCTGAGGGGGAAATCCAAAGCTGCTAGACAGGCACAGGATCCCCACAGGCAAAATGGGAGAACAACTTCCAGGGTGTGACTCCCACGTGGTCACCAGACAGGTACTGTGTAGAGGCCAATCGCTGCGAAGCGCGCAAGTCTGTTTAGTCCTCATTATCCACCCCCCATTACCGGAATGGAGACTGAGAACTCAAAGGTGATATACACCCCCCCATCCCCACCGCCTCCCAGACCGCTTACAGAGGCCGGGCCTTAAAACCACTCTCTTTCGGCTGGGACCGCTGCCCTTCAGTCAGACAGCGATGACAGAAGCTGGCTAACCGGAGGAAGAGCACCGGTCTGAGGATGCACAAAAGGCAGGAGATGCTTGAAACCTACGCAGTTTGCAGAGTATGAGCTACTGAGCCCTTCTCCGGGGCCAGAGCACTCACTCCCGGGGCATACTCAGAGGATGAATGCAAACACACCAATCCACGGGAAAGGCGGCTGGGCAACAGCGGCGGCCGTTTCCAGAGAGAGCACTGAGTTGATTTAAATGACCACTGGTGTGGACAGGTACATGCAGTCATAAGGAGCAGGGGACAGCCTGAA
This sequence comes from Micromys minutus, assembly GCF_963924665.1. Classification (NCBI taxonomy): domain Eukaryota; kingdom Metazoa; phylum Chordata; class Mammalia; order Rodentia; family Muridae; genus Micromys; species Micromys minutus. The sequence continues at coordinate 13,940,691 of NC_137961.1, read as the reverse complement.
CACTTGAAATAAAAACTGCAGCTCTCTGTATCAAGATGAGAGGATCAGACAAGTAATTCTGGTGGGAAAAGTCAGTTAGGTATACAGAAGAGCCTAAGCTGGCATGCCTACTTCAGACATGTTTTTACAGCCGGGAACATTTGGGAATAAGCTTATTTACAATCATCCAGATGTCACAGAAATAACGAATGACATTTTTTTGTTTTCTGTTTCAAACAGATGTGGCTTCGATCCGAGTTCTGCTGTTTGGCGACTCTGCCCAGGCTGAAGCTTTGGTTCCCAGTAGGAACCCATGGGGTTCTGCAGGGTGAGGGGATTTGTGGGCACTTGCCTGTTCTTCCCTTCAGGAAACACTTCAAGCATCACATGCACCTATTAATGCATGTTATAAGGAGGCACCCCAGAGGTGAGACCGTCCTAAGTCGAAACTACAGGTTCCTCCATCTTTACTGCCAAGGTCCTCCCCAGTGGTGGCTAACAGCCGCTCCATTAATTGCTGACAAACTATCCCCTAGCTTGGTTAATCAATACTAATCACGGGAAAATGTGTCAGTTCAAGGCTGACATGTACTTGACTTCCAAAGGAATCTGAAGGGGGGGGTGAGAATCTCTGAATCTGCAAACACGTTCCAGATAAAGCCGAGACCAGAACTCCTACCTAACCTTCTCCACAGCTGCTTAACTTTGAAACGAGGGGGTTTCCAAATGTCCCTCCTTCATGCTTTGGAAGATCAGAAAGTATTTTCAACCGGGTCATCTGAAATGATTGGCTTGTTCTAATCAAAAAAAGCCAAGAGTTTGATACCCCACGGTGACATGTTATTTACCATCAGCAATAGGTGTTAACACTAACCAAACTGCTGTCTGCTGTCTACTCTCTAGAACCGGCTTAACCCCATCAACCTTCAGGGTTCCTAATTTTACACATCCCAATTCTTCCTGCCCTGCCACTTTAAGACTAAGTGGAAAGCAATGGGGAAGATGAGTTTCACACAGTGGCTCTGCCAAGACGCCCTCTACCTCTACCAAGTCTCTATTAGTTAGATCAGTCTTTACATGGGCAGAGTGCACAATGCTGGAAACACTGTGAAATGGTAACTGGGTTCTCAGAAAAGCTCCACACAAAGGTCTAATAAGGAATGAAAGGTATGAACCTCATACTCAAGCAACTGCGTGACTCGTCAGAGCTGCTCACTAAGTTTCCATGCCCACCACCGGAATCTGGGCTTGACAGTGAACTAAAGTTATACACGAATTTCCCCCCAAGACAGAATGAATCACCTTCACCAAGGGAAATGGGAGGAAGTGACATCATATCATCTGGGCTATGCACTTTGGGAAAACCTAGCCTTGCTCGGCATTACTGAGGAAAGTTCGAGCTAAATCTAAATGTTGTGTGTGTGTGTGTGTGTGTGTGTGTGTGTGTGTGTGTGAATTGTGTGTAGCACAGCAGCATTTGCTGTCTCACTCGCAACGTTTCATCAGCAGCAACACCAAAAAAGTAAGACCCATAGGAAAGTACTTGAACTCTGGGGTAAAGTATTTACTTACTAAGAACCAGCCAACCAACCTGAAATACTGTTGGGAGAACAGTGCAGGCAAACCCCTCTTTATGTGCTTTGATTACACCCTAGCAAAAAGTAAAGAAGCAAGTGTAAAGAGGTCGGGCTCTAGTACAAGGGCTTTGGTCTGAATCTGGGTGTTGCTGGGGGTGTCGGGGGGGGGGGGCATCTGGCTGGGAAAATCCGCTGAAGTATGGTGTGGAAGGGCACGGATAGGGTGAGACAACCGGAAGTCAGTGTTCTGGAGGACAGAGAAAGGTTAGGAAGCCCCATGACAGTTAAGACTAAAGGCCCATCTTAAAGAAGGTCTGGAGGGGAGGCTGGGGCAGAAGGCATCCCCATGATGCCGAGAGGTCTTGCATGAGGAGACCGGGTCTTAAGACCTAGTTTCAGCGGAAGGACCGTCTCTGCCTCACTTTCATAGATGACCGCTAGGTTGCAAAGAGATAAAGAGCAGAGGCCAGTGTAGGAGCTACTGCAGAGGGCTGGGCAAGAAAAGGGGTATAAGGTCGACGGTGGGAGAAAAGCCAGCAGTTCTACTGTATATATTGCTAACTGTTGGATATATTGGATGTTAGGAGCAAAGCATGAGCTTAATGGGGGATGGGGAGGATGGGGTGGCTCGGCCGGAGTGCACGGCTGCACCAGATGCACAAAGTCTCGGATTCTATCCCTAATACCAAGTGCATGGGTGTGAAAGCCCAGATTTCCAGTTTCAAGGGGGGGGGGGCGTTTTCCCCTTACATCTCCGGCTGCTCTCCGTTTTGCTCGTATTTTGAAGCATGGTGGGTCCTACCATGTACAGAAAGAGAGACTCCAGCTAACAGGACTTCAGAAAGGCTTGTTTGTGCCACCAGGCTTCCTAATCTGGACTGGGCGACTGCCCAGCCAGAGAAGCAGTTCTTTCGACTAAACGGAAACCAGACATCCCAGGGACCTCTGCATACCGGAACCTTCCCTCACGGAGCTGGCGTCTGATTCCATGGATACAACTGGAAGAACCGTGTCGGCTCACCCGTCCTTATTAATCACAAGTGCACTCCAAACAGACAGCCACACACCGCTCTCTCGGGAGGCGGGTCCTGTCACCATTGCTGCTGGTGGTTTTAATCGGACCTGGTCCACCTCTTGCTGATCAGGAACCGTGTTCTAGCTGCCCTCCCGACTTTGGAAGTCAATGTTCCAGGATCCCTGCCTTGACTGGTGGCCAGCCGAATGGCACCTGCGGTCCCTCCCTGCTTTCTGTCGAATGCCCTCAATCACCCCCAACACCCCTGCTCTCTATGGAGCAGCTGAGCACAGGTCCTGCCACAGCCCCCAGCCTCCAGCTTCCCTGACCCCTCCCCCACAAGCAGGCATAACAGCTCGCACAATAACAAGTGCCCCAGGGCTGTGACAACTGACGCCCCACTGAGTCTGAGTGGCCTGTGAGCCTAACCAGGGCTTCCAGCCTGGGAAAGTGATAAGAGGAGCGGAGGATGGGCAGGCAGGAATCCAGCCGCAGAACAGGCTTACAGTACACCTGAGACAAAGATTCGGAGAAAGAGCACAGAAATAACTGTCCAGGCCTCCTTAGGGATGTTAGGCAGTGTGAGCCTGGATGTCTCTGATTGTGATGCACTTTCCTGGGAGTCTTAAGGTGGGACAACGTAACGGTTTCCTGTCCCCAATACCACCATAGCCCCGCCCACCCGATCACGTTATCCATTATGGATGGCCTTCCTTTCAGGGAACTCGAGTTGACAAGGATGGGCACAGAGTAATGCCATGTCGCTCTGGTTCTGGCCCTGGTAGGAAGAGGCTACCTAGTGTACAGGACCAGAGGTGCAGCCGGTGCTGTGGTTCACATCTGGGGCCCTTCTGATAAGCTCTCTCCACTCTTTGATCCCCACCCACTCAACCCCAGACAAGACTTTACTTTGACAACCTCAGGGCAACACTGTGACCATCCAGACCCTACTGTGGCTGCTTCTGAACCAATGAAGGAGCATGAAAGGAGGAAGCCATATTGAAACTCCCAGTCTGGGTAAAGGCCACGGAGAAGCCTTTATTCATAGAGAAGTGGCAGGAATGGGGGTGGGGGGTACTTGACAGAACAACGTTCTTCCCCTGAACTCTTCTAGAAGCAGCAAGATCAAACTCCTCCACAAATCCGATTGCCTTCCCCAAAGCCCCCTAGCCTCCCAGAGAGCTAGACACCGGCACCTCAAAGATACTAAAGAAAGCTGCTAAAGAAAGAAAGGGCTGACCCTGCCATCCACAGGTGAGGATTCTGTGACTGCTCCAAAAACAAAGTAAACGCACTGATCCCAAGTGTCCCACAGCAGCTTGTCACCCACACCCTCCCAGCTAAGAACACCCGTGTGCAGACCCCTCCCTTAAGAGCATGCCCTCTCCACTGGGGGGGGGGGGGGGGATCGGTCCGCAAAATGTCTACCCAGGCACCTAAAACAACTTAATTTGAGAAGTAATGGTCTTTTTCTTAGGAATATATATTGAAGTATTATAAGATAAAATACGCTGTCTGCTGTCTGGGACTGGCTTCTAAGGGGCCCAAACAAAGTGAGCAGCAGCAGGGGGCCGGCGGAGAGTAAACACAGACATAACTCAGGACTGCAGAGGCACGCCTCCCCACACCACTTTGCAAGGTGTCTGTCCCCAAGTCTGAAACACCTGAGTCCTCAAACTTTTGCTCTCTGTGGCTGTTTCCTTCCAAATGAATGCTGCTCTGAATGACAGCAAACGTCACGCTCAGGATACACCAACGTCACTGGGCCCACAAACAATTCTAAATTAAATGGTAACCGCGAACAATTTTACTCAATGAAGCTTTTGAAGTTATTTCTTAGCATGTCCTGCCTGAACATCAACCAAAAAAAATTTTTTTTTAAATTTCAATCCTGCATGGCATTTACAGTGGTCTAAAGATTTCAGGGATCTGTGTCAAGAGTCATAAATTTAGGCACTTCCCCATCACCCTCTCGAACTGACCACGCATTTTTGTATTATTTGTAACCCTCAAGTCTAATAGGAAACATGTTCCTTAAATGTGTTGTAGAAGTGAGGGGTAATAAGAACATTCAAAGGCCTGGTCAGCCGGCCAGATGGTACTGTGTTCTTAGGTAAGATCATGAGATGCACGCTCTATATGACAGACACCACAGACAGATGGAGGGAACCTGAAGGAAGAAAGCTTCCTCAGTAGAATCACTTAATTACCAGTCCCCCTTAATGTCTCACCCTAAGTAATTCTCACTTTCTGAAACAAAACAGCATCATTTCCGTGCCATGCTATAACTTCTACTGATAGCATCTGCAGGGCGCATCTCCCACGTGCCATGTTTAGCATTCTGTGTTCGGTCTTGGGAGCCTCCCCACAATTTGTAAGACGGGGAGCAACAGCATTTCCATTCCTTGCTCAACGTTGAGGCCCAAGTCACCAAATAAGGAAAGATTTCATTACTACCCCGTACTGACGGAGACCCATATTAATTACTATTTGAATTAACCTCCGAGCCATGGTTTTCATCAGTACTCAGAAAAGACAGGGACAATTTCTAATTACATGCCACCCTTGTCATAAGTCACTAGGCCGCCAGGAGTATCTGATGAGGCTGCCATCTTTCCCTGGGCTGGTTCTCATCTCCCCTACCCGTGAAGAAGACTCAGTCGGCCTCAGGATTCTTTCCCTGGGCTACTCCATACCCTTCCTTTAAAGCTGTGATGTAAGACTGTACGGCCCTCCTATTAGTAAAAGCATGTTAATGGAACTGAACTGTTACTCCGTCTACACTCTATGGCACTATAAAGCTAGACAGTAGAGAGCCTGCTATGAGGAGCTCCATGAGCCACTGGCAGGTAAACGAAGAGAAACTGCGGGAGTCCAGAGTCAACACACACCGCCATGCTCACCACGTGTAACCCGGTCAAGGTCAAAGGATAACTCGGGAAAAAGCAGTCGCTGATGTGCCGAGGAAACAGATCCACCGGGAGAAATTACAACCAGAAGACTATGTTTTTACCCCCTTCTGCTGCCACCCCATCTCTGTCCAGAGACAAGCAGCTTGGCTGTCTGTGTGCATCCGGCCCTGTGTAGCCAGTGCACACGTGGCCATGCGTGTGTCAGGTACCTAGGAAGTGGATGTTCCTGCTCCATCCACGCCTCAGCTGGCATGTGCCTTGGCAAAATCCACACCACTTTCTGCAGGATATACTAAGCTATACACAGAGTTTTAAGCTGCCCTTCATGACGCAAATACTTAAAATACTGCAACCCTGTCTCAAAAAAGCAAAAAAGACACTATGCTAAATTAAATAAGCTACACTGAGACCATACTGTATGTTTTTCTCTTAAATGCAGATTCTAGATTTGACATTTTATGCATGTGTGTGTATATACACACACTACACACACACACACACACACACACATATACATACTATGTATATGTGTGTACATTTAAGTCATGAAGCTAGAAAGCAGGTTGTGAGGGGGAGAAAGACCTTTTAAGGGAATGGAATTATATATATATATATATATATATATATATATATATATATATATATATATATATATATATATGTATACGTATACGTATACGTATACGTATATGTATATGTATATGTATATGTATATACACATAAGAAAGCAGAAGAGGAAAGATTGTCTATCTGGGGTGAAGAAAGGGTAGCCGAGGGAGTCAAGGGGAATGGAAGGAAGGGAACAAAGTATAATGATGTAAGAAAATGCTATATGAAACCCATTACTATATACTAACCTAACATTTTGTGTGTGTGTGTGTGTGTGTGTGTGTGTGTGTGTGTGTGTGTGTGTGTGTGTGTGTATCAATGAAACTGTGCTGGAAAAAAATATTTCTCCCAAATAATCAATGTTTGTAGTCACTAAGGACTAATATTTCAGCGACTATTAAGAGTTAAGAAAATCAGAAAGCCATCAAGATAGTCAGTAATCTATAATTGCAACTGTCTCAACTACCCTACCACCACTAACAAAGCATCAACTGGGGAACTCACACAAACTACAGCTGTGTGTCAAATTAAACCCTGCTGTAAAACTGTTCTTGTAACTACCGCTTTTATATCCAGCATGGAGCTGCACCCCTCCAGAACTGCAAAAGGAGACTGAGGTAGGAAGATGGTTTGATGAGGGGAAAGATGGGGCATCATTTTGTTGTTATTACAGATAACAAGAAATTTAAGTTTATAGTGTATATATTTAAGGTATTCAACATGATGTTTTAATAAACACAGTTACAGATTAAATGATTACTACGGTCAAGAAAATAACACAGTTATCATCTTAGATCTTACCATTGACAAAGACTATTTGAAAGTCAGAATAGCAATTTATCAACTTCAACAAAGTTAGTACCAGCAAAGGTGCATATTTTCTTCTAGTACAACTAAGGGTTTCCTTTCACCCATAAATACAGTTTCAATTTCTATTTAAAGACTCAAATGCACACAGGATGTGTCAGACAGTGGCTAGGTGCTGTGGGTAGAGTCAACAAAGAGTCCTCCTGAGAACTAAACGTACTCAAGAAAGCAAAAGACAAAGTAATCACACTGCCATAATTTGGAGCCTGCTAACCTTCAGCTTAGCTTCGTATTTCATTTCCAATTAAACCAAAACCTGTGTTGCTGCCTGCTCTGGTGAGATAAAAATGAAAGGAATAAGCGTTGGCCATTTCCAGTCACTGTCTTCCCCCACTGTCCTCCAAGCTGAGTTCTAGTCACACACACTCAGGATCCCCCTCCTTCAAGACAATCCACTGCTTTATCGACGTGTTCTCGAAAGCATCCTGGCTACTTACTGGGTTACAAATACTTTAGAAATCAGACCCTAGCCCTTGATGATACTAAAATACACTAGGCTGCCTTCAATGAGCTTGTAACTTAAAAACACAGATAATCAAACATAGAACCAAGGTGGTGCCCACCTTTAGTCTCAGTACTTGGGAGCCAGAGGCAGTTGGATCTTCAAGACTAGCCTGGTCTACAGAGCAAGTTACAAGATAACCTGAGCCACACAGAGAAACTCTTTCAAAAAAAAAAAAAAAAAAAAAAAAAAAAAAAAAAAAATCAATGAATAAATAAGGTACCGTGTTAAGAGATTTTACAAAGGAGCAATCCATGATTAGACAGGAGCACCAAGGACCATGACAAGTCTCCATGAAAAGAAAGGTCAGTAAAGTCCATACAGGGACATGAGCCTAAGGATGGGCAGACATGTAGCATTACACCTCACACTGACTGACCATTGTGCAGGGGTGTGCAGGGGTGTGTGTGCCCTCAGCAGCTTGAGAGGGAAGACAATGTGAGGTAAGGAACTTGCTGTCAGTTGGAAGATCCTGAAAAGACTTTGAAGTAGCATGTGGAACAGAACCGAAGACAGGGAGACTTTTGATGAGCAAAGTCACGTTTGCTAAGCAGTCTAACTAGAACAAGGCAAAAGCAGACATGAAAGAGGGAGCAAATGTGTACGTAGGGACCATGAGTTAAGCCTGATGATGGGTATATTTTAAAAAGAACAGACATCATGGAGTCACGAAGAATGAAAAGCTTGCGTGCCAGGCACAGACAGACAACTCAGGCTTTCCAGGGGAAACACACACTGCTGCACAGGAGCGGGAAGAGATGCAATATGGTTCACAGATACAGACACAAGAGACTAGAGCACTTCTTTATCTTTTCATGGTCCAGCAGAACCCAGTAGACATGGATGCTGGGTGGCCAGGGGGAGAAAATTTGCCAACTTAACCAATGCTCCTCACATGGAGGGTTGCAATACAGACGTCTGGGTGCTGCCTTCCTGAATGGCCGGGGGCATGGCTGCAGGGAAAGCCAGGTGTGGTCCCCAGCTCCTAGCACTCAGTCAATACACAGCTCACCACACTAACCTCTTCCCTTTTCTTAATATAAAAATACATGCTGTCCAGCCAAGCCTGCTTTAATCTCACCCACGACGATCGCTGCAGGAACCCACCAGCACATTTTAACTGCTACATATGAACACTGGCCAGCACAGTGCTTTGCCAAGCCAGACACACATGTGGTTCAAATCTGTACGCACCTGGAACAAATGTCCAGTGGGTTATCTATTAATAGTCACCCTATTCTAGTAATCCTTCCTTCTTAATTGTGATTAAAACCCTTCAAAGAAGACTCTTATAGAAAGGCACCGTATGAACTATCTTCATCAACCAAGCCTGTTAATCAGTGAGTGAGATGCCTAACACATACTAAGACATAAGTTGGGACTGAGCAAATATATCAGGCAGTAAAGCACATATCTTACAAACTTGACCTGAGTACAATTCCTCCAACCCATCCATGGTTACCAGTACAGCGATGCTTGCTTGCAATCTCCAAAAATAGAAACGCTGGGGCTCACTGGCCAGCCAGTGATGCCTTCTTGGAGAATTCCAGACCCATGAAAATCCCTCTCAAAATGAAACACAACAGTGTATGGTGCCTTGGAAAAAGCACCCAAAGCCATCGCCTGGCCTCCACAAAGGCATGCGTAAACACCAAACACAAAGGGGGAGGCCAACCTGACTAAGTGATACAGGACTGGAGGAAAAGAGCTGCTGGCCAGGTGAGGTCATCCCAACTCATAGCATTTAACTCGAACCAATACCAACACATCTAGCTAGTTATGTGGGCACTGGAGAGTCAGTTCAACAGGTAAGGGAGTTCTTACAGAATTTGGTTCTTAGAACTTGGACTATGTGACTAACAACTGTCTGTAACTCTGACTCCAGGAGACCTGATGCCTCTAGTTTTGAAGGCAACTGCATTCACACCCACATACAATTCTAGTAATCTACTGTGTTACTAAGTACTTCCCAATCTACTTTTGTTAGATTGTGACATCTGCACCTCTGTGGATGTAGGACTTAAGTTCTAAGGCCACAATAGACAACAACAAGAAGTCCTTCTTCGTAACATTTATCAAACATATCACAAATTCAACTCTTAAGTGAAATTTTAATGCCAGTATGGTAAAAGAGTTTTGTAGATTAGTAATAAATGCTTGCATATATGAAACTTAGTGTATATACATATACATATACACACATTATTTTCAGCATGTTGACTTTGTAAATTATCGGTCTTTTCACTGAAGAGGTTTCAAGTTGTTACAGTATCCCATCAGAGGCAGGTGACAACAGTTTTGTCCTCTGGAGGTAACTGTCTCTGTGCTACATTATTGCTTAAGCCACATTCTGACTATCTAAGGGTTACTGGCAAATTTTCAAGAAGCTTTGTTACAAATGGTCAAATGGTCTGCTGCTGCCTTGACTCATCAGTAGAACTGGTCAGATGCACTCTGGGCACAGTGCTTAATAATAGGCATGCACATCGATAAAGGAGTTCAAATGAAGCTGCCCTCCAATGGGACAATTCTAGACACCATAGGAGGCCACCAAATAGAAACCCCAGTATCAGTAATGAGCTACCTCTTTTAAGGTTGGGAGTCAGTGAGGTCACACAGACACACACCCCTCCCTGCACACAACAAACATTACGGTCTGTAGCCACTGCTCTTAGTTACTCACCAGAACTTGGTGGTAAGATCCTATTACTAAGACACCACACACTTCAGTCGGAGAACATGGAGAAATCAAGCTGGCACTGGCCTGGAGGACTCATCCCTCCCGGCTAGATTTCCTAGTGCTAGAAGGTACTGTGTGTCCTGGGATGGGATTGGGGGCAAGGGGGGTGAGAGGGGGTAGTCATCTCTCTCATTTGGCTGTCAACACTGTCCGCTCTAACAGCCACTGGACCAGCAAGGTATGCACACTGGTACAGCAGAGGCACAAATGTTATGGGAGTAACCACCCACTTTCTGCTTATATGTAAAGCCTGCGCCACAAGGCGGCAGCCATGCCTGCTACCATTATCAGAGCTAAGAACTTAGAGGCAGCAGGCCCAGGGAACAGCCTACTATTGCTATCCTGCTAAATCAGCAGTTTTCAACTTCTGGGTTGTAACCCATTTGGGGGGGTTCAAACAACCCATTCGTAGGGGACACCTAAGACCATACGAAAATCAGATATGTACATTATGATTCATAACAATAACAAACTTTCAGTTAGAAAACAGTTTTACGGTTGGGGTCACCACAACATAAGGAACTGTATTAAGCCTTAGGCAAGTAATTCGACAAAATATTAAGCTGACTCCTACTGATTTATTCTTACACGCGTAGACTAATGTATCTCTCGGTATGTATCAGAGAAGCTTCCCCTTTTTGCAGTAGATTGGTATTAACACAGAGACACACAACTGGTCAACATGCAGAGCATAAGAGACAGCGCAGGGTCCAGCCCTAAATGGGATGTCCGTACCATACCCCCTTCTCCCACAACTCAGGAGTCATAACGGAACAGGGACAGGAAGACTCTAAGAGCCAGAGGTGACGCATGACAGCAGCAGAACAGTTTGAAGACCCAGCAGGGCAGACACAGATGGTGTCACTCCAGTTACGATGGCGGCGGGCACGGGATCAGGCCAGACGAAATGGTAACACGGCAGGAGGGAGGACACCCCGAAGCCCGAACCCAGCTAAGGAGCTGGCAATGATGGCTGCTGGGTGAGGGAGAGCCAGAGTTCTTTAACGATACGGCACAGCCCCTGAGCTGCCATCCTGCTCCAAGAGATGGTCCTACACCCTGGCACACACTGGCAGGGATACAACAGGTTTAAAATCAAGATGAAACTGGAAGGGTTTCATGGGCATATTTGGAAATAAGGGTGGGCTTGACCCAAACACATAACACATTATATGTTTTGAGATTTATATATGTGTGTTTGTGTGTGTGTGTGTGTACATATATATATACATATATATACACACACATATGTATGTGTACACATATACATACTAAGTTCTCATAAACTCTTAACACAAACAGTAAACGACAGCTGCTCATGATACTGGAGTATTATGCAACAATTTCTTTTTATGTCCAAATATATGCTGAAGGGAAGTGCCAATGTTGCTTAGTAAACAGGGCTACTGGCAGGTTTTGTTGTATAATTAGCCTAATCACCTTTCTATTTTTAAAAAGGAGAAAGAAATTAAGAAATTGAAAGAGGGAAGGAGATGAGAGAGAAGAGAGGAGAGGGGAGTAGGGAGGGGAAGGAGATAGGGAAAAGAGGGAGGAGAGGGGAAGGGGAATGGAGGGAAGGAGAGGAGAAGAAAGAGGGGGGAAGGAGAGGGGAGGGGAGAGGATAGATACAGTAACAACCGGTGCTTTCTTTTCTGTTTTTGACTTGAAGACACTTTCACTATGTAGCTCATGCCCCACTTGAGATCTTCCCACATCCCACTCCAGGGAGCTTCAGGCATATGTCACCATGCCCTCGGTGCATACCCACAGGACTCTAACGCAGTGACTCTCTGCCTGTGAAACCGAAAATGTATCGTACCTTAAAAAAATAATCAGCCATATGCAAACTTCTGGTTAGGTACAAAAATATTCCCTGGAATCATAAACTATGTGTGTAGGAATATTAAAATACCATAAGAATGTACCATACAAATTATTCCTACTTCCTGAATGCTGCTAATGTAAAGAACCAGACAGTTCAACCTATTCACCCCAAATGAAAAACAATTCAAAAATATTCTGCACGGGCAGAAAACTTACTGGGTCACATCGCAGGTCAAATAAGCAAATGGCATGGTGAGGCACGGTGGGCGGAGTGGGGCGGGGCATAGTAAGGCGGGGCATGGTGGGACGGGGCGGGGCCTCCATCAGACTGTCCGTGTTAACATAGCTGCTCTGCAAAGGCCCTCTTTAAAAACAGAAAAGGTTCTATCTCACAACACGGCTTATATTATCTCACAACACGGCTTATACTCAATGCATCTCCCCATCTCGTCTGATTCTGTCCCTTTTCCATACAGATCGAAGTGCCTCGGCATGGTAAGGTATGTGGCAAGAACAAACCAGTACAAATGTGGTTCATTTAGTGTAGGATGCTGTCGTGCACAGTAGGAACTGTTCCTCCGCGCAGCTCAGCTCTCTGCTGCTTCGGTCACGTGTCACGGAATCTTTCCGCTCGATTTCAAATCTCGTGAAGGCAAGTGTGTATACATTTCTCTAAAGTCCAGGAACCTGTGTACTTCCTGCCATTATTGCTCTATGAGAATTCTTATTATAAATAGTAACATTCAAAGGTAGTTAGGAATAATTTTATATGTTATACATTTACTGCATTTTTTTTTAACTTGACAGAATTAGTGAGGTATCTTTTAGATGCAAACCATACTTCCAGGGCTGGGAATGGGATCAGTGGTAGGTCACTAGCCCAACATACGCAGGTCCTGGTTTAAAGCCAACTGGACACCACACTCCGCCCTAATTAGTAAATCTAACTTTTCAACAGGTCCCGGTTTTTCGCTAAGAGCACATAAATACCAGCTATCACTGTAAAACAGCAAATGTGCATACTTCTACAGGCATGCCTCTTTCTTCCCAATTCATTAATACCCTGATAGCAGAGGCATTAATACCCAGGGGAGAAAGGAGCCTCTTCCGTGGCTAAGTATGAAATTCCTGCTAGCCAATTCCCAGGTCCACTAACCTGTGAACCAGACATTCGCTGCCTCCTATGACAGCTCAGTGGCCACATTCTTTCCTCAGCTTTGGAGCTCCTTCCATCCTGACCCACAGGGCTCGACCACCTCCTATTGCCTTTCCTTCCTGGGCTCTACTTCATATTCTTCCTTTCAAACACACCAAATCACAGTCTCAAGGCCCCCATATTTGTTTGGTTTTTTTTTTTTTTTTTTTTTTTTTTTTTGGGTTTGGTTTTGTTGTTGTTATTATTTTTAGGAGGAAAACATCACCTAGCTTAAAGAGGAAAAATCCAGTGAGCCTGGATCTGGGGGCCTCGCCAGGAGCCATTGTAATTCAGTGTATAGCCAGACAACCCTGTCAATGCGTAAGGAGCAGAAGATATTGTGTGTCAAAATCCAGCCAATACTCACATTAGCAAAGCCACATGCCTAGATAAAGTCTCTCTTGCTAATTCTCAGACACCACAGTGCTAAGGGTAGCCCCAGGAACCTTAGCACCTAGCTAGCCAGCTAGCCGGGCAAAGTAGCAAGCTAGAAGTCATCAAAAACACACTCTTCTCTCTACATTGCCTACAAGGTTTGTTGTTGTGGTTGTTTTTTCCCATGCCCAGCGTTTCTGGCTGCATTTAAATGTGCGACATCCCTGCCTTGTGCCTGTGGAGGCCAGAGATGGTGTCAGCCCCCCTGTTTGCTGCCATGTGGGAGCTGAGAATCACATGCAGGCCCTCTCTCTGTAAGAGCAGCAGGTGCTCTCAACCTTGAACCTCCAGCCCCATTTAATGTGCACCCAACATTTAATCCAACCAATCACTCCTCACTGTATCCATGGCCCCGCCCTATCAACTCCCTACGACTTCTCACATAGATTTCACCAGGATGTACAAGGCACAGGGTTCAATCTCAGGAACTACCTTCTCTAGGCCTATAAACTATGCACATGGTTCAGTCAAAAGAACTGCTCCCTGTGGTTCTTGGGGTTCAGATCAAGGGCCCCAGTGCAGCAACAGCAGCCATGGGAAAAAACCTCAGAAGTTCTCTGGGTCCTTCTGCAAGTCCCAATCTAACCAGAGGTCTCCATTACCCACCACACCACCTGCTGTTCCTTTTGCTTTATAACAAAACAGTTAGCAGAGGGCTGGTGAGATGGCCCAGTGGGTAAAGGCACCTGTCCGACAGCCTGACCCAGTTCCACAGAGCCCACGTGTTGCAAGGAGAGCTTGGCTTCCCATGGTTTGTACTCTGACCTCCACAGGTATGTTATGGCACACGTGCACACACACATATGACCATAAGTGTAAAACTCAAATGTGGTTAAAGAACATCTGGGGCTAAAGAGATGGCTCAGGGGTTACAGAGTGCTGCTCTTCAGTTCCAACACTCACATTGGATGACTCGCAACCGTCTATGACTCCAGTTCTAGGGGGAGCCACTGCCTCCTGCGGACCTTCATGGCTTACACCCACACACCATGCACACACAGGGAGACACGGTGTCGCATTCATCTCCGTACCCTCAACAATCAGAATAGTGCCAGGCCCAAAGATATTAGGACTATCTTTAAGATAAGCAGTCTTCGGGAAGGGTTGGGACGACACAAGACAGAGCGGTGCTGAGGAAACTTTTTCAAAGGGAGAATTTTCTAAGAATGGGCTTAAGCCTGATGCAAAATGGAGCAGACAAGAGAATCCAGAGAAAGTCCTACGCTGGACGCACCCCAGTCACAGTGCGGGAGCTGGTGGCTCTGGAGCTGGCCACACTGAGGAAAGAGGGATGCAGGGGTGAGTGTGTGAGCAGGGAGGGGGTCATGAGAGACAAAGTGAGAAACAGCTGTGATGTGACAGGGTGACACCGACAGCAGAGGGACAGCAGAGGCCTGGGGGGTCACGAGCTGCTGCCCAGATAAGCAGAGGAGTAGCCCAAGCCTGACAGCCCAGGAAGGTGAGGAAGAAAAGTCGTGGGGGTGGAGAGGATCTGAGGCAGCTGCTCAAGACAGTGGCCTGGAGGACCGCCTGGTGTTGGGACAGTCCTTCCGGGAGCTTGGAGCAATCCAGTCCCACTTACTCTCAGGCAGGGGTCTAAAGGAAGTGAGTGGTCTGGCTACTGAAACACTAACTGTCCACTCACCTGAGAGGGAGCCGCGGTGGCCTCAGGACTTCAAGACTGTACACGGAAAGGGTTTCCGAAACTGAAATTCACAATGAGGAAGACCAAATAAAAGGGGGGTGGGATTTAAAAAGGGGTGGGGCTGGGGGGCTGGAGAGATGGCTCAGTGGTTAAGAGCACGTGTATATATAATAAATAAATCTATTTTTAAAAAGCCCAAATAGCTTCCTTTACTTGTTTTTCTCTTTTATTTCCTACCTGTCACCCTAACTGAATCCAGGAGAGGAAAAGAACACAGCAAACTTTACCACATTCTCCCCGGGGCCACTCCCCTTAAGGATATGGCCCATCACCGGCCAAAGGCCATTTACCTTCCAATACCTTCCGGCAAGAGGAAGCAGGGCATTATTGTGTAAAGAGTATGTTTTACAAAGCCAGGGAGATGGAGACAGAAGTGAGACAGTAGTGCCAGTCCAGAGCTGAAGAGTGAAAAGCAGTTAAAATGGTAAACTCAGTGTGTGTTACTGTCATGAAAACTCAAGTGTGTGTTCATGTCATGAACCGGCCATGCACTGTCAAAGATGGTGCCGTGATGGTCTCAAACATCCATAACCTCCCAGGCTCCGCCCTCCTATGACATGTGACCATGCTGCATGCTCCAACCACAGGTGCAGGTGTGAGACACTCCAGAATGCTCTATAGGAGCAGAAGACACACAACTCCACACCACACAGCCAAGTCACACAAGCACGCACACGCAGGCACATACACACATATACACATGCACACAGACACTCGCAGACCCAGCTAACCAACTTAGTGAGGTCAACTGCCAGCTGACCACAGAGGTTAGGCGCAGTCCAGCTGAGATCAGTATGGATGGACAGCTCACAGAACTGCAAGTAAGCCGGACGGCTGCTGTTTAAAGCGCTGAGCTTAAGGGCCATTTGCAACACTGCAACAGATACTCCCTAGGACTGACGCTCCTAAACGGAAGTCAACCCTCGGTCACTTCTGTGCCTCTGTCTTCCCAGAACTCAAGCTGGAGCCTCTCAGCTCAAAGGGTTCATTTCAAGAGGAGCTTGACTTTAACAGTTGAAATGAATGAAGGATACATATGCAACCTGTTAAAGTCCAAGCTAGAAAGGATGCTTGAACTAAACAGAAAAGTGAAGCAGGGCGGGGGGGGGGGTTTAACATCTGCATTTTCCCACTCTTGAGCCCACAACATGTATGAAAAAATTAATGCGAAAGCAATGAGGAGCAAGGTTGAAAATCTTTTCCAAGTACACATCCAGCTATACAGAGAAGCTACAACCTCTAGGAAAATCCTTCTCATTCCCAACTTAGAACTCCAAATACAGCCACAGAGAAAAAAACAGTCCACTTAAGGTGACGGATACACTTAATGGTAACACTGACACTGGGAAATAAAACAAAAGATACAAAGATTGTAGGGCTTTGGACAAGTGCACAAAACTATAGCAGCCAAAGCCCGGGCTCAGAGTCAGACCCCACTTCCTGGGTCCCTATCAAACCGGCCCATGGGCATTTCACACCCACACTCTCACCGCTAGTGAGTAGCCCATGGCTGTAAAGACTTGTTCTCACTCATTCACATTTATATACACTCATTCATATATTCACTCATTCATATATTCATTCATTCATATATTCATATTCATTCATTCTCCCCTACCCCGGCTTCGTTTTACCTGCAGACTGCTGATTTATTTGAATTGTTGCTACTGTAGATGACATTCTTAAATTACCCCAATTTCATATTGCGAAAATAATACATAGTGTTCACTAGGTTATTTTTTTTTTAGCCTAAACATATCATGTATAAAACTTACTCTCAACAAACACCAAGACACAATTCAGACAGACTGCAGTAACCCTGAGGCCAGCCAACCCTCTACAAAGTCCTGTGCTTTAAGGCAATGTCAAGTGACCAGAGTAGCAGCATCGCTGGTCTGGCCTTCCTCTCACCGCTCCTTTGGAATATGTGCACAGGCACCACTGTCCTCTTCAGGGACGAGGAAGTTCTCCCTGGGTCACGTGGGGAAGCACGCTAAGAACCAGGCTCTCACACAGCACCCGTGGTCCTATACTTACAGTGTGCTGCCTCAGAAAGCATCCGCAACTCAACTCCAAGGCCTGCTGGGTAACACATGCCAACCAGCCAACCACAACCATGATACAGGAAAATGACCAGTGCAAGAGAGCCCAGCAGAACCAGGTGGTGCAAAGGCGAGAAGCTGCCCCCAAGGTTGTAAGGTTCTACTGAGCCCTAGGCTCACCAACGAAAATTAAAAAAAAAAAAAAAAGCCCACTTTGCTATCCCATTTCATTACACTGAGAGTACCTCAGAAGCTTGGGACAGGTAGAACTAGGTCCTTACTCTCTCCTCCCCCCGCAGAGCAGCAGAGAAACTCCAGGAAGGAAGGAGGAGACGCACATATCCCCCAGCAAGGAGAAACAGGGCCAGTTGAGGTCAATCCGAGGCAAAATGAATGAGAGCCACCAGGATGGTGGTGTACACCTTTAATCCCAGCATCCCAGAGGCAGAGACAGGTGATCTCAGAGTCTGAATCTACCTTTCTCTAGAGAGTTAAGTTCCAGCAAAGGCAGTTTCACAGAGAAACCCCGTCTTAAAACAGTAACAACAAAAACAAACAAACAAGCAAGGCCAAAAGGGAGTGAATGTCCTAGAACAGGCCTAGCTCTACAGAACCAGAAACAGTGGTTAAAATATCTTACCACACACCTTTAATCCAAAAGCTCAAGAGGCAGAGGCAGGAGACCTCTGTGAGTTTAAGACCTGCCTGACTCACACAGTGAGTTCTGGGGCCAGCCAGACCTACATGGTGAGACCTTGTCTCCCTGCACCCAACAAAATTTTGGAGGCAATCTGGAAATTACTTCAAAACTCTGAGTTCACCTCAGCGGCATTAGATATGTGGTTCTATAGCTAATTATGCATAAAGCTGGCTGAAGGGGGGGGCCTCTTACATTATACACAGCCTTTCTGGTTAGCTGAGCACACTCCACATTTCACCAGACAAAGGGGAAATGAAAAAGACTCTGACAAAGCTGTAAGCAGCAACGTGTCCTCTGGGTGGCTAGCACAACCTTGGTCTCGAAATTCTCTTCAAGAACACTGATGCTGCCCTCACTGGGGACGGCTCACTTCAATGCCTGAAAAGCAGGACAGCCATCTTTACCACTGGGACAGGGCAATCCTCCTCCTCCACTGAGCATGCGTTGGTCACCGACAACCATGTGTTGGTCCCGGCTCAATTCAATGAACACCCAGTATGTGCTGGACAAGCGGAAGATGCTAGTGAAGCTCCAAAAGTCACCAGCCCAATTCCCCGGGCGGAAAGAAACCAGTTCCATGCCTAGAGCCAAGGCAGCCTTCGGCCCCAGCATTTATGCCATGCTTCCTCTTACAGCCTCTAATTAGACATTTTAAAAATCTTGAAATGACTATCATTTTACATGAGATCATTCTCCATGGCTAGCAGAGAGAGAATGTCTAAGAATATCTAACACATTTGCGTCTGTAGGAAGCAGTCTTCCCTGCACTCTTTTTCTCTTGTGGAGGAGGCACACGTTATAATCAGGTAAGTTCATGTCAGCATGCCAGTACACATGCCCATATGAACACACACAGAAGTCACACGGCAGTGTCTTCCTTCCTCTATGCCTCTTTCTTCCCTTTCTTCCCTCTAACCAGAAGTTAGGCTAGCTGTCATTCTTGGAACCTGTCCTGCCTTGTAAAGCTAGGGTACAGGCATGAACAGCCATGTTTGGCTTTGCACATGGGTGCCAAGGAGACAAACCCAGATTGTCATGCCCACATCCCTCGACCCCATGTTCTTAACCCATCAGCTAATGCCTGGTCCTCTAAGATTATCCGAGATGCAAAAGGGATATGGGGTCCCTGCTTGCTTTGTATTCCTGAGTAACTGATCTTAAAGCGACAGACACGAGCTGTTTCCCTACCTTATGCACAGTATAGGCGCTCTCTAGTGCTAAAGCACAAATCCATACACAGAGACCTCACTCACGCTGGCAAGCCTTGCTTTGCTGTGTTAGTTTTAATGGTTTGGCATCGCTCTTGCAAAACAGTCTTGGTGATGCTGTTTTATGGTGCTCAGTGTACTGACAGCATCTGGCAGACTAACATTATTAAGAGCTGATCGATATCTAAGTTGGATCTAGTAGCTAAGCGGACCAGCTACGCTGTACCGAACTGTGTGCCATGTCTATGGGGATGTCTGGTAAGAAGCCATACCAGGTATGGTTAAAGTGACAGACCTTTTGGCTTAAGTTTCAGTTTCATATACATTCATATACATCAGAACATACATACATATGTTCCCTTTTACTCTGTGTCTTAGAGTTTTACTGCTGGGAACAGACACCATGACCAAGACAAGTCTTATAAATGACAACATTTAATTGGGGCTGGCTTACAGGCTCAGAGGTTCAGTCCATTGTCATCAAGGTGGAAACATGGCAGCATCCAGGCAGACATGGTGCAGGAGGAGCTGAGAGTTCTACATCTTCATCTGAAGGCTGCTAGTGGGAGACTGACCTCCAGGTGAGTGTCTAAAGCCCAGGCTAACAGTGACTCACCTACTCCAAAAGGCCACACCTCCAAATAGTGCCATTCCCTGGACTGAGCATATACAAACTTTCACACTCTGAGCAAAAACCTAAAATAATGTGATTGCAAACTATGAGGTCATTACTTTTGTAAGTGTTTTTGGGTTTTTTTATATTTTAACATAGCAGAGAGAATACATCTTAGAACTGACACCTTCTTAAATTTGTGAAAAACAGAAACAAAACAACGGTTTATGTCAGGATTCTGTGGCCGTGGCTTTGTGTAACCACTGGCTAGCAACCGGTGATTAAGTCAGGGTAAACATCAACCTTGTCTGTTCTCTTCTCAACACTACTGTGGGCCTCAGAGGATAACAGAGACCAAAAAAAAAAAAAAAAAAAAAAAAAAAAAAAAAAAAAAAATGAACGGAGGGAAATAGAATCTCTAAAGCTACTATAAGAAAAAAACCTGTTGCCTTCCAGGGCTTCCGCGCTTACCTAGTACGTGCATAATACGCGCGTGCACATGTACATACGGCCGTTCACGCGCACGCTCGAAGCTGCGCGCGCGCATGCTCGGACCTGCGCGCGCGCGCGTGCACATACATTTTCATGCGCGCTCGTGCATGTGCTTGCCTGTACTACGTATGCATTGATATCCATGTTTGTATGTATATGCGTGCGCACGCGCACTGCCCCGAAAGCGTCTCCCGGCTGCACCGGAGCTGAACTTTGCTCCAGTCTAGAAGACTCAATCCAAGGTGAAAGGGTTCCAAAAGCCGGAATCCCTGTCTATACCGCAAAAGGGATGAAAAGCTATGAACTTGAATATATTGTGTCATTTGACTTCTCCGATTTTATAATCCTCTCCATATCACATCATAAATACAAGAGGTGAGAAAACAGTGAAATAAAGACTACGGCAATTCAATTAATTTATTACGTGCTAATCGCCGCTTGGCTGAGGTATGTCACCACTGGCAGGCACAGGTGAAGAAACTGAGTCCTAAATAAATTACGCAACTTGCCCCTGGTAAGCAGAACTAGTTAGTCATTTGTCCAAAGCCACGGCTAGTAGACAGCTCAGTATGGATTGAAACCAGAGCTGGTCAACTCCAATATCACAGCTTTTGACTAAGTAAAACTACCAATCTTTAAAACACTCAGTTTTTAAGTTTTTTTTTTTAACTATCTTTTAAATTGATGTATTTTCCTTTGGCTTTTCCTATGAAAACATGTTGTTCTGTGTTGTCTTCAAGTGTGATCTGCGTTGTTTACATGATATTCTAACATAATACAGCATAAATTAAACCACCCCATTTCCCAGTGTGGCTGCTCTCTTGTAACAGCTGACAGACCTCCAGACTGCTTCTCGGGCTGATGACTGATACACTACTGTGGCCACATATAAGCATCCTTTATACACACAGCCTTTCCAAAGGTCTGTAAGCTTTAAGCTTATGGCAATAACAAGGTAATAGGTCTCACCACATTCTGGGGGGGGGGGGGGCGCCACAGTGTTTTAAATGCTCACAATTTGGTAGGAGAAGAATTATTTTCAGTACTAATCTGGGGGTGGGGTTACGTTTTGAGAATCAGTCTTGCTATCTATCCCAAGCTTGGCTCTAACTCAACAGTGCCCCACCCCTGAGCCCCCGCACGCCCCAAGCCTCCCAAATGCTCTATTTAC
The DNA here is from genome assembly GCF_963924665.1 of Micromys minutus. Lineage (NCBI taxonomy): Eukaryota > Metazoa > Chordata > Mammalia > Rodentia > Muridae > Micromys > Micromys minutus. Next base: position 13,919,105 of record NC_137961.1, on the reverse strand, counting down.
AGATGTGTTCCATGGTGCCTAGAATAAATTACTCCCACAATTTGCAAGTTTTTGAACCTAGTGATAGAGTAAGTTCTTCCCTTCTGCCCTTCCAATTGTTCCGTTCCTGGTTTTTTCTTTGGGGGGGGGGGGCTTTATTCCCTTTCGGTTTGAGGTGGGGGCAGCATCCTACCCAAGTCCAGGTCCCTAAGAGTCACAAGTTACCTGCACCGAGCACTCTTCTGTTTCTCTTCATCCTCCACTTCATCCTCCCTGCCCTTACCAAAGTCCCACTGCCTCCTGCCTGCGCTATTTCAAAAGCCTCTGACTTTTGCCTCTAGTCTCTCTTTAAATGCAATCCACCACACATTGCCAAACTAACCTTTCATCTCCATTTCCATCATGTGACCTCAGTGATCTCACCCACGCTGAACTTCCAATTGCACCACAACCCAACCCTCTCCCTACCTCTCTAACCTGCTGCCCTTCTCGAGGCCAGCGCTCCCTGCCTCCCAAGGCTGAGAGAAGTGGGCAGAAGTGTGGTCCAGTGCTGTGTCTCTCCCCAAAGGGCCGAGGCTCCAGGAAAGCCACCCTGATAAGAGGGTGCTGGGACATAAAGCTGTGGCCTGGCCCTGCAGGCTGTCCTGGGTAGACTACTGGGGTCCTACCAGGGCCTTTGGCTGATGGCTGTCATCCATCAATGTTCACCTTACTGCTAGCATGCTGACCACACCCTGGCATGCCCTTCTAGCACTTTCTCTCACACGGTACCTCCAACACCCATATGGTCATGGTGAACCTGCACTTCCAAACAAAGGGAAACATTTTCAGCATCTCCCAAAAATTAGCACAGTCCTAATTTTACAGCAGCATGCCTTCAACAACAGTAAAATCAGACCAAAGGTCAGTAAGAACATCCTACAGCTCTGCACAGAACTCTGGAAGCTCATAAAATCAGTTTCCACCAAGCATATCCAGAGACCATCAGTGGCTCTTGAGAGATGTAAATCTGAAAGCATAGGAGTTCACTCCTGGCTTCTATTGCCCATGTCTCTAGACTCATTCATATCCTTCTTAGAACTGTCAGGGTCGTGAACCTCTGCAGAAATTCACACTTGGGCAAATTTGGATAGGCCTGGATTTCTGAAGCCCACTCCTAAAATCCCACTGACAAGGCAAGTTCCTTTTCTCACTATGGGCATTGGCTAAGAGCCCAGAGCCCTAGCATCTCCCTATACAGCACAGTTCCTAAAATCCAGCTAACTTCAGCAACTGGATCCTCCCAGGATCTTCCATGAATGGTTGAAGGCTTTTCTGTTAATGACAGTGTAAGGACCGATGAGCCACAGATCACTGGCTTAATCCAATGTTCCATAAAAACCAAATATTCTACTCAGTTGCCAGGAATGTGGCAATGGGGCCACCATAGCTTATCTCTTCTTCCCTACCTACATTCTGACCCAGCTGGGCGAGGGCCACATAGGGGCCACCGCCCAATCCCTATGATAAGGAACCTCTGCATGAAACTCCCTCACCCAGCAGCACTTGGAGACTTAGCCATGGCAGATACCTCATATGCCTTTCCTGGAGGCATAGCGCTGAAGCCAGCCCACTCACTGTGGCTGCAGGAGCACTGAGAGCCCGTCTCCAAAACACCATAGCCAAGAGAACAAGGTCTCAAGGACACAGGTCAGGGAGATGCCCTCCACAGGAGCAAGCAGGAAGCAAGGGAGGCTCCCCCAAATAGGCCATCTTCCTAGGCAAAGAACAGTGATAGGCAACTATGCTCTCAAAGGCACATAGTGGGGGAGGGGGCACAAAGACACCAACACAGAAAACATGGAGTGCTGAAGATGTGGTACAACCCAGCTAAGCCGCTGCCTGTGCCTGGCAACCAGGGTGGATGCAGGACCTGAGATCCAGAACAGCCATGAGTCAACTTTGGTTATAGTTCTGCAAGAAGGGAATTGGGGTGTTGGGGGGGGGAGGTCATGGTGCTTTGTAGACAGGTTGGAACACTAAAGATGGGGTCTGACCTTTGGCACTGGAAATAGCTTTGGGAGTCACATGTGGAAGCAAGAGTTGAAGCTGTGATCCTAGAGAACACCTACGGAAGGCCAAGGACAAAACGCCTTGCACAGGGAGAAAAGGAAAGCCAACAGAGGCTGCATGAAGGAAGGCTCAGGACCCCAACAGCCTGCTCACCAGACTCCAGAGCAAGTGTCAACAGATGGGTCAGTAAGAATGGAAGGCAACAGCTTCTCTTCTAGTTGAGCATTGGTGTCTTGCCTTACCAGCACTACACCAAGAAGCCGTTTGCTAATCCACTCACTCACTCACTAGACTGCTTTGAACACGCTCTCGGCGCCTTGTATGCCTTTGGAAATCACACTGGCTCACAATGAATGCACTGCTCCCAATGGATGATGCCCCTTCTCTTGGCATTCACCTACCACACACATCAAAACTCCTCCTGAAACAAGCTCTTAATTAGGCCATGAGAGAAATGAGAATAAAGCTTATCAATAAATAATAGTTCCTTATCCTGTAGGGCCATTGTTTTAACAGGTCTTTACCCTGGGGCTCACTCTCGCCTTGTATGTTAACTGGTTTGCCAAAGAATGGTTACAAATCACCCACTTAGATGTAACAAAGTAACATCCCTCATTCATAACATTCCTAATACATTGTTATAATTTATATGCTGTATTTTCTGAATCCTTTCCGTTTCCAAAGTATACTCACTGGGAAAACAAATGATATTCTAGTCATGCTTTGGAGGCTACAGAGCTAGTGCTATGAACCTGAACCAGACCAAGAAAGGCCCAGGGCAAACCTCAGTATACAGGAAGGAACAGGGAAAAAAAGAAATGTGAACAGAGGCAGCATGGGGGAAGATTCAGGACTCCCAGCAATCAAGATCCTCAGCAAGACCCTGGATAACCGCATTCAGGAACACATCAGAAACAATCCAATAAACATTCTGGCTCTAGAAAACACATGGAAATTTTAATTCAATAAAGATGACTTGCAGATGAAGAGTCTGCATTTTCTGTGAGAGATAAACAGGCATAGTTACAAGAATGTGAACTCCTGCTTCAAATGCCTTGAAACGTGCGTGTCCTCAGGACCTCCTCTCATCCTGAAACAAGCCAAATCCATGTCCAGGTAGACACTCACTCTACAGGTCTGCCTGGATAAGGTCTGACTGGTCTAAGTACTGTGTTGTGATCCAGAATGGCTGACCCCGATGATGTGACCCCAGCTCAACTTCGAGTTCTCCAATACTGAGCTACAGAGAAAGACAGCCAATGTCAACCACTTGTAAACAAACCTGAATTTCTGTGACTCCCCCCCCCCACCCACACACACACAGACTAGCCATTCCTCCTTCACCATCAAAGATCATGGTCAGCAAAAAGCTGGGGTATAGATTTCCCAGAGGAATGGAGCATGGACACAGACTGCCTCCAGAACTCAACTACGGCTAAGCCCCTCCGTGTGCTCAGAAGTCAAGAAATAGCCATTGTGCCCAGTTTTGTCCTTAGTAATGCATTCTCTGCTTTCTGCAGGGCACTCACAGCTAACCGTGACTCTTAACTGTTATCCCAGTCTATCCTCAAAAGCCTTATTTTTATTTCTTACAGCTTTATTTTCATTCTCTGTATATGCATGTTTGCATGCATGTGTATACCCAACCTGCATGCTTGGTACCCACAAAGCCAGAATGTGACACTGGATCCCTTGGAACTGGAGTTAAGGACAGTTGTGAGCCCCCATGTGCTGCAAACTGATCCTTGGTCCTCTGCAAGACCAACTAGTGATATTTAAACCATCTCTCCAGCCCGTATTTACGTTTTGGGAGGCATTGTTGTTTGTTTTTTAATAAGTGGAAAAGTGGGGGTGGAGAGATGGCTCAGTGGCTAAGAGCACCAGCTGCTCTACCAGAGGTCCTGAGTTCAATTCCCAGCAACCACGTGGTGGCTCACAACCATCTGTGATGGGGTCTGATCTCTTCTGGCATGTAGATGTATATGCAGAGAGATAAAGAAATTATATACTTAAGATAAAGAAATTAATGGTTAAAAAAAAAGAGTGGGAAAGTGGTAGGGACAGAAAGTAATTTGGATAAATGGAATTCTGAAAATCAACACTCCTAAAACAAAGATGGTTTTTGTAATAAATTGTTTATTTTTATTTCATACACATTGGTGTTTTACCCTGCAAATATGTCTGAGATGTTGGAGCCTTGAAGGTGGTTGCTGGGAATGGAAACTGGATCCTCTAGACGAGCAGTCAGTGCTCTTAACCATCGCTCCAGGCTAAGACTATAAAATGTTAAGGGTACCAAAAATGTTTTAACTAGAAACCCAGTGTATTCAAGCTTATGCCAGTTTTCTCCATCCTGAAGGACAGTACTATAAATGTAAAATAGCCAGATATACACCGTGAGAGCTTTTAACTTTTTGCTTGCATGCCAGGGCACACATGTGTGGAACGGAGGACAGCTGGCAGGAGACTGTGGTTCTCAGGAACCGATCTGAGGTCACTGGCTGCACAGCCAGTGGCTTTACTCTCTGCCATCACACCAGACCTGAAATACATTATTCCCATTTGGGAAAGTAGTGTCACCATGTTAAGATTTTACCATTCCCTTTCAAGCTATGCTGGCAAGAAAAAGCACACCATAACATACATGTCTACAGATTTACACATCTCCACTTTATATGCATCTATGCAAGTGGTATGTGTCACTAAACAACCGGGATAAATTCTGAGAGCTCCTTTAGTTGATGGCATGTTTGTGAGCAGCCTAAGGTCTACTTACACAATAATGACTGTGACATCACTGGGTGACCTTTTGCTTTGGGACCACTATCGGCCATCCTTGTAAGACCCGAATGTTGTCATGTGGTGAGTGACTGCCTTTGTGTGTAAGGCTGTGGAGACTGCCGTCTTGTGTGTTAACAGAAGCAGTCTGCCAAGTACTTCCGACATTCATACTCACACACACACACACACAAGTCCATGTTCATACAAGGGACCAAATGATGGCGTGCTCTAACTGCAAGCCATGTAGCATCTGAGTCAACTCTGCCTTGGGCAGTGAGAGAGAGATGCCCAGCGAGTTGTATCTTGGATGAACACTGGGGAAGAGACTTCAAGAAAAACAGTTCTGCAAGAAACTAAATAATTCACCGCTGTGTCCTGGACTGAGCAGTGACGAGCCTGTGTCCTTCAGGTTCAAGGGCCTGCAAGTGTTAAGATGTGACATCTGAGGAGAGGGGGCCTCACACACTACAGTCCATTAATAGCCAAGCCGCAGCCTCCGCTTCAGTCTGAAAAACACAGATGCACAAGACCTGTCTGGTCCTCATAGCCTTCTAAGAGCTGGGTGGTTCTGACAGGAGCATCCAAAGCTCTTTCCACAGACAGCGGTGGCACAGGCTGGCAAGTGTACCTGTCCTGACTCCACTCAACTATACCCATTAAGTACTGTGAACTTGGGAAATCATAACTCGACAATCTCTAAAACTACATCTCACCCCCTATAAAGGGACAACTACTATCCCCACTTCAGCATTCTCTCAGGACCCGGTGAGAACTGTTTGTGTAGACAGCTTTGTAAAATGTTAACGCTCAAAGTCCACACTCAGCACATGTCTACACGTCAGCTATTTGGATCACTAGTCTGCTAAGAACTCTGACTTTCCTGTCCCAGTCTAAGAAGCAGGACAATTCTCTGGGAGCTTCACAGAGTCTTCCCTTCCCCGAAACTGACATGTCCCTATGTCCTAGCTGCCGATCACATCCCAAACTCCAGCCACAAGCTTACTCTATGTTTAATCCCCTCCTTACCCAATAATCAAAAGTCTGGAAATGTGGACGTCATGTGTTCTGAGACAAGAGGACCTGGGTCTCTAACATAGTCGCTTCAGAACAGACTGACTCCGTCCAGGCCAAAGGCCATAAAGAATAACTAACGTCACCCGCTATGTGAACAGCAGGGTTAGGAGGAAGAAGGAACGGTCAGTTGTCTAGAAAGACATCTCAAGCCAGAGAGCACTGGTGACACTGGAGAGGACGAAGCACTCTCTGACGCTGTCACTTTGAGACTCTGGAGTCGCTGCTGCAGGAACCAGCAGCAGCAGGATCGGGTGACCGCCATCTGGGCATTCTGCTGGGGAAAGCGCATGCCAGGATGAACAACTTCCAATGCCCAGTCCGAGGAGAAGTGAAAACCACGGTGCCCATCGCCGCGGGTCACTTATTCCTGTCTACTCAGCATTTAAGATGGCGGTCTGGGGAAACCTTCTGAATTAAAAACCAAATCAAGGACTGGCAAGATTGCTCGGAAACTACAGGCATGTGCCACCAGACTAGACGACCTGCTTCAGGCCCCAGGACTCATGACCAGGCTGTCCTCGGACCTCCACGGGCACACTGTGGCATGTGCCACACGCATACACACGCAGAATAAGTAAATGTAACTTTTTTTTTTAATGCAAGGCACGTGGCTTGCTGGGTTCAACAACTAAAGGTCGGCTGATAAAAATAACAACTGCTCACCCAGTAGGGCCATACTGCCTTGTCACGTGCTTCTGGTAGAGTGAGCGTCCGCTGTGTCAGAATCTCCACCATTATGATTCATAACTGGTCTCTTTGGCATAAGAGTTCAAGTCCCCAGCCACCACAGGGTATGTATGCGTGGTCTCCACAAGCATGTTCATCTCCGCAGGAGAGAAAGTGTGTTGAGGGTAAGAGGCAAAGACTCTGAACACCGAGTGCAAATGGACAGTGTGAATAGAAACAACCCGGGCTGGCCAGAGTCAGCAAAAGCAGCAGCTATGTGGTTGTAGCACGTCGCTTGCAATTTTAAAGGAATCTTTCCTTATTCTTTTTTCAATAATTTACTTATTTTTAGAGCACGGGTGGGTGTTTCACTTGTTGTTTTTCTGTGTGAAGGTGTCAAGATGCCCCTGGAATTGGAATTACAAGCAGTTGTAAGCTGCAACGTGGGTGCTGGGAACTGAACAAAGGTCATGTGGAAAGAGCAGCCAGCGCCCTGAACAGCTGAGCCGTCTCTTCAGCCCCTAGAGCATCTTTCCTTGTGTCACGCAAGTAAAGCTAAAAGGCTATGCGAGCAGGTTCTAGAATCAAGTCCGTCAGGATTCAAGCTCCTCCACCCCAGATTGAAATGGGATGGCTCTAGGGAGCTTAACCTCTCAAGCCTCAGTCTCCTCGGCTACAAAATGGGGATGATTCTACCTGAGGATGTTCTGAACGAGTAATGAAAAGACCCATTAAAACACTCAGCACAGGCTATAGTGGACCTCAATGGTATGGTGTGTGTTTACTATGTAAAGCCCTGGACTCAATGCCTGACTCACACAGTTGTTCTCTGACCTCTACGCACATGTGTAACACACACACACAAAGACACACATTTGGTTATTACGATTACTGTTATCTTTTAAGATACCTTGTTCTTTGCTTTTCTTCGATGCAACACACAATTTGATGAAGACTTTGAAACTTTCAGAGGGTTGGCATGGTTTCCCTAACATGTTCAAACACAAACAAGGTCAAGTACATAAGATCATATAAACTACCACACTGGAGGCTTTTAAGTCCCCTCTAAAAAAAAAAAAAAAATCAATGGTTAACAGTACACAGGCCCCACCCATACATAAAGTAATCGCCAGGCCCACACACTATAAAACGCATCTGATATTAAGGCACATCCTTGTTATAGAGCTGTGCTAAAACTATTACTCACCTGGAGAACAGCAGGACTGAGTCGGACGCTAAATGTACGCTTACTATTCTGAAAGGGACAGCTCACTGTTCACCTGCTAACGTTCAACACACCTCATCGCTTTTAGGTGTTTAAACGATATGTACACCTATAATTGTCTTAAATATCAACAAAACAGATTTCTACCATTCCCCAGTCTCTGAGAAAAAAAAAAAAAAAAGACGAACAGGAGAACGGTACACTCCTTAAAAGGTTACAGTCATCCCCAAAATCAATTAGCAAGGTATCTCCATCCCAGATACAGCTAGTCTAAGATGACATTCCCAGGAAGAGGCTGCTGGCCAATGCTCGTACACTAGCTGTTCCCCACACAAAGGCTGGGGTGGAAGCACATGCCACCTGCAGTCCTCCTCAGTAGCACGAGCTCTATTCCTGACCCTGTACTGATAAAGTATGCATGGTGTAAAATGCAAACCCACCATATGACCTCTGCTGCCTCCTTAGTCACTGCTGAAGCCAAGAGAAGAGGCAGCCCAAGCACACAGTCACTTCAGAAGCCCACTAAAGCCCAGACTGCAGGAGCCCGCAAGCACCTTGCCATTACCCTGGAGCTCATGTGGAAATGACCTCTCCAACCTCAGAAACACACTACTGACAACCCACACAAAAAGAGGCATCTTAAAGAAACGCTTAAAACACTGTATCTGGGGGACCTGGGGAGATGGCTCAGGTTAGGAGCACTGACTTCTCTTCCAGAGGGCCTGGGTTCAATGCCCAGCAACCACACAGCAGCTCACAACTGTCTGAACTCCAGAACCCAACACCCTCACAAAGGTACACATGCCTGTAAGACATCAATGCATATAAAATATAAATAAATGTTTAAAAAACAAATTTAAAAACTGAAACTAAGAAGTTGAAGAAATAGTTTCAGAAATATACTCCCACCAAAGAGCTGGCAAAGGCCATCAGAAATGTTGGTCAGAGTGTGGAGGTTCTATACTAAGACTTTCAAAGCTAATAGCTGCAAGGGAGGACACCTTCACTTACAGACAAAAATAAAATAAAGTAATACACAAAACCAACCAAAAGCAAGTAGCAATACAAAGTCTGTCTTAATGTCACTGCGCAGAATTTTTATAATGTGTTAGCTCATATAGTATTAAAATCCACTATTCAGACGCTTTTTTGGGTTTGTCAATCAACACCTCTGCCACCAGCAACCAGGTTATATAATCTACTTTCTACAACTAAACAAAGTATCTTTGAAGATAATTTGCATATTAAACTGGTTGGTACACACTCCACTAAACACCAGGTAAGTATTCAGGCCAAGGCTGTTATTTTTCCCCAATTACTCAAATAATATATTCATTTCTACAACACCCACGTAGGACGCAACTGTCTCAACACAATTAACTCCCTCCAAATGAGAAGCACAGGCCTGAAGGTACACGGCACCCACAACCCAGCTCCTGGAAGCCCAAGGACCTGGCTCGAATACGTAACAAGCAACTAAAAAGAGCTTCCAGAAGAGAAGACTCAGAAGGGCAAACGTGGCCAAGTCTGGCTACTGCGGGATTCGTGCTTAGCTTCTGATGAGCAGACACCTACAGAGTGCAACACGCTAGGCTAGTAACAGAAAAATGCTACACGCTGGGCCAGCTGCAATGGCTGCCACCCTCGCCCCATCGCCCTGGGCCTCCCAACAAGCCCCTGTGGGCTTACACACACTAACATCTTCGTGGGTAAGTAACAGATTATGCTTGAAAAGTCCGGAATACCCCTAACGGCAGAAAGAAGGTCACAACAAAAGTTAGTAAACCCACAGTCAGGATCAGTGATTCTAGTCACATGCTCAGAGAACTCACGGACTTCTTCCTCATATGCCATCCTTGGCAGGTGCCCGATGCCTCCACGAATAGTATCACCAGCCAGCCAAGCAGGCGATGTGCTAGAAACCAACATCCCCAGAGACCTCTCTTCCAGGACACATCCATCTACCTTCAGGTCTGATCCACCGAACCCCCCCCCCATATTTGTCGCATCTCCTGTGGCTCTCCATCCCCAAGGACACCAATCAAGTACGTACACACACACACACACACACCAATCCCAAGGAAAGCAGACAGGATACTACCTTCTTTTCTTCTCCTTCTACCCACCCGCCCACCCACTCGTTCCATCCCATGGCAAGAATGCTCATCATTCAAGAAGTACTTCGGCTTTCTTCAAAAATCCCAAATTCCACATCATGCCGATGCTGCCCAAGGTGGATGCCACCTGCCACTGAGGTTTCACTTTAAAGCTTCATGTTGACCTACAACTGCAACCCTCTCCAGGTCAGAGGTCGCTGCCTTTCACTTCCTCACGCTTTCCTCTATACCGAGATATGGACGGCAATACCAAGGCCACTTCTCAGTGGCTGAGCCCACACAATACTGGGGTCTGAGTACCATAACCTCTGTCACATGCTGTCTTCTACCACGTCAAGTCTCGTGTCCTCACAGTGTCACTAGACTGTACTACTAGTGCACCTTTCAGGTTTTCGGTCCCCTAGAATAGCTGAATCGAAAACAAACAGAAGAGGAAAACAACCAGAGTCCACATTCACTTGCTAGGAAAACCATGCCTGTTGCCTACACAGGAAGTGTGAGGCTCAAATGACCACTAAAGGTATCTACCCAGTTCTACATTAGCAGCCCCCCAAAGCGCCTGACAACCAATCAAACCTGACCCACCAAAGTACATTTCTCCACTAAAACAACCCACGTCATGTTTCAAGGGATGCTTTTATTTTCGAAGTAAAAACAGACACCTCCACCAAAATACTAAGTAACTATTTTTTTCTGAGAGAGCATTTCTGTTTGCCAGGGGCTATCAACTTGTTACAACATCTAGTCGGGGTGGTGAACTCATGATTCTACACTGAAAACAGTAATCAGATGTTGGAATAATTATCTCTGCTTTTCTCAGAATAGATGATCTTGGGGGTGGGGGGATTCTAGCAGGGTCGAGGACACTATCACTGATGTAAGCCCTGTGCTCATCCACTTTAGAACCTAAGGACAGAAGCTACTCTCTCAAGTCACCCATGAAGAGGAGCCCATCTTACCTAGAGCTAATTGGGTCATCCAGCAGACCAGACCCACATCTCTCCCACACAACACACTAGAGGCACCAGAGGGACAGGAGAGCCTAGGGAGAACACTGCAGGAACTGGGCGGGCAGCAAGAGACAGCTCATTTCAGTCATCTGGCTCTATGTTTTTCAACCTATGACTCCACAAAGTTCAGCATGTTCTCTAAGGCCCTCACGCTCGAAATATCTGAAGGCTCAAATGACTATAAAATAAAATTCTATGCGACAGTATCTCTGTGATTACTGCTTCCTATTATGACACGGCTGATTTCAGTTAAAATTTTTAATATATTGATAAAAGACCCAGACAATCAGTGGTTTTAATTACCACATCTGCTTGGCCCCCACCAATAATCCACTCCGACCCTGAGTCATAACTGTAACCTAAATGATGTGCGGATTGAAGGAGCCAACCCCCTTTTTTTTTAATTTTAAATACCACCAGTTGTCTTCGGCTGTCAAAGATTTTTAGAAGACAAAACCGTTTTCTCAAGAAAGAGAATTATTTTCTCTTCCAAAATCAAGGTTCTAGTGGCTTCGGAAACCAGTGAAGAAACACACTGCTCAAGTTCTACTTTTTAAAAGGTAGAAAAGAACACCTCCTCTAAAGGACACACACACACACAAGTGTGAGACACGTCCAGAGCCAGAGGACCAGGAAGCTCCTTCAGTCACAGCAGTGCCTCTCTTCCTCTCTTTGAGATGCTGTCCCAGGGAATCAGCCTATACAGTTCATGTGCAATGTCTTTCATGCAGAAACCACCTGAATTCTGAGATTAATGGCTTTATGAAGAAGCCTCTCTCCCTCTCTTCATTTCTTTACTTAGCCCTGAGCAGGCAACATTTTTATTCTTGCAATACCTTACTTATAGGAGTTGTCTACGGGATGGCCAGGATGTCTGCTATGAAATCCAAACAGATAAGGAGGGAAGGACTACCACACCTCGATGGTTCAGCCTGGATCAAGACAAGCAGAAAGTAGTTTCTCTGCTACTAGAGGATAAACTCCCAGAGGGAAAGCCCTGTCTCTCCCACAGAGCTCCACAGCGGAAGACAGAAAGCAAAGGAACTAAATGAAAGCTAACTGAATAGCAAGCAAACTTGATCATGCACAGCAAAGAAGATACTTTCATTCCTGATTTGAAAGAAGTGTCCCAAACCTGGCTCCCATGTTGGGTCACAGAGCAGACGCACAAACAAGTACACCCCTGTTCTCTACTGAAAAACTAAGTTCTTCCTTAGCTCCCGACTTTGCACGGGCGCACAGGAAAGGTTTGCAATGTTTCCTTGAAGTTTAAAACCATAAAGGAACTTACTATGGTGCTGACCTCCCAGTAAAAGCCAAGCTAACAGAGAACACTCCTTTGGAAAAAAAAATATTGGCAATATTCCATCAGTAAACTGATTAAAAACTAGACCAAGCCTAGATGAATCCACAAAAGTGCTGTTTTAACACCAAGTTCCCTATGAATTTCAACTGGGGGGGTGGGGGGAGGTAACTAGTTTATTTTTCTCCTTGAAAGAAAAAGTTGAGATTTAACTATCTATATTAAAGTATCTAACTGCTATTTACCACTGTACTAATTCTCTCTTCTGTCCTCAGTGCTAAGGACATAGAAAAGAAAATCAACTTTAAAACTGATGTAAAAATAATTCCACTGATTAAGCCAGTACAGCCAGAGCCTGGAAGTCACATAAGTCACTTGCTAACTTGTTTTTTATCTAGAAACTCTTTTAATTTTGAAAGCATAAACATTGGATAAAAAAAAAAAAATCCATAAACTTCAAACTTACCCATCTGCCCAAATTTTTTGAGGGGTGGGAGTGGGAACAAGACAGCCCAAAAATACATAAAACACACACTCCCAGGAAACAGCTTCAAATCTGGGGTATCACGCTGAGCAAATTCACCTGTTACAAGCCTGTCAAAAATTCATCATATCCCTTAACCAGCAGAAACAGGGAAGAGAAATGTCATATTCACCCAGTGGACGAAAAAAGAAAAAGAAAAAAAGAAAAAAAAAACCTTCTTTTTCATTTTTAAATAGCTCCCAAAATTTGTTGAACAAGCTCTTTTCCATTCCCAACTTTTACTTTTACTGTTCTTTTTGTTTTCTTGCAGTTTTTTTCCGGGAAAAATAAAACTTTTCATAAGAAAACTGGAAGACTTAAAATGTCTCCTACTTATCACCTAGAAAGGCAATCCGAGTCCTCTGTGCCCCAAGCATCTAGCTTTCAGCCTCTTTATTATCGTTGTCAATGAATGGGCCCCAGTCAAATGAGCTGCCATTTTAGGGGAAAGACTGGAGGGCTTTCTGTTGTGCAACAGCGGGACAAAAACACTGCGCGACAGATGTACTCTGGGGGCTGGGGAGGATGCAACTTCATAAAACCACTGCTCAAGTTATTTCTCGGACATTACTGTAATCGAAACGTAATTATAACTGGAATAAATCAGATATGGAGCTGCTGGGTCATCGCCACTATTTTTTTTTTTTTTTTAGTCATGGTTAGAACAGATCTGTGAGGAAATAAAGAGATGTATTTTTCTCCTGCTGATTATCACACGTATGACGAGTATTCCCCCTCTTACTGAAAAGAGAACTGAGGGAAAGTAACTGTGGGTCCCTTAGGAAGGTGTCACCCACAGCAAAGACGGCTTCAATTTAACATTTAAAAAATAAAAACCAGAGCTCTCACAAAATTATTTTAAAATAATTATTTAATATATCCAGAGATCCAGCTCAGAGGATAGACACAGTTTAAGTAAGTTATTAAATCGATTGCTAGATAATATACAATGGGAAACTAAAAAGTATACTTAGCAAGTGGGGAACTGGATAGTGTATCTAATTCTAGCAATTCAAAGGAAACTCTCCATGTGGGTTGCTACTTTTCTTTTGTCCATTGTCTGTTCAGAAGAGGGAAGAAGGGAAAAAAAAAACTAGTTTAAAACCCAGGCGTGAACAGTCTCTAAAAGTGACCTCCAGGGAGAACCGAGCTGCCGGGCCGGAGCACTCCCCGGGCCACCCGCTCCACGGGGGCGCTCACAAAGCGGGCTGCCCGGCCAGAGTTTGGGGTGCGCTCCCACGGCGCAGGGGCTCCTCGAGGCAGAGCCATCCGGAGAAAGGCGGCTCGGGAATTATGGCTGCTCGGGGCCAGCGGCTCCTTCCCCGGAGCCTCCTGACCAGTCCCCCGCCCCCGCCGACCGGCCGTCCCCTCCCCGTGCCGCTCAACCCGCGCCGCCTCGCCCACCCCGCACCGCGCCCCGCCGCGCCCCGCCCGCGCCCCGCGCCCCCAGCGAGCCCTGTCCCCGGTGCGAAGCAAACAAACAACGCGTTCCCCGCCACCCTCCTTCCTCTCCCGCTGACCGCTCGGCCTCCAGCCACCTCGGCCGCTCGCGCCCGGAGCCGGCTCTCCGCGGGGGCACCGCGTAACCCCGCCGCTGCGGGGCCACCTGGCGACCCCCGCCCCCGCCGGGACCCCCGACAGGCTTTGGGGGGAGGGGAGCGGGGACGCGAGTTGGGATCGCGGATTAAAGTCGCTATTATGCCGCCGCCGGCGGCCCGGCCAGCTCGGCAAGGTGGGGTCCCCCGGTCGCCAGCCCGCGCTCGCCCCGGCCCGGCTCCCTTTCTTCTCGTCCTCGCGCACTTGGGAGCTGCAGGGGAGCCCCAGGAACCCCTAGCTGCGGGCTCGGAACTCTGCGGCCGCCGCCGCCACCGGCTGGGCTCGGGACGCCCCCCGCGCCGCGTGTTCGCGCCACCCCCGCCCCCGCCCCACGCGGCGCCCCGCGCACTTTCCCTACCGCCGACCCACCTCACCCGTGGCCGTCCCCGCGCGGGCTGGCGCCGCCGCGCCCGCAGGGACGCACTTTGTTCGCGCCGGTGCGGCCGCCGCTCCCGGCGAGCGCGGCGTGGTCGGGCCAGAGCGGGGGGCGGGGGCGAGGCTGGGGGCGCCGCCGTCCCCGAGCCCCGCGCTCAGCGCCCCGCGCCCGCGCGCCCGCCGCTGCTCGCGCCGGAGTTGGAGCCCAACTTTTTCCTCCTTCCCTTTTCTCTCGAACGCAGCCGGCAACTCGTGCTCGGGGCCGGCGGGAGGAAACGCGCTCGCGCTCCCCAGCGCGCAGACACGCTCCCTCCTGTCCCCGTCCCCCCCGACGCCGGCAGCACAACAAAAAGCCATTTACATGCGAGGAAGTGACCCTCGGCCGCCCCGCGCGCCCCCGCCGCCGCCAGCCCCGCGGACGCAGGCAAAAGTTGGGGCGCCGGGCGGCGCTCGGGCCGCGGGTTCGGGCCCCGCCGGCAGCAACGCGGGCGACCCGGCGGGCGGCGCTCCGCTCCTGCCGGCCGCGGCCCCCGCGCACCTCTCCCCGCGCCCCGCACACGCCCAACTCCCCGCTCGCAACTCTGCGCGGCCGCGGCCCGGCCCGGCGCGGTTTCCTGCCGCCGCCCCTCCCGGGGGCGCCGGGGAAGTCTGCGCTCACCGGCTCGCTCGTTCGCTCGGGCTAGTCCACCGCTGGCGCGCCGTGGGGAACAAAACGCAGAGCGACTCCGGAGTTGACTCGGCGGCCGCGGCCGGAGGGGGGGGGGGCTGATCCACGGACGCGGAGTTGGCCGCGCGCGCACGGGGCTCTGGCGAGTTGCGGGGTCTCCGGGTCCCCGGGCCGCCTCCTCCTCGGAGCTCCTTTGTGTAATTCCACTCGATTCAAGTTTAATCCGATAGTTCCCGAGCACGAGCGCGTCCGCACCACCACGGCTCAACCCCCGCGCCGCCGCCGCCACCGCTGCCGCCGCCGCCGCCGCCGCCGCGGCCCCAGCACGCCAGCGCCTGCGCGCGCCCTGCACGCCGCGCGCACGAGCCTCCGGGGCCGCGCGCGCCCGCGGCCGGCTCCCTCCGCGGCGCGCCCGCGCCCGCGCGCCGCCACCTGACGTCAGGCGCGCCTGGCATAATTTATGCAAGAATTCGGCCGGGGTGGCGGAGGCCGCGGAGAGGCCGAGAGAAGGGGGCGGTGCGGCGCGGGCGGCCGCCCCTTCCCGTCCTGCCGGGCGCCGGCGCAGCGGGCGGGTGTCGGTCCCGGTGCGCGGCCGCCGCAGCCTCTCCGGCCGCCTGCTGCAAGCGCTCCCGCGCGGGTCCAGAGGGTGCCACGTTTCCGCGCAGCACCTTCCCGGAGCCGCGCTGCGCCTCCCCGGGGCAGGAAGCCGAGGCCCGGAGCCCCGTAGTGACCCCGGCCACCGCGAGGGGTGTCCAGCGCCGTGCGGACCGTGGAGGCTTGGGGGCGTTTAGGTGTCTCTCCTGTAATTATCCTTCAACTTGAGATGATTTTCCCACCACGAAATCCCTAGGATGGACGTCTTTCCTTTCAAATAGATCCATTCCTGCCTCGCTACTTTGCTTTTGCCGACGTCCTCCGTGATAGGACAGCGGGATCTTCCACTGAATCAAAAAGTTTAACTAGATGACATCGATTTCGGTTGAATTTGTTAGCATGCCAAAAAAAAAAAAAAAAAAAAAGCAAGGATAGCGCAGTGGTTATGAAACAAAGAAATAGGATGTGTGCCCATTTTTAAACGTGTCAGAACTGGAGTGTTTTCATCATTCCTTGGCCAATGTGGCACTAAATAGGATCTGCTCGCTTTGAACATCCGACCTTCTTGCCCATTTCTCTTTCTGGTACAAGATGAATATTAACCTGAAGGACATTTTTTTTTTAAATGAATTTCCCTCTTGTGCAATAGATATTTAAACATTTACTAAGCACCTTCTGTGTGCAAAACACGGAGCGGATATCACTTGTAAACGGTCAACAATTGTAAACTCTAGCATGGTTTTCTTAGGTTAAGACTGCACTCCTAAATAAGGAAGGAGGCTATAGAGCCATCTAGAACAGCTGTGTACGTGCTATTGAACTCAAAAATCGCAGAGAAAATGCAAACCATGCCAATCTCACCCGCTGATGGCTGTACTACTGCTGAACCGAGAACCACGCTGTCTTATTTGGACAAGTGGTTTGCCAAAAACGGTTTCATTTATTCTGCAACTTAATCGGTTAGACATTTATTTCCTAATAGCAATGATTTTACTTTTTTTTTTTCATATTTTTACAGCCTGATGCTTGTTTAAGTGCGTTGCTTCTGGCTTCCTTTCACCATAAGCTGGATTTTTTTTTAAAGAAACAGTCATCAACTAGTTTACAGATAATCAGAAAAAAGCATGTTAACACCATGGGGCGGGGAGGGAATGTGACACTGAAAACCGAAAATTATAAAATCTACTTTTTTATAGCTCTGGTATCATAGGTTAAAAAAAAATCACAATCTAAAATAAGCCTTCCATTTACAATAATTTTATGTCCTTAACAGTAAAAGTATCATGGATACTTTGAGGGGAGGAGTGAATCAGATATGCATATATTTCAAGACAATTTACAAGCTAAATAATCTGACCTCTACGTTTAATGGAAGCATAACGTTTCAGCTGTGTGATCAATAGCTCCAAGTGACTGTGTGGAGGTCCCCTGTTGTGTCCTTGTGTATTTCACTAGAACGTTGGGACACTTCCTTTTGTAATATGCCAAAGATAAACATACCCAGTGTGGGACAAATCAGCCACCAATTCCCTCTCTGACTTCATCTCCTTCTCCCGGGAGTCCGGGTGAGAAGTGCAGGCTTTCAAAGATTCTGCTAGTGCAGAACTCCAAGGGCCTTGAAAATCCAAAGACCCTCAGGCGCAGACCTAGGCAGCTTTGTACTCCCTAAGCCTTAGCTCCCACCCGCCCCCCCACCCCACCCCAGCCCCACCCCCACCCCCGTCCCCCTACCCTAAGCCTGGAACATTCTTCTCTCCAGCTTCTTTCTCGAAGTTTTCCCAAAGAGAATCATTTGAATTCACAACCTTTAGCTTTAAGTATGCAAATTCCTTAGGGCCAGATAAGGGTCACTCTCAGCCAAATGTAAACTCCTGCGACGGGTTGCTTTTCTTTCCCGGCACCCAGCTGAAACTAACCCACTGAGAGGTTTTTACATTCTTTTCACATTGGGGTGAAAGAGGTTCCAGGCTTGGTTCTAGGTGCTTAGAGTAAATCTAACAAGGTCCCACCCTTTGCTGCCTGGTTGATTGGTAGAGATTCAGTGAACAGAAAGAACAATGGAAGGTCTACATCCTTGCGGAATTGGGGATTTCTTGTCCAAGCTGCTCTTGCCCTGAGGGCAGCAGGAAAGGGTTAGCGACCTAGGAGGTGGGGCTCTAACAGATGGAGTGGGCACCCATCGACAGAAGTTAGGAAAATACAAACACAACATGATCTGTGGTGAAAGGGAAAGAGAAAGCCACTTCCAAGAACTCAGAGGGATGGAATTCACCCATAGAAAGGCTGAACTGCTGCTTAGACCAAAAAAAAAAAAAAAAACACAGTTTGACTGTATTGGGAGAAAATAACCCAACAAACTGCAATACTTAGGAACAGAGAATCATTTGCATAAACAAAATATCTGAAAAGCACCCAAAACTTCTAGAACATCTACTAAAAGCTAAACCCTAACAGTCTCTCAAATATTTTCAAGTCTAAAATATTCCATAAGGCACACGGAGTCCAGTGTAGAGGGGTTGAGAATGGTTCTCCATCTGAATTTACCAAATTTAGGTTCCTCTCTCCGATCAAGTCATTTGCATTAAATTATGATGCAGGACTCCCACTGAAAACATGCAAAGAAATAGAGACATACGTAAGGATGAAGAAAACACTAAAAGACAAAGTCAAAAATTTTGCTTGTTTTCATTGCTCATCAGTGTTTTGCTTATATGTGTGTCTGTGTGAGGGTGTCAGATGCACTGGAACTCCAGGGAATTGAACCTCGGTCCTCCAGAAAAGCAACCAGTGCTCTTAACTACTGAGCCATCTCTCCAGTCCACCCCTATCGCCTCCACTCCAATCAATCAATCAATCAATCAATAAATAAATAAACAACTTTTTCTGCCTCATATAATAACAACATATTTTCCTCTAATTTGTTCCATGGAATAACTGAAAAGAAAAGCCAGGAACTCAGTCCATCCTTTTACATCATATATATATATATATATATATATATTATATATATATATATATATATATAATAGATATAATGATGCAGGACTCATATATAATCTAAAATTGCAAGTTCTCACCAGATACTTGCCTTTTCTTTCCGAGTTGCTGGTAGTCTGCAATATGCCTATTAAATTGAGCTTGGCTTTGGTTCCTCTGCCTAAAGACTTATTTCTTTTATAAGTAAGTTCGCCTGGATTTTTAACATAGTTCATACACAGATATAAATTGTTATTTGGGATGTACCCTTCCAGTGCTTGCTCCAGAGCATGTGGTGCAGAATGTATAGCAACAAGTCCACAGTATCTTTTAAGTAAGCAGATAGGATGCTGGTTTTAAAATCATTAGATAAAGTTCCCATCCCATTTCCATTACCCACAATGCAGTCAGAGCCCCCAGTGGTAACTGTCAGAAGTGATGAGGTGAGACTCTCACAGATAGTAAATGTAGTTACATCTGAACCATTCTTTCGGAAAACACGTGTTGAGTGTTTACAGTGTGCACCATACCCTCCCTTAGTCTTGAGGGTATGGCAGGGTCCCTTTTCTAAAGGAGCAAGGGATGCATGGCAGCTGCCTCAGGCCAGGGCTGTGAAAGGCAGAGCTGCAGCCTGCAGGAAGAAAGCCCAGGTTAGATCCTGGGCACCTCGGAGGAGAAAGAAAAAAAAATAAACAAAAATAAGATAAAGGTGTGACTCTTGTTGCCTGAGACAGAACAACAGGTTTCCAAGGATACGAGACTTTAAACTATGTCTTGGAACTCATCAGAACAGGGAGGGTGATTTCACAACACACACACCCCCAGTCCCATGAGTCCAAGCTTCTGACAATGAGCCACTTTTCTTTGGTGTTCTATGAAATTCCACCCCAACCCAAGATGAGTTATCTGTCCTTTCTTTGACTGTATATGTATATGTGTGTGTGTGTGTGTGTGTGTGTGTGTGTGTGTGTGTGTGTGTGTATAAAATTATATACAATGCATACAGACACACTAACTTATAGCTCACTGCCCTATGTCATCATTAGGTTGTGAGCAATGGCTGTACCTTGTCTAGTGACACCCCAGTTATCAAAGGCTTTCCCCAAGTGGTAAGAATACCTACAGGAAGAAGCTGAAGTAAAGAAGTAGAGAGAGCTAAGAAGAGCTCCTTAAAGCTATGGTCTTTACCATCCTAAAGTCTTCGCTTTGGGTCCTTTTAAAAATTTATTTATTTTATGTTTGTGAATACACTGTCACTGTTGTCAGACACACCAGAAGAGGGCATCAGATCCCATTACAGATGGTTGTGAGCCACCATGTGATCGCTGGGACCTTTAGGAAGAGCAGTCAGTGCTCTTAACTGCAGAGCCATCTCTCCAGCCCCAGCATCAGGTCTTAAACCATCCTAAAGTTATGGCCTGTCTCTGAGCAGTTTTCAGCAAGAGAGGCAAACAGCAAGATGGCTGAAAAGATGAAGGTGCTTGCTTTGTAAGCCCCACACCCTGAATTCAAGTCCTGAAACCTACATAAAAGGGAAAGGAAAGAAATGACTTATACATGCTCACGCCAAACACACACACACACAAATGATAAATGAAATGTAAAGAGAAAATGTACAGAGAAGACTGTAAAACTAGAACTGAGAAGAGAGAAAGGTATAAACGGAAGCTTAGGACAGGAAGCGGATGATGTAAGCTAATGCCTTCACTCTGGCTCAAACCTGCTATCGTTAATGTTTGTAATACCGATAGTCAACTTTTGAGGAAGAGAGGCAGGAGTGAAGAGGCAGAAGCCCTCCAGCAGAAGCCATAAGGATTGGAGACCCCAACGGTCCACAGCATGGCTTCACCAGCTTGCATTCAGTTACACTGCTACCTCTCACCCCCTCCCCAGTCCCCAGCTCTAGAACTCCAGTGTACTAATTCTCACCAATACTGAACAGTATCCCCCCCAAAAAACATATCATTGTTTCCACTAATACATGGAAATTCATAGTGTTAACTTAGCATTAAGATGCTTTTGCAAAACATTTTAGACAGGAGTAGTACTGCATGCTATTTCCAGACAGTTACTAGACACTTGCTGAGAGCCACATGCTGTGGTAAGTACTGCAAACAGAAAACAAAACAAAACGACAGCAAAAAAAGAGAAAAGCGAACCCCGATTGTGAGTGGGTTCCCTTTCTCTACGGAGAGGTAGGATGGACATCTAAGTATTCGATAGGGGTAGAATTTGGGCCGCTGATGCCTCAAAAGAAACTCGTTCTTCTTCTGCCCAGATAGTCAGAAGAGACGGCACAGAAGATGTGACATTTAAACCAAGACTCGCTGGACGCTGCAGATGGCAGGGGATGGAGAGCCCACCAGGCAGAAAAAACTGGCGGATAATGCCTGAGGCAGATGGCCTGTGTCAGGACTGCAAGTAATTTGGCTCAGTCAGAGCATAGCACACACAGGGAGAGAAGGGAAGATAGAAATAAAATGTAGGCCAGATCAGAAAGGGTTTATAGCACACCGAGATTTTTTTTTCTCTTAAGCGGAGTATAACGGCACAACCCTGCAGGATGTGGGGGCAAGAGCACTGTAAGTTCAAAACCAACCTGGGCTATGCAACAGGGCCCTGTTTTTGAAAAAAAAAAAAAAAAAAAAAAAAAAAACCAAAAGGTTATGGGTATAATTCAGTAGTTGAATGTTTTTTGCCTACCATGCAGAAGACTACACGGTTCATCTTCAGGGCTACAAAATAAAGAAACAAAAACAAATAGCAAGAGAAACATGGGGCTGTGACTTTTTAGCATAAGGAACCTTGGGTTCAATGCTCCACACTGCCTAAGCTGTGCGCAGTGGCTCATGCCTGTAACCCTAGCACTTAGGAAGTGGAAGCAAGGGGTTCAGGAGTTCTGCCATTGGTAACTACATAATGAGTGTGAGGCCAGTCTGACCCTGTCTCAAACAAACAAACAAACAAACAAACAAACCCTCCTGTTTTGGGCTTTTCCGTTGAGGGAATTGGGTATCTACTTATATCATGAACCAAGATAAAAAGCAGCAATTGCAAGAGTTTGCAAAGGAACACAAGGCTTTGCGCAAGTTCAAGGTCCCTTGTTGGGCTCTCAAGCTGGCATGCCCACCTACTAAGAGTCGGGCACTGAAGGTATGCCAACAGTGACAGATGAGAAGGACTTTCCCCTGTTACCTAGGAACTTAGTGGCTTAGAAATTATAATTCGCAGAAACCAGATATGGATGCCTCCTCAGAGGCTGTGCACCAGTCATACAGATACAGCTGAGCATGCTTGCAGCTAACTATCGGACTGAACATGGGGACCCCGATGAAGGTGCTAAAGAAAGGACTGAAGGAACTGAAAGGGTTTGCAACCTCATGGGAAGAACATTATCAACTAAGTAAACCCTTCACAACTCCCAGGAACTAAAATACCAACCATTGAGCACACATGGAGAGACCCATGGCTCCAGTTGCATATGTAGCAGAGGATAGCAGTGTCCGGCATCAATGGGAGAAGAGGTCTTTGGTCCAGTGAGGGCGTGTTTTCCCAGTGTAGAGGAATGCCGAGGCACTGAGGTGGAGAGGGTGATTGGAAGGGGGTGCTGGAGGGGGAGGGGAGCAGGGGGGAAAAGGGGGTAACATTTGAAATGTAAATACAGAGATTATCCAATAAAATAATTTTAAAAATTATAATTCATCTGATTGACTGTGTGGGGATGGAACTTGTTTTTAAAAAGGTGAGGAGTCTCCGTCTTCACCACCTCTGACTTGCCTGTCTCTGGAATGTTTCCAAGAAGGCAATTCCTAATGCAGGAGTACAGGTCAGGCCTCTGCTTGCTTCAGGTGAGCTGATGATCCCTAGCTAAGTGAGTACCATGCGTGATTCACTCAGGATGCAGTCAGTGTGGCAGGAAGCAATGTAGAAAGAGGTGTGAGAGGCAGGCAGGAGAAAGATGCTGTAAGGACACACAGACATAACAAAAGGAGACATGGTAAAAGAGAAATGACCGGGGGGAAAAAAAAGGTTCAGCAGTTATCCATCTGAAAGGGTAACTCAGAGTCAAGTCAGAAGAGTCTGCAGGATGGAGGGGATAGCAGCATGCCAAGTCGGGTCAAGTGGAAGAAGGTTGAACAACTTTGCTGGATTTGCTCTTTAGGGTGAAGGACAGACCACAGAGGGTGGGAAACCAGTCCAGACTCCAACCTTTTACAAAATGATGGCTATCTTTTACAAATCAGAGGGTGGTAGGGTAGCTACAAAAAAAAAAAAAAAAAAGAACTCATAAGGGTAGCCAGGTGAGAACTCACAAGCCAGGAGTGGGAACATAGGTCTCTCTGCCATCCTGATACTTGGAAGGTAGAGACAGGGGGAGGCACAGTTCGAGTTCCCTAGGCAGGGAATTTGAGACCAGCCAGAGCTCCATAAGACCCTGTCTAAAAAAGTAAAAATAAACAAACAAACCTAATCTCTAAGGAAGAATGCAGGGCTGGAGAAATGGCTCAGTGGGTAAAGTGTTTGTTCTTGCAGAGGACCTGAGCGCCACTCCAGTTTCCAGTTACAGACTCACAGCAGACCAGAAGTCCAGTTTCTAGAGATTCAATGCTCTCTTCTGACCTCTGTGCACACCAGGCACGTGTGACAAAAAAACAAAGACACAAAACAACTCACACACATAAAATAAAGTAAAAAAAAAAAAAAAAAAAAAAAAAACAATTTTAAGAACGTACATGACAGCTTGAACAATTGTTTCTGCTTTCTCATCCAGTGTCGTTGTACTAAGAAAGAGGGAAGCCAGACATAAAGGAGCAACTGTCTATACAGGAGAGTGAAGGTTTGGGGGCTTGGGGGATCAAGCTCAGGGAGAGTAAGTTGGAAAGCAGTAAATTTCTTGAAGAAGATGGCAGAGCGTTAGGTGAAGTTATCCAGGATGCTTCTGCATTCCTCAGTCACTGAGTGCTGACCAGTCACTCAGTGCTGACCAGCTACGTAGTCATGGGTCATCAAGAATGGGCTCAAGTTTGGGAGAAAGGAACTTCTGAGGCAGAGCCGACGTGGTGTGAAGTCAACGTGCAGCTTTCTTAGGGGAGGCTTGCTCCTTAGGAGAAGACACACGTGCACTGTGCTACCAACCTCACTCAAGAGAGTCATCCCCATCTTCTGGGACCTTGTGACATTGTTGGCTAGAGACTCTGTACCAGAGAAAAGCCCAGGGGCCAGGAAGCAGCCATAACCATGGGCCTTTTGTTCACATAGAGAGCATAAGCTACGTGTAGCCTTGGCTGTCCTAGAACTCACTCTGTAGATCAGGCTGGCCTCGAACTCAGAGATCTGCCTGCCTCTGTCTCCCAAGTTCTGGGATTAAAGGTGTGTACCACCACTGCACTGTGAAGTCAGTGCTTTTTTGCTGAACACAATGCCGATAGTGTTCAATGTCATAGAATGGGGACCACATGTTATTACTACAATCTCTTGGATAATGCTGGGGCAAACTATGCTGGTCTTTGGTCTGAAATAGATAGATAGATAAATAGATAGATAGATAGATAGATAGATAGATAGATAGATAGATAGATAGATAGATGGATAGATAGATAGATGGAAAGATAGATAGATAGATAGATAGATAGATAGATAGATAGATAGATAGATAGATAGATAGATAGATAGATGGAAAGTTAGATGGAAAGATAGATAGATAGATAGATAGATAGATAGATAGATAGATAGATAGATAGATAGATGGATGGATGATGGATGGATGGATGGATGGATGATGGATGGATGGATAGATAGATAGATAGATAGATAGATAGATAGATAAATGGGTCACAAGCTAGAGAGATTGCTCAGTGGTTAGAGCACTGATTGCTCTTCCAGAGGGCCTGAGTTCAAATCCCAGCAACCACATGGTGGCTCACAACCATCTGCAACAGGATCCAATGCTCTCTTCTGATGTGTCTGAAGACAGCTACAATGTACTCATATAAATAAATAAATCTTCAAAAAAAAAAGATGGGTCACAATTTAAAGCTGCTTCATGTCATTTATCAGATCCCCAAGGTCCTCCCACATTTAAGTACCAATGACTTCCACAACACTACATTGACTAGAGTCTTCTCTTCCTGATCCAGTGTCCACAGGAGATTTTGAATGTGGGTTTTGCAGGGAAAAGAATGAGGGTCAAAGGAATAGCCAAGGTCATCCTGCTGTGTGTGTGATAAAGTTGCAATCAAAATGAGAGTCTCTCTGTGTGTGCGTGTGTGTTGTGTGTGCACATGTGCGTGAGCATGTGTATGTAATGTGTGGAGGAGTCAATGTTTGAAGAACTCTAGCAGCCCTGAACCTAGCAAACGCAGGCCGGACCGTGGTAAACAAGGCACCAACAGGTCTGGCCCTTTACCCTTCCTTGTCCCTTGTTAAGATGTCAGATTACATTCCTAAAGTCCCCTCAATATAAAGGTCTGCTCCGTTCCTTTATTTGACCACCGACTGACTCATTCCTGAGACTAAACACCAAAGTCCAACAATCAAGACTCATTTCTCCATGGGAGGCCACATTTCTGTCACTGAGCTACATCCTCAGGCCTTGGTTTCGCTTTTGTCTGTCTGTCTGTCTGTCTGTCTGTCTGTCTGTCTGTCTGTCTGTCTCTTTTCGGGTGGTGATAGTTTGTTTTTTTGAGACTCTATTTCACTATGCAGCTCAGGCTCACCTAAGTACCTGATCCTCCTGCCTCCGCACCCCAAGAGCTGAGACCACAGACACACGCCGCCAAGCCCAGCTTCCCTCTGCTCTAAGATGTTCCATGTTGTGAACTACACCATAATTCTCACAAGAGTCTGCAATAGGCTGCAACTCCGAATGAGTCTGACTGAAGAACTATGCAATCATGAATAATCCCTCTCTTGATCCGTGTTGAAACATGGCAGTCACACACACCCACACAGATTTGTCAGAGGTTAGCCAGTGCCAGCACCCGGCATGCAGGAAGCACTACAAATGCTCACAGAGTGTACGTGGCATCCAAGGACCAGGATGACTGGAAACGAAAAGGCGAGAACCAAATTAAAAAAAAAAATTCCACAAACTGGAATCTGGAAGCAGAACCATTCCTAATTTTATCTTAATTTGTATTTTGACATAGTTAACTTCTTCCAAAGTAATTACTTTTTAATATGTTTATAATGTGTTTATAATATGATTGAGCTGCTAGACTGGGGTTTTTTCATTTAGAAAGCTAGCAAGACATCGAAATAGACCATTTTCTCAGCTCCTCTGTGGAGATTCTCTGGGTGTGCCGGGCTGCTTGGAAGCTCAGCTTGCTGGATTAGTTTCATGGTGTCAAAAAGGCAGACCATGACTGAAGCCAAGCTGAGATTCACTTTCCTTCCAGACTTTACCCTTGCCACGGTGTCAATTTTGGGGGCCCTCCTAAGCCATTGGCCTTAGGGCCATTCTTATGTCACCTGAGTCTAAAGTAGATTAAGTATCACATATTGTGCACTGACAGTTTATTGCCTCTCTCAGGAAAAGAAAACGTAACATTGCCAGGCATGAATCATAGATTCATCCATGTAGTGGACCAGGAGGGACTGAGGAAGTCAACAACTGAGTTGTTGATTCATTCCTACTTATTTTTTTTAAGATTTTTATATTATACATGCGTGCATGCGCGCGAGCACACACACACACACACACACACACACACGTACACTACCTTCAGACACACCAAAAGAGGACATCAGATCCCATTACAGATGGTTGTGAGCCACCATGTGGTTGCTGGGAATTGAACTCAGGACCTCTGAAAGAGCAGTCAGTGCTCCTAACCACTGAGCCACCTCTCCAGCCCCAGCTACTTCTTTTTCTCTCTATCTCACTATTCTTTTTTTCTTTTAGATTTTTGGTGGGATTCCATACTGGGAACCAAAGCCAACCAGGTCTACTGCAAGAAAAACAAGTGTTCTCTCCTGCCTCTTTCTTTCCATTTGTTTGAGACAAAGCCTCACTATACAGTCCAGGCTGGTCTTGAACTATTAAGCCTCCTGCCTCGGTCTCCTAAGTGTGGGAATTATGGCTGTCTGCCGAAATGCCCAGCTTAACTTGAGCCTTTGTTATTACTGTAATATATGTACATATACGTTCCACTCACACATATTATTCAACAATCTCTAAACATCCAAGTTGGTGGTATTAATTACACTCATCATGCTAGCTCATATTGATGGCTGTGTTCAAATCAAATTTTATGTGAATATTATCTATCTCCAGAACCTTCCATCGTCCTAGAAAGAGATTTTACACTGCTTGAAGACAGCTCTGGCAACCTTCAAGTGTCTATGAATGTGACATTTGTGGGGGCCTCATAGGAATGGACTCATCCAATATATGAATATCCATGGTCTATTTCAGTTCAAGGATAGCTTGGGCTACACAAAGAAATTGTATCTTAAAAACAACAACAACAACAAAACTGAAACAACAATAAACTTTGAACACCTCAAGATAAAGCTTCTAGAATATTTTATAGATAGCATTAATGGTACCTAATCACATGAGTAATTATGATGAAAGATACTAACTGTTGGCTGGAGAAAGTTCTAGGACTACCTCAAGTTATTTCTAACACTATAAAGTATAATCACGTACTACTGGCTATTTTCTGATAAAATTCTACGATATGTTATTTACTTTATGAAAAACCCTATACTAAGTTTATGGGCAATTAGACATTAAATGTAGACATATTCTTCCCATTTCCCTCAGAAAGACAACATGTAATCAGAGAGACAAAGAGCAGTACAATAGAACTAACCAAGTAAAGGATGGCTTATGTTTATAACAGAAACTTCACTGGTATTAGAAAGAATGAAAGCCAGGCATGGTGACCTAGGCCAGCAACACCAGCCACATGGGACTGAGAGACCAGCAGCACAAGTTAGTGAGACCTAATCTCAGAGCAAAATAAAAAAGAACTGAAGGTGTGGCTCAGCAGTGGACAGTTTACCTCGAATGAATGATGCCCTGGTTTGAACGCTAAGTACAGGAAAGAAGAAAGGTTGGAGAGATGGCTCAGAAGGTAAAGACGCTTGCCACACAACGTAAGTTCAGTTCCCAGAATGCACATAGTGGGAGTAAAGAGCTGACTCTCACCAGCTGTCTTCTCACCTCTACATACATTCTGTACCATGTGCACAGCCTCTCACATTAAGTAAATTAGATGAACACTCTAAAAAAAACGTCAGGTGTGGTGGTGCATGCCTTTATCCAGCATTCAAGGAGGCCCTTGCATGAGGATCTTGGTGAGTTCAAGGCCAACCTTGTCTGTGTAGCGAGTTCTAAGGTATCCAGGAACACATAGAGATACCTTGTCTCAGAGAGAGGAGGCAAGGATGTGGGGGAAGTATGAAAAAATAAAAGACTTACAAGTTGATCTACAAACTATACTATATGGGGGAAAAATCTAGATTCACGAGGATGTGCATGCTATGTTCTTGTTTGTTTGGTTTTGAGACAGGGTTTCTTTGTCTTGCGACTAACTCCATAGACCAGACTGGCCTCGAACTCAGAGATTTGCTTTCCTCTGCCTCCTGAGGTCTGGAATTAAAGGAATGCACCACCATGCCCAGTGTTCTTGTCTGTTCTTCACTGTAGACGACAGGAAAGGTTCACACTCATGCATGCTCAACATCTGTGTGCTTTATGCATATGCACAGGTATTTATGCGTGTGAGTCTGTGAGTGCGCAGATTACATGTGGAATCTTGTTTCACACTATTGCTTGCTTTTAGGTTGAAGGATCATAGCTGAGAGTTTCCCAGAACATCTTCTTTTGTACAACTTTTAAATCTTCTTTGTGAGAGTGGGGGGTGAATTTAATCAAAGTATGTCATAAGCAAGTATGAAATTCTTAAACAATAGAGAGCAAAACAAAACCCTAAATTCATTTGAAATGTTTTCTATGTCCACATACTACTGTCAGTAAAAAAAAAAAAAAAAATCGCAAAAGCTGGGTGTGTAACTTAGTAGGTATTGTGCTTTCTTAGCATGCACAAGCCCTGGGTTCGATCCCCAACTCACACGAAAGAGACATTAGACATGATGGCACACTTGAGTAGCCCCAGCACTCAGAATGTAGCGGCAGGAGGATCAAACATTTAAGACCAGCCTTTTCTACAAAGCCGCATGCAAGGAGGAAAGAGAGAGGGAAATAAGAGGGAGGTGAGTTGAAGTCTAAACAAAGAGAGACAGTTCCTAACCAAACCTCATAACTGTAGCTTGGTGGACCATCGACGGTGAGGGAACGTCTTCAAACGAGCAAAATACATGGTGGACGGAGAAAAGTGGGCAGAGAGGAGGGAAGCTTACCAATCCCACTTTTAGGCACACAGTACGCAAAACTGAGGTAATTGAGTATCTGTCTGAAGGGAACATGGCGGCATTTTATTTTCTTAATGTGCATATCAGCTCATCTCCAAATGAATGCTGAAGAGTTAGTTGGTAAGAAGTATAGCAATATTAAGTTATTATAATAGAAACAGAAAGGTGTGGATGCGGGGTAGCTGAGTGGACAAACCACTTACCTCGAAAGAAGTTCTGACCTCCAACACCCACATAAAAAAGATAGGTGGGTGAAGTGGACTGCCAGTAATTCGACTTGCGTCAGGGGTCCCCTCTCTCTGCCTCCCTCAGGCCCAAAGCTCTTCTAGGATGCAGTAGCCAATGGCTTATCAAAGGTCCTCAAAAGAGGGAATAAGCATCCTGTCACCTAGAGCAATTTCTCCAACTTGCTTTCTCAGCTTGCAGTTCCTCGTGTTGTTGGGTGTTTGTTTATATGTGTGGTTTTTAATACAGATGGCCTAAGAGCAGGTGCTTTGAGAACAGAGCCTGGGTGGCCAGCATTCCACAATGCTGGTCCGAGGCAGGCCACATCTTACAAACCAGACAAACAGGTACAAGTGTGCTCATCCTATTATGAAAGCCGGAAAAGCTAATAAGCAGGGTTGTACCAGAGTGACAACTTCAGTGTTTCCTAGTATCCCTTGAAATAAATCTGTCATTATTTTCAACAAGAAGTTTTAGGCTAGGCCTGGCTAGATGGTTCAGCAGCTAAGAACACTTGTTGCAGCCTGGTAATGGAGACACATGTGTTTAATCCCAGCACTCAGGAGGCAGATGTGGGTGGATCTCTGAGTCCAGGGCTAGCATGGTCTACAGAGTGAGTCCAGACATGGTTACACAGAGAAACTGTCCACACACACACACACACACACACACACACACACACACACAAAGGACACTTTCAGAGGACCAAGGTTTGAATCCTAGCAACCGTATGTATGATAGCTCACCACCATCCCTAACCCCAGTTCCAGGGTATCTGATATCCTCTTCTGACCTCCCTGGGCACAGAGCATGTGCAAGGTGCACATATACAGGTAGGAAAAACATTCACATAAAACAAAACAAATTGATCTTTTTAAAAGGAAGCGTCAGCCTTGTTCTAGCACTTGAATTGGGGTGCTCATTCGATTGCCAGGATTAAACACTACCATAGGGTATCAGCTATGATCTTAGCTTAAACACAGTCACATCAGTTGATTCCCTATGGATGTGGAAAAGACCATTTAATGGTGAATGATAAGACATATGGAGACACAGGATGGGACCAAACGGTGTTGATTTACTTTTCATATTTCATATGTCTTTCCAAGACATTTAGGAGCCATTGAAGGTTGTAAATGAGGAAGAACATAAAAGGTGCATAGGAAGCCATGGGTGGTTTACCAAGTAACAGTTTGTACGGTGCAGCTGAGGTAGTGGGCATCTAGGGTAATGCTACTAGGGCTTGTACTGGGGTAGTGGATGTGAGAGCCAACTTAAGAGAACCAAATACCGTGGAGAAGGGTCTTGGAGGCTTTCGGCTGGTGTAGCCTGCATAGTCACAGCTCCCCGAGAGGCTGAGGCAGGTGGATCACTTGGCCAAAGCAATGAGCATAGACCTAATTTTGCATAGCTGACTTGAAGAGAACTGGGTATCTAAGTGAAATGGTCCAGAAGGTAGCTAATCACCAATAAGAGATTGAAGTTGGGCCTCAGCTCTGGGGAGCGATGGAAATAGCTTACTAATTCTCCGGCCAAGGACCAAACATGAATCAGACCTGTACCTTAGATGTCACTCCTAGTTTGCTGGCTATTGTGGGTAAAGAGGGACACAAACATGCAGAAAAGGATGGTAGGGGTGGTGGTCCAAAGAAGCTAGCATGTGAGCCGTTTCACAGGAAACAGGCTCTGGTATTCTTTTGTTTTGCAGTGTTTTTGTTTCCTCAAGACAGGATTTCTCTGTGTAGTCTTGGCTGTCCTGGACTTGCTTTGTAGACCGCTCTAGCCTCGAACTCGCAGAGAGAGAGAGATCTACCTGCATTGCCTCTCCAGTGAGGGTCTGTTATTCTTAGCAAATTGACGGCAAGGGGCAAAAGACAGAGATACCCTTTAACATAACTGTAATTTATGGATTTTATTTGAGCCCAACTATGAAGAGGACGGTTAAGAAAGAGAAGCCAGTAAGATGGCTCAATGGGGAGAGGCATTTGCTGCAAAACCTGTGGCCCATGATAGGAGTGAGTTCACCCTTACAAGTTCTCCGGTTGTGAAAGTGCTCAGCCACAGTTGGTGTATCTACTGCATAACCTTACAGGTAATGCTCAGGGAACCATGGAAGATTTTAGGATCCAGAAGACCAGGGCATCTGCTTCAAGATAGTGTTTTGTATATATGACAGGGAAGCTATACCCATGTGATCTCAACAATATGGCAGCCTGAACAGGTCTTGAACAATGACAATTCTGGTTGACATACCAGTATGGACGGAGGAACTGTCACAAGGCCCCACTTCTGGATGAAGAACCGCAGGCAATTAATGCCTGCTGAAAAACAGAGACTCTGTCTTCCTAGGGATGAGTCCTGAGTCCTATTTTGAAGATGGAGAGATGACTCAGTGGTTAAGAGCACTGACTGCTCTTCCAGACATCCTGAGTTCAAATCCCACCAACCACATGGTGGCTCACAACCATCTGTAATGGGATGATGACCTCTTCTGGTGTGTCTGAAGTCAGCTACAGTGTGCTCATAAAATAGATAAATAATATACATAAAATAGATAAATTAATCTTTTAAAAAAAGATGTATATTGACACACAATCATTTGTTGCTGAGGCACCAGGAAGATATCCTGAGAAGCATATCCTTACACAATCTGTCATTGGGCAAACCTCACAGCGGGTAGATACAGTGACCTAGAAGGTTCAGGTCTGTCATTCAACACAGCCTCTTGGTGCAATCGACAGGCTGCTGCTGTCCTGCCTTATGTGCTGCTTACAGAAACATTCCTCCATAGAGAGTGCACATAAAATGATACAAAAAGACACTCAGACCAGGAACAGAACAGCTTATCACCATAATCAAGTATTTATGTCCTGTGCACAACTGTGTGCGCTTTGCTTCTTGTTTGTTTTGTTTGAGACAGTTTTTCTGGGTGTCCTGGACTCACTTTGTAGATCAGGTTGGCCTTGAACTCATAGAGAGATCTGCCTGCTTCTACCTCCCAAGTGCTGGCATTAAAGGTGTGTGTCACCATTTCTGATTCTCTCTCTCTCTCTCTCTCTCTCTCTCTCTCTCTCTCTCTCTCTCTCTCTCTCCATTATTCTCAAAGAAGCCCAGACAACCATGAACTTGGGATCTTCCTTTACCATCTCTCCAAGATAGCATCTATCTAATCTATCTATCCCTCCCTCTCTCTCTGGCTGTCTCCCTCCTTCCCTCCCTCTCTCCCTTCCTCCCTTTTCTTTCCAGGGCAGGTAATTAAACCCAGGGCCTAGCACAGGCTAAGCAGGTGCTCTGTGGCTGTGCACCGGATCCTTCCTGCACTTGACTGGTATCACAGTAGATATGTTTACCGCAGCATCACCACAAATACACAAGTGACATAGTGCACTATGACTGTTAGGGTTGGCTACGACATCATAGGCATCAGGGTTCTCTCAGCTCCATTCTGGTCTCATGAGATCAGGTGCTGGATTGCCCTGGCACACAGTGTAGACGTAGATCCCAAGGAAGGTTGTCTGTGAGGTCCAAAGCAGATGAACCATTGTTTTCTGGAAGAGGAGCAGGAAGCTCCCCTGACGAAATTTCGATGTGCTGGGGTTGAGTTTAGCTGGGGCCTACTAGCTTTGTTACCTTGAGTTTATCTCTTATCTCTAAAGAACTCCATGGCCAGCATCTTTCATGAGTCACCCATATAGGACTTATAGTGCCACGCCCAAAACCACCATGCTCCGCCCAAAACAAAGCCGAATGTTCAACGGCAGTGTGGTTTAGTTCTGAACAGAAATAAGGACACAGAGCCAGGCATGGTGGTGTACACCTTGAATTTCAGCACTCAGGAGGTAGAGGCAGGCAGATGTTTGTGAGTTCCAGGACAGCCTGGTCTAGAAAGTGAGTTCCAGGACAGCCAAGGCTACACAGAGAAACCCTATCTAAAAAAGGAAAAAAATAAAAATAAAAAATAAAATAAAATAAAAGAAAGAAAGAAAGAAAGAATGAGGACAGGTCTAGGGTGTATATAGTACGACAGAAAATGGATGGAAGTGACAATTGGTGCCCTGGTGGAATCGAGGAATCTAAGGTCTTCATCGTTTAGGTCATCTGGAGGTCATGATGACATCACCACGTCCGGCTCATGACGATGTGTAGAATGCAACCAGAGGACAGAGAATGAAGCAAGAAGCGCCGGTGGCAACAAGAACAGTGGAAGCTGTGTGCTTCCTTATTTGGCGATACAAGGAACTTGGGCAGCGAAGACAAGGGAGCCCTTTTGCAGAAGAATGGGAGCCGACGGGCAGGAGGCACTGTCCTCAGCTACGCAGAGATGGGGAGCAGCAGCCTGCTCTGAAACTCTGGAGATTTGAAGGAAAAAAAAAACCCAGAGAGTTAAGGAAGGGAGCTGGACTTCTGAGGTCTTGGTGGAAGGGTGTTTGAGCGCAGGGTTTGATGTTGGACTCAGGTTCATCCAACAAAGATGGACAAAGCAGGTCCCGAGGAGCACAGGATGGGGTCCCCTAGCGTCAGACAGGCAAGAAGGTGACAGTCTATACTCTCTTTGCTGTTGAGAAGAATGTTCTGTGGCCTTTGAAGTCACCTCCTTCATGTGACAGAAAAGGGGTGAGAATTAATCTCCTCCCTGAGTGGGCCGTGGTGGAATAGAGCCCCCTAGCTGCTGGAGGTGGAACTGCAGCTGTCTGGTACTAGCCCAGCCCCCAAAGCTAAGGGGTGACACAGCTCAAAGAAAACAGTCTCAGCGACAGGCAGAGGTCCTGATGAAGGGCTAGAATGGGAAACAGTTTTGTAGTCACTGTTCTCTTCTCTCTACTCATCTTTATTTCCACTCGACCTCACACCATGTCTGAGTCTCATTCTGACGTTAAGACCAAAGAGCTGGTTAAGACAGGAAAACCTATATCTGGAAAAGGATTCACTTGCTTTGTGTTAGAAATACTCCAGATAAGGGTTGGGAAGACTACGTTGAAATCTACATCAGTCTAGATTATTCTCTCTCTCTGCCTCTTTGCCGGCCCCCTCTCTGAAAACAGAAGAAACGCCTCCTGCATGCTAATTGAACCGTTTAAGCTACACCCCCCACTCTTTTTACTTAATATTTTGAAACAACATCCTACTAAGTTGCCAGGGCAGGTCTTGAATTTTGATTTTTACTGCCTTAGCTTCCCATCTATCGCAGATTACAAGTCTGCCTCACTATGCCCGACTTTAGATCTCTTTTAAAATGAAAGCATGGCTTATCTACGCTTGGCTGGGGACACAAGGACCATACACCTCACACTCGCTCATAGTTAGTTAGATTTAAGTAGGACTGGAAAAAAAAAGCAATTCGGAGTTTCTGGGGGAAGTTTTCTAGAGAGAGAGTGTGTGTGTATACATACCTACCTGTTCTACCCTGCTGTCTAGAATTTGAGTCTAGCCTTCACCTGACCGCTCTTCCTGAGGTCCTGAGTTCAATTCCCAGCAACCACGTGGTGACTCACAACCATCTTAACAGGATCAGATACCCTCTTCTGATGTGTCTGAACACAGCTACAGTGTGCTAACATACATAATATAAATTCTAAAAATAAAAATAAAAAAGGCACACTCTAGTCTTGGATTTGTATGGAACTGGGATAAGTTGATTTTTGTTTTCTGGGTTTTTTTCTTTTTTTTCCCAAGTCTTAACGAACTGTCTCTATTGTCCCAGCTGTTGGGAGGCTAAAGCAAGAGAATCACCTGAACTCATAAGTTGGAGGCTAGCCTGGGCAACATAGTGAAAACTACTTTATAAAACAAAACCAACAATAAATGTTTTTTTTGGGGGGGGGGGTTGCTTGCTTGTTTATTTTGTTTTTGTATTGGGTCAGGGTTTCTCTGTGTAGCCTTGGCTGTCCTGACCTGGAACTCACTCTGTAAACCAGGTTAGCCTCAAACTCAAACCAGCCTCCTCCACCTGTCTCTGCCTCCCAACTGGAATTAAAGGCCTGTGCCACCGCCATCTGCCTCAAAGTGTTCTAATTTTTTTATACTAAAACTATTCCAATATTGCAGCCAAATGTAATTCTAATTGCTATACTAGGTTTTAATTAGCTACTTATTGTGAAGAATAAAAAGAGAGCAATATTTATAAGAATATAATGAACTCAACCAACCAAAACTTTAAATTATCATCTATTAGACCAAACCTGCCAAATATCTATCGATCTATCATCTATCTATCTATCTATCATCTATCTATCTACCTATCTATATATCTATCTACGTATCTATCTATCATCTATCTATCTACCTATCTATCTATCTATCTATCATCTATCTATCTATCCATCCATCTGTTTTGGATACAGGGTTATAATACATTATACAGTCCTAGCTAGCCAACAACTCACTAGGTATGCGAGGCTGACAGGGAATTTGCAGAGACCCACGGGTCTCAACCCCTTGAGGGGTCACATATCAGCTATCCTGCATATCAGTTATGATTTATAATGGCGGCAATATTAAAGTTATAAAGTAGCAACAGAAACAGTTTTATGATTGGGCAACATCACCACAGCATGCGAGACTGTCTGGAAAGGTTGCGGGATTAGGAAGGTTGAGAAGCACCCGAAGCGCTGTGGAACGAGGACTGAGAGGCTTAGAGGAGAAGAGAAAGTCACCAAAGCAGTTGCAGGAGAGGGCCGAGGAGTTTCATTTTGTGTGGCTGGTCACGAGATTGTGCCGTGTCGTGACGCCCCTGCAATGTTCAAGGGCTTTCCGGAAACAAGGGAGTAATGGATAGAGGGAGATGGGAAGGCCTGTGGGACAGGCACCGGGGTGGGACAGGCACCGGGGTGGGGACAGACACTGCAGAAGACTCTGAGAAAGCAGTTTCCACCAAGTTCAGAAGCAGCAGTAATAAAATCAGAGCTCTTTGGCGAAGTCAGGAAGCTGTGGTTACAGCTGAGCGCAATAGCTTTTCGGAAATGGGATAGGTTCAGGAGGTACCATTTCTGAGCACGGGAGATGGGCTTGGGCTTGGCAATTGCTCCCAAGAGGTCGGAGGACCATGGCAGAGCTTCTCTTCGGGGCATACTGGAGCCATACAGATACCAGAATAGGTCCAAAATGCACAGGAGACCCCCGTGAGCCTTCCTGGGAGGTACCATGGCTGGTTTCTGTCTAGGGAGTGGCTAATCTTGGGTGAAAGTCAGCAAGGGCAGGGAGGGGTAAAGCTTTAAGCAGGCCTACTGTGCGTTCCACACTTGCTTAATACTTTTCAATACAGTCAAGCACACATCACACAGACTTTGCTTTCGGCTATCCCAAGTGTTGGGTTGAGTGGCATTAATTACAACCACATTATTGTGTCAACTGCCATCACTAGTCATTTCCATGTCTTTTTCATTATCTCCAACTAAATAAATGAATTATCTCCATCCATTAAACGAGAATGTCCCATCCCCTCCCTCATACTCCGTAAAAACCATATTTTTTATTCCCATCTCTGAATTTTGCCTGTTCTGGGTACCTCATCTATGTGGAACCATACAACATGGTGTGTGTGTGTGTGTGGGGGGGGGGTGGGTGTCTGAGGACTGAACCCATGGCTTCATTTATGTCACACAAATACACTGAGCTATATCCCTGCCCTTTGAGTCTGGCTTATTTCACTTAGCTTGGTATCCTCAAGGTTTGTCCACTTCACAGGACACATGAGAATGTCACTTCATTCTCAAGCTGATAAATGTTTCCCATATGGACACAATGAATCTTGTCTGTCCATTCATCTACTGCTGGGCATCTGGGCGATTTCCATGTTTAAGGGCTACAGAACTTGTGGACTCCGGTGGGACAGATTAATTACTTAATGTTAATTACTAGAAACAAGGAGCAGGGCTTGGGAGGAAATTATCGGGAAAAGGAAGAAGTCCAGGGTAGAAGAGGGGTCCCATCCATCCTCTTCTTGGAAAAAAAGCAGTAAGTGGAGACTGTGGAAGGTGTGAGTGGCTCAAAGACTCAGAATTCAAGTCTCTTGACTTTCAGGATGCTTTTCTGTCCAGTGTCTGTGCTTACCTTCAAGGCAGCAAGGGTACAGCTAACTTCCACACCAGGCAGGACTCAGAGCAGAGCTAGAGAAACGCATCCTAGATACAAGAGAGCAGACCTGCACAGGGCAATGCCCAAGTGCAGAAAAAACAGGGAAAGGGAACAAATCCAAGCAAGCCTGTCAAATTGTCCCTAGGCCACCTATCTTTGTCATTGATGTCTGTACCATTGCTGTTTGCAATCCTTCCCCATATTTATATATATTAGCATCTTCACCTCTAAAGGTTTCTATTTCCTGTTCCCTCCTAAGGAGATTTGTATTAGAAGGTCCAGCCTTAGGAAACTGAAAACTGGGCCGGTGTAGCGGCACATGCCTTTAATCCCGGCACTTGGGAGACTGAAGCATGTGAGTTCAGGGCCAGCCTGGTCTACATAGTGAGTTCCAGGGACAGCCAGAGCTACACAGTGCAACTCTGACTTGGATGGTGGTGATAGGGGTAAAAACAAATACAAGGAAGAGGAGGAGGAGGAGGAAGAGGAGGTGGTGGAAGAAAAAGAAAAATCCTGAAAAATGTTTGACCAACAGGAGACCAGAATGGTGAAGGGGCAGAGGGCACGGGCAGAGGGCACGGGCAGAGGGCACGGGCAGAGGGCACGGGCAGAGGGCACGGGCAGAGGGCACGGGCAGAGGGCACGGGCGGTGATGGCCGTAGGTGGTGGATGAGCGGGAAATGTTGGAGATGGCTAAATGAAGCAGTGAGCACAGAGGACAGGAACGCCCACCCCGTCTGTCTCCTTTCCTTGCACAGAGCAGAAGCTGGGCACCAGGGGTTACCCCTGCAACCCCAGCACCAAGACAGAAGTGGAAGGAACGGAAGCACAAGGCCAGCCAGGGCTGCCTGGCAAGTTTGGAGACAGTTTCGGCAAGACCCTGTCTCAAAACAACCAAGCAAGTTAATAGGAAACAGCAGCAGCAGCAAGAACAAGAAGATGGAAGTTCACAGATGCGCTCAGGCTTGTTAGAGCCCCATTTCCCCTCCTCAGCTCCATTTTGCTTCCTTTAGAAAATAAACCTTAGCCTAGCATGGTAACATAGCACACCTTTAAACCTAGCACTCGGGAGGCAGAGAGGGAGAGGGGCAGAGGCAGAGACGGCAAATCTCTGTGAGTTTGAGGCCATCTTGGTCTGGACAATGAGTTAGTTCCAGGACAGCAAGAGTTATGTAGAGAGATCCTGTCTCAAAAACAAATAAACAAAAGCGAAACAAAATCAACCGAACAAACCAAACAAGAATCTATCTTATATTCACTTGACTATATATACAGAGAATGCTTTGCATCAGTAGCTGCTGGTTACGTACTCCTCAATTGGGTGACAGCATTAAGGACAGAGTTGCTGTCACTGCTGCTTTGCTCCTCTGCCCTCCAGGCCAAGGGCAGTCAGCGAATACTAGCCCACAAATTCTAGCCACGAGGCCACCTTCTTTCTTAACCTTTGTCGGTGAACACTGGACAAGATCAACTTCATTAACATGTGCCTCTTTCCTCGTATACCACCATCCATCAAGACTTTCAGAGTTCTCTGGACACTGACTGAAATGATTTCGGGGGTGGGGGGGATCGAGTGCCCCAGTTTCTTTAGTATTCCATATCATCCATGAGGGATGCATAACTTTGTATCAAGGCCTTGGAGAAGCTGAGTTTGTGCAAAGGTAATTTGTTTCCTCCTTAGACTATTTTCTACTTAGTTCCTAGATAC
Source organism: Micromys minutus (assembly GCF_963924665.1). NCBI lineage: Eukaryota > Metazoa > Chordata > Mammalia > Rodentia > Muridae > Micromys > Micromys minutus. Next base: position 13,879,778 of record NC_137961.1, on the reverse strand, counting down.
TACGCCTGTAAAGTCATGAATCACTCGGTGACGGAGCATTTTGAAAAAACACACTGCTGAGTGGTTTTGTCCTTATGGGAATGTTATGGAGCAGGCTTAGTCATTGTTGTGTGTGCTACAGTTGGCCAGACTGCCACCAAATTTCACGTGACCGTTTGTGATTAAAACTCCATCATCTTATGTTCAGATGTTCATTGCCTTCATTGCTCCCGTGGAACCCAAATGTCCCCAAGTCCGAAGTGGAATCTGTGGAGTACCAGTGGTCCGTATTTATCTAGAGGCTGAAGTTTACAGTGTTCCTCACCCTCATCTGATTCTCAAATTAGTACCGTGAGAGAAGGCAGAAAGTTGCTCAGCTTACAAAGATGGAGACTGTTCCTATTTATGTTCACTTTAAACAAACTAGAGCCACCAGGGGGAACAAAAACTTCAACTGAGGAATTACGTCCATTACACAGGCCCAAGGGCATGTCTGTGGCTGTCCTGTCCTTCCTTTTCCTCCTTCCCTCCCTCCCTTTCTATTCTTTTTTAAATATATGGTTTCCCTGTGTGGCCCTCGCTGTTCTGAAACTCACTCTGGAGACCAGTGTAGCCCTCAAACTCAGGGATCTGTCAGTCTGCCTCCTGAGTGGTGGCACTAAAGGCATGTATGTGCCACAACCCCTGGCTCTGTGGGACCATTTCTTGGATGATGACGGATGTATGCCTACCCCTCTGTGGTCCTGTGTCATCCCTGGGCAGGTGGCTCCGGGATGTATGAAAAAGCAGGATGGTTGGGCAGTGGTGGCCCACACCTTTAATACCAGCACTCAGGAGGCAGAGGCAAGTGGATCTCTGAATTTGGAGGCCAGCCTGGTCCACAGAGTGAATTCCAGGACCAACAGAGCTGCACAAAAAAAACTGTCTCAAGCATCCCTGCTCTCCCCGACCAAAAAAGGAGGAGGAGGAGGAGGAAGAAGGCGCCTTTAAAGGGTTTCCTAATTTTCAAATTTTGCAAGCCTCCAGACAAATGTTAATTTTTAAAAAATCTTGTTTTGTATATACGGGGTATATCTGGGTGCTTTGCCTCCATACATGCTAGCACACCATGTTGGCAGGTCCCCTGGAACCGGAGTGACAGTTTGTCAGTTACCATGTGGGTGCTGGGAGTTGAACATGAAACATGAGTTCTCAGAAACGGCAGCCAGTGTTCTTAATCACTGTGCCATCTCTCCAGTCCAAGAGACGCCTTTTTGTTTTGTTTTTTTTGGGGGGCGGGGAGGTAATTTTTTTTTTTTTTTTTTTTTTGGGACAGGGCTTCTCTAACGGAACCCTGGCTATCCTGGAACTGGTTTTGCAGACCAGGCTGGCTTTGAACTCAGAAAGATCCCCCTGCCACTGCCCCCCTTTCCACCCCAAGTGCTGTGCCTAAGTCTGGTGCCAGCACCCCCGGAGAGAAGCCATTTTTAGGCATCATTTCGGTGTATCATCTATTTAGAGCCGTCGTTTAGAATTGCAGACAACACACACTGAATATTTTTTTTTCCTGTAGAGATAGCAAACATTTATGATGCGTTAAATGTTGTTTTTAACTGTCATGTTTAAATCAGTGGGGCCACACAAGATCTTAAGGCTCTGAGAGCACCTGAGCATGGAAACAAAGTAATTTCTTTGCACTTTTTCTAAATGTGTGCACACATGTATATGTACGTATGTGTGTGTGCATGTATGTATGTCCCTTCTCCTTCACCTGTGCTATCACACTGAAGTCTACTCTCTGCATCAAAGTGTCACAAAGTGAGCAGGTTGGTTGAACTGTTGAGAGAAAGCCAACAAGGGGCCAAGGCACAACCCTTGTCTCTTGTCCCCCGAGTGGCTCTCAACCTTCCTAATACCCTTTAATACAGCTCCTCATTTTGTGACTTCCAACCACGACATTCTTTCCATTGCTGCTTCTTAACTGCACATTTGCTACTCTTATGAGTTGTCATATAAATGTAATTAGGAGTGTAAATATAAATACCAGTGTTTCCCAGTGGTTTTAGGTGACCCCTGAAAGGGTCGTTGGACCCCAAAGGGGTCACCACACACAGCTTGAGGACGGCTGCTCTAACAAAGAATTCTTGTCTAACTTTACTGTAAGGGAATAGTGCGGCCATGCTTAAAAAATGCTACATTGCTGAAGGCAGGTATGTCAGCATGGCTACATGAGACCTGAGCCACAGCACAGAAAAATGAGTTCCGATCTGTTACACTGCCACTTTATACTAAGGGAACATATTAGAGGTACCCGGATATATATATATATATATATATATTATTCAGTGTTGAGGCAGTTTCTTAACATATCAACAGTAACTGTACCAAACAATTACAAGCAAGGAACTAGAATTCTCAGCTTGATACTCTTTCCCCCTTCCCGCCAATTTCTTCTCTCAATCATTATTGGGGCGTACATTTCAACTGAGTTTTAAACTTTCCGCCTGAGCTTAAATTAAGTGTCTCTGACCATAGGTATGGACCATCACGTTTCAATTCGGAAATTCATTTTATAAGCCACACGCGTCATTCCTAAGAGGTTTATAATGCCAACAAAACCCACTCATTCAAAACTTGTGTCTTAAAACTTGTATCATGCTATGTATATAAAAAATTTCTTATAAACTTGTAACCCAGCATTCCAAAGAGAAAAATATAGCAACATATAGATACACCGACGAGCCACAATGTCTAAGGTTATTTGTTGGTCAGTGTGTGTGCTGAAAGGGTTATTGTCCTCTGACCAGACACAGCCAAGATCACCCCAGAAACAATGGTGAGCAGGCAGCTATGAGCGGAAAGGAGTTGGATAAAACAGCCAGAGGGGCGGTCTGCACGCCGCGGTACTAAGGGCTGAGGGAACAGCTGCGTCAAGATTCTCTAGTTCTCATTTCCGAGAAGAGAAGGAGGCCACTACACTAGACAGGGAGGTACGGCAGCCCCCCGGAGAGTCGCACCCGGGAAACTGAAAGCAATTTCAGATTGTCACAGGTTAGGACAGAACCCGCGGTTAAAAAGCCAGTAGTAGATAGAGCACTGAATGAGAAGGGATTTTTCTCCTGAGGGCCACGGTGATTCCTTTAAAAGATTTTAAAAGGGAGGGAGGGAAGTGATCGGATTAAAAGGAGTGTCACCCATTTAGTCCTCTGTGGTGGTGGGGGAGGGGCAGAGGCGCGGGTCACTCGCCGTGGGCAGGTGACTGCGGGGATCCGGGTGGGAACGCCGGGGGCGCGCACCGGAGCGGCGGGAGCCCTGGGCTCTAGCGTGGACCAGAACGGATTCTGGGGCTGGAGGAGTCGGCGCGAGGGGCTGATGGCCAAGCAGAGATGCTACGGCTGAGGTAAGAAACGTAGGTCAGAGGACAGGTGCTGAGGCCCGGGTAAAACAGATTTTAAAGCGCCTGGATTCCAGCACAGAGTAGGTCTGGAAACCAGAGGGCGCACGGGACGAGATGCGCCAGAGGATGCAGAGCGGTCTGCACAGCCGGACAGCACTTCTTTTCTTCAAAAATACTCGGCATCCCAAGACCAGCAGTGACATAGGTAGGGGGCTCCAGCATTCTGGTTGGGGGACGGGAAATGAAATTTTTTGGAGGGTAGGAGTTGGTCACCATTATCTCACCGTGAATCCTGGAAATAACCTTCCACCAACACCTCTGTGCCGCCCACAAATCAACTGAACGCATCCAACAGTTGACACAGAACCTCCCCTCCCTCTGGAAGACTATTTCCTAGAAATGTGTTTGGTGTTTAAAAGTCCCGTGCTTGTTTCTCCCAACTCCCGCGTCTAAACAGTAGAGTTTAAACAATGCCATTTTAATAAATGCCGCATTGAAAATACGCATCCACTTTCAAAACACCGAAACTGGAGATAGTCGCACTCCACCAGTGAGTGCAAACTTTACAAATTTTTGCCCGTGGAAGGTCCTGGGGGAACAGTTATGAACACGCCGCGTGTCCCAGGTCAGCCAAGCCGCGGACTGAGACAGCCCCGGGGCTCCGGGACCGCACCACGGACGCCTCCCCGCCCACTCCCCACCTCCGCTAGCAGGTCCACACGCCCCGCCCTTCCCACGGCTCCGCCCTCTCCAGGACTCGGGGGGCGGACCCAGGGCGACCGTCGCTGATTGGCTAGTTTCGCCTAGCCCCGCCCCCAGGGCGCGCGCAGGAAGCGGTGCGGACACGCGCGGCGCGGCCCCGCGGGAAGGCGTCCGTGACCCTCGCTCGGGCGTCGGGCCGAGGCGTCCTTGAACAGCTTCGGGCTCGGCTGGGTCCCGAGGGCCCTTGTGCCCACGCCCCCGCCTCGCGGACCACCGGGCTCTGGCGGAGGTCGCCGCCCGCGGTGCCCGGATGTCGCAGTCCGGAGAACGCGGGCTTAAAGGGCCAGTGCCGCGCAGCCGCCGCGACCTGCGCTCGGAGCGACCGGCCTGGGCGGCCGGAGGAGGCCCGGCTTCCGCAGCCGGCCGGTCCCTGTGATTGGCGGAGGCGCAGAGAATGCTGGACGTCGTAGGTCCCGCCCTTCCCGGGTCAAAATGGTGTGAGCGAGGCCCTGGGCCGGACCGCCCCAGCCTTGCCATCTGGGGACCCCAGAAAGGGAAAGCTAAGTTGTTTGAGATCGCGGATTTGGGCGAAGGCGTTGAGGTGCGGTTTAAAAAAAAATACACCGTCTTCAACAGGGAAATAAAGTTGTTGTGTTCGACGTAAAGGTCTCTTTTAAAATGGATATTAAGGGGATTCAAAAGGGCCAACTTATAAAAACAACTCGTTTTGTCTTTAAGGTTAATTAGAACCTGTGACAGTTCATTTAATTAGGCAAAATTAACTAGTCTATTAAAAATATGTGTGTGTGTGTGTGTGTGTGTGTGTGTGTGTGTGTAGTGTACATATAGAGGAATGTCTTATTGCTTGTTTTCTATGTGTAAATTAAAATTAGACCGAATAGCTTTTCAAGTTTGTTTCCACTGTTAAAATACCTTGATTCTGATTCTAGATTTAAAATTTTAAGGTGTTCTTTTTTGTCTCAAATCCTTAGACTAGGTGAGACCTTTCAAAACGCCCTTGAAATTACACTTCTTGGATTGTTTTTGAAAACCATATGGAAATTGTTTTAAGCGTGTTTCTAATCATTTGAGTTTAATACTGGAGTAAAGGTATTAGAATTAGATTAGAAATTAGAATTAGAAAGTACCAAAGCTTGAAGAGCAGCCCCGTTTCTGAGCAAAGTGAAAGGATTTTCTTTTACCCTAAAGACGTTTTCTAGGTACTGGAACAATAAGAGAAAGAACAGTTTAGGAAGAACATTGACTAATACTAAGGTATAGTGTGTCTGCATGAAATTCGGTAGCGAAACTCAACACGGCGCCTCCTAACTTCATAAATGGATAAAAGTGACTGCTTTTTCTATTTTACTCCAAGTATCAAAGTAGAAGATTTTATTTAAAATGAAGGAGTGAAAAGACAACGAAGAAGACGAACAAATGGAAGATGTTCAGAGAACTTTGGATAAACTCAGTATTTGCTCTGTCCAGAAACTTAACGGAGGAAAATTATTCTGAAGTCAAAACAGGCTTGTATGAAACGGTGTTTATCTTCATTTTCATGCCTTCTTCAAAATATAAAATGACCGATTTCATTTAATAGAATACTCAATGAGAATTAAAGACTTGGAAATGACAAAGTCAGGAACAGAAGCCTCCAGAGAAGAAGATGAAGTTAATGACATGGTTCATTTCATGAGACATGAGCTCATTTCCTGTTAGAGGGATTCCTACCAAATGAGATTTGGTGCTAAATAAATTTATCTTACAGACCTTCCTTAAATCTGTGCTAGTGTGTTGGGGGTGGGAGAGGACAGGCATGGAAAATGGACGAGATAAGAAATGTAAGGGAAAACTTAAAATATTGTTGTAGCTTCCTCAAATGACAGCCCTGGCCCCTCCCTCCTCCTCAGCCATTGCAATACAGGGATAAAAAAGCAGAAATGGGCAACAGAGATGACTCAGTAGGTAAAGGTACCTTCCACTCAGTCTACTAAGTCTGTTGACCTGAGTTTGACACTTCACAGTAGGAGAGAAAAGCTCATGATGTGTGTGTGTGTGTGTGTGTGTGTGTGTACACACTTGCTTTCTCATGTACTTCATAATGTTTTAAGTATTTGTTTTTTAAATTTAGGTGAGTATTTTGCCTGTGTGCACCACACACATGCATGGTACCAGAAGAGATCAGAAGTGGCTTGTGAATTCCAATTGCAGCCTAAGTCCTCTGGAAGAGCAGCCAGCTCCCCAAATCGTGTTTAAAAATCAGCTGATATGGGCTGGAGAGATGGCTCAGTGGTTAAGAGCACTGACTGCTCTTCCAGAGGTCATGAATTCACATCCCAGCAACCACATGGTGGCTCACAATCATCTGTAATGAGATCTGATGCCCTCTTCTGGTGTGTCTGAATACTTACATATACTTATTTTATGTAAGTAAGTACAGCTACAGTGTACTTACTTACATAAAATAAATCTTAAAAAAAAATCAGTTGGTATGCACACATATTTTCTTTGTATTTAAAAAAAAAGCAATTGAGTATGTGTAGTTCACACTTGTAATAACCCAGAAATAAACAGCAAAAGGCTGTCGTTATTTCCAGGAGTGAAGCAAATTTATGAAAATTCCTACCATCTGAATGAATTGGTTTTTGTAGGTGAACTGCTTTTTACTTGTGAGCTATTGAGTGAGTGGCTGAAATGTTGAGCCGGACACGAGTGAAATAAAAACCATTGGTAAGTGCAGGCAGCAGCTGATACGCTACAGTCTACAGTTTGTCCCGAAAATAGGTCTGGACTTGGGTCAGGAACTTTGCCTTGGCAGCTCACATGTAACCATGAGCTATACATAGTAACATTATGTATGGAAACTTTGCTGTGTGCCAGATACTGTGCTAGGGGATCCATTTATATTTCATCAAACATTCGAGAGGGCATTCGAACTATGCCTGTTCGAAATGTACAGACTGGAGTGACTCCCATTTGAAAAGCCCTAGCAGGTAGGTGTGAGCCCATGGTTTCACAGTCAGTGGGTGTATTAGTCAGGGTTCTTTAGAATCACAGAACTTATGGTCGTCTCTATATGGTAAGGTATTTGTTGGTGACTTACGGTCTGTTGTCCAACTCCCCAACAATGGTCAGCAGCAACTGAGGGGAAGTTCGAGGATCTAGCAGATGCTCAGTCCCACGAGGCAAGCAGACAAAGAGAGCAAACCTTCCTTCTTCCAATGTCCTTATGTAGGTCTCCAGCAGAAGGTGTGTCTCAGATTAAAGGTGTGTACCATCATGCCTGGATCTGGGACTTGCTTTGTCCCAGATGACCTTGAGTTCAGAGATCCCCTTGCCTTAGTGCCTCAGATCTATAGCCTCTGTGCCTCAGGATCAGGATCAAAGGTGAGCCTCCGAAATCTGGATTGTGGTTCATTTCAGATATAGTCAAGTTGTCAGCCAGGAATAGCTACAACAGTGGGTGAAAAGCTGGGATTCCTGTTCCAGGACCTCCCTCTGACTATATTTTCAGTCATCCACTAAGCAGACATCCCTGTAGGAGGGAAGATTTATTTCTCAGTTTAAAGATTAGTAAATGCTTTAGTTTGGTTTTGTTGCTAGAAGTATACTCAGGGCCTACCTTTGCTGACTTTACCCTGATCTCTCCCAGCCAATGACTACTCTTCAGTTGGACCCATTGGACTTTGCACTAAAACTTCCATTCTTTATTTCATGCTTCTATAGAAAGTCGAGCTTCCATATTTTTTGTTGTATTTTAAATCTCTGTCTCTCTGTGTGTATGTGCACATATGTATATGTATATGATATGCATACATGGATGCAAATGCTGAAGTTCATATGTGGGGGTCAGAAGTCAGCTTTGGAGTGGCTTCTTTCCTTTCACCTTGGGTTTTGGTGATCAACTAAAGCTGTAATCCATAACTTAAACTTGAGGTGATTTTTCTACATCTTCTGAGTTCTATGATTAGGGGAATACACCTTCCACACTTGACCCTTTAGTCATCCATTTTTTTTTTGGGGGGGGGGTTGGCTTTTTGTTTGTTTTAAAGAAGTTTGTTTTCTTAAGGGTGTGTGTGCATATGTTCACACACACACTCATAGAAGCTTAGCAGTGAAGTTATAGGTAATTGTGATCCATCCAGTGTAAGTTCTGGTATCTAAATTTACTTCCTGTGTGACAGCAGCCACTGTTCAGAACTACTGAGCTATCTCTCCAGGTTTGTTTGTTTGAGACGGGGATTTATGTAGCTCAGGCTGGCTCCAAACTTTATGTAGCCGAGGACAGCGTTGATTTCCTCATCTCTCGCTTCTATCTCCAAAGAGCAGGGCTACAAGCACACACCTCTGCCCCTCAAGCATCCATGTGCTTTTTCGTACAGGAATTCCCTTCAGACTAGAATTTTCTAAGATCTAGCACATAGATGATTTACATGAACGGAGGCAGGCACCAAGTCTTCTTGGTGTCCGGTCACTTTCCCACCCTCTTCCTGAAGACGTTTCTCCCTCCCAGTATTTTCTCCTTTCTATACATCTGTTCCTCCAGGCCATACTGAGGTTGGTTGAACCCCATCATTCAGTGTAGGCTGGCGCTCATAGTCAACCATAAGATGGAGAAAGGAGGAAGAGCCAGGTTTGCTGGGAAAGCGTTCAGGGGACATTAGCAGACAGCAAACATATTTCAGCTGACAAGAGTATTGTCATTTTCCGGTGGTTTTTTGAGACAGAGTCTACTTGGATCCCAGGCTGGCCTAGAACTCACCACATGGCACAGGCTGGCCGGGATATGTCTGTTCCTTGGCGCAGTCTCCTGAGGACAAGGATTACAGACTTGGACCACCAGGCCTAGCATCCTTTCTATTGTTACCTTGTTTTATTCAGTGTGTTGCCTTGACTAAGTGGCATGTCCCTAGTGAGCAGACTAGCAGCAGCTGTGCCTGTATTTCTTTGGTCCGCCATGCTCATTCCAAGTTCCACCAAAGACGCAGTGAAAGAGGTGGTCTCCAACCCATCATGGTGGCTATGTGTTTACAGGGTATTAAAAGGGTCCAGAAGTTAGAAATACAATTGTTCTGAAGGAACTTCATGACTTCTGACCATGAGCACTAGAAAATGAGCTCTTTGTTTAATGTCTGTGAGTCCCTTCGTTACCCATAGTTGTGATAAAGTTCTTCAACAAAAACAGCTTAGAGGAGAAAACTTATTTTAGCCTATAATTCCAGGGCCATCACTGCAGAGAATTCAGAGCACAAGCTCACTCACTCTCCCCCTCCCCCACTACAGTACAGAATCTTCTGCCTGGGGAATGAGTCCTCTTCCTTTAATTAGTACAATTAAGACATTCTCCCACAGACCAATCTGATCTAGACAGTCCCTCACTGAGACTCTCTTCAGGCGATTCAAGATGGCATCAGTTTGATGATTAAAAGTAACCATCACTACTCCACATCTCATTGACTTGTCATTGACTTGTCATACAAGTCGCTACTTTAATACATAACCCACTTCAACATACTTTCTCCTGTCCCTGAAGTCTCATGTTTATTAATGTATAATGCAGCCCAACTTTAAAAGTTTCAATAGTCTTTAAAAATTCTAAAACATAACTAAACTCTTGGGGGCCTAGAAAGATGGCTCAGTGGTTAAGAGCCCTTGCTGCTCTTATGAAAGACCAAAGTTTGGTTCCCAGAACCCACACTGGCTGGTTCATAACCACGTGTAATTCCGGCTCCAGGGGAGGGAGGTGAATGAGAGGTGGGTGTTTGACTCCCTCTTCTGGCCTCCGGGGGAACCTGAAGATACAAGTACACATGCACAGAAATAAAGAGATTGTTCTCATTTTAACGTTCTCATCTCTTGACCACAAGAACCTGCACAGTAAGAACTAAGTGACATAATTTCAACATATAAAGGTCACAGAGAAAACTTCAATCACATCAGAGCAAACAAACCTAACGAGGGTACATACAAATCCCCTGCTTCTCATGTCTGGCACCTGGGGCACATGATATAATTAGCTGGGTTCCAAAAGGCTTGGACAAGAGGCAGCCCCAATGCTCCATCTCCACTAGCTACAGTACACACAATTTCTCTCTCAGGCCTAAGCCAGCCCTACTCAAATTTGCTGCTTTCCTTGTTAGATATCTATGAGTCCTACGATCTCCAATATCCTGGTCTCTCCATCTATAGGCCCTTCCGTAGGAGTTTGAGCCGAGCCACACAGTGTCTGTTCTTAGCTGTTCTCTGTGACCCCCCTCCGTCTTGCATCTTTCATGCATCCCAAACCATGTGGACCATGTATGGCATCACCAGGTCCTGCCATTAGATGAAGATGTAACCTGGTTTGCATAGGTCACCGTGGTATCAACTTCTGCTACTGTCCCCAAGAAAAATTCTAGGCAGCTGATTTGAGGAGCAGGGAACTCCTTCAGTCTAGGTGTTCTGGTTAGCAAAACAACATATCTTCTCCCAGCCATGGACGTTTGACCAAGTTTGCAATATTAATAGTTAGCACTTTTTGGAGGGGAAAGGTCCAGGATGATCTGGAACTCAGGGTAGACCAGGTTAGCCTAAAACTCACAGAGATCCACTCTGTCCCCAGAATGCTGGAATTAAAAGAGTGCTATCCAGTGCTAGCATTTTTTTTAAATTAGTGGCTAATAAGTGGCTCACCAGCCTTGTGAAACTCTGCCAAGGAAATACAGAGAAGCATTCGGGATGGGGACCACCACCCAGCCTGATCAAGCTACACTGTCATCACCTCCTAGCTGATATCTGTGTTCAATGTGGACACTCAGGTATCCTGGTTCTTGAGCCAGAATACAGAGAGCTACCTGGTCTCTGATTAGTTAGTGGTTGTGTCTAACACAAACAACAGCAATGGGAAAAGATAATGCCCATAATGTTCTGTCCCATAATACCATGGGTTTTGTTTTCCATTTTTGTTTGATTTTTTTTTTTTTGTTTTAATTTTCAAGACAGGCTTTCTCTTTGTATCCCTGGCTATCCTGGAACTCATTCAGTAGACCTTGAGTGCACAGAGATCCTCCTGCCTCTGCTTCCCAAATGGTGGGATTAAAAATGTACATCACCACCAGGTTATCCCAGATCCCCAAGGTAAGATGAAAAAGCCTAAACCCAAGTTACATTCATACATGTGACCTACTTATCATCAAACACGTGACCTACTTAACGTCATAGGTCTTCCAGGTAGCTTTTATGTTGCTGTGATAAAAGATCCACGACCAGGGCAACTTACAAAGAAAGACTTTATTTGGGATTATGGTTCCAGAGGGATGAGCATCCATCTCAATGAAGTTGAGATCACTGGAGACTTTGGACTCCCAAGGACCAATGATGTACAACCTTCAGCAGGGCTACACCTCCTAAACCTCTCCAAACAACGTCACTAAATGGGGATCAAGAGTTCAAATACCCAAGACCACCAGAGACATTTCTCATTCAGATAGCACAGTAGCTGAACCTGGCCTTCCTTTAATTTACACTGGCCCAAAGTAGAACCAGATAATATAAAACAAAGCCTATGTTATTATAAACTTATATTTTATTTTGGACGCAATGCCTTGAATATATTAGTAAAGTGAAAGACTGAGCCCATTTGTGAGCAGGGCTGTGCACCCTCATCACTGAGAAACCTCAAGTTGACCCATGGTGAATGGCTGTCCTAAAATACCTTACAAATGTGTAAAAACATCGGTTTTACACACCTGATTTCTCTCATTTCCTAGCACCCATAAGATGGCCACTCTTTTTATTGACTCTGCCACAGGCCTGTGTTTTAATATTCTGAGATGCTAACACCTAAGGCTGGGAGTAGGTGTGGCTTCTCTGTTGCTTGGACACTCATTTCATGTAACCCATGTGGCCTCTACCTTCTAGGATTACAGGGCGGCATGCTACAACACGCAACATTCATACTTTACTGAAGATTGATACATGTTACATAAGCGTTCTGCCAACTTAACTGTACCTAGATATAGCGTGTTTCTTTTGCTGCTCCACGTTAAGCTTCAGGAATGGGTCGAGATAACAGCCCCCACCCAGATTCCCTGAATCTGTGGATGAGAAAGACATACATACAGACAGACAGACAGACATGCGTGCGCGCGCGCACACACACGCACACACACACACACACACACACACACACAATGTGCCGCTCAATTTCAACCTGCTTTATTGGCTCAATTGCTGGGCACTAATCTCCCGTGGCTAATGTGCCCTTCCCAAAACTCTTAGTTTATCACCTCTCAACCTGCCCTAGCTTCAGTTGCTCAGTTACCTTTAGTCCCAGCTCAATACCCTAACTTCCGGCATGGAGAAGTGGCCTGTGGCTCAAGATCTCACATGGCTGGTTGGCTTTTCTCCCTCTGAGGCATGGTGAAAAATTTTCCTTTCTTTCTTGTGTCCGCTAGCTTGCCTGCTGGGACCCGGAAGTCCTACCTATTCCGTCCAGCCCATTGGCGGCTAGCATATTTATTGATGGATCAAGAACCAATTGGGAAACAGGATCATCCCTACAATTAGCCCTAAAATACTAATTTCTGCACATGTTCTTAAGTCTTTTCAGAAATTCAAAATGAAAGTGCTTTTAGTTTCCTTTTTGAGCAGTGCCTGAACCAGACATCCTCCTCTTCTGCCTGCTCAACTGCCTTGAATTCACTGTTCAGGCTTTCCCTCCTCTGCTGTTTTTTTTTGATACATCAGAGGACTGACTCCCTAAGCCCCTCTCCCACATGTCCTGAATCTTGCCTATGCTACTCTTCCTGGTGAAAAAACTTCACGAAGACTTTCTAAAATCCCTTCCATAAAGTCTAACGTTGTTAGCATGTCTGCCACATTGCAGTGCATTTTATTGTTATTTTTTATATTTGTTCTTTTTTATCCTTTACCATGTTGTTTCTTATTTATGAATACACGGCTGCTGTCTTCAGACACACCAGAAGAAGATATCAGACTTTTTACAGACGGTTGCGAGCCACCATGTGGTTGCTGGGAATTGAACTCAGGACCTCTGGAAGTCAGTGCTCTTAATGGCAGAGCCATCTCTCCAGCCCACTACTTTGTATTTCAATTGATACTTCGTCTTTTCAAAAACTGGAAGTTCTTTAAAGCCAAAAAACCCATTACTTTTTTCATTACTGTGACCCAGATACTTGCCATTAAACAGCAACAACAAAAACCCAAGGCAGGAAAGACTTATTTGGCTCAGAATTCCAGGGGCGCCACCATCCAGTGTGACAGGGAAAGCAGGGTGGACACAGCTGCTCTGTCCAGAGTAGGAGGGACTCACTTTAGGTGACAGCTTGTTTACATGGCGTGAACAGGAAATAGAGCATTCAGGCTGGAGCCAACACAGGTAGAAGCCCCAAAGACTCAGCTCCCCTGACTAGCTTATAGCAGTTGGTTCCACTGCAAAAGTCTCCACAACCACTCAGGACAGCAACACCTGCTGGAAGCAAGCATTCACACACATGTGCCCGAGGGGCCTTTCCTATGCCAGCCAGAGCCTTGTGTGCATCTCTGGTGCTTGGCACAGTCTCACATGGCCGGATGCTGGGATGCTTGAGAGACAGTGGAAACTCAGCTTTGCTTCCTCAGAAGACTCTTTCTCTGGATCCCTTTCTCGCTTTGCAGGATTCAGTCAATCCAAAATTGAAGTATCCTTTATTCCAACTTTCTTTATGTTTAAGTAGATGGCAAGTGGCCATTCTTTAAGCTATTTGTCTTAGAATGATCACTTGGTGCTAGAAAGATGGTTCAGTGGTTAAGAGCCCTGGTTGCTCTGCCAGGGGATCTGGGTTCAATTCCCAGCACCTACATGGCAGCTTGCAACTGTCTGTAATTCCAGAATGCCCTCACCCAGACATGCAGGCACAACAGCAACTCATATAAAATAAACAAGCAAACAAAGAGGTAAAGAAATAGAATATTGCTTTGAGGCAAGGAAGGTTCATATCAAATTTAACTTCAAATTTTCCACACTGCCCTCTACTATATTAAAAGAGTCACTGAAGTGTATCATTTCACTGCCTGTTTTCTTTTTAAAATAAAGACTGTGGTGAGCTGCGATATTTTTCCTCCCATGTGATCCTATAGTCTGTGATTTGGATGTATGTGGGGTGAGGGCTGACTTCTCTCAGCCCCTCATCATTTTTTTTAAAGATTTACTTATCATATATAAGTACATGGTAGCTGTTCTCAGACACACCAGAAGAGGGCATCAGATCCCATTACAGATGGTTGTGAGCCACCATGTGGTTGCTGGGATTTGAACTCAGGACCTCTGGAAGAACAGTCAGTGCTGTTAACCACTGAGTCATCTATGTCTAACCACTGAGACAGCTACAGTATATATACATATATATATAATATATATATGTGTGTGTGTATACATATATGTATGTATGTATGTATTTATATATACATACATATATACATAATAAATCTTTTTTTAAAAAAGAAAGAAATATTTATTAAAAAAATCATTTTCATGCCCAAAATGGAAGGTCATGATGCTAGAGAAAAAGAAAATTATGAAAGAAGCAGGCGTGAGGGAGTGGGCTTGTGCATGGCTCTGTATTATCATTCCTTCATTCGCCAGACATCCTTTTCCATCTCTCTCTCTCTCCCTCCCTCCCTCCCTCCCTCCCTCCCTCCCTCCCTCCCTCCTCTCTCTCTCTCTCTCTCTCTCTCTCTCTCTCTCTCTCTCTCTCTCTCTCTCTCTCTCTCTCTCTGAGGGAAACCCCAACAGGAGTTAACCAGAGACCCGAGGCCAGGATCCTCCCACACACACTCTCGTAACCCTGCAGAGAAAAGGGTGAGTTAGAAACAGACCGCTTGTCTGGCCCAGAGAATGTCGGAGACAAGGTGGGTGGGGCTTTGTGTGCACATGAAGAGCCTGTCCTAAGTTGAGTGTGTGTGTGTGTGGATGGGAAGGAAGGGGCGGCAAGAGACTGCCAAGACTCTTACTTGTGTTTGTACATGCTACGAAGTGGAAACGTCTGGCTTCTTCGGAAAGTTATGTCGAATGATAGTTTGCTGAGGCGCACAGGTGAAAGGATGTTTTCCTGAAGCAGACTCAGGTGAAGGATGTTCTGATACAGCAAACAGGTGAGAGAGCGCTTGATGAAGGGGTATAAATGTGACCCCACAGGCAGCGGGAGACCAGCACTGAGCCTTGGTTTGGTTGGCTCCGCCTTGTCATTTTTGGCTAGTGACGCACATGGCTCATCTATCCATAGTGTTGATGAGCTCAACTTTCGGTAATGCGGCCACTGAGAGAAACTCACCAAGGAACCTCCCCGTGAGGGTCCCCTGGCAGCTTGCCACTTCTGAGGCCTCACCTTAGGCCGGCTGGTGAGCCTAAGGGTGTTTTCAGGATTCAACTACAGTTGCTGGTTCGTGCCTGGTGTCTGCCTACCTAGAGGATTGATCTGCAGCTGCTGAGTAAGATTCGGTGTTTGCTACAGGACCAAACTGCTGCCAAAGAAGATGGAGCTTAACCCCAAAGAACTGTTGCTGAACAGGTAGACGTCCCCCATATTCTCAAAACTTTTCTACTATCTTTGTTGGGTGGTGGGCTAGAGGAGAGGTTGAACCCTTATTAGAAGTAGGTTGCAAAACACTTTACGTCTACAGTGCTATGTGGGTCAGCTCATGCTATGTAGACCAGGCTGGCCTGGAATGCACTATTTCTTCTGCATGAGCCCACTGCATGTGAGGGATTGAGGACCATCCAGATGGATGAAAACCTTCCTTAGTGATAGATTTACATTGTCTTCAATGTCTTGCTGTTGCGGATGGTGGGTGATGTCACAGTCAGATGGTTGGGGAAAAGTGGGACTGAAAATCATGTGCAGGGGGGATTGTGGGAGAGTCACATGTAGAGGCTGAGGGAGGAACAAGAAAGGCCGACAGCGTGGTGTGGAGTGAGCCCGAAACTGTGCACGGCCTCTCAGAACCCCGGGGACAGGGAGAACAGAGCAAGTTGTCTTGCAGACAAGGTTTAAAAAGTCAACAAAAGCCAGCCTGCCATGAGGTGCTCAAGGTGGGATGCCTGCTTATTAAGTCACAAGCTCTGACAGGAACGACAGTCATTGGATTTTAACGGTTCCATTCTCAATATGAAAACGAGTCACATATTATCAAACAGTGTGTTAGTATGATATTTGCCTGGCAAATGTTCAGTATTTGTTGAATGTTGTTTATTTTAATTGAATCAAACACACACTGAGAAAATAGTTGCTGTTTATTTTATTTAAAATTTATATGTATGTGTGTGTGTGTGTGTGTGTGTGTGTGTGTGGTGTTGGGGTTTTGGTTTTCTGGGTTTGGTTTTGATTTTTGTTCTTGTTTGTTTGCTTGTTTTTTGTTATTTTTTTTTTGTTTATTTTATTTATTTATTTATTTTTTGAGGTGGGGTTTCTCTGGGCAGCTTTGGCTGTCCTGGAACTAGCTCATTAGACCAGGTTGCTTTAGAACTCGGAGACCTTCCTGCCTACCTCTTCCTCCCAAGTGCTGGGATTAAAGGCATGTGCCACCACCCCCGACCCAGCTATTTATTTTTAGGTATGTTTTATAGCAAAAATAAGAGAAAGCCTACTTTTAAAATTTGTTAAATTACAGTTTTGTGAGGGGGTGGAGGGGTGATGTGTGTGTGTGTGTGTGTGTGTTATCGTGTATAAACCGGGGGTGGGGTGGGTGCCAGGTTACAACGCTCGGCTCTCTTTTACCATGTAGGTCCTAGAGGTCAAACTCAGCCACTGTGTTTGGTGACCTTTACCCACGGAACTCTCTAGTGGGCTCAAGGCCATGTGTCTTGGATAATGAAGCAGGAAAGAGACAGGAGAGAAAACAAAATGACTAGTAAGGCCAGAAAGAGCTGGTGAAAGCAGACGTTAGCAGAAAAAGTGAGGAGCCTCAGATTCAGCCAAACAAAAAGCCCAGCAGGCAGAATGTCCTGTGTGGAATGCACTGAAAAGGTAGGAGAGAAACAAGCCTCAAAATGGGCTTCCTCGGAAGAAGTGTGACTCTGGAATGAGCATCCTGAACGGCTCCTAAAGCCCCCAGGGCACTTAGGTGACACTGTTCCTGGATAGTAGTGTTTGCTATAATATCACATAGTCCCAAGATTAAGCTGTTTGCTTGGCTAAAACTTAGAAATCTTGGTAGAATTTTGAGGCTCTTAAGTCATGGTAGTGGAACAGAAACATGGAAATCTCTCACACAGTACACCTTTTATAGAACTGGTCCCAGTGATAACCAGTTCCAATCCCTCCCCCAAAACGTTTTATTTTCAGGAACAGATCCTTTCATGTATATACAGATTTACCCTTAAATGGAAGCATACAAACTTAGAGAGGAAAGGACAAACTTAGGGTACTGAGATTCTTGAAGTAAATCAACTTGTCAGATACAATTTTCAAATGAAAATTCCCACCAGTGGTAAGAAGAGAAAAGAGCTCGTGGGAGCCGAGAGCGAGCTGACACATCTCTGAACTAAGTGACGGAGAGTTAAAGTCTTCACACGGTGCTTCAACGAACACTCACTCGCTACCGTGAATGTGTTTTAAGGACATCATTATTGATGCTGTTAGAGTTTAGCAGTAAGTTTGATAAAGTGAGCAGGGCTTATTGTGCTTCAAGTGTCTGTTATAGCAATGGTGAGCTCGCACACCCCAAAGAGCCACAAACATAAAAGGATAGCACGGGCCACTAGGATTTCTAAGACCTTGATTCGTAACAGCACAGCTCACCTTCCCAACAACTCTAGGAGGCAGGTACTTACTACTTGCGTCCCTATTGGAGGAATATGGGGAGCGGGAGGGACTCAGTGCCTTGTTAATAACTGGGAGGACCAGTATTTTAACTGAGCAGTCTGCTCCTGCCTCAACCTCCTACCCATCACAACTAAAACGATCATGTCAAGGTTCTCTCGAGGATCATATTTATGACAGCGGTTTACAGGCTGCAGTCCGAGGGTGGGCATCTCCAAACAGAAAGTCCACAAGGCTGGATGTCTCCTAAGTCCCACTTTGGTGCTGGAGTCCTAGAGAGCTGTTGGCCTTCAGTCTGTATTGGAATCCCAAAGAAGTAGGTTCTAGTGCCAGGGAAGGAACACGCCAGCAACAAGGCAGATGAACTTGCCAGACAGAGCGAAGGCAAGCAGGCAAAAATCAAACATTTCCTTCTTCCGAGTCCTTTTATGTGGCTGCTACCAAAAGACATGGCCCAGATTTGAGCTGGATTTTCCCACCTAAATGATCCCCCACCCCCACCAATCCCTCACGGGTGTGTGGAGCTGCTTGGGTTTTAGGCAATCCTAGATGTAGTCAAGTTGATGACCAAATTAGCCATCACAGTAGCAACTGAAGGTTGACAGTGCAGGAACTATGCAAACGTGGTGGCAGCCTGGGGTAAACCCATTTGATAAATGCAGAATGTATGTGTGCAGAATGTCAGTAAGAACCAAGGAAGGGAGCTTGGCCTCTTCATCTTCCAGTTCTGCATCCTTACAGTCAACTAAGCTACTGTAGATCAAAATATTTTTAAAAACATGCATCTACACTGAGCATGTATAGATTCTTTTTTCCTCACCCCGCAGCAGTTCGGCATAACTACTTACAATGCATTGGCATTGCATACAGAGCTACAGGTCCCTTAGAGTGACCTACTGTGCCCGGGGGCAATGAAGGCTGTGAGCAAGTGTTGTACCATTTTTCACGGGGACCCTGAGCATCGTCAGGCTACTTTGGCAGCCTAGGGGCCTTGGAACTGATCGCTGAGATGTCCGGAACACTCTCTAACAAGACACTAAATTGTTTTCTCTGAGTCATGAGATTCAAGGTCTTTTGGTGAAGCCTAAATTGCCTTAAGTTTTTCTGGCAAGGCGTAGTGACAATTTTGGAATTTTGGTTTCTTCAAAAACACAGAAATGTTATAAGAATGTGTTTTTGTTTTAATCCCAGGTGTGTGATATGGGACTGCTTCAAATTGTCCATAGCAGCTGACTATGATTTTCCTGATGCTCTGGTGGGGGGGTGTGTGTGATTTTTTTTCTTTTCCAGCTGCAGATAGTTTCTACAAATGTGTGACATTTGGAATTCTGGGGACTTTTCAGAGGGTGTATAAATGCTAGGGCCATGAGAGGTGGGGAGGGTTGTTGTTCGTGGTTGCTTGTGGTTTGTTAAGTACTCTTGGGCAAAGAATCAAGAAAGGTTGGAGAGATGGCTCAGCAGTTAAGAACACTGGCTGCTCTTTCAGAGACCCTGAGTTCAATTCCTAGCATCCACATGGTGGCTTATGACCATTTATAAAGAGATTTGATGCCCTCTTCTGGCATCTAGGTATAATGCAGAGAGACCATGCCTACATTAAAAAAAAAATACATGGACAAAATAAATTTTAAAAAAAGGTTTGGGGTTAGGGGGTGCTGGAGAGATGGCTCACTGAATGCTCTTCCAGAGGTCCTGAGTTCAGTTCCCAGCAACCACATGGTGGCTCACAACCATCTGTAATGGGACTCGGTGTCCTCTTCTGGTGTGTCTGACGACAGCTACAGTGTACTCACATACATAAAATAAACATTTTTTAAAGAAAGGAAACAAGAAGAGATTAGATATGTTGACACTGAAGATCAAAGTTGCCCAAGGAACTCAACACCCCTAATCAGCAGGATGTAGTCTAATGGTAACAACATCCCTTTCCAACTCCTGAATTTATTCTGGGACCTCTTTCCTTTTCCTTCTATTCTTTCTCTCTCTTATGTAGTGTTAGAGGCTTGAAAGGCAGAGAAGGGTGATAGAAAGAACCCAGAAAGTAGTAGCAAAAGACAGGCTACAAGTGGTACCCAGACGTGGGGCAGAAAGAATGGGAAATCTGTTTCAAATTCAGTAGGAATACAACAGGGACAAAGAGGTGGGTTGTTTTATTTTTCTAAGATATCAGCAAAAAATTAATTACAATAGCTACCTCTGGGACATCCCGTGTTCTTCTCCCACAGGGGATTCGTTTTTCTTTCTCCTTTCTTTCTTTCTTTCTTTCTTTCTTTCTTTCTTTCTTTCTTTCTTTCTTTCTTTCCTTTCTTTCCTTTCTTTCTTTCTTCCTATATTCTGTTTCAAAAAAAAAAAAAAAAAAAAAAAAAAGGTTGGGAAAATGGCTGTGCATCTGGAAAATTTTCAGGTGGAAATGAAGGGGCCTGAGAAACAAAACATGTCTGAGCCGGGAAAACAAAAGGATTCACTCTGCTCTCTTCATTCCTGAAAGGGTTGCAGAGTTGGAGATGCAACTGGAAAAATTTCGGGTGGAGGTGGAAGCGTGGGGGTGGGGGTGGGGGGCAAGAAACAAAAAGGCTCAGGCCCGGGAGTTTCCCGAAGGAGGAAAGAGGCAGAGAACTGGCACCGGAGGGCAGTTGGGTCAGAAAAAGGCTGAAAGGGCAGGGGACAATCTGATGAAACAGCTCGTTTAGAGCGAAGAGATTTAATCTCAAAGCAATCACGCCAGAGAGGGAGGCAGGGTGGCCCCGGGTTAGGAAACCATCATCAGCGTTCCCAGTAGTTTGTACAGAGTATACCTGCTAATGATGGGAAGCAAGGTTGTGATGAGATAGGACGGCATTTTATAGACATGACAGATCTATGGCATTTTAATGAGGCCATGGTTTCATACAGAACACACTTTCGAGTTCTAAATCACTGGGTTACTCGGGATGGAATGAGTCCCCAGGACTAGACGGGATGGCGAGAGAGGAACTGGAAGCCAGTCTGCAGTTCCAAAGGTAAACAAGGTGGGGGGAGACGGTGCCAACATTGAACAGTGAGATGGAGTGACAGTGACTATAGTAAAAGATCAGCTGCTGGGTGAAGGGCGATACTCAGACAGCCAAGGACAGATTCAATTCGCTGCTGCCGCTAAAGAAGAACATCAGATAGCGGTTTTCAGAGCTTGGGACAGAGTCGAGTTCCGGGGGCGGGGGGGGGGGGGATAGGTCTACCGTATTTGTAGAAGATTGTACAGGGCTCTAGAGAAGACTTTGCTGATGTTTTGCAAAGATTAGTCTCAGCTGTGAACAGAGTCGTGTGAGACCCTGACACAAGGCAGGTGTTGATGAAGAACTCGGCATTTGAATCTGCAAATACTGATGTAACAAGGTTGTTAGACCGTTAAAGGTGTGGGACGATGGACAAATGGATAATGGGTACCACCGATATTGGTTCTCATGTGTATCGTAGATATCATAGGTCAAGCTATTGCTAGAGACCCCTGATATCAAAATGCCTGGTGCTTCAGTTGTGGGTGGGACATATACTCATTCGCAGAGACTGTAACCAATTTGCTAAAGCTCTCAGATCTCAAAATGTCCAGTGCTTTAATTGTGGAAAATATGGTCATTTACCAAAAAAGGTGAATAAGTCATGTCTAAGGGCAGTGTTTTTTTTATATATAAATATAATATAAATATAAACCAGAAAAAAGGCCTAGGCTTCCAGGGGGGTTGCAGGTTACCTTCGAGCAATGAGGATGTAGTTCCAGGAGAGCCATCCAAGGAAACCTTTTCTGTTTATAATCTTCCACTACACACAGAACAGTTAATGGTTTAAAACAGAAGCAGGATGTAGTGACACTTTTAGAATTCTTGTCTCTTAAAAAAAAAAACACTGAAATATAAGAATATGTTTTTGTTTTAATCCAGGTGTGGGATATATGGGGCTGCTTCACATTGTCCACAGCAGCTGACTATGATTTGCCTCATGCTCCGGTGGAGGTGTGATTTTTTTTTCCAGCTGCAGATAGTTTCTGCAAACGTGTGACATTTGGAATTCTTGGAGCTTTTCGGAGGGTTTATAAATGCTAGAGCCCAAGAGGTGGGCTGGGTTGTTGGTTAGTTGTTGTGTGGTTTAGTCCCATGCAAAGAAGCAACAAAAGAAGAAATTAGATACCCTGATGGTGAAGATCAAACTTGCCCCAAGGAACTCAATGTCCCTAATCAGTAGGATGTGGTCTAACAATAATGTGGCCCCCTTTCCCACTCCTGACATTATTCAGGGATTCTTCCCCTCCCCCTTCCCTTTTTTTCTCTCTTATCTAGTATTAATGGGTTGAAAGGCTAGAAAAAGAGGGAAGAATGGAAAAAAAGAAGAACCCACAAAATAGCCAGAGTTAATACAGGCCAAGGGTTTCCTGGTCTTTTTGCCCAATGCACATGAAACTAGCATAGAAATGTCATGGCCCATGTCAACCTGATAACATCCAGAGACTCCAGCAACAAAGGGGCCTGGGTTGTTGATTGAGCCTTGATCAAGTGGAAGTGTGTAAAATTAGGAAGGGCGCTACTAAATTGCTGATTTCAGTCAACAGATTGTAAGGAAGGAGAGAGTGCTCTTCCAGGGTCATGCCATATGTAGTCTTTCCCCAGGCCCACCTTCGCCACAGCACCTGACTGGGCTCTGGACAAGTGTAGCACTTGATTTTCCTCTAGAGAAGAAAATTCTGTGGGCTCAGGGTTGGCCAGGCCCAGACAAAACTCCATGTGTGCAATGTTCATCATCGGTTCCTGAGGGTGACTCTACCTGGGGACAGGACTTTTATGGCAATTAAATTAAAATTTCGTCATTAAGATGGACCCTAAACTACCGTGAGTGGTGCCTTGAAGAAGGGAAAACTTAGATGTAGAAACACCTAATGTAAGGTGAAGATGTTGTGAAGAGATAAGATAGGATGGTGGATGGGGGAGGGAGAGCTGCAGCGGAGAGATATTATATAGCATCATGCTCTAAAATGCATTCTACCTGACCACGCTAATCCTCCTGCACTGGTTGGTCCTGGGATACAAGCCCACCATCCTCGTCATCACACAGTTCTTTAGGAAAGATCTGAGGAATAAGTGGGTTCCTGGCTACAGCCTTTGACAGAGCCATCAGTGGCTATGGTCCCTAATGGACAGTTAATAGTAATTAGCAAGACAGTGTGAAGAAGGGTGCGTCCGCACACACAGCACCCTCTGCTTGGGAGAAAGGCCGGAAGGGAAGGGTTATACCTCATACCCAGACAGGCCTCATTCTGCATCCATCTGCGAGGAGGCTTTGTGGCTAGTCACTTGTGCTCCACAATGTGAATTCTCTGCAGCGTTCTCTCAGGGGTACTCTACTGTGGCTATTTTAATTCAAAATTAATTGCCAGACCTAAGACTGCCTCGGCCTTTTCTGAGGCAGTCAGTCTAGCTTGTCATCTCCACTGATGCCTGTGCCTACATCACCCCCAAATGATGTCAGCATCTCAAACGAGGACCGTGACACTCATTCTTGCTCCTTTCAGTCCTTACAGGAGTGAAACAGTTTCCCCACTGTCGGTGTTAGTTTCCCGGTGCTCGTGTGCACGTCACACTGTTCCTCACAGCCACAGAAAACAAACCCCAACCTGTGCTGCTGAGGAGATGGGCAGGGACCCCCTCCTTAAACACCGCTGATGGGCAAGAAACTAGCCTGGCCACTGCAGAAGCCAGTGTTTTTATATTCGAATGTTTCTTTCAAAATGAACAAGAGGTATGCCACTCCTATTTATCCGAAAGACTCCAGAGTTAACACCTCGAAGAGACACTTGACCTTCAGCACGAACTACGGCATCATCCACAATAGCTAAGTTCCTGAAGAATGGACAGAGAAAGTGTGGTTTATATAGACCATGCAATTTGTTTTTTTTTTAGCTGTAAAGAATGAAGCTACATCACTTGTAGGCAGACGGATGAGATTTGAGATAATCAGGAACAGGAATTAAGCCAATCTCAGGTAAATGTCAGGCACGCACCACCATATACGGCCTAACTAAAATTTTTAAAAGCACTAGAGGTTATGTCTTGAAGGGCCTAAAGACCTCATACCAAGCCTTTGTGGGGTCTGACAAAGGGAGCGCTTAATGGAGTCCTTATCAGGGCTCACAGGGTGGGGGGTGGGGCATGGTTTAGCAGGATGTCAGGATAGTCCATCGTGATGAGTCTGTCCTGGCCTCATCGAAGGGTTGTGATGCTGCAACTCCAACTCCATGGCCAAGCTGCCGTCTACAGTTAACTGTAGACTTTTCTCTGTAGTGTTCTTATTAGCATTGTGCTAAAGGCATGCATATGCAGATATACATGTTTATGTATGTATATATATATATATATATATATATATATATATATATATATATAGTGTGTGTGTGTGTGTAAAATTTTAACACTTGTTACTATTTTTATTTTTTGCAGTACTGGTGATTAATTGTAGGGCCTTGCACATGATAGAGAACTATTCTACCACTAGCTACATCACAGACCCCTTAAATCGCCCCACCCCCAGTCTCCTGAAAATTTTATTCGTTAGGAGAAGACGGTTCTGCCACATTTTACCCTTTATGTCCAGTAAAAAAAAAAGAACTTTTCTATCAAATATAAGCTAAGCACAACTATTGCTATTCTGTAATTTACAAAGTACAAAATACACCTAACCCCCAGTCCACCATTTTTGTCAGTTAATAGAACACTGTTATCCATCCTAACTCAAAACAAAAGGCTTACAGTTTCATTCTGTTATGTCCTGGTGTTATCTTGTATACTATCTGAAAACTATCTTCTCAAATATATTCTCTCAATGCTAAAAAGCCTGTCTTGGCTATGAGACTACAACTAGTCTTCAATCCCGTCAGAAATCTGAGCACAACCAATATTATCTGAAACTATAGGAAGTCTAACACATTTTCTAGAACTGAGACATGTTGTAGAGGCAGCTGTATGTCAGCCCCTGTATGTCAGGAAGTTGGAGTGTTAGTCTTTAGCCTTATGGCCAGGATAACCTGACAGACCTTGAAAAACAGGAATTATTAAGGACTAGCTTATTCTTTCTCAGCAGAACTAAGCTGTCCTAACCTGTAACTTGTGTCCTCTTAAGAACGGTACAGGTCTGTAGGAGAAATAGACAATTTCTGCCCAGTGGCCACCTCGCCACAATGTACAACCTCACCTGGAGGTGGAGATGTTCGGCTGCTTCTTTGAATCCACAAACGGGGAGCTGTTGGGAGCAGATATGTCTCAACAAGTGAATAAACATTAAATGTCACATTCTGTGGATTTCTAATGTTTTTGAAAACTATGTAATCTGGACTGTTGGCCATCAACTACCCTCAGCTGTTTCTAATTAAAATATCCTGAAAGCACCCTAACAGTAAACTTGGAGCCATGACTTTGCTATTTTGTCCTTACCTTAAAGGCTTAAATATCTCAGATCAGTTTGTAGTGGCTATACGCCATGGGTCCAAGCCTTGTATTCTTAAATGGGTTATACAGAACCAATGCCTATGAGAGTAACAATATTAATCCCAATAAGAATTAATCAGTAAGAAATCATACCAGTGAAAACATCAAATTTATCTGAAAATAAATTCTGTACCAAAGTAAGAAATTATGACTTCAACTTAGTAACTATTGTAAAGATTTTTACCAAATGAGATTGTGGCTACATAATCAATTCTGGCCATTTTCTCCCTGTTCAATTCATGACCATTTCTAAATTCCCCAGAGAGACAACATAGAATAACGACCTCTAGACCCCAGGTCCAGGGAACTAGGGTGACGACTCTTCATAATTACTTCCAGCTCCATATGGGCATTGATCTAGATATGACATATATCTTTGAGGGAGGGAGGATAGGGAAAATTGAGGGAGTTGTTTGGCCTTCAGAAGACCACACCAACAATGGCTGTAGTCTCTGTCTGTGTCCTGACTAGATCTGGCTAAAATCTGGCTGAAATGTCCTGAGATCAGGAATTCAAGCAGGTCAGTTCAGCATGTCTGACAATGAGCTTCACCAAAGCTGTACGTTCTGTAATTATATAAATCTCTAAACAAAATTTTAGTATCATCAAGATAACTTTTTTGTTTGACTGTCTGGAATCTAGTTCTTCGGGGGTTGGGAAGGATGTCACCCTTTGTCATATATGATCCATATTAACACTGGAAGGTGTCCAGAGTCTAATCACCTTTTTTAAAAATGCAAAGAAAAACAAAAAAAAACCTTTCTCCCAAGTCATCATCTCCTTCAGTTAGCAACCAGGAAAGCCTGCATCTTGCATTCTCTCCCAAAGAAACAATAAAGCAACCACAAAACTCATACTTTAGGCCTCTTTGAATTTGTCATGCCAGGATATTAACCCAAAATTCCTGTGGAGCCCACGTTCAAAGAACATGAGTTTCCTACAGACTATATTATACCATCTTTCTGTTATGCTCTCTGCCTGGAGCCACAGATTTTTATTAAAACCTATACATAGCAGACAATTATCACTGCTCTCTACCTGGAGTCAGTGATTTAATTTTCCCTATCCTAGTTCCGGACCACGGGCGAAATTCCCCACATGATTCGGGAAAAATCTGTATACAAATCTATGCTAAAAGCAAATAATCCAAATTTTACAAATTCACAGTTCAGTCAATATCTGCCCCAAGAAGCTGGCAGCCTCCATTCCCAGGCTTTCTGACTCAGAGCAGCCATCTTTCCTCTTCACAGCAGGGGACCTCAGAGTCCCCTCTCTCTGTTTCCCTTACCTGACTCAGCACATGACTAGACTCTACTCTGATTGCCAAACCTCCAAATTTTTAACTAGATTTTTAACTAAAAGCTAAGAATCTTAAATATCTAGTGGATTCTTGCCTGCCACGTTGGACATCATCTGTAGCGTGAAATAATAAAAAATGTACCAACCCACACTATGCCAGCAGGGCACTGGCAGGCCTGGCTGCTCTCATCTTGGCAGACTCTCTGACCTGTAGCTCTGAAATCTCTCCACCCATAAGTAAGAGAAATCCTCCAGTAGCTGATCCCAACGAATCTGCCACCTGAATGGAGAGGCCTCCCCTACTTACATTCTGACTTCCACCTGTCCATCCAAAAGCCCTTAAACTTCTTTTGAAGCAAGATGTCAGTTGCTCTGCTGGCCTTCACCAGCTGGACTTCTGCTTCAGTCTTCCAAGTGGCTGAGATTACAGGTTTGAGCCAGTGGCCAGCTAAGTTAACAGTATTTTAAAACGTATTCATCAGGCTGGAGAGACGGCTCAGTGGTTAGAGCACTGACTGCTCTTCCAGAGGTCCTGAGTTCAAATCCCAGCAACCACATGGTGGCTCACAACCATCTGTAATTAGATCTGATGCCCTCTTCTGGTGTGTTCGAAGACAGCTACTGTGTACTCAGATAGTAAATAAATAAAATCTTAAAAAAATGTATTTATTGAGGAATCATTTGAATATTGGTTTTGGGTATTCAACCTGTGTATACTGGGCCAGTCCTGTACAACTGAGTTACACCTCAAGCCCAAGTTTAGCAGCTGTCTTCTGTTATTGTTTAGAGACAGGCTGGCCATAATTTCACCATCTACTTTTGCCTCCTCAGTGCAGACCACAGGCATACATCACCCTGTCTGGATCAAGTTTAATTTTAATTATGCAGATATATTTGATGATGCAAACTGCTGAGTAGTTGGCTAATTTAATTAGAGAGCTATAAAACATTTTTCCGTGTTGGCCTTTCTTATCCCCAGCAGAAGTTTATTCACTATGCGTACGGATAAACACGCTTGCATGTACGTTTGTGCATCCTGTGAAGGCAGTTGTCACGGAGGACAGCAGAGGGTGTCAGGTCTCTGGGACCCGGAGTTGTGAGCCACTGTATGGGTGCCAAGAAGAGTAGACAGAGCTTTTAACCCGAGTTAGTGGTTCTCAACCCTCCCAATACTCACCCTCTAATACAGTTCCTCAATGCTCCTCTTCCACACACACAGGAGCAGGCTGAGATGTGGACCTGTGGGTGGACATGGCTCCCCTGGATGGCCTGCGTGGTTTCTGCTTTATCGGATAGTCAGCTCCTTGTTCGTCCTATCGCTAGCACATCATGTGATTTCTCATCTCTCAGCCCCGCTTTCCTTCCCTTTCTATTAACACAATATCCTCTTCTGCCTGTCTTTGGGGCCCCTCCTAGTTTGCAAGGGGCACTGACCCACCTGTGTGTCTTGTTTTTCTATGCCTTTCCCTGCATTTATTGTGAGGGATGGGGCTACATCCATTGCATAGCATGGGCTCCAGCTCCTTTGGTATGAGAAGCTATCCGTGTGGTGGCACACACCTTAAATCCCAAGCCTGGGAAGGCAGAAGCAGGTGGGTTTCTGTTCAAGGTTAGTCAGTTACATGTGAGGTTCCAGACCCTGTCTCAAACACTAAGTAAGAAATTAAATTTGCTCATCAGTGGACTTTGAGATGAAAGGGTTTATTTTCGATTATCTGTCTGAATCTGAGGGTCTTCAGAAGTGAAGGAGAGAAAGGAGAGATGGTATTAGAGAAACGTATGAGAATAACTTAAGCATCCCTGTTTGAACATGGCTGAAAGTATACAAACCAAGAGGTGCAAGCTGCCTTTAATATGGAAAGCTGGAAAATAAACCAGCCCTAGAACCTCAGAGAGAAACACTAACACCTTGATTTTAGTTTAATGACAGTTGGAATCTACAGTCCTGTGTGATAATGCATTGTAGGTGTTAAGTCACATTTCTGGTAATTTATAAAAGCAGCACTAGAAAACTACTATACTGAATTAAAAAAAAATCTCATTATACTTAGAACAGAATCATGCTAACATGGCTTCATAAGCTCCACTAGGGAAGTACTTGGATTGTACAATACTTGAATTTGAGGATGTGTTGCATGTAATTTAGAACACACACACACACACACACACACACACACACACACACACGCACACACTCTTCCGCCTTTTGGGAGCTCTGTCTGTGCTCCCAGATAGGCTCAGAGATTCTCACTCAGTTCTGCCAGCAGCCAGCTGGCCATTTTTTTCCCAGGAGCTGTGATTGCTCCCCAACCCCTCATGGCTAGCTTCGCCAAGCTGCCAACACCACCCCTGCTAGCCTTTTATTCCTCCTGCCCACCTTAGCCCCGAGGATGGAAGATACTAGACCGTTTCCTTATTTTAGAACTAGCCAGATAACTCAATGGCTGGGGGAAGAATTTCCTGCCCTACACTTATCAACTAGCTCCCTTGGTCCTCCTCGGCCCCTGCTCATGGTGGAAGCTATAATCTCCAGGGGGCCCACGACCTATGTGACTGCAGCCTCCTCCTTGTTCCAAAGCCTGGTCCAAAATCCTCTTTCTCTTTGTCCCTTCCCTTCCTTCTGGATATCAGAAAGTCCCACCTTTTCTCCTTTGCCCAGAAATTGGCTTCTGCCTCCTTTATTGACACACTCAAAAACCAATTAGGGAATCAACACCTCCCTCTGCAGGAATGAGTACTTCCTGTAGAAGCTGTTGGGATGGCAGTGATGTTTTCACTTACACTGTCTTTGTCAGCTGACATTGTACTGCACAGAATGGGGAGTGGAGGAACCCTGAGTGAATGTCTTGAATGGATCTATGTTGTTGACATGACCGACTTGGGGAATTCCCATGTTTCAGCCCAGATGGCAGACGATCCAAGTGTGGATGTTGATAACATGTGCAGAAAATGTTCACCGTAGCTTTCTCATCCTGGAAATGTATGGCCCGAAGACTCCTCTATAAACTGCTCCTCCTAAGAATAGCTAAACCGGTCTGTGTGTGTGCACGTGCATTTGAATGTAATAACTCAACTTCCCTGTTTAACCATATGTGACAAGCTGACCTGCTGGGGTGCTGTGGCTTCCCCACTGGGGAGCCCAGTGCACCCGATTCCAGCTTTTCCATAACTTTCTGTTCTTCATTTAGCCACTGTGTGGATAGGTCAGTCCCTGGAACAGTGTAAGAGCACAGAACAGGAGCTGCTTCTCTCCCTGTTCACTAACTCATTGGTTTGCAGCATTACTAACTTACAGGCATTCCTCTCCATTCCCAGCGCCACAGGGTAGCCTTGTGCATCTGATCTCTGTATTGCTAGCACCATCCAGGCAGGTCTCAGAAGAAATCTGGATTCCTAAGACAACCGCAATAGAAGGCAGCTTTGTTACATTGCCACGATTCTCTCCAAAATGTCGTGATTTGTCCAGTTTCATGGGAGAGACTGGCAACTTGACGTCCCTTGAAAATTTTAGGTTAAAAAAAAAAAAAGCATATCCTATTTGTGTATGCATACACGGATGTGGTAAGAGGACAAGTTGTGGGAATTCATTCTCCTTCTACCAGTGCTACCCAGGGATGGAACTGAAAAGTGGCAGGCTTGGTGGTTGGTGCCTTTACAAGATGAACCGTTTTTACTGGTTCTCTTTATTTTAAATAATCATGTGCACACAAGGGATCCAATATTAATTAGTAGAATAAAAGTGTTGGGGAAGCAAATCAACATATCCATCAACTCATTTTATGTATGATTAAGAACATTTTTTGAGGGGTCCCAGGGATGAAACTCAGATTTGGCGGGCTTGTCTATACAACTGAGCTACATCCCTAAGCTTCATCTTTGGATTTAATTTAAAAATTGAGTGTTTCATTGACATTTGTTTTAAGATTTATGAATTAATTTATTTACTAACGTATACATGTATGCCTGCGGGCCAGAGGAGGGCAGATCTCATTACAGCTGGTTGTGAGGCACCATGTTATCTCGTGATGGACTCAGGCATGACCTCTGTGCTTAGAGATTTCCCCAGCCCTGTTGGCATGTATTTTATGTGTACCAACAGGTGCTAATGAAGGACAAAAGAGAGCATCAGCTTCCCCGGAAGTGAAGTTACAATGGTTGTAAGGGGCCACATAGGTGCTGGGGACTGAACTCTGCAGAGCACTAAATGCTCTTCACTGGTCTCTCCCAACCCTATGTTTACTTCTAAAAAATAAATTTAATTTTCTTTCTTTCTTTTTAAAGATTTATTATATTTATGTGGGTACACTGTAGCTGTCTTCAGACACACCAGAAGAGGGCATTGGATCCCATTATAGATGGTTGTGAGTCACCATGTGGGTGCTGGGAATTGAAATCCGGACCTCTGGAAGAGCAGTCAGTGCTCTTAACCAGAACCATCTCTCCAGCCCCCAAAAATTTATTTTTTTTAATGAATTATCTTTTTATTGCTCTCATTTTCTACCAAAGCTTTGGTCCTCTGTGGTTTAATATTTAAGGGCAGTCATCATGACTACAGAGCTAATGAATACTAAAATGTGCGCCAGCATTTCAAAGTTTCCTGTCCTAACTTCAAACGAGTTATGAACTACACGGCAAGAGCAGGAGTCCTGCTGGGCTGGCTCTGATAACACCAAACCACATCTGAGCTATAGTCTATGTGTCCATCCCGTGTGGTACCATTTCCTTCACTACCTGTTTTAGTTTTTTAAAAACTTCTGTGTGAGAGATGATGGTGTGCGCATGCAACCCACCGTCCACGTGCAGAGAGCGGGGACAGCTTTCAGGGGAGCGCGTTCTTTCCTTCCATCTTGTCGAGGCGGTACCACAGTGTATCTAGAGTCATCTTGCTGACCTTACTTTTGTAGAATATCCTTAAAGACAAACTGAAAACTGCAGCTGTGTTTCACACACAGCTGTAATTCTAGCTAGCCTCCAGGCAGATTCTGAAGTCACAGCCAGCCTGACATGCAGTGTGAGGTTCCAAACAGAGCAATGGAAACACAACAGGTTCCATTCCATGCACCACCTGACTGTCTCCACAGCACATCTGTGTGCTGCTCCTTCAGCCATTTGCTAGAAAACAATGGAGACTGCAATGGCCACTGGAGCTGTGTGTTCCCGTGACTGATTGTTACTAAAATACGACCATGTATGCTACAAAAGTTGATCCAAGATCAATAAAACCAGCATCACGGTATGACTCAGCAGGGTACTGACGCTGTATTATTGGTACCAGGACAATAAATGAGTAATGAGTGGAAGAGGACTCTTCTGTTGAGCCACAAAGCGTCCCTGCCATCTATTCCGTGGCTCTGAGTTGTGTGGGGAAAATGGCAGGGAATGTCAGCAGCCCAGGAGGTGCTCCTGCGGCCACAGCGGAGCTGTCTTTAGGTTGTTTCTGGTGGGTACTAGGCTACATGTCATACTGGTTCTTGATTTTAGCCACCACTTTTCTTGTATTTGATTCAGGAAAGTATCGGGGTTAGCGGAGAAGGGATGGAAAAAAGTATTTCAAAGCTGTGTCGTATTTGAGGTCCCCCGTCTCTTGGAATCAGCAGAACTCAGGCTGTCTGGACTTCCCTACGCAGCACGGGAAAGCCGCTCACTGTCAGTGGACCGCCCACTTAGAGGGGGAAGGGCTCACATAAAAAATGCTCACAAACTACATGTCCTCCTTCCCTTTTCTGTGCCACAATCAGCCTCGGGACAGCATCTGGCGATTCCCTGCTAGACAGAGCAGTGACAGAGCTGACAGGTCTGTGGGAGGTCAGCTCACGTTCTCGTGCAAGGTGAACAGCAAGGAGGGAGTGCATAGTGAGCCCTCCCACACTCACTGACTCTCCAGGACAGCACGCTGGATGGAACACAGGAAAAAGGTGCCAATGTACTTACAAACAGATTTAAGATGTGCTCATCATAAAAAGGACGCTTTTATACACAGGACTTTATTTTGCACTGCTGTAACAATTTCATTCTAGACCAAGGGAGAAAAAGAAAGGATAAAACCACCACAGTGAGTTAACAACTAAAACTTTGCTACTTTGAACAGGATTTTCCATCTGTTAGATTTATTTTCATATCCTCCTCAAAACAGACAGTAAGCTTACCATATTTTAAAGATTATAGATAGGTTGCCACTGAAAGAAAAAATTTACACAGTCACTGTACATCAAGGTTGACAAACTGCCCTGCATGAAAATATACTTAGAAACTGTGTGAATAAAAGGGAACATCATTGTGTCTAAGGGAAGATTAAGTGGTATGGCGTGCCCTCTCCGTGTGGCCACCGCTCTTGGGAGTTGCGTAGTGTTGGAGTTTCTGTTTCTGCCCTTCCCACTCATCATATCGTGTTTTACCCAACAGCACTCATTAAGGCAAACAAATCCTTTTTGTGAAGCGGTCTCAAGAAATTGTGGACAAATAGCAACCTTTTGGCATTAAAACAGGTTAACACACACACAGCCTTTAGTAATACACAGGAAGCGGATTGTTCTTGGACTAGTGACAAGAAAAGATGAACATGCTCATTAACGATGTCAAAAAGTTTAAAAGTCAGTGTCCAAGCAATTCCTAACAATGCTTCTGCAGCTTCAAGCTCCGAACAGTGGTAGAATTTATGCAAATGCATTAGAATTCAAGCTTGGCAAATCACACCCAAGCAGGTTATTAAACTATATATACAGAAAGCAAATTATAAATACAGAATTCAGACTTCTGCTTTTCCTTATATCCTTGAAAGTTGACAAACCTTTTGAGGACAGTCCTATAATATTAACATCAGGTAACCACAGGTATTGGGAAACCTAACTACACAAACTGATTTAAAATACTCACCATGACTTTGTAGTGTTTAATACAATTCAGCTCGTAGTTAAGGGCACAAGACAACATTTAACAAAAATAATCACATCAATTGACCTAGAAATCAAATGCAAATAGATATGAATACAATCTCCAAAATCTGTCTTTTTAAGTGAACATTAACCATTTATTCAAAGTTATACAAGAATCTGAAAGATTAAAGTCTCCTGTGACATAAAGCCATTTCAATAGTTTCATGTCTCAGCTGAGCATGAGGAAAGAGGGTGAGAGTGCGTGGCTCCACTGGGCAGCTGGCCGGTAATGACAGACTCAACAGCAGCCTCCCCCTGCCTGCTGTCCTCCTTGGTTGCCTCCATGAGATGCATTGGTAGCAGCATGCTGAGGGCCAATTTTAATGCCATTTGCCTAAAGTAGAAGAAACAGGATTGTAAATAAAAGTGGCCCAACCGTGCAGGAGACTAAGTAGATTATTATTATTTTTTTAATTCACGTAATTCTTAGTGATTTAATTTTGCCAAACAACTCTAAAAAATATTTTAAATAGATTTTTGAAACCAGGAGGAAATGTTTTGGAAAAAACGTTTGTTAGGAACTGGTGGGCAGAAATGAGATAATGCTGCTTGCCAGAGAGCGTCATAGTGAAGAGATTACTTGTAACAATTAGTACATGGAATGGTTATTAAAGAGTAAAACTATCCAAAGCCTTCACTGCTCTAACAGGACAGAAAATCCTTCTTTTAGACAGCATTTCTGTTCCATGTTGAATCAGCTGTGCAGGCTGGGGGACATGAGTGTTCTGTGTCATCAATAATTTCTGTGATCCCCAAAGACATGGCAGGGTGCCAAGAACCCACACACAGAGCGGTTCTTTCATTCGTCAAATTCACACTTGTGTCTTAACCCTCGCTCCCTCAAGTGGGTTTTACCTAAAAATACAACACTTTGCGAAAAGTAATACAGTAGCTCCAGAAATTAAGCTCTTAAGGAAACTTTGTGTCACAGTAAATCTCAGATTTATGGTGCTTGGCAGTTACTCTGCAACAGTAGTAGCCTTGGGGCTTCTGGCACTGGCTCACTATTGACAGTGGCTGATGTGGTTTCTTTTCAGTCTTTTGACTCCTCTTTAATAAAAAGCATGCCCTATGGCTCATTGGTTCTGCCCCCTCTGGGCTGGTAGCAACTTCTTGAGGAATCAGGAGTCAGCCTTGGCATCAGGCCAAATAAATAGCATGGCCTGTTGGCTTCTGACAGCACATTACAGTCAGAGCTGCAGAAGGCACAGCAAAGCAGCTACTATATGAAACCAGACAGAACAGCACACGTGCCCTTTAAACAGGCGGCAATTACTGTTCAATTTATAGGGTATTAGTCTCTGAATGGTGTCACCTTTAAATTAACTCAAAAAGTATTGCCATGTAAGTCTAAATGTAAGATTTAAAGCTATGCTACTCCAAATTTAAAGAAATCAAGCAGTATCTGGAAACGGAAAGCGATAAATACAGAGAAGGGAATTTAGGTCAAATGACAACTCGTGGGCAACCACAATCATCCTCCACGTTACACTCTGTCTAATCATGCTCAACAAATTGGGCTCAAAATAACATTAGAGAAAGGACACGCCAACTGTTAATTATATATCGATTGGGCCTTCTGAAAGATGTGTTTGCTCTAATAAGAGTCATTTTCAAATTGGGAATTGCCTTCTCTCACCAGAAGAGAGCATATTGCAGGAGTCCACAGGCCTCGAATTTACACACTAGGATATTATTCCTCGACAGAATAAGTACATGTGAACAGATGCAGGTCTTCTTTGCAACTGAGGAAATTTACATTATTTTCATTGTTTGTAATGAACAGACAGGGCCATTCATTTTAATCCAACTTCATAAAGTGATCCTCTACTACAATGAGTACTTAACCAAAGTACTGCACACACCAAGTAACATAAGCACCTACCTACTGTACTCCACACATCAGGTATTACATGTACCAGACTTTCAGATAGATGATTATTACTAATGTGGCAATGGATGATCAATTGAACCATTTTAGAATAAAAAAATAACAAAATCATGAATTCAAATACTAAGTTGGTATCAATTCAAAATTAGTGCTCTGAATAATATTTTTGTATACACACCTCATTATTAATGTCAAAGACCCCTTCTTGGATTTTTTCATAAATTTCTTTTGCTGTGTTAATAAATGCCTGAAATATAAAGTAGGAAAATTGGTTTGAATTACTCAAAATCACAACAGTAAAGGAACATTATACACAAGCTCAAGGGACTGGTGAGTGGTTCAATGTTCTTCCAAAGGACCTGAGCTTGACTCCCAGCACTCATGCTTGGGGGGGGGGGGTTCCCAACGACCTGTAAGTCCAGCTCTAGGGAACCTGACGCCTTCCTCTGGCCTCTGTGGGCATTGTCCTCTGACCGTGATGCTGGTGAAGAACTCTTGAAGGTTGGATAAGCTGGCTTATACCGAGGGTGAAAGTATTTGCCATAAAAGCTTGATGATCTGAGTCTAATCCCCCCAAAAAAAGAACAGACTCCAGAAAGTAACCTCCATACATGTGCCAAGGCATGAATGTGCCTGTGTGTACACACACCAAACACACACACCACACACAAATACATAAAAACTCTCTTGAAAATATCGTAACACTTGGTACATGAAAATTATTATTTTTGCATATCCTTATTAATTAGTGACAGAACCTTGATCATCTCAATAGATGCATAAGAAGCATTTGATAAAATTTATAACTTTTCATCAAGGAAAATGTCCAATACAGTAGGACTAGAATGGAAAGCTTGAATGATGAAATATCTAAAGCGGTGGTTCTCAAACTTCCTAAAGCTGCAACGACCCTTTAATACAGCTCCTCAGGTTGTGATGTTACTCCATTGCTACTCTGTAACAGACACTTTGCTACTGTTATGAATTGTAATGTAAATATATCTAATTTCTCACAAGGGTCAGGACCCACAAGTTGAAAACTGCTGATCTAGGACAAGGCACAGCTGATGGCATCCTCACTGGGAAACCTCTAACCCGAGTAAGCAAGGATGCATGCCAGACTCCATTTGAATCATAAACACTGTTTGTTCATAATGGCTGAAATATGAAACAACATGACGTTTACCCACTAGTGAGTGAAAACTGAAAGGGCCACTGATATAACATTCAGCCAATTAAAGAATGAAGATTTGGGCTTTATCCTTTATATTGCGGTTGACCTCTGAAAAATGCATAAAATATACGACACATAAAGGAGAGTAACTGGCAACTAGGATTTCTCTGGGGTCTTCCAAGTATCCTCGGATTATTAGACTGTGGTGACAGCTGTGCAATTCTGTAAATAGTTCAAATTTAACTAAACGTGCTTGAAAAGTGTGGCTTTTATGGTAAGTGGATTTTATCTCCAAAGCAAATTATCACCAAGGAAGGGAAAGAATGTCTTAAATGTGTATAGGAGAACCCACATCAACTGGGCACTTTACACACGCCAACATGTCTGCACTAGCTGATTTAGAGGACAATGTTCCACATGGGACTGCTTTTGCCATCCTTAATCCTGTAGTCTGAAAGACAGTCAGAGTCAGGCCAGGAGATGGCTCAGCAGGTCAAAGTGTTTATCATAAAATCCTAAAGACTCAAATTCAATCCTGGAACACATTTCAAAGATCAGAAAGAGTGACCATGCCTAGCAATGCCAGCATTCCTACAGTGACAGAGGGAGAGCCATCAACTGGGAGCTATGTGTGCAGCACAGTGGCAATGTGACACACTTATACGTATCTCATGAGTGTTCTCTCTCACACATACATCCTCTCAATAAATCTTTAACACAAAGAATAAGAGAATCAGGGTTCAAACGGTAGAGACACTGTTCACGTTGAAGAGCTTTGCTCTCTGCTACACAGTGCACTACTACACTTCAGAAAATGGGGTGAGTGTGAGAAACCACTCATCAAATTAAGCCTCTAAGTTGTTCACAACCATCCTGTTTATGTAGACTATTTAAGGTCGTTTATGTGAATATTATCAGTGCTACAGAGGACGCACAAACTCTGAGAGAATCTAAACTATCGGATTTGAGAGAACTAGAGTATTAACCAGTATGAGGAGAAAAGGCATCTTCAAGTAGCATCTTATGAAACTTCACAGGAGGTCTTCTGAATGACCACCAGCACAGATCTAATGGAAATTAAGAAGTAAAAAGTTCAAGGGGAGGCAGGAATCCTAGCGCTCCTCCTTTAGATACTGGAAGCATCTGACTGCTGAAGTTGCTATCATAGCTTTTGCTTCCAATTAACAGGACTGTTACGTTTTCACCTTTAAAGGCCTTACAGCTCCCCAGAGTAATCAATCTACGGCAGCTCAATTACTATACCAAGCCCACCCCAGTCAGCAAAGGAGGGCTGCACGACTGTGGCAGGAGCACAGGGTATGAATATGCATAAACTCTAAGTGGCCGATCGAATCATCAGAGGGTCATGAGAATTTGCTGCGGAAATAATGAGAAAAATTAATCACTGGTGATTCACAATGCATTTAGGAGGCAAGCACGGTTTTCATGTGTGTGTGTTGGCTTTAAAGTGAAGGAGAAAGTAGTTTTCCACCAACTAAGAACTGATTCACATTCTTCAAAACTGAAGTTATCCTTATAAATAAGTAAAAATTTAACATTATTACAAATAACAAGTCAATTACAATAATGGCTTCAGAAACCTGGCTAACTGAACTAAAAGACACAGACTTTGCGAGGCTGCAACTTTTCCAACAGGAGCACCATATGTGTGCATGCCAACCCAATGCCAGACTCCCAGGTCCCATGAATGCAGAGTAGCATGTGTGGGAGTGCTGACACTGCTAGACCTCACAGAAACAAACAGGTCTAACGCTAACCCAGTACAGAAAGACTCATCCAGTTGACAAACTGTTCTGCTTATTAGAGAAATCATTTAAAAGCTAGCATAAGAAAGCTAAGCTATGTAAAAATTTCCATATGTAATACTTTTATTCCCTAAACAGTATTTACTACTTTATTCATACTTTAAAAGCACAGTTGTACCACATTTGAGATATATTTTAATTATGGAAGGCATGAAATTAATTTTCTTTGAATTGAAATATATAAATGGTTATAAAGTTTTCATTATAATTCACTTTCTCAATGAACTAGTTGTTGAATAATGCCACCTCTAACTCTGATTCTTTGATTAAACCCTTAAAACAAGATAATCTTTTTCTACCTTTCTGCGTATAATATAGAAAATACTATGTAAATGCAGTTTTAGATACTTCAAAATTAGTATTTACTACACATTATTAGGTAACTAAGACTGGCTCTAATGATTCCTTAGAATGTGAAATCCAGCATGTCAAATGGAGACATCAATATACCTATTTAAACTGTAGAGCTATTGGCTAGAATGGAAGATTCTCCAAATACAATCAATATTAAAACGGACACTACTAAGGCTCACTGCTGGTCAAGCAAACTTCTAAGTTAATACTGGGCTCACATACAAATTCTCTCTTTTCAAGATTTAAAAAAAATCAGTAATAAGAGATATTCAAGGATATAATCATAAACTGGCTAGGATTAAAAATAATAATTTTAATGGGCATGGCTCAATGGTTAAGGCACTTGGTGCCCTTGCAGAGAACCGATGTTTAATTCTCAGTACCCACATGGCAGCTCATAACTGTCTATAGTTCCTGACTCCAGGGGATCCAATCTCCTCTTCTGACCTCCACAGGGATCAGAAGCACACGTGGTAAATATATATACAGAAATGTAACACACTTATACATATAAAATAAGAATTTACTGATATGGGGCTGGAGAGATGGCTCAGTGGTTGAGAGCACTGACTGCTCTTCCAGAGGTCCTGAGTTCAATTCTCAGCAATTACATGAGGGCTCACAACCATCTGTAATGGGATCTGATGCCCTCTTCTGGTGTGTCTGAAGATACCGACAGTGTACTCACATACATAAATAAACAAATCTTTAAAAAACAAAGCCCCAACTTTAAAAATTCTAATTCCATTCTTCATTATCAATCTTCATAGATGTTTTTCAAATGCTAGTTCATATTGCTGATCTGACAGGACATTTCGGCTAGGACTGGTAGAAGACGAGTGCTAGGCGGCACTGGGTCCTGACACACACACACACACACACACACACA
This sequence comes from Micromys minutus, assembly GCF_963924665.1. Classification (NCBI taxonomy): domain Eukaryota; kingdom Metazoa; phylum Chordata; class Mammalia; order Rodentia; family Muridae; genus Micromys; species Micromys minutus. Next base: position 13,840,052 of record NC_137961.1, on the reverse strand, counting down.
CACACACACACACACACACACACACACACACACGACACTCTGTGCACGGGAGCAGGGGTGACGCAGCACACTTTTTATTACCGCTTTACAGCTTTGAAGTGAAAACACTGACCTTCAGCCGACTCGCACTGATTTCATTACGGGTCACACTGCCACCTGGTGGCAGGACAGACAGGACATTAAATCTGACCTCAAAGCAACTCTCCGAGAATCTTGAACAATTTCTCTTAAACAGATGCTAGAGAACAAGGTGTTTTGCAAGACAAATGACTTTGTAGTGTTCTCTTTCAGCTAGAAAAAATGACAGAGCTAAAAATCTTTAATTTTCTTCTCAAATGCTGAAAGCAACTACATGCATCAATTTGTCTGTGCTAAATAACCAATAATTTATAAAGTGCTTACTGGTGGCACTAAGTATTTTATATAGCTTGCATTGTTTCCTAAAAGAAATTAAAATTCTATTTTAAAAAATCAAAGATTTAAATTCCTTTCACAAAAGCTTATAGGTATGGGATGATGTTATGCCTCTGAAACTCACACACATAGGGGAACGAGGTTCTTCTGGTTCAAACTCCAGCACCAGTGTGTGGCCTGAGAAGCAGTGCTCTACAGGAGAAAAGGTATAAGTGTGTAAGTCAGCAAGCCCTGCCGATATTCCAGAGTAATGAATGTGGTCAATGCTCAGGAGAAAATGAAAATATCTTGATTAAGAAAATACTAAAAAGAGAATTAACAAATCATGCATGGAGTGAGCACTAAAGAGATACAGATGGAGACAAATCCAGCAGACACGGATGGGAAGTCCTATGAGAGCACTAAGCAAATTTTAGTATTAGGGAGCTTAGGTAAAGACCTCCTTCAAATTCTGTAACTTTATTGGGATCCTATGCACTTTAGTCAAGAGGCCTCAGATCACAGTGGCTTTCAAACCCTATCTCGAGGCAGCGTTGCTTTGGGATGAGGTAAAGAGTAATGGAGGCTAGTCAATCTGCCTTAGCTTCTTCAGCTTCCTGCTGCCTCTGATGTCTCTATCAATGGAAGGGCAGAATGAAATCACGTAAATTAAATGAAAGAAAGTCAGCTTGTGCATGGAATGAAAGATACCATGTGAAATTCTAAAGTTGTATGAAAGTGGCAGTTGGTGTTTTAGATACATGCATGCTTATACATAAATGTCCACTTCACGTGACTGTGATACACATGAAGCTACCTTGGTTAGCAAAGTGGATACAACTTCCAAGAGTTAAAAGTAGGACCATCTGGGCTGCAGAGATGGCTCAGTGGCTAACAGCACTGACTGTTCTTCCAGAGGTCCTGAGTTCAATTCCCAGTAACCACATGGTGGCTTACAACCATCTGTAATGGGATCTGATGCCCTCTTCTGGTGTGTCTGCAGACAGCTACAGTGTACCCGTATACATAAAATAAATAAATCCTTAGAACAAAAAAGTAGGACCACCTTCAAAGTTTCCAAGTCTGGTGGCCAACAGCCAGCCCAGAGGTAGTGAAGCTAGGTCAGCGCTGCCCTGATATTCCAGGAGAGAGGTAGTTATGACAAAAAGCTTCCCTCCAGGGACAGACCATCCTAGTCTGTTTGTAAAGTTCTCTTCTAGGCTTCAACACAGACCTGAGTAGAAGACAAGAAAGCCTCCAGCTCAGTCAGATTCCAGCTGCCTGAAGGACTTTTCACTACTTAGGACTATTACTAAGAAGCACAGCCTTTCATAATGTAAGCAAAGGGCCTTGAAGCGAGGGATGCACTTCACAGATGATTAATTCCTACTTTAATATGAAGAATACATTGTGGGTTGCTGGCAACCAAAGGGCCTTGGCTGTCAAATTATGGAATCTGATGCTAAGACTGTGGGGGACCACTACACAGTTTTAAAGAAACTGGAGAGCAACAATCATTTTTCACTTTTTAGAAGCTTTCAGACAACAGTGGAAGACTGAAAAATGAAGACAGTAAGTCCTATTAGGAAGCAATAAGGGTCAATAAAGCAACAGGAAGGCAATACAGATTAATGGGGTGAGTGACTGAAGGGATATGCAGACATAGAATACCGCGGGCCAGACTAGCGCAGCGAAGGACTCCGGCCCAGGACAGGTTATGACTGTGGGTCTGAAGACCATTCACAAAGAGCTCTCTAGGAGAGTAGAACTTGGAGTTAAGGGGCACTTCAAGTCTTGAGAATTTTGGAGAGACATAAAGAAGTGGGAACACCAAACTAAGGAAGCTATTTATAAGAGTAGTCAAAGATATGAAGAGACTGTTTACAGTAGGAATGGAAACCCATTTGTTAGCTATGGGTTATTCTTAAAGTTGCATGAACTTACCAATGGGGAAAGAATTCAGGTGAGAAACTTAGAAAAAGGACTAGGGAAACTCGTTGGAAACTGAAAGAGAATACATCCAGAACTGGAGGGATGGGTTTTTGTTTTGAAGACAGCTGAACTTTGATCCTATAATTACATGCTCTAGCTAGGAGCAAATAAAAAAGGAAGGGATGAAGAGGGCTTGAAAGCGTGTGCTTTACAAGGGTGGGGAGTGCTCTGTCAGCCTTTCCTGTGTGGTAACTGAAGTGCAACCTGCACTGCAGCAGGAGTCTTGAGCAATGTGCACACAATACCTATCACTGGAGAAGCGCTCACCCAGACAGCGCAGTGTGAGGAAAGCATGTGGGACATTTAGATCAGAAGAAACACTTTTTGTGCCTTCTGCCACATGTCAAGTCAGAGGAAAAAAAAAAACTTGAGGTACTGGGTGGGCTGTGCTAACGGACGAGTAATTTCCCCTAGATACATGGAGGGAGCGATGCTTAGAAAATTAGAAGTTAAATAAAACATCAATTTTCTCTGAGACAAGGCTTTACTCTGCCTGGGCTAGCCTCAAACACACAGCAAGTCTTCCGCCCTCAGTCTACTGAGCGCTGATATCACAGGCACGAGCCACCATACCAGCCTTTTCAGGAGATTTCTCTACAGTGGCTTCTCAGACATGAACACGCTATTTTCTGGTTCTCTCCTATACTTGCTTGCCCTAGGAATCCCAAGCCAAACAATCATTACAGGCATTCTCGACCACGTGGCAGTATACAGGGGAATGACAAGAACCTGAAATGCCTTGGCCTGAGTCCTCTGTGAACAATGACTCTGCACACGAAAGCACCTAAGAAAATACACAGTGAATAATCTGCCTGCAGTATTACTGTAAGCATGTATAGTACTTGGACCTTATGCTTAAAAAGGCTAGTGATAGTTACCAAAAGCATCAAAAGTAACTTACGAGGGGAAAAAGACCAAGAGTACTTTGGTTGAAACTGGTTGTCTTAGGTGTCTTCTGTTGTGATGAATGCCATGACCAAACACACTTGGGAAGGAAAAGGACTTATTTCCCACACTTTCGAATATCATGGAGCAGCCTTCACCATGAGGAAGTTGGGGCAGGAACTTGTAAGGAGGATCTGGAGCGCAGACACAGAGGAGTGCTGCTTACTGGCTTTCTCCCCACGGACAGCTCAGCTTGCTTAGCTCTACAACTCACGTCCACAAGTCCATGGGTAGCATAGTCAGTCCCCTGTGGGCCTAAGGCCCACCTTCATCAATCATTAATCAGGAAAATAGACAAGAAAATTTGCCTACATGCAATCTCATAGAGATTTTCTCAACCGAGGTTCATCTTCTCAGATAACTTTAACTCATGTTAAGTTGACAGAAAACCAACCAGGACACTGGTCCTTAGATTACACTGCCATTTAGGGAAATGAAGTCCGAGGGGAGCTTCTACCACACTTACAGGTGTATTCCTTCAGTGTTCAGGGTCACCATCATAACCTGTACAGAATCTACTTAATAAAAGCAATACACTCTTATTATAAGCTGCAATGTAAAAACTATAATGTATCATTTGGAAATAAATAGATAAAATTAGTAGATAACAGACATGTTTATAATGGAAAAGGCTTTTCCATGCTTGTGTAATTAATGTTTATGTGTATAAATTTTGTGTGTGTTAATATATATATTCCCCCCTCTTTCTTTAATATCTAAAGATATAGCTAAGAAATTCTTACCTTCATTGTTAATACCTAGTTTAGGCAATGGGGTCTCACTTTGTTTCCATTTTCTTTATAAATTAACTTCAAGTATTTGTATTGTTTTGGTACTGTTTTAAACTTAAGATCAAGACAGATGGCCTCAGTTCTGGTAAGAGCAAAACAATTGGCTCATCAGAGGTTATTACTGAAGAAAATATATGAGTAGAGAGGTGCTGAAGAATGATGCTGGTGGTTCCTGCACCAGAAAGGTTGAGTACAGTAATGTGGGGGACAGCAACCTGGAGTCCCGGATCACCCTCCTGTTAGAAGCAGCACACTGAACAGAAGGGATGCTGTCTTTACTTTCAGGTAGTAAGTGAAATAGAGCAGTTTTAATATCAAAATTACAGTGCTAAGCCACACTTCTTGTTCACTAAGAGTTGCTGCTAATTCAGCTCTTGGAATTTATATTACTCTACCTCAGTAGTTGTCAACCAGGACTAATGTAATGACACTGTGGACCAGACAATGGTCCGCTGCAGTTTCCCTAATCCTATTTGTCCCTAATTACATCTTTAATGAATGAAATCATTATGTTGACTAATAGTAAACAGTAAATGTAAAGATTATATAAGCTTATTTCCAGCTAATGCTGAAACAACAGTGGTGTTATGTTTTAAATATTCTAATCCCTTCAAGGGAAATATAACCCACATCTCTTGGTTTCTACTTACATTACAAAAACCCACATTTTTGTTAAAATATATAAAAGGAAACAATAGGCTCATTTCTAAAGACCAACAACATTCCACTGGGACTTAGCCAATGCAAAATCATGAAGCCTTAATTTTCTATAAAGAACGCATAATCAGATGGTCCATTAATCACAAAATAGACACATCTATGAGTCACTTATCTTGTATCATAATTATCTTTAAATGCACATGTTAAAAGATGACTCATATGTGAGATATTTACTCATCTGGCTGCTTATACTTCAGAGACTTTGAGCACAGGGTCTCAAACAGATAGGACAATATTCTAACCATGAGATACACCCTGACCTTGATGGTTTTACTCTTTCTGCAACACAGAAGACTGCTTAGACACTGTGTGGATCTACCAAAATGAGCTAATGGATAAATGTGTTTGGCTTTAAAAATCATACAATTAATTGTGCTTAAAAATCTTATACATAGGGGGTCAGGGACTGGAGAGATGGCTCGGCAGTTAAAAGCACTTGTTTTTGTAGAGGACCTGGGTTTGGTTCCAAGCACCCACAAGGCAGTTCAAACCATCTGTAACTCCAGTATCAGGTACAAGTGGTATAATATAGCAAATATATTATATTTAATATAAATTAAAATATACATACATGCAGGCAAAATATCACATACAATTTTAAAAAATCTAAAAATAAAAGTCTGCCATGTAGACACTGAATAAACAGTTGGTTGTTTTATCTTCAAATCAGGGCTCTTATTCCACACAGACCTGTCTTTTTGTTTAGTCTAACATCTTTAGTTAGTTTGGAGACAGTCTCTGTCTGTCTGTATCTCTATACACACAAACACACACACTTTTTACAAACCTGAATACTAACTCCATTATGGTACATGGTAAACACAACACTTAGGGACTGAACTATAGAAGAAGTTCTTACTGCAGAAAGGATACATGAAAACTCCTAAGTGTCACATTTGACACAATTTTATCAACTTAGTAATGTGAAAAATAAATTCAGTATTCAAAAATTCATGAAGTATAATTTAATCCTTAGTGTCTACTAATAAAACTTTGCAAAGGATTACATTTAAATTACATTATTAGTATTTTAAAGACTTATTTCTACTTTATGTGTTTAAGCATTTTGCTTGATGTATATATGTGTACCATATGTGAGGTCAGAAGATACCATCAGTTCTAGATTGACAGAAGACCCTGAGCCATCATGGGTGTTTGGAACTAAACCCAAGTTGTCTGGAAGTGCACTAGTGCTCTTAACAAGTGACTTCTCCAGTCACAAAGTTTGTTTGTTTGTTTATTTATTTTTGATCAACCCTTTTATTTTGAGACAATTGTCAACTGGTACGCAATTATATGAAGTAATACAGTCACCCAGTATGGCTTTTCTTTAGTTTTCTCAGTGGCGACTTCCTAGAAATAGTACAGTTTCCAAAAAAATAAATTAAAAAAAATAAAGTAAAACAAAATAAAGATGATTATTGTAGCATGCTGTGCCGGTTGACTAGCAGTGGCCGCATAGGCTCATATATTTGAATGCTTAGTGACAAGGGAGTGAACTTGGTAGGATTAGAAACTTTAGGCGATGTGGTCTTGGAGGAATACGTCACTGGGTTTGAGGTTTCAACAGCCCACAGCAGGCCTAGAGCTGCTCTCTTCCTGCGGCCTGTGGACCACACCTCTCGGGAAGTAGAACTCACGTACTTCTCCAGTGCCGTCCTTGCCTGACTGCCTGCCCATGACAGACTAAGTCTCTCAAACTGTAAGCAGACCTTCCATCACATGCTTTTCTTTTATGAGGTGCCTTTGCCATAGTATCTCTTCACAGCAATAGAACAGTGACTAAGACAGACTTTAAGTGTTGTCTTTTTATAGTCCTAACACTTCCTCCCACGCAACACCTTCCTGGGTCCTGGCAGTGATTCATCTGTTCTGTGGACTCTTAAGTTCATCACCTCAAGGAAAGGGGGCAAAAAAAAAAAAAAAAAAAAAAAAAAAAAAAAAAAAAAAAAAAAAAAAAAAACCCACAGTGGGCAAAGCTTAGTGTTTGACTCAGTGAGCTTAGTTACCTGGAGCTTCATCCAGTATTTTCATAGAACAACATTTTTTTCCATTTTATTTTTTAGTAAGGAAGTTTCCTTAGACTAAATAAAAAGGTGCTAAGTTATTTCTAGCTTGAGACTATTATGAATAAAGCTGTTATAATTACTGGTCTATAGGTTGCTGTGCAGGCACTCATTTCTCTTAAGTGCTCATGAGTGTAATTGCGTGTTACTCAGTCCTCCCACCCATGTGTGGGTGACCAACTGTGCAGTCCCCAGCAGCCTGTGGTGCAGTCTCTGCCTTTCATCTGGGCGATCCGATAGGTGTGTAGTTAGTGCCTTGAGACTTCTGTGTGACACAGGCTCTCACCATGGAGCAGGGGCAGGCCTGGAACTCAGCTGCAGACCAGTCTTGAGAAAGGAACGGCCTGTCTCTGCCTCCTGAGTGCTACGATTAAGGTGAGCACCAGCACCACACGGTTGAGCTTTTGGTTTTAGAGTCTAGATCTTAATATTTTATTGGATCTGGGCTTAAAGAGTGTTTTCTCTTTGTGTGTATACCTGTCTTTTTTTTTTTTTTTTTTTTTTAAATCTGCCAAGAATGCTTCAAAGAGCACACGTTCTGAAAGGTCAATTTATTAATTTTTCCTTTTAAGAGTTATTGCTTTGGAGGCAAGTGTGCCTATGCCCCTAGAGTGCTGCTTTTTTATCTAAGAGACAAAACAGAGACAAAAGCACCTTGAGTTTATTTTCTTGTATAAATGTGAGATCCAGGGGTTGGCTTCAACCACAGCAGCACTCTTTGTTTTAGGCGGTCTTGTGACTACTGCCCTGTGCCTTTGTTAAGTCAGCTGACTGTGAGATGTCCAAGCTACAGGTTACGCGCTGTCCATATGCATATCTGGCTCTGGGTCTTAGTGGTCACAGCTGTGTGGCACCTGAAACCAATGAAAAGAGATGCACCCTGCTTTTCCTTCCAGGTTGTTTTGGTTACCACAGACTTTTTGCATCTCTGTATGTATTTCATATTATTTTCTACATTTACTAAAAATGGAATTTTGTTTTGATAGAAATATTGTTAAACCTTTATGTTAAACTGTAAAGTAAGTTAGTGTTCTATTGCTGTGAAGAGACACCAAGACCAGGGCACGCCTGTCATTTTTATTTTTATTTTTTTGGAGGCAAGTTTTCTCTATGTATCCCTGGTTGTCCTGGAACTTGCTTTGTGGACCAGGCTGGCCTTGAACTCGAGAGAGCTCCACTGGGCCTAGTGCAGGCTTCTGAAACCTCAAAGCCCCATTCGTCAGTGATAAGGCCACACCCACTCCAACAAAAATCAAAACCCCCTAATAATATCACTCCCTAGGAACCTTTGGGAGCTGCTTTCATTCAAACTACCACAGTCACCATTAAGAAGCGGAACACTTTGAACAAGTCTCCATCTACTTTGATCTTTTCCTTCGTTCATTAGTTTTAGTAGTTTTCATTGTATGTTTTACATGTACACCCACAATCACACATATTTAATTTTGTGTGTTGGGTAATATGCATGTATGGTTACCAGATGTTACAATGTGACCTCTGTGGAAACCAGAGGTCAACATTGGTTGTCATCCTTAGTTCCTTTTCTATTTCAGTTTTAACTTTTTTTTTTTTTTTTTTTTTGAGATAAGGTCTCTGTGTGACAGCATTTCTCAGTGAACCTGGTACTCACTGATTTAACTAGACTGGGTGGCTCCTGGGATCTGACAGTCTTTTGCCTTCCCCAAACCCCAACATTGGTTTTCAGGCATGTGTGATGTCTCTGGCTTTTTCTGTGGGTGTAATTCCAACTTGGGTCCTTTTGTTTGCAAATCAAGCACTTTAACCACTGAGACATATCTTTAGCCCGCTATACAGATTTTTAGATTTACATATAAGCATTTAATTTTTGTGATTATAGATGGTACTCAAATATGTTCATGTTTCCATGAATTTAACAGAAATATAATTGTTGTGTTTATCACATGTCTACCAACCTTGAAGTCAGTGCCCTAAATGATTGTCGACTTTTACTTTGTAAATTTCTAGAGATTTTCCTAGTGTAATTATGCCACTCACAAAACATTTTAATTTTTCTGTCCTGAATTGTATGCCTTTCTTTCTTTTTTTATATTAGTGTGCATGCTAGCTAGACCATCCATCAACCCATCTGATAATGCAATTAAGACCAAACACAGACATTTTTTCCTTGTTCCTGGATGAAGGGACAAGGCATTCAGTTTATCATTAACTTTAGCTGTGGTGTGTTTGTGTGTTTGAGCACGCACGCTCGTGCACATGTACATATTCTTTATCAAGGTGAGGAATTCTCTTCAATTTTATTTTCTGAGACTAAAACGAAAAAGTAACAAGCATGGGTGAGCAATGCATTTTTTCATTTTTTGTTACCCAGATTGATTGTGATCTTCCTGCCTCACTCCCAAGTACTTGGGATTATACGAATGAACCACCATGCCCAGTGTTACTGCTTTCTTGTAATTTAAATATTTTTAGACTTATGATTTATATATTATTTCTTGTGCATCTCTGTAACATCTTTCAAGTGCAGCACAGGTACTGAATTATACATACGTAAGCAACCACCATCTACTAGTGACCTTGTTTTACCAAACTGAGTGACGTTTAGACTTTCCTTCCCATGATGCTTCTTTGTTATCTTTGGTCCCTTTGCCTGCACTGACGACTACATTGTGCAAGGTCACTTCAACCATCAGACATACTTTAAAACACTCAAGAGAGCATCATATTCACCTTTACATTCATTATGTTCTTCTTTCATTTTAAAAATTATTTCCTATAGACATTCTTCTATGGTGGATCTGTAGTTGACAAATTTATTTATCTGACATTAACTTGATTTTTCCTTCATTCCTGAAAGACATTTGTAGTAGGTACAAAATTCTAGGCTAATAATTGTTTGCTTTTAGCTCTTGAAAAATCTGTCATTTTCTCTGGTTCCCAAGGTTTCTTGTGAAAAATTCTTATGTGTTTTGCTTGTAAGTATGTACATCACATGTGTGCAATACATGGGAACCCCCTGGAACTGGAGTTACAAATATTTGTGAGCTGCCACATAAATGCTGGAAACTGAACCTCAGTCCTCTGCAAGCACAGCAAGTGCTCTTAACCACAGAGCCATCTCTAGCCTGTCTTGTGATTTTTGATGAGAGAGCTGTCACTTGAATTGCTGTGTCACATACTCCAACCCAACTGGGGTATTGCTTTAAGTTTTGTTCTTCTTTCACTTGCAGAAATTTGACCAGACAGAGCTTTCTTTGCTGATTTATCTGGTATTATACTGTTTGGGTTGGCTTGGCTTGAATCTGTACATTCCTTCCCCTGACCCTCATAATCAGTCAGTTTTTGTTCGGTTGTCTTAAATATTGAAGAAACATATTCTTTGCCTTCTTCTTCTAGAACAAATAATACATAACTACCCTTGTTATGGTCTCACAAGTCTATTTGGTACTATTCATTCTTTCTCCCGGGCTATTTTTTCCTGCAGCTCAGAAGCTGCTTTTTTGGGGGGATGCTAGGGATCAAATCCAGGGTTTCATGTGTACTAGAATGCTACACCATTCAGCCACACCCCTAGTCTATCATTGTACTTTAAACTGGGTAGTTTCTATTGTTTTAAAACTTAAAAAGTATTTAATTTTATGTTATATATAGATGCTTTGCCTACTTATATGCATGTACATGCACGTATACTGTCTACAAAGGCTAGAAGAGGGCAGCACATCCCCTGGAACTGTAGTTAAAAGGTTAGCTGTATTACAATGTTGGTGCTGGTAATTGAATACAGGTCTTCTGAAGGAGTAGCTAGTGCTTGTAAGCCCTGAGCCACTCCCCAGCTCCAGCCTCTACTGTGTTATCATGCCATTTGCTAGTTCTTTTCTCAGCCACACCTCTATCAGATTTATTAATTTCAATTATTTCAGTTTTAAGTTCTAAACATGATTTTTATAATTTTTGGTAGTCATGCCTCAGGTTTACTTATATAAGCAGTGCAGGATTACAGGTGTAGGCCAACATACCCAGCCTCTCTTACTCATTCAGTATGGATCTTTCTGGTGTAGGTAGCTGGGAATCTTCACCTGATGCTAGGAATCTTGAGGACTAAGTTGTACGAGTCTGGATTGCATTTAGGCCTCTGTTCTGTGGCTTCCTCTGTTGATACTCTAACTGGGAAGTAGTGCTACCATTTCTTTACTGGTAAGTAATACTAGGAAATTTTAGTCTAGTAGTGGATATGGTCCCTCTTTTTTCTATAATGTCTGGTATACTTATAGATGGTTGTGGGCTGCCATAGGGGTGCTGGGCACTGAACTCAGGACCTCTGAAAGAGCAGCCAATGCTTTTAACCACTGAGCCATCTCTCTAGCCCCTGCTTGTCTGTCTGTTTTTTGAAATAGGGACTCACTGTGTAGCCAGAATGGCCAGAATCTCACCAAGAGCTTCTGTCCCTCCCTCTCCATTTCTTTCTTGGTACTGGGATCTGTCCTGGGCCTCGTGTAAGTCAGATAAGCACTGTCATACCCCTGCCTAGAAAAGCAACTAAGAGTTTGCCAGGGGCTCTGTATCTAGGGGCCCCTTCCCAAGATACTTTGGGCTTTCTCTTAGTTGTGTATGGCAGCAGGAAAAGTTAATCTCAGCTGAAGTTAGTTACCAAGTTCGTATCAAACTCGTGGCAACTCTACTCGTGTCAGCATCCTGTGTGCTGGGATCACAGGCATTAATCCCACATCCCTCTTGATTCCAGCCATTTCTACGTTACAGTAATAGTCGTGCATCTTAAATATTCATCATAATATATTTAGCTTTTGGGAGGCAAAATAGTTTTCATCGTTAAGTAAAATGCTATTTCTTTAAGGCAAATTCCTGCTCAGATGAAATTTAAACAGTTAGTCTATAAGTCATAAATGTAGATTTATAGTCCTGCTCATCTATTCCAGGAACACAGCATTTCTTTCAAATACTCAACCAAAAGGACAACCGCAATTTACTGCTTACAAATAAACACTGTATTCATTAAGAAAAAAGCACACAAAGACATTAGAGGCAGAATCAGAAGTCTAAAGTTTTTCCACAAATTGAAGCCTTGTTATCTGACCTCACAGTGTGATTCTTAATTAATCAGCTATACCTAAGATGTCTTGAAACCCTTCCTCACCAAAGACTGGCCTCATGATTTCAGTACACTCCAACAGAGAGGCTCTATGAAACGAACGTTTCATATATATGTGCACATTTCCCCTTAAAGACAGACAAAAGTGTGGCAGAAACTTCTCCCTTGGTGCTGTGTGAAGAGAAGTCTATGTTATTAAGTTGTAAGCCTTCGGCTAACAGCACTACCTAGTGCCTGCACGAAATGCGTTTGGCATCACAGGGCTCCTCACCAAGTACTGAGAAGTTTACCAAGGAAAACTTCTTCACTGATAAACCAATGTCACAGAATCACTATAGTTAATTTTTTGCATTCAAGGGTTGTGATGGTTTGTATGTGCTTGGCACAGGGACTGGCACTATTAGGAGTTGTGGCCTCACTGGAATAGGTGTGGTCTAACTGGATTAGGTGTGTCACTGTGGAAGTAGGCATTAAGACCCTAGTTAGTTCTAGCTGCCTGAAAGTTAGTCAGTCTTCTCCTGTTTGCCTTGGAAACAAGATGCAGAACTCTCAGCCCCTCCCCCTTGCTCCTGCCTTGATGATAATAATGGACTGAACCTCTGAACCTGTAAGCCTGACTCAGTTAAATTTAATCTTTGTAAGCGCTGCCTTGGTGTCTGTTCACAGCAGTAAACCCTAACTAAGCAAGGGTTAATTAGAAAACTTCATATTTAATAATGGAATACTATGTCTAAAGTACTATGCTAGCTGATGCATAGGGCCCTTTCCTCAGCTATACTTATAACAGTAAGATTTTCCAGCTACTATTCTCTTTTTGTAATATTTTATTTATTTAACATATGGTTGCTCTGCTGCATATACATTCACATGCCTGAAGAGGGCATCAGATTTCTCTAAAGATGGCTGTGAGCCACCAAGTGGTTGCTGGGAACCAAACTCAGAACCTCTGGAGGAGCAGCCAATGCTCTTAGTTGATGAGCCATCTCTCCAGCCCCAGCCACTGTTTTCTAGGTCCCCTTCAGTCATTTCTATAAGCTGTTCTCATCCACGAGGAAGAAATTCAGCATCTGAGTAAACTGCTTTCTTAGTCTCATTTCCTCTTTTGATAAAATACAAAATATAGTAATTCTAATCTTTTAGTATAGTACATCCAAATAATACAGCATAAAAATGTATTCAGAAAACTAATAGTTCAGGATTAGAACAACAAAAAATGAGATAATATAATTTTCACCTATTAAAGACACAAGGATTTTCATATAGTGTTACTGCGCAGATATACTGACACATGCAGACCACAGGGCTTCAGAAGACAATGCAAAAAATCAGACAGCAACTGTTGTTAATATTCAACAACTACTAGAAACTTAAGCTTACAAAATAAAGTGCAGTAAATACAATGTTAAGTCTATGGAATATAGGTATAAGCCAATGGATGAGGTATTAACTTACCTCCTCTACATTAGAAGCAGTCTTGGCAGACGTCTCCATGAAGATAAGTCCATGCTCCCGTGCAAAAGCTTCACCTTCTTCCTTTTTCACTTCTCTCCTAGATTCTAAGTCACTGAGCACAGAAGAGAAAAGAGCTTTGTTAGTAATGAACATAGTAGAAATAGAGGAGTCAGTCAGTGGAAAATGCACCACAGAACTTAACATAGACCATTTTTCCAAGAGTTTCATACATAAAGATCAAAATGTTTGAAATATATCGCCTACTTTCAAGTGACTAGAATTCCAGCAAAAAAATATTCCGACTCTGAGCTCCAGAATGTTAAGACACTTATAGCAGCAGCAGGAAGGCAGCTTGGTATAGTACCTCATCTTCAAACACAGTGGGTTACCAAAGCAGAAAGTTACTTGGCTAAAAATTAGTTTAAAAGATGAGGACTAATCCCATCTCCTCATCCACTGTCCACAGTGCCCGACTTTCTAAAGACGAGGTAAAATATCTGCCATCCAACTCCCCAAAGTTATAAGAAACTTTGTAAAACTCAAAGTGTTAAAGAAATGTGGATTAGATTATTTATCTTGGTTTAATCCTTAGTTTCTTCTTAAAGCAAAGCCAATAGAAGATGGGTAGGGACAAACAGAAGTCTACATTAGAGCCTGGTGGTCTCCTTGCAGCGCTTTCATAAAGAGCTTCTTTAAGCATGCTCCAGTCTGAAAGTCCAAACCCTTTCCTCTTAGTGTTTATGTGAATGTATTGAAATGGCTGGCTACTTGGTCTGTTCGTCTTTCACTGTAATTATTCTGAATATCTAGCAATAGTTCAGTCCTCTTTATTCCTGAGACATTCTTGTTTTTGTTTCCTGGCCATCTCAAAGTGACTAGTTCTTTTGTCAAGAGCTTTTACCACAGTGTTCTGCATTTCCATGAACCTAAAGTGACATCACTGAGCAATTTAATGAAACTTTTTCTCACTTGATTTTCAGATAGGTATTTTTCTCATAACAGAAAACTGACCAAAGTACCAGTTATTATACAATCTTTATTAACCTTGCTGAGCATGGTGGCATATCCCTACAGTCTCAGCATGGGGGTAATAGGCAGAGGCTCACTGCAAGTTCAAGAACGGCATGTGGTTTACAGGTGAGTTCTAGGCCAACTATAGAGACTTTGTGAAAACACAAAACAAAAGCAACCAACCAGAACCCACCCTCTCCATTCAACAACACACAACACATATTTCAAAATCTAAAGTAAAGACAGTAGACCTTTCAATTTTGAGCCTCGTTGTCAAAGTTGATATGATTAGACTACAGTTTTCACATTTTTAAAATCAGATTATGACTAACCCACTAAAAGGTACATTGAAAAACTATCTTAAAAGTACTTGGTTTTCATAAGCTAGATGTGATGGCTCATGCTTTTATCCCCAGCATCTGGGGAACAAGGGAGGAGGGCAGGAGGCACTCTTGGCTACAGAGTTAGTTTTAAAGCCAGCTTGAGCTGCATGAGACAGTCTTAAGTGCGGTGTTTGTTCTCTATGCTGTTCATTCACAGCATATCCTCTTAGGACAGAGGGACCTGTCTCAGGGTCACCTGTTCTCATTCCAATATGTGATCACTACCTATTTTACTCATTTTCTCAAAGAATAGTTTCTATTTCTACAGCCAGGCATGGTGGTGCACACCTGCAATCTTAGCACAGAGAAGGTTGAGACAGGAGGATTATTAGCTTGAGGCCACAGGCACAAGCACACACTGCTCTTAGATGCCCCAAACAAAACCACTAGCTTCTGATGTCACTGTTTCCCTTTTCTTTGCTTATACTGGTGTTTTTCAAACAGGGTCTCACTGTGTAGCCTGAAGAGGCACGGGCCTGAGATCCTACTGGCTTCAGCCTGGTGTGGGCCGGGCCTCCACACTTACCCATCTTTTTAGTTTGATAAAAAGATGTGATTTCCCTAATATATAATCATTCAGTGTTATAATTTCCTATTACTGCTACCCTTTCACAACTTTTCAAAGATTGTAGAGACAGAAGTTTACTTGTGAAAACTGATAATAATAGTTGCTACTAATAGCAATGCAGGAGGTGTAAACTACAATTATTAGTCGTCCATGAACACCCTTTGGTGTTAATCTGTCTGTAAATTAACTTGGCATTCCTTATATAAATGTGTGTTATTCTGTATTCTCTTTTGGACTGGCTGTATACTTAACTGGTTTCTTCACTAATTAATGAAATAAAAACTTGAAAATGCTTGTTACTAAATTACTCTTTTACTTTCTAAACATATTATCTGCCCACAGTATATATTTTATAACCCTAAAGAGCAAATAAATTCTACTTCTACCACTTAAAAATACTATGTGGTGGCCACTCCAGCCAGGAAAGCAGGTAGGCTCAATACAGGCCTTCCTCTTTCCCTTCTCCCCTCCAAATCCAATCATCCAGTCTCATCCTGAGCTCTGCAGAAGACCACATGCTAAAGCTCTCTCAGTCACACAGATCTTTCCCTACTGTTCGATTCCCCATCTCTTGATATATCCCATCTCCCATCTTCAGCAGGCACTTCCTGGGCACTCGAATGTCAGTCCAGCCAGGGAAGTAGGTAAGCTAGCTGCAGATCTTGACCTCTCCTTCCATTCCTCAAAATCCAATCCCCAGCTCCTGAGCTGTGTAGTGATGTGGTGTCTCCTCATTCTCCCCTCCCATTCTCAAGGAACTAAGCAAATCCTGGCAGAACACCCTGTTTTCCTCCCTCCGATGGACTCCCTCAGCCCTCCACTAGACCATCCCCATTCCTAAGAGTCAGTTCCCAATACCTAGAAACACATTCTACCTGGAACCTACAGTGGTCATGCCTTAGGAAGATCCTAGAATCTCCTACCAGGCAACACAGAGCCACCACTCTAAGAACCAGAGGGGAACAAAAACCAAGGAACAAAACGCCCAATAACAGTAAAATCTAAAGAAATACTCAGGATTTAAATAAAACTTTAAACTTAAGAATCCAGGAACTTTCATGCTGACAAATCCACAGGAAAAGTAGTCACAAACAGTAACCACATCACTCACTGATAATTAAGTTAAGCTCTAAGTTATTTCTTTTACCTTTTATTTCCAATAAGCATGATGACCATGTTGGAATTGGAATGCTGACGGGCATCTTCTAACCAGGTTGTCAAGTGGTTGAATGTGTCTCTCCTAAACATAAATGGTATGTGATTACAGTTTCAGTATTATTCATAGTACACAATACGTAGTCTACATTTCCCCAACATTAACCATGTTAGCCACACATAGACATTTATACTATGAGAGCCATATTTAAAGCACAGTGTTGGGAAAAAGATGGAGAGTGGAGGGATATGTTCTATGGAGGTGTGGGGGAAGGGGGACGCTTCTGGTGGACCCATGTTGGACATCCCTTCTCTGAGGCACCAGCCATCAGATAGTATAGTATAAGATGAAGTTTATTCAAGGAATGGGGAGGGGAGTTAAGAAAGTAGTAGGGGGGTTGGGGAAGAGAGGGAGGGAGGGAGGAAGGGAGGGATAACAGAGGCCATGAACATGGCCATGAGTACGTAGCGGGAGTGGGGGCATTGGGAGAGGAGGGACAAAGGGGTAAGAGCAAGAGGGCAAGAGAGTGAAGAGGGACAAGCAGCCCCTTTTATAGCACCAGGTCACTGTGGGGTGGACTTTGGAAGAATCCTAACACAGTATTTGGGTCTAGGGCTCACTGATTACATTTCAGTTAGAATAAACACAGCTGTTAGCACAGCTTAGAAATTTTCAGTGTATATAATATATAATAGCACCAAACTGATCAATCTGGGGATGCTTATTTAAATAAGAACTGAGCTGCAGATTTTGAGAATACATTTAAATTTGATTCAAGACAGTTTCCAGGATGAGTAGCTAAAGCATAAAGGCAATACAGTGTTATTACTGGTAACCACACGTATTTAGAAAGTCTCCTTGTACTGAGCTGAAAAAACTTGCATACACTTACCTTGTAATATCATACACTAGTAAAGCCCCCGCTGCACCTCTGTAATATGACCTTGTGATAGAACGAAAGGACTCCTGCCCTGCCTGTGTAGAAAAGGTTGAAAAGTTTCCTTTAAAATGATACTTTATACATTTCCATATTCCATTGTTAATATATCACATATTAAACATAAAGGAAAGGCAGTCATAAACAGAGGAGAAAACTTCACTAGTCTTAGGAAAAATCAAATAACACCATTGCTCAGATCACCAGATCACCAGGATGCACAGGCAGCAATTCCCACTACCCTCCCACTCCCAAACAAGACCCCTAACCCTTTTTGGCAATCCCTGACAACCCAATTTACTGAATGGCTTCACAATACATGAATCATTATTAGAGCACAAAATGGACTCCTAGCAACTAAGCCCTGAAGACAAATTTGAAAGGAAGCAAATAACCCAGAGCCTCACATTTGAATTCAATAACCCACTCCCTGGGGCAGCTGTTGACACTAGAATAAATAAAGCCCATTGTAAATAAATGATGAATGACATCTTTACGCCCACCATCTGCTGGTGGAAAGGTTGTCAGAAGGCCAAGGATGCAGATTTTATCAGTTATACCATAAACTGCAGTGGGCTTTCAACAGCCACAAGATGGGATTCTTTGAGCAATCATTTTATTATGAAAAACAGAAAAAGGTTCTGAATTGAATTTATATAATTTTTCTTCACACAATCAATTTCCTCTGCATCTGATATATAATGCTTGTCAAGAGGCAACCGGATGTAAATGTCATCTTTATATCCTGTGAAACAGGCACCAGAGATTAAGTCCAAGTCAATAATTTTTCTATCTCGTAGTATTAACATTCTGCAAGCAAGGTTGAGGAAGGCTATGACTATAGAAATAATTTTTGCACTTAAAATATATGAACTTGAAAGACATTTAGGTTTTCATGCTCTGAGTCTTGAATTTCTGATGCAAATATAAAATCTTCTATCATGCTCTGATTTGTTCCAATATCTTCTCTTGGTGACCCTTCAAGAATATTCCTGCCTTGAATGTCACTCTCAGTGCCTAGAACTGGGACTGGTACTCATATGACACTCAGAGAAAGCATGGAGAAGCAAACTGTGGAATCAAAGTGTCTTAGCCACGTGCATGAAATGGTCAGTATTCCACTGCACACAAGTGGACCCATTCAACAACAGTAACACCCAGATCTAAGTTAACAAGCCCTCTCCTTGAAGCCAGTTCTAACATTCAAAATGTCTTATGCTGATGAAAACACAAAAGCCATGGAATAAACAAACACCAACCAGTTCCTTTAACATAGTTCAACCAACCAACCAACCAACCAACCCACCAACCAACCAACCCACCCACCCACCCCTAGAAAGTATGGCAGCCATAGCAACTCATGCCTGCTATACTAATACCTAGAAGGCTGAGGTAGGAGGATGGCTGTTGAGTTTAGGCTATCCTAGGACAGAACGTGAGTTCTAGATTAACCTGGGCTACACGAGACTGTGTCTCAAGCATAACAACGACAACAAGCAAAACATGCATGTACACATGCTCATAAAGCTAGTTTTTTCCTACTGGTATCACCAATATCCTAAATAACACTGTTTCTCTTATTCCCTTCCTAAAAACCTATTGGTTCCCCTCCACCTATGTATCCACTTTCTAGTCCTTAGAGGATCAGTTCAAACCCTCCAGGGTTTCACAACGTGGAGGGGCTTGGCTACTACACTCCACATTCATCCTTTTCTCCTCGTAAATCCAAAAGCACTTCCATGTGGCTTTGTCTTAACACTATTGATTAAGTGGAATGAATACAATGCTCAAATGCACTTCTGTAGTCCCAGCAGGGCTAACCTAAGTGTGTTTCTAGAAGGCACTTTAATGTGTTATCTTGATTGTATCCATTTGATACTTTAGACTTGTGAGAGTCAATACTACAGTAATACTTATTCCTCACTGTTAGCCATCCACCTAACAATAAAATGCTAGCTATGTAGACAAGAACAAAATTAAAACATAGAAAGAAAATATGAAAAAAATTTTAAGAAAAAGTTATTGAGAAGCTGGAAACAACTCAGATGCCCCACAACAGAAGAATAGATACAGAAAATGTGGTCCATTTACAAAATGGAATACTACTCAGATATTAAGAATGAGGACATCATGAGTTTTGCAGGAAAATGCATGGAACTAGAAAGTATCACCCTGGGTGAGGTAACTCAGACCCCAAAGGACAATCATGGTACGTACTCACTAATAAGTGGATATTAGCAGAAAAAGTACAGAAGACCCTGGATACAATCCACAGGACTCAAGAAGGTTAACAAGCCAAACGGCCCAAGTGAGGATGCTTTAATCAATCCCACTTGGGAGGGAGAAGAAAGCAATCAAGGTTGTCGGTTGTCAGGTTGGGGGTTGTGGACCCTGGGTGGGGAAGATGTAATAGGGAGGGGCTGACTGAAGCTCTGAAGGCCAGCAGAAAGAATGGAAACAGGCTACCCCAGGAGGTAGGAGGTGGGGGGACCCTCTAGAATATACCAGAGACCTGGGAGGTTAGAGACATTCAGGCCTTAAACGGAGGGACCTTAGATGAAATGCCCTATATTGGGGAGAGGGAACTTGGAGAACCCACCTCCAGTAAAAACACAGGGCATCAAGTGTAGGGATGGGGTTGCCATCCCACAGTCAAAAACTCAGCCCCATACTTGTTCCTGTCTGAAAGAACTGCAGAGACAAAAATGGAGAAGAGCCTGAGGAATAGGAAGTTCCAGCAACAGGCCCAAATTGGGATCCAGCTCAGGGGAGGCCCTAAGGCCTGACACTATTACTGACACTATGGTGTGCTTACAGACAGGGGCCTAGCATGGCTGCTCTCCGAAAGACCCAACAAGCAGCTGAAAGAGTCAGATGCAGATATTTGCACCCAACCAATGGACAGAAGCTGGTGACCCCTGTGGTTGAATTAAGGAAAAGCTGGAAGAAGCTGAGGAGGAGGGTGACCCTATAGGAAGACCAGCAGTCTCAAACTTGACTAACCTGGACCCCAGGATTGCTCAGACTCTAAGCCACCAACCAGGTAGCATACACAGCTGATATGAGGACCCCAACACATATACAGCAGAGGACCGCCTGGCCCAGCCTCAGTGAGAGAAGATGCACCTAACCCTCAAGAGATTTGAGGCCCTAGGGAGTGAGGACATACTCTTGGAGATGGAGAAGGGATGGTGGTGGTGGTAGTGCCTCAGGGGGAGAAAGTATGGGATGTGGAACAGTCAGAGGACCGGAAGGGGGATAATAATGAAACTGTAAAAAAAGATTAAAGAATAAAAAAACAATTGGGAGAAGTGTAAATGTGCATATACTAAATAACAACATCCTAACACACGGTAACTTTAAACATAGGGTGTGGGAAGAAAACAATTTCTTTTGATATGAATCTCCCATAACCCAGGCTGGCTTTGAACTCCTGATCTTCTTGTCTCAGCTTCCTGCACGCTATTACTTTCCTTTCTTCTTTAAGGTAAGAAGGAATGCTTAGGAAACACAGCAAGTAGTCTGGATCACGCTAAACGCTGCCTGATGATGTATGGTATGTAAGGATATCAGTTAAGAAAGTAACCTACTTTATATAATGCTTTTAATGCACAGAGAATACTTCTTTTTGGTTGGTGTGGTGGTTTGACTATGCTTGGCCCATCAGAAGTGACACCATTAGGAGGTGTGGCTTTGTTGGAGGAAGTATGTCACTGTGTAGGTGGGCCTTGAGGCCTTCCAGTGCTCAAGCTCCACCCACTACAGAAAAGAGATTCTCTGTAGTGGCTACAGGTGGAGGACAGTCCCTTCTGCTACCTGCAGATCAAGATGTAGAACTCTTGGCTCCTCCAGTACCATGTCTGTCTGCATGCTACCACGCTTTCCACCATAATAGACTGAACCTCTAAAACTGAAAGCCAGCCCCAATTAAATGTTTGCCTTTATATGAGTTTCCTTGGTCATGTCTCTTCACAGCAATGAAATCCTAACTAAGACAACTGGAGATCATAGAAAGTTTGTGTACGTTATTTTTCTTTCTTTTTCTCTATTGCTTTTTCTTTCCTGCTTTCTGCCTTTTAAGACATGAGAGGCAGATCTGAGACTCTTATGCATGCTAAGCAAGCACTTGATCTATAAGATTCATACTTTCAAGCCTTCAATGTAGGTTTTTTTTTTCCTTTCCATTTGTTTCTCTGAGACAAAGTCTAATGTAGTCTATACTGGCCTCTAATTCATAAATAGCTGAGGATGGTCTTCAATTCCTGATCTTCTTGCTTCCACCCTCCCAAGTGCAAGGATTAGAGGCACGTGCAACTGTGTCCAGGTTTTCCATGTACTTTTGATTTGAAGTCATGTTGCCTGAGAAAATCTAAGTTAAAAAAATGTGTTGGACCAGGGACACAACTCAGTTGGTATGGTGCTGTCTAATAAGTATGAGGACTTATTCTCAGAGACCCAGCCTTCATGTAAAAACCGTGGTGTAGTGGTATGTAGGTAAAGTGGAAAATCCTTGAAACTCACTGGCCAGCCTAGTACAACTGACAAGCTCCAGACTCTGACACAAACAAAAGAAAACCAAGGTGGACCATGATCAAGAAAAACACCTGACATCAAACTCTGACATCCTAAACACTCACATGCACACCAACACGTACATGTATCACACCCAGTGTTAAGATGTTTTAGGCTCACGGTGGGAAAGAAACCCTTATGAAATAGATACATGCTGTGTATGGTGGTGCATACCTTTAATCCCAGCACTCAAGAGGCACAGGCAGGAAGACCTCTGAGTTTGAGGCCAGCCTAGTCTACAGAGCAGTTCTATAGTCTAGTTCCAGGACAGACAGGGCCACACAGAGAAACCCTATCTCAAAACAAAACATAAAACAACCAACCAAAAAAAAAAAAAAAAAAAACACACACACACAAACAAAAAGGAAACAGGTAAGCCAGCTTTCCATTGGAGAGAGGTCAGAAGGCATAAGAATGCCATCCAATGGAGAACTCCGAGACAGAGCAGATAGATTTAGTCACCGTTTACCATCTGAATACAACTGTGGCATATGTGGGAAATAACAGGAAATCTATATCCAGCAAATATCCTCAGCAACACAGTCTGAGAGTGGGTGCTTTTTTTGATCATTTTCCCAATAGCTTTTGCACTGTCAAGTGAGAAAGTAAAACTGAGTGAACGGAGGAAAGGAGAACAGGGCTGTGTGGTGATTACAATCCCTGTACTGCATAAGGCTCATGCCAACCTGTGATCCTCAACTACCTACTTGCAGGAAACTAGACTGACTTTGTAGACTCCCACTAAACACATGTGGGGCTAGATGTAGGGGAGACTAGGGCTCCAGTATCTTGTGCTAAGCAGACAGCAGAGAATTTCAAAACCATAACACCATGTCAATCTTCTTCCTATGAAAATATAACTGATATTTTTGCTTTGAAAAAGTAGAATTTTCAACTATACTGCATTGTTTATCCACATTAGATCATCAATATTAATTTAAAATGAACTAGAGGCTAAGGATATAGCTCAATGCTTATCACTTATCACTTGCATAATACATCAAGCCTTGTGTTAGATTCCCCAACACCAGAAATGAAAGCAAAAAACCCAAGGATCAAATAAGTTTCCCAGTTCCAATTTTTAATATAGTACTACTTACACTAATAACCCATAAGAGCTAAAGCTCTTTCTGGGTCTCTCTAAGTATATAGGGGGTTGAAAACTGCTGCCTAAGGTATCCACTATAACTTCACTTTAGGCATCTAAAAAAAAAATCACTCATAAACAATTTTTTAAAAAGAAAAACTAGGTTACTGAGTATATTGTAAGACAGTTCACAAAGGTGGGCAGTAATCAGAATAGTATTTGCAAATTCAACTCATTTTCTTATTCTGGACTCATCTCAGAAGACAACATTTAGAGCACACAGATTACATGTGGTATTAGTTCATCAAATGGGAAGTGATGGCAATAGGACAGGCTTGCTAAGAGGCTTATAGGGACTGAATCAAACTTAAAGCTCCTACGATCAATACCTTATGATAATTTTTATTTCCCATCACGTTTACTCCTTTTAAAAAAATCTAGACTTGGTGATTATTTTTCTTAAAAATACAACTTTTAGGGGCTGGAGACACGGTTCCATGGTTGAGAGTAGCTGCTGTTCTTACCGATGACCCTGGGTTTGGTTCCCAGTGCCCATGTGGCAGTTCACAACCACCTGCTCCAGGGCATCCAATGCCCTGTTCTGCCTCCACGGGCCCCTATACTCATGCAAACGCCCAGAGATGCATAAAAATGAACAAACATTTAAAAACTATACATACATGCAGTTCCTGGAGTGTTTCTATTCAGATCACAAGGCCTAAGATTCACACAGATTTGTCTACCAATATTCAGCTCCTGTAGGCACATTTATCTGTTGAAATCATTAAATACTAAGAAGAATCTTCTCTAGCCCATTTCTTTCCAGGGTAGAAACTTGATACTAACATATTTAGCCCTAACCAGGCATGCAAGGGTGATCTTATCAATGCCACACTTACTGTATCCCAGATCTGGAGTTTTATCTGTTTCCCATCAATCGTTATCATTCGAGCACCAAACTCTACACCTGAATAGAACAGAAAACAATTTGTTAAAAGAAAAGTAAATATTTCACACTCAACTATTAAAATACAGAATGTTTGTTTTGGAGATATGTGATAAGCATACCCACTAACCTTGGGAAATATATAAGCTAAGTCATAGGTACTCTGGAAGTTATCACTTAAACAAATTACTATCACCTAGACGCTAGATCATCTAGATTCTAGAGCACATCTTACTACTCTGTACATCCAGCTCTGTAACCCCAGCACCTGTGAAGGGAACCAAAGCAGGAAGGATTCCTGTGAGTTTCAGGCCATCTAGTCCACACAGCAAAAACACATATTTAAAAAAAGTTACAGGGCTTGGTATGTTGGCACACGCCTTTAATCATCCATGGGAAGTAGTAGCAGGTCGATTTTCCTGAGTTCAAAGCTAGCTTTGCCTACAGCAAGTTCAGCTAAGGCTATACAGAAAGACACTGTCTCAAAAAAGTTAAGCATGGTAGCATATGCTTGTAAAGCCAGAGAAAAAGAGGTTGGAGAATTAAGAGTTCAAGGCCATCTTCAAAGTGAGTCTGGAACCAGCGTGTGTTAGATAAACCCATCTTCTAAAAACCAAAGCAAACAAGAAAATATAGCCATTTTAGCACCTTATATTTTTTTTTAGCTGTCATCAGTAGATGAGATAGAAAGAGAATATGTCTTCTATGATATAAGCTTGCTATGGTTTTCACTTGATGTTCTAATACTTGTTCTATTGGGATACTCGATCTAGGAACTAATGGTTATGCTCACGATTTTGAGGTCAGAAATATTGGAACTCTAGAGAAGAAAAACACGGGAGCTGTGAGGTACTAGAATGAAAAATGTAAATCTTAGTTTTTCACATATGCTCATCTACACACACACGTACGCATATATACTTTAAAAACATCTCTTCTGGCTATAAAACCACCATGATATGGCATAAAAGCCCCTCAGAGAAGTCAACAGATAAGCCAACATAAGCTAGTGGAATTATTTTGAGAAGGATGTTGGGGATGAACTTTGAGGTTTTAAAAGTTAGTCCAGGTCTAGTCTCTCCCCACAACTTGAATATCAGGATGAAATGCTTAGCTACTGATCTAATGCTATGCCTTCCTGTCTGCCACCATGCTCCCCACAATGATGGTCACAGACACATCCTCTGACATTCTAAGCAAGCCCCCAGTTAAATGCTTTCTTTTGTTGTTTTGTTTGTTTTCAAGGGTATCCCTATGTAGATCAGGCTAGTCTTGAACTCACAGAGATCTACCACCCTCTACTTCCCAACTGCTAGGATTAATGGTGTTTGCCACTAAACTCAGCTAAATGTTTTATAAGTTGCTTTGCTCATGGTGTCTCTTCACAGCAATAGATAAGCAATTAAGATGACCAGTTAACATTTAAGGGTTAGGAAATTATGATGGTAATTATATGACTAAGCATCTAAATCCCACTACCAGGACAGTTGGTAAGATAAGCAAGCTGACCCTGGGCCTATAACCTGAGCTGACCCACATCTGTAGTTCCCAGTTAATAAGTGGGTCTGTACCAAACTGAACCAAAGAACTTTCTTTTCCAATGAACTTGGATTTATATTTACAAAACTCTTTAATCTTCTGAATGATACAACTTTGGAGCTGACCATAGTAACTATTTCTTGTCATAGAGATAGGAAACAACAACAAAAACCCCAAAACAACAACAAAAACAAAAACAACCAACCAACCCACCCACCCACCCACCCATCCTCCACTGGGAACAGGCAGAGAAAAATAAAGCAGGCATAGGAGGATGTGTGGTAGAGGCAGAAGTTCCATCTCCTTAAAAGCTCCTCTTCTGGCCAGACCCAGGTTCTCCCTTCCTCAGTTTTTATGGGACACAAAGTTACTTAAAACAACAAAGTTTTGATCTGCTAAATCTGTTAGGTGGATTTTGTTACTTAAGAGGCAATATGAAAATCTCCAGTGCCAACAACTCTACTTCCCTAAAGTTGTTGGTAAGAGAGGTACCAGAGCCTTAACACAGAACAAGTTATTGCCACTGCTCTAGGTACAAGATACCTAGAGGTATCTAGGTATTAGATTGACCGACCTAGTGGTTAGCTTTCATGGTGTCAAAAGGTGCACAGAGACTGTAGAGCAGACAAGTTACCAAAATTTACCCAGTTGTGATTATTGTCAACTATAAAAATCAACTAGCCTGACAAGATATGTCCATTGGTGCAAGAGTGCCGTAAGTATCATGTAGATAATCAATTGCTTTTTGATTGAATTTAAGACTCACTCCACAGTAGAAAACTCATGGCAGGTTCTATAAACCTGGCCAAGAGCACAGGACAAAGAAGGTCATAAGCCATAAAGAATCTTCTGTTATTTAACTAAATGGACATAATATCAAACTGCCTTTTAAATGCTTACATTTATACCTATAGAACAGTGTAGTTTTCAGACAGTCCTTAGCAGAGATACTCTTTTTGCAGTGCACAGGGTTAATACAGAGGCTCAATACTGGTCAGAGTACAGAGAATAAATGGAGTCCCTGACCTTAAGGGAGACGAGCTTCAGGGAAGGCTGTGGAAGGCTCTGGAAAAGACTGCACTAGAGCAGAGTGTTGGAAAGAGGATCTTCTGGGCAGAAGACAGCTGAGGCGCATGGCTTACAGCAGCTGTGCTCACCTGGACAGCTATCACATCTCACCATGGGGAAGGAAGGGATCAGGAGGCTCTGTTCCTCCCTGAAGGATGGTTAATGGTGGCTGGAGGCAGGGTATCGCCTTCTTCAGTTTTATCACTAGTAAGCTGCCAATGCTCCAGTAAGTAACTCCCCACCCATGCTTATACAGGCAACCTTATTTTAACATTAAAAAAGAGATATGAAAGTAAGAGAGGGGCCTGCTGAGAAGGGTTTCAATGAGAAAAGAGAAATTAACGGGGTTATGGGCAACAGGGGCTAAAATTAGTCACACAAACACACATACATACATATAAAACTACCAAAGAATAAAAACAAATTCTAAAAAAGTGAAAAAAATATTTTGAGAGTCAGATGTGAAGAAGAAAGGTATACCAGCCAGGGTCTTAGTCAGAAAGGCAGAAACCACACTTAAATACTCAAATGCCTAGTATATAGAATTTGTTATAACACAGAAAGGCAAGAGACTCAAAGACGAGGTGGGGACTCAGCTCAGAGATGAGCCACAGCAGGCAACTGTTGCTGTTTCCTGACCAGAGGATACGGGGAGAGACTGGGGTAAGAGCTCAGGAGCCACACTAGCAATGGCTTATCAGACTGGGGTCGAGGGCTGAAGTAATGGAGAACATAAGTCAATCCAGGCTGAGTGAAGTAGAAAAAGGTCTCTGGTTTCTCTTTTCTTTTAGCCTCCGATTTTTCAGTGTCTGCTTATCAGCCAATAACCTAGAATGAAGCCAGATGGCAGCTGTGTAAATTTCAAACAACCTTCTTTAGTCTCTCTTCACAAGTATACTGTATACCATTTTCTGACGGGTTCAAATCCATTTACTCTAGTGGGTACTCTGCAGCAACTTAGATATTTATGCATATGAGTCAGTGAAAAGGAAGAACATGTTTTTAGAAATACTCTATATTGAAAACAACTGTATGGCTAGTCATTTTAGGACATACTCTCTCCTACAACTAGCTACCAGGATTTCAAGTCCATTGAGGAAGGACGTGAAAAAGCCATGGGACTAGATTTAAACAGAAGTACTGAGTTCAGCCATCATCACTGTCTAGACTAGAAGTTATCCAAACCTGTGGATCACTGATATTCCTGCTGATACAGTCTCTCTGATGGTTTGAATGAGAATAGCCTTCCTGGGCTCACATCTGAATTGTCCCTAGTTGGTGTACCTGTTTAGGAAGGATTAGGAAGTACAGCTTTGAGGTTTTAAAAAAGGCTTGTGCCACTCCTAGTGTACTCTGCCTCCTGCTGGGGATTCAGGAATGAGCTTCCTGCTGTCTCGCCTTCACTCCACCATCAGCACCTTCACTCCACCATCAGCGGCTAACCCTTTGGAACCATGCGCCCAATCAAATGCTCTCTTTTATAAGTCTCCTTGGTCATGGTATTTTAACACAGCAATAAAAAAAGCAACTAATACATATCTTTAAAAAGTATCTTTTACTCTTTGACAATTTCATATATGTAAATTGCTAGCATTTCCTCCAGGCTCCGCTCAACAGTTAGCTGGCAACAGCCAGGCACATGCCTGGCACACTACTGAAGGACTGTTTGGCCTCCCTGTCCTTCCCTCCCCGAAATCTTTCCTCTCTCCATCTATTTTCTTTCTTCCCTTATAACCCTGGCTGGCCTCTTCTTTCTCTCGTCCTCTCTCTTTCTGTCCTTCTCTGTCCCCTTCCTTCCTCTGCCTTTCCACCCTTCTCCAGACCCCCTTCCCAGGTCTCAAATAAACCTCCTTTTACACTAGGCCTGTCATATATGCATCAGCAAGGGCTCTCTAAGGCACCCTCTTCTGTGGCCTCATACCATGTTTTATAAAACACAACATAAGCAATGTATCTTGACCATATGCACCCCCAATTCTCTGTCTCCACTGCCAAATGCATCCCCTTTTCGGATGCATGTCCTCTCCATTCTTTAACGTCTGAGTTCAGTTAGTTTAGTGCTGCCTATTGAAATGCTGACATCTTGTTTGCTTGATCTTGTGTAAGTTACCATAGCTGCAGTGAGTTCATGAGTAAAATGGCTTCCTAGCAATCTTCTCCATCTTCTAATTCTTACTTCTTTGGTACCTCTTTTATCTAAGCCAGGGGTGTTTGATATAGATGTCCCACCAAGGACTGAGCACTGACAGTCACTTACTTATTCTCAGCTTTGACCAGGCACGAGACTCCACATTAACTGTTACTCTATCTGTATAACTATTCAGAAGGCAGCTTGATATTACGTTCATTTAAGAAGACAACAGTAATATATCCAAGGCCTAAGGAGGCTAGGGCCTGACCTCCCTAGTTATGGGCTTTTGACCACATTTACAGTTTTAGATATGTATTCCCTCTTGTGGAGCAGGCCTCAAATCTAATCCAAAAGCGTCTGGTTTATGACAGAACATTTGTGCCTGGAAAGATACAATAGCATGCAGGATTTGCTGCTGGGAAACTGCACTGAAGCTTGTCTCCTCCACACAAGCTATAGCACCTTCCAGCATTACAAAAATTAGCCAACAGGTAACAAGTTTCCACATCAGTACCAGTTTGATTTCTTTATGTCCTGCAACAATACTGTGTTGCAGTTTTAGCATCAGGGTTGGTCATGATATTAAGTTCTTACCAAGAGCAATGGTAATAACCTGAGTTATTGTGGGTACTTCTGGAACCTACTTGACCAATAAAGACTCAGTGAGAAATCCTATGCCTGCCGTGAAGATTTTCATTTAATCACCTGGGTTGTCTGGGTAAAGCACTGTCTGTCCATGTGGAACAACTCCAAAAACAAACAACCCACCACCACCAAATAAACAAAAAACCCATACAAAACCAAAAGACTTTACAAAGTAGAGGGTTTCTAAGAGGTTGTCACACATCCTTAGTTTTTGGTTAAGCTAAACCTCACTAGTCCTATGTTTTCTGGTTTTGTTTTGATTTGTCTTTTGAGATAGGGCTTCATGCTGCCTAGACTAGATTTAAACTCACTGCGAAGCTGAGGTTGGTTGCCCTTGAACTCCTAGATCTCCCTGTATTTACCGTTAGTAAAGTGTAAGGAGTAAATAACATAATAAAATCAAGAGACTGGGTGTGGCAAACACAACTGTAACCCAGAGTTCAGGAGGTGAAGGCGAAGGGCTGCAAACTCAATGTCTGTCTGTTCACACTTAGAGATCTATCTGAAACAAACAGTAACAGAACATACAAAGTTCCAAGACAGAACTAGGCAATCAGTGAGAGAATGATAGTAAACAAAAGAAGGAAGATCTCCAATTACTCTCTTTGTCTACATTTAACTAATCCCAGCTTTTAGCAGGTTGAAACAAAGAATCATCCAGCTAGATTCCTTATCTATCAAAGCTCCTCCCCCACCAGTGGGTCTCAACCTTCCTAATGCCATGACTCTTTAAAACAGTTCCTTAAGTTGTGGTACCCCCAACCATAAATTTATTTTATTGCTATTTCATAACTAATTTTGTTACTGTTATTAATCATAATGTAAATATCTGATATGCAGGATATCTGATGTTTGAGCCCTCTGAAAGGATAGTTCAACCCCCAAAGGGGTTGCAAACTACAGGGTGAGAACCCCTGCTCTAGATTATCCATCCATCTACCCATCCACCACCCACCCACCCATCCATCTATTGATAATTTAATGTTTTAAAGAGACATTTTGCTATATAGCCCTGGCTGCCCTAGAATGCCTCTGAACTTACAGTGAACCTCCTGTCTCTGTTTCCCAAGTGTTAGGTTTACAGGATCATGTCACCTTGCCTGACCACCAATATAATTTTCAAACAAACTATCTACAACGTTTAGTTTTTTGCTCATTTCAAATTTGAAGCTTCGTGTACTGATAAAAAGTAGAAGTCACACTATGTAAAACATCAATAACTAACACTATCTGTTACTAGTACCTGTCTCTCTCACACTTCCTAGTGGGCAAACGGTCCTGGCTAACGACTACAGACAAGCATGCAGTATGGCCGCACGGAGGGCTCTGCTCCATTACAGCTCATTACTGCTACGGTGACATGGGGGACACTGTCGTCTCCACTGCACACACAGAAAAGGTGAAATGGGAAGTGGTGAAACAGTTTGCCCACTTACTATTAGACGTGTTTTCATTTTCAGTTAAGTACCCACTGTGGTGCAGTTTTGTCTCTTAAAATATAATTAATAATTAAATAGAATTGAAATCTTAATATTAATGTTCTTCATATTCCAAACTTGTATAAAAAGTTAGTTAATATTGATTTTTACTATTTATTTTTAAAAGCAATAGACTAAATTCTGCACAACAAATCTACTTTCACTGCTTGTTCAATGGACCCACTCGTATACTATACATAAGCTCTTCAAAACATTGAATGTGTTTTCTTTCAGAAAACTTACCGATTGTGAGGTCATGCACCGGCTGAAACCTCTTGTCTGTAAACTGTAGCAATAAGCAGGATTTACCAACACCTGGAAATTACAACATGAATAAACAGTCAGAGAAAGAACCCACAGAAATTAGACTGATCTTAGAAAGTAGCAGCAGGGTTTTGCTGCTGTGAACAGCCAGTCACTGTTTGCATTTCTCAATGTCTTAAAAGAACACTTTGCCCTTCCTTACTCAGTAGCTTTCCATGCAAAGGCAGCATGGCAGCTAAAGTTCTAGAACAGCATAGGCCTTCGCAGTCCTCACCACAACACCCCAGGAAAGTTGAATAAGGCATTTTATCAGATTTGGGTGAATTAAATCAGTTAACATAACGCACTCAGAACACAGAGTAACTCTAGAACTCATTTATTATCTAATTTAACTAAAAAGTCTAAATTCAACAGATTTTTACCAAATGTTTCACTTCTTTATGCCAAGCTCCCTCTGTGCATCTGTGCTGCCCGAGTCCCTTCAATCCTAGAGCACCATCCTGCCCCTTCTCTTCACAGGTAGGGCAGTTTTTCTGTAGGTCCTGAGAGCTCGCCAGCCCTTTTCATCCCCCTGGTTATGCTTCTCCTTGCACTGAATCCTTTCTTCAGCAGACAAATCTTCAAGAATCTCACATTCAAAACACACCCACATCTCTCGAGGGAGGATAACTTAGTTTTGTTCAGCAACCTCACAGTCACCACACAGAACAGTTAGTAAGCTAAACCTCAACGTTACCTTTGTTTGAGATGGCTTCAGAGCAAGGAGAAAGCCCAAAGCAGCGGTATTTGGAAACGACAGAAGTGTTTAGAAGGCAAAGACTCTCTGCTTTCCTCAGCAAACAGTTAACTACCCCCACCTACCGCTCCCTGAGCTCTGTGAGGCTGATAACCTTCATTCATGAAGGCCTTTCTTCCATTTTTATGGATGTGATCTTTAATAAACTTTTTTTTTTCTGAAAAGGCATTTATTACTAATTTTAATTTACACTGTCAGTTATTTAAATGGCTATTTTCATCTTTTTAATAAACAAAATTCCTTATGGAAAAGATCTAAAGTTTACTCATCATTTCTTCTTCCAAAACATCTGATGTGGAAAATACTATTATTCGTGGTGTGTATGTGCATATATGTTAAAGTGTGTGTCATGATGCATGGGTGGTGGTCAAAGGACAACTTCCAGCAATTAGTTTTCTACTTCCACCAGGAGGGGCTCAGAGCTCAAAGCCAGGTTACCAGGCTTCTCTGGCAGGTATTCTCCGATAAGCCATCTTGCCAAACTGATAACACTACACTTCAAGGCCCTGATTAGGTACCATGACTTCTCTGTGTAACACGAATGATGCATGTAATAGTGCTGTAACCATCAAGTCTGCGTCTCTTCTTTTTTCCCTGTCCTGATTTATGTAGCAGAGGCTATACTTGAACTCAAAAACAAAGCAATCCTCCTACCTCAGCCTTTTATTTTATTGTATTTAACGTGGGGTCCAAGTCATTGATTGTTCTCTTTGTAGGACGTAGTGCTGTGAGACTGAGTACCTAAAGGCCATGCCTGTAGCCACATTTAATATCATGGCACATCAAAAATCAGGTTCCTGAAGCTCCTCTCCAGAGAATCTGTAGGTTGGCCTTAAAGCTTGAAGTTTTATCTATTTAGTCCTCAAGAGATTTTGGGCAAGGAGCCCTTTGCAAGAAGCACTGGATTCCTAAGAATCCGGTGAGTCATTTTAAGACTTCTGGTAATTTCAAGAGTCTTAAAAATTGGTGATGATTCTATTTTTCACAAGCCGAACAACTTACATTCAAAATATGAAGGGAAAACCAGTCACAGGTATGGGAAGGGCCAGGGTCACTGGTAACCAGTACAGAGAACAGAGTTGTACAAGGAAGGGTGGGGGTGCGAAACAAAACTCCAGGGAGTGAACAACCTAGCCTAGGCTTAAGCTTGTTAAATTTTGCTTTTCTAAGACAGAGTCATGCTATGTAGCTTAGGCTGTCCTTGAATTTACACCAATCCTCCAGCCTTAGAATCCTGAGAATCTCAGATTGGAACTCTAAATGTTAATTAAATTGATAAAATTCAAATACAGATCCTATAGTAGAAATTCCTTTTAATTTAACGTTAGTTAAAATCTTTTTCAGTTTTTAACTCATATATCTTGAACAAAAAAGTTATAAAAATTCACCTCAATTTTCCTGTTTCTAAAATGAGAAAAAGAAAATCCTATCAGGGTTGTGATTTGTGTGGCTCAGTGGTAAAGCACTGCCTAACATGCACAAAGCCCTGGATCTGGTACCCAGTAACACTAACACACAAATACATGCATGAATGCACGAACTTATGCAAAACAAAAAAGAAAACTACAGATAAAGAGAAAATAAGTATTCCTCCCTCAAAGAAATATCACAGGTTCAAATAATAAAATTTAAAGTATGCTGAAAATTAAAAAAATTAATACAAGCATTAAAGATTCTTCAAGATGACAGCAAGCTGAGCGGATATGGACCCCGAAGACATATGACAAAGTGTCAACCACAATCTCACTTGGAAAGAGGGCACTGCAGATGTGTCCAAGAATTTCAAGATAAACTAATCTGGACCTGAGATGTGAACTAAATCTAAAGGCAGGTGACCTCCTAAAGAAAGGAAAACGTGGACATATTACACAGTGGAGTGTTAGTAAAGATTAAGGTTAGGAAGATGGCAGAACTGGGAAGGACCATGGTAGACAAAAGAAAGCAGACTTAGAAGGACAAGCTTTACTTCTTTTCTGGTATGCCCTATCTAAGGGAAGAGAGGGAGACAGAGAAAGAGAAGGACAGAAAAGGATTATTAGAGAAAAGGACAAAGGAGGGGAACAGTAACAAGGCAATGGGGGTGAATATGATCCATGTGTGTTCTATACTCTACACAACAAAGTCTGACATTTTATACATTTCATGTTAATAGAAAGGACAAGGCATGGTGAAACACATCAGTAATACAGCACTAGAGGCAGAGGCAAAAGTTCATTTTGGCTACAGAGTTTGAGGCCAGCCTCATCTTAACAAACCCCCAAACCATACAAAACTACAAAGAGCAAAAAAGAATGAAACAAGGTTAAAGAAACAAAGACAGAGGGAAGAAAGCCAGGAAGACAGCCATGCTACTATAAACAAAACAAAAAACCAACCAACAACTAAACACCCTGAAAATGCAATAACCTCCAAAAAAGAAAGATGAAACTATTTATTGACTGTTCAACTGCTATGTTCTAGGTACTACTACTTGGTCATAGAAATAAAGAAATTAACGTCATATTACAAAACAAAAGCAGTTTGAACAATGTAAGATACTCCCCTGAAAAATGGAAAGCATTAAAAACAAATACGCTGATGAAGCTGAAAGACTGCTAAAGAATCAATAAAAACCTGACATCCTCACACATGGGAGGCTGAATTAGAAGAACTCCTGTGAATTTGAGGCCAGCCTGGGTTACATAGTATTAGGCAAATCTGGGCTTCACAGCCAGGATCTTATCTCAAAAAATTTGTTATTTGGAGGGTGAGGATATAAGATGTCATAAAGAAGTCAACCCACTATGCAAATCATCTATCTCTGTAAGGGTGACAGAACATGGAAACACTTCTAGGATGCAAAATGAGCAAAGCAGGTAGCTTCAAATGAGCGTCTATGTGCCCCTCTGCCAGTATCACTTAAACATAGTCTGCCTTTGTACATTACAATTATTTTTACTTTAGAAATAAGAATTTACTAGATGGACCATGCTTAGCCCCAAATTGTAATCTCCTGCCTCAGACTCTCATTACTGCAGTTATATAGTTATATGTGGTATGTGGGGTGTGTGTGTGTGTGTGTGTGTGTGTGTGTGTGTGTGTGTGTGTGTGTGTGTGTGTGTATTATCCAGTGACCATGCCCCCCACCTTAACTTATCCTTAAGACTTTAGTACCACATGATAGTATTGACAAAATGATTAAGGCTTTCTAATTTTTAAAATGTGGACACTTTCTGGTTAAGTGTTACAAACAACGGATCTCATTGTCTGGCTTCTGGGGACAACACAATAAATATCCTTACACTCAAAGCTGGAGGGAACCCTGACAGGCTTCTGCTATTATCTTGCTCTCCCTGAGTGTGGCATGCACTCCAAGAAAACAAACCTGGACTCTGGCCAACATCTGAAGCCAGGCTTCACTGAAAGGCCTTTAGAAGCAGGGTCATCGTAGCCACAGACACACTATGCACACAGCAGCTGTTGGCTAAGGTTCCACAATGAATACACAGAAGAGAGCACTGGTAGTTACCCCCGTTCTTTGCTCCCAGTGTTGGGGGTCATACCTGTGAGGCAAGGTCCCTTTTGACTTTACTTCCTCAAAATTTCCATTTTCCTTTTCTTAGGCTTTGACTTCAGGATACCATTCAGGTATCTTGAAGCATTTGTTAACATATTTCCTTGGGCTCCCAGGCCATGGTAGATGGAATTTTCACCTTTCCTTGCCCTTGATCAGACTGACAGTTTGGGGGACGCTGCTCAGCTGCTCTGTAGTGCATCCCCTGTTCGAATTTCATTTTGTCATGACTAGGTTCAGTCCTGAGTGTTTGAGAGGAAGTCCACAGAGACGATTTTTATTTTTAACACATGAAAAATAACTGTTCATCTTGGTTGAAGCAATTTGTCCTATTTCTCCACTGCAAAGAAACTCCCGCATCTACTCCGGGCTGTACTTTTATTTAAAAAATAAAGAGTATTTGAAGTGTCCATTCTTTAGAAAAATTTTCACTTCCTGTAATACCTTTTCCATTTTTACTATTAGCTTACACAAAGAAGGGATTTTCTAACTTTTATCAGTAGTTTCCATCCCCCCCCCCCCCAATCTCTACTACATACAACTGTGCCAGGGTTATGGGCATAAAGAAGTAGAAGGGTAGCGTTGTTTTTTTTTTTTTTTTTTTAAACATCCGATACCCCTGCTATACCATTACAAGTATATATTCGCTCACAAGCTAATGTTTCATAAGACAGTCTATACCCAGTTCCCCAATCAGAGAACATATCGTAGCTAGCTGGTTCTGTTGAGTCTTCCCCACCAACATCCCCATGTTGAGAACTAGATCCAGGGCCTAATGCTTGCTAGACAAGTAGTGTTCTGCACTAAGATAAGTTCTGATCTCCAGCTCTGTTGATTCTAACCCTGTAGAGCAAGGGTGTATCTATTTCTTCAAAGTAGGGTCTATTCTTATTTTTTAAGCATTTGGTGAACCTTCTGTATTTCAGTGTATATCACCAACCAACAAATGTGAGAGATGACTAATATCTACTGGACTAGATTTGAGCCCTGTACGGCACTGACAAGAAAGGCTGCTTTAGGTTTTCAAGCCCTGTTTGCTCATATTCCAGCGATCACACTACTGACCTAATGGCATCTGCTGAGAGGCATGAAGAGGACACAAAGTGGCAGCATGCTGGTGCTTTCCCCTTTCCTAGAACCTAAAGACAAGCCTGACATTTTACCCATTCAGGTCTTCTTTATCAGCCATTTAGCAAACCGTACCTTCACCATCCAAGTGCAATCTAGGTTCTTCCTCGGGTGCAGTTAACAGTTACTCTTTGGTCATCTGAAAATTACTCTAGTAGTCAACAGCCTTAGAAAGTAGATGCTCAGTGAACGCTCAGTTAATGTCGTGTTTGAGTAAGAGAACACAGAGACTACTCATTTCTCTACGACAAATCTAGTCTACACTTCAAGAAAATCAACCACTTTTCCAACTTTTTCAGACACACCAGAAGAGGGCATCAGATCCCATTACAGATGGTTGTGAGCCACCATGTGGGTGCTGGGAATTGAACTCAGGACCTCTGGAAGAACAGTCAGTGCTCTTAACTGCTGAGCCATCTCTCTGGCCTCTCAACTTTTTTTTTTTTTTTAATTGGTATTTTCAGACAGGAAAGTATTCCAGGGAGTCAAGTGCGACTGTGCTACATTAGAATCCCATGTCTGCCGTGATCAATCCTGAATTTACACATGATTTTCCTCTGAAAAGGGACACGTGCAGGAGTGCACTAGGACGGTAGCCTGCTAGTGAGATCAGAGGACCTGCAGCAGGTACAGCTGCTTCCGGACAGCAACAGCGCCTGCGCCTCTCTATGGCCAGCTCCCCCAGTACTGCTTCACTGCCTCTGGAGTTCCCGCAGGATCCAACCCATCTAAGCTCCTCAGAGAACTGCCATGAGTTTGTCCCTCTAAGGACATCTAGGTGCCATGATGCTCTGCCGAGCTGCAGAGAGTAGAGACCCTTCTCTCATTTTCTCCAGTTTTACTTCTTTCTATATTTTTATTGAGGCTAATCC
The DNA here is from genome assembly GCF_963924665.1 of Micromys minutus. Lineage (NCBI taxonomy): Eukaryota > Metazoa > Chordata > Mammalia > Rodentia > Muridae > Micromys > Micromys minutus. The sequence continues at coordinate 13,802,473 of NC_137961.1, read as the reverse complement.
AATGTAGCCCAGGCTGGTCTCAAAGCTGCCTAGTATAGTATGCACAAAGCCTTGGGTTTATCCCCCAGCACCACATAAAAACTGACTAGGCATGGTGTCTTCACCCCTGTACTCTAAGCATGTAGGAGACAGAGGCAGGAGATCAAATGTTTAAGTCATCCTCATCTACATACCAAATTTGAGACCAGCCTGGTCTACATTGGACTCAGCCTCAATAATTGTGTATCTAAACCAACTCACATGTATTGAAAGATCTCATCTACACTACTAAAATGAATCCATCATGATAAACCTAAAAACTTTTCTTTTGTTTACCTGAAACGTAGCTGGGCAGCAAAGTGGCATATACCTGTGAGCCCAGTACCTGAGAGGATGAGGTGGCAAAATATAAGTCTGCCAGGTTACAGAGTATAACCCCATCTCAGAAATAAAAGGGGAAAAAGTGAGGCCAACTGCACTCTATTATAGACCTATTAAATAAACACTTCCAGAGTTGGGAAATAAAGCAAAAGAACCAACACAAAAGTAGACATGGTGCTGCGTCCCTGTAACTGTAGAATACAAGGGACTGGGGTAGAAGGCCCATTGAGGGCTCATGGTCAGCCTGGACTACACAGTAAGACACTGCTCAAAAGTAAGTAGCTTAAAACATTCTTTCATGATGCTGTGGAAAGAAGGTAGATACATCTATTATTACTATAGAATAAAATCTATTATACATGACCTATAAGAAGTATGTTAGGACATAAATGTTTTGTTGCAAAGTTAAAAACTGTAAGCAAGATAAACTAGTTCATGTAATTTACAGATAAGTTAAGAACCAAAGGAGCAACATTAACAAAAACAAATTGCTAAATTATGAAAATACAGACTAGTTAATTAATCCACATAATTAGTGCTAAAATTAGCTTGTTAAATTTAAGACCGTGAAATATACAGGAAGTTCAGATTAAACACCCCCAGACTTAAGAAGGTCTTTTGGCAACATCTATAAAAATTCAAATGCAAACAGCAGCTGATGCGGAAATCTGGCTTTTGACACAAACACACAAATTACCGGTAACAACACTGAAGAGAAATGGTGAGGTGGCCGGGTGTGCTGACAACATCTTTAATCCCAGTGCTCAGCAGCTAAGATGGAAAACTGAGAGGCTGGGCCAATCAGATACTGCTGCTCAAAACTTGAAATATTGAGAGGGTGTGACAAAAATCAAGGGTCATTGGGAGAACAATCCATAGTTGCCACAACACAGATGAAAGAGCCCAACAGAGTCACTGGCATGAGCTCACCATCTTAATGACAGACACCATGACTCTGGCTGTGTCCTCTTTTCCTCCTTCATGTCCATTTTGAAACTTGATTCTACTATCTTCCTCCAAATTCTGTGAACTAGCCAAGGTTTTTGCTAAAATCTTGTTAAAGTAGGGCTGGTTTCTATCAGACAAGACAGGAGTAGACTAAGAGAATCACAGATTAATTATGACTTAACTATGCAGAAAAATTTAAAAACTAAGACTTATGTATATGGTGTTACAAAGGACACTATAAAAGTATAATAGTAATTATTGCACAATTCCTTTGATGAAATTAGAACACAAGGATCAGATATATGATTGTTTTAACTTGTAACTGGTAAGTCATTCTGTCATTTTATTCTACTGACTGAGGTAAAGTTTTAAGAGCAGTCTTTTTAGGGTCATGCACACTTTTACTTCCCCTATTTGAAACTGGGGGAGCATTACTTCATGCAAACAGAAGAGATAGCTCTATCAACAGATTCATTTTTACACAACAGTTCTGCAGAACTACAAACCTCCTTCTTTCAAAAATGAGAGAAACCCTTCACGTGGTGTCTTATCGTTTCTACTGCTCTAATAGAACCATGAACAAAAGCATGTTCGAGGGTGTAGTTGCCCAGTCTTATTTAAGGTGTTGTTACATTATCCAGGGAAGTAAGGGCAGGAACACAAGGTAGGAACCTGGAGACAGGAACCCATGCACAGGCCATGGAAGAGTGCTGCTTGCTGAAAGGCTCTGCTCCCTCATGGCTTGCTCTGTCTGCTTTCTTATAGTACCAGCACCAGCAGCCTAGAAGTGGCACCACATAAAATGGGCTGAGCTCTCCCACACCACTTACTAAGAATGTGCACTATAAGCTTCCCTATATACCAATCTTATGGAGACCTTCATCTCAATTGAAAGTCCTGCTTCCTAAATAATTTTAGCTTGTGTTAAGTTGATATAAAAGGAGCCTTATATTAAAAAAGTACCTTAATGATAAACTGATCATTAAAGTAAGCATGGAGGAAGTCCAGGTAGAGGGTGACTACTGCCCTGCCATTGGTTTCTGAAGACTGGTAAAAACTGGAATGTCTTTCTCTGATAGTACTTCCAATCTTGAGTAGTTCAGGAAGACATCTGAGACAGAAAAGAACCTTTTCAAGTTTATTAAACACAAAGGACATCAAGATCAAAATAGCTACTATTTTGTGATTATCACCTTGTTTTCAACTCAAGGAGTTAGATTGGAATCAGCAAACTAGCCTTTTTAAATAGGCAAAACCTACCCCACTAATTTAACTTTAGGAAGCGTAATGAAGGGAACAATTAACTTTAAGTACTATTATTAGTAAGCCACTTTGTGGTTTACAAAGCACCTGTATATACTTTTATATCAAGCTAAAAAACAGAAACAAAATCCAGTGAAGTATGTTTGGCATTACATAGATGCAGAGATCTGAGCTTAACCAAGGTCATACAGTGGAGTTACCACACCAATCAAAATCTTCTAATTATAAATACTAACTCTTGAAAAGTGTCCAAGAGTGTGATGTAAGCCAAAATAACCAGAGGAACGTGTGATACCATTTTACTTCTCAATGCATAGAACTTATTGCTAAAAATGAACAAATGCCTATCTTCAACAAGTTTATTTAATTAATAGTAGTTAATTCATTTTGAGATAAGGCCTCGATACAGTCAGGCTTGCCTGGAACTTACTCTACACCCCAAACTGGCTTCTAACTTACAACTTCCTGTATTAGCTTCTTAGATGCTGGAATAACAGGCATGCATCAGCATATCAAACATAAACATACTACTTACACCAGCATACTAGCAGTAAATAAATGAGAGACACTTAGCTGACACTTGAATTTCAAATACTACTATGATGTTAGAGAAAAAAATGGGGCTTGAACAGGCACTTGGCAGACATTATATCAACCCAAAAATTATATTTTAATCCCACAAATGATAGCCTTTATAATGTTCTATAATGTACAGGTAACATATCTTCAGAAATGTGATATTCATATTATTGCTTCCTGTGTGAGACGTGCTAAAAAAGCCATATGCTTGTCACCCATGTCTTGATCCCTGTCTAACAGTGGTACCTAGTAGCAGAAATAAATTTAAATTCTTCAATGATTACTATATATACAGAACATTTCATTTTTCTAATTATAGACTCAAAATAAATTTTAAAATATTGTAATGGGTTATATAAAAAAATTACAGGAAACCTTGCAACTTGTCAAAATGTAGAGAACAATGGACCATGAAGTACTCAGTCCCAACTGATACATTTACAACATAATCCCTACGCCTGAGGCTCAGGGAACATCAAGGAAGAAGGGAGCAGAAAGACTGGCAGGGGCTAGAGGACCAAGAACCAAACTTCCTGGTACAGTGAAAATATGGGCTAGGTGGGGTGGGGGAGAGAAAGACAGCGGAGACAGAGGATCCCTGACACTTTCTGGCTAACCAGTCTAGCCAATCTGGTGAGTTCCAGCTTCATCAAGAGACCCTGAGTCAAAAAGACAAAAACATACCCTCCCAAGAAAAACCTAGATAAGACATCCAATGTTAATTTCTGACTTCCACATGCATGGGTGAATGATTCTACACACATGTACCCACAGGAATAAATGCACACATACACTGAAAAAAATGACTAGTGGAGTTGCAGATGGATGGATGGACTGATAGAGAGACAGACGGATGGACACAGACTATTAACCATCTTTCTATAAGAAAATGTATATAAACCATTTAGGTACAAAAAAGGAAAAATGCTAAGTACAAGAAAATACAATAGAAGCTGGGAATACAAATACAAGCCATAGCAAACTACTTTAACAGTACCATGTGGTCACAAAGAAGGTAAGCAGAAATGTCCTGGGGGCTGGAGAAGAAAATCAATATTAGGATACATAGAGGGCAAAAAATAAACCTGTTTGGTTTTTTAATCTGTATTATTTGGCAGCATGGTCAAATCTGGGTTGGTTTTTAAAACAAATGTGAGATAATGATAAAAACATTCAAGGTAACAAGACAGAGATTCACAGTCACACATTGTGGTGGTGTGAATGAAAATGACACCTATAAGCTTGTATGTTTGAATACTCGGCACCCAGTTGGTGGAACTGTTTGGGAAGGTTTAGGAGGTTTGGCCTTGTTCTTGTTGGAAGAAGTGCAAGGTGGGGTGCTATAGGGGTTGGTGGTGTGTAGGCTCTGAGGCTACAAAATAAAGACATTCTTAGTGCTCTCTCAATCTCTGCCTCAGTTGTAGATCAAAATGTAACATCTTGGCTGCTCCTGTGGTGATGCCTTTGCTCTGTCATCATGAACTCTAACACTAACTCTCTTAGATAGTAAGCCCAATTAAACATTTTTAAATTATTTTTCTAAAATTGGTTTCAAGACAAGATTTCTCTGGGTAGCCCTGGCTGTCCTGGAAGTCTGTGGACCAGGCTGGCCTCAGAGATCTTCCTGCCTTGGCCTCCTAAGTGCTAGGATTAGTGGTGTGCACCATTATGCCCGGTTTGTATGAGTACACATACCATTTCTTTAAATAAAGGGACTAAAGGACTTTGCAGCACCAAACAGCAACTTAACAAATCAAGAGGTTAGCAAACCCACAAAAAGCAATTTGAGAAGCTTAGGAGAAGCAAAGAAATCTTCACAATACAGGGGAAATTGCAGATTCCAGAGTCAGAAAGGCCGGAGTCTATAATCCAACTTAGTTATGAACTATGTTGTGTACTATGACAGCTTCCTAACCCCCAACTAAAAACAGAGTCTCTCCATGGATACTAATGTTCAGATACAATGAGTTAGAACAGCAGAGGGACTGCCCTACACAAGCAGTTACAGCAGCTGACCTGGTGATCAATGGTAAGTCCAGCACTTGAGAGGCAGAGAAGATGGAACTACCGCAAGCTCAAGACCAGCACTGACTACTAATGAGACCTAGAAAGTAACAACCAACCAACAAACGCAAAAACAAAACTCAAGACTGGGAGGCGAAAAGGTTATTTTGGTTATCCAGGTAGATTCAGTGTAATTACATGCATCTTTAAAAATGGAGACACCTAGCCTAACCAGACATGGGAGACACCAGATGATTTAGAAAGGCAAGTACATGGCCTGGGCACGGTGGTGCACAGCTTTAATCCCAGCAATCAGGAGGTAGAGGCAGGCAGATCTCTTTGAGGCCAGTCTGGTCTACAAAGCCAAGTTCCAGGACTGCCAAAGAAACTCTGTCTTAAAACAAGACCCCCCCCCCCAAAAAAAGCAAAACCTTTCCCAAACCAAACCAAAACAAAAAACAAAAATAGGACACAAGGAAAAAAGTGGACAACTGTCTGTTACTACCTTTGGAGAGGAAAAACAAGCACAAAAAAACCCGCCATGCACTCTCTATGTATCACATGGATAGGCATGGTTATGGATATGGAAAGTTGGGAAAAGCCCTCAAATGACAGCCATCACACAAGGATAGGAGCCCTACAGCTACAGCTCTTGAACTAAGTTCTGCCGACAACCTATATATATGAGAAAGGACTTTCCAGAACAAAACACAGCCTTGCCAAGGGCTTGACTTTTGCCCAAGACAGACACATCGTAAGTCTGAACTGTTAAATGCTAAAATTCATTTGTTTTGTTTGAGCAGCTAATTTACTGGTATCATGTTACAGTAACAACAGAAATTAATATATCCTATACCCCCCATTTACACAAAGCTCACCCATCTCTGTGCCCTTTACAATCTCTAGAAATGAAGAATAATTTGGAAAATGCCATGCTGTTTACCCAGCAAAACCTACATATCCCACAGTCATCATTCACGAAAGCACTGCCTGTGCCAGGCGCCATCCTGCCTTCAAGGAGCTGGCTGCAGCAACACAGCCATCGATATTCATCTTCTCTCTCTCACCCTATCTGGTCACAGGCAAAGTCACTAATAGCTATACGTGAGGATGAGAGCACTGAAGAGAAGCAGATGATCTCTATGAGTTTGAGGCTAGCCTGATCTATACAGCAAGTCCCAGATTATCCAGGATGTATAGTGAGGTAAAGGTAAAACTGAGGTAGGTGGGGAGAGATGCCAAATGGGAATGAAGCAGGCCATCAGTATTGAACAGCCCAAGGTCTTTGTACCACGATTACTAAAAATAAGTCTTTCTAAACATAGCTTACCTTTCTTCATCTGTAAAATGAAACCAAATGAATGTGTTGAAATATTCAAAGATAAAAGACTGAATGGTACAAGCCAGTAATCCCAGCATTCAGGAGACAGAGGCAGGAGGGTTAAGGCCAACTTATGTTACAAAAGGGAGACCTTAACTAAAAAAAAAAAAATAATAATAATAAATAAAAAATTAGGCTGTGCAGACTGGTACATGCCCTGTAATCCCAGCACTTGAAAAGTCTAAGCAAGAAGATTATTTCAGCAATATCCTTCTTCACACCAAGAAACTGAGGCCTGCCCGGGATATAGAAAATCCAAAAAACAAATGACAACAAAATTAAAACAGGTCACCCCCCAAAAGACAGACAGACAGACAAACAAAATAAGGACTAGATAAATCTGTAATCTCAGCACTGAAGAACCTGGAGCAGAATAATCATTTCAAAAGTGAGATCCTATGTCAATACATATATACACAGATACACACACACAAGCAAAAGTAAATAAAAGAATTCCCCAAACCAACGGGTCGACAACAGGGCACTGATATTCTATAGAAACTACAAAAAGCCTTAAGATTCCTTTAAGATAATGTACCACCCAGACAGTGCTAAATGCTGATGTCATAGAAAAGTCCACACAAACCAAATCTTAGTAATCCTTAGGGATTCCTTAAAAAAGAAAAATCTGCCAAGTAGAAAAGTACATCAGTAAGAAAAGTGTCAAATTAGAAAAACTAGCATAAAGGATCAATACTGACCAAATGAAAGAATAAAATGTCATCATGGAACTAATAAAATATCATCTCAAGAGAAGTTTTGAATAAAAACAAAAAACAAAAAACCAAGCAAGTAAAAGAAGGTGACTAACCTGGGTGTGGCAGCCCAGGGAATCCAGCATCTTTTAAACAACAGTTAAAATGTGGAGTATCTTAAAGCTTGTAAATAAGCAAAGTGGGTAAGACAAGTGGAAAGGTCTAACAGGAAATTGAAGTTACAGGCAAGTTGAGGAGGTTCTGTGTGGCTCTGTCTTCTGCAGTACAGGACACAGCCTCCTAGCCCGAGGATGAGTAGCCAAGTGAAATGGCACGAGCTTTCTTGTGGTAGTAGGTAAGTAGCCTATGAGACTTATTCAAGGAGTAGTTACTGCTAATTGAAAACTCCCCCAAGCACTCCGAAACACGAAATGCAGTTGACACCGACTGTGGAGACCTGGCTGGGCCATGCACACAGGAGGCGACATGGACACTAATATTAGCGTATTAAAGCTGAGGGAGAAAAGGGGATGCAAGTACAGCTTACGCTTCTGTAACTGGCTCTTTGTACCCATCTGCCTCCTGACCTAGCACTCAAACCATTCCACTCCAACAGTCCAATTTCTACGGAGTTTAACACTGGAGACAACTCTGGAATCATGGCACCTTACTGCTGCTAGGTGGCACTTCCTCTTTACAGAAGGAAGACCTTCTCAGTTTCCTTTCCTATTCACTAAAGAAAGGTTATCACACACTTCATTTCAGAAGGGCGAATCTGTCACATCTCCCCAGTGTCAACAGTTTTACATGTGAACTAGTGCACCAGAATAATCTTCACCAAATAAATAAGACCTTGCATTTTGGGGTGCAAGATCTATAACTTTGCTCTGCAATTGTCTGTCCAATGGTGCAGCCATCAAACCTTGCTATCAAAGCAGGAAGATGGAGACAAATGAGGAACTCTGAGAAGGAGTCTCTTAGACTGGGAGCTTATTTATAAATGTATTAATATTTTGAGACTTTTTTTTCTTCCCTATTAGATTTCTTAATCTGGGGCCTTGAGAGGTAGCCCAGTGGTTAAGGGCACTTGCTGCCGATCACAGCTTTGGTTCTCAACAGCTATACACAGTAGCTCAACTCCAGTTCCAGGTGATCTGGTATGATACCCTCTTCTGCTCTACAGATATCAGGCATGTACATGGTTCCAAACACACACAAAAACCAACACACATGCACACACACTATATGCAGACACACACATAAAATTTTTTAAATTTAAGACTTTATAATCTCAACAGTTCAAATAATGAAATCTTGGACAAAGAGGACTGCATTTGTGATTAGTTCTCAGATCTCTAACCTAGGTCGTCTAATCCAGGAACAGGAGGACTGATGATGAGGTTAAAAACTTATGTTAGGTTCCTGAAATAGGCTTTTTCTGTTAATAAATTCTGTGCTTGTATTACTCAGCTAGGTTTGCTCAAAGCAAAAACACTTTCCACTTCATAAATCACATTATACTTGTTAGTATACTCTCTATGAAATAAAATAGTAGACATTTTTGAGCAAAAGCACTAAGCAAAAAAGGTAGCAGAATTGGGGTTAAAAATTGAAATTACTAATGTATAGTAGTAGAAATATAGTCCATTTGGCTCATGATTAATTTCATTAGCTATATGAGCTATTGGGCCCCACAGGCAACAGCAAGGTGGTGCAGTAGGAAAGAATGCTAGAAGAGCAGGAGGTGCTTTTAGTTCATGGAGGATCAAACCAAAAAAGTAATCAAGAGCTTGCCTCCTGACAAGGTGGTTCCGAGTAAACGGAGGGTAAACTATACTAGTTAAACTGGAATGTGGACAAAGTGCTACTGCACAGCCCAGTGTCAAGCAGTCAAATGCCAGAACTAGGTCAGACCAGAATGCTAAGAAAGGAGTGTCTTCCCTTCTAACGCACAGGGGCTGTATTCGGACGGGGTCACATGTCCTGAGAGCACCAGCTTGTTACTCTCTGCCCTCCCATTATCCCCTGCACACCGCTTTGTTAATCCACAATAGATCTCCAGTAAAAACAGGAGACCCTGCAGATCCTCAACCTAAATTGCTGCTGAGACAACCCAGTGGTCTGTTTCCCAAACCCAGGCATGCTGTCGTTAATCTGACATCTCCAATTTTACTTTTTTTTATAACGCAGTGCTTTTATTTTAGATACCACTTTTCCAGTTTACAAAATATGGCTTTACCCAGTACCTTTCACAGAAAACCACACACACACACACACCTTGCTAAACAACTGTATTTACAGCAGGAAGTTTTTATTGGGCAGCAATCAACATACTTCCAGAGTTACTTATAGAACCTGCTACATCACAGGGCAACCTCAAGCTGCTTCCACATTTACAAAGTTGTGTAAGGGGTCCAGGTTGTGCAACAGTCACCACTGAAATCAGACTCTGGTGTATTAATAGTTTTAACACCTAAACAAGCTTTACGTTTATTATTAGATTCAAAATGAGGCCCAAATCGCAGGTATTCAGAGTATTTTATGAACAGCTTGCCTATTTGCTTGAGAAATTTATTAGAAACCTATTTTTTAAGTGGGAACTGATTTTTTTTTTTTTTTCTTTTTTTGCTACAAATGTACACGAGGTCCCAGAAAATTAGCAGTTGTAATCCTGGACTTGACACGACTGCAAAAAAGAAAAAATGGGTAATCAGTCAGCATACCCACTGTATGCTCACACCCAGAACACTGACCTGCCGCCTTGATTACTATTAAATCAAATAACCCCAGCATACACGTGGCAAAAGTCGCCAGAGCTCTACATCGCTTTAATGACCCCCCCGAAAAGAATTGCCCTGCCATCGAGTCATGTGATCTGACTTATTCGGACTTGGGAGGTTGAGGATGTTTCAAAGAAAGATTTTTTTTTTTTTTTTGTTTTTCCTTTTTAATTTTATTTTTTCCTCCTCAACAGGCTGTCCCACTTCAGGGTGCGTCTTGCCAGGGCCTAGACGGAAGCGTGCAGGTCGGGGAGGAGGGACCAGGGAGAAAAATCCGGACTGGGGCCTGTCACGCTCTAATTCGCTCGGCTTCCCTCTCTCCCCCGCGGGCCGCGGAGACAGTCGAAGCGGGGGGCCCCCGGGGACCGCCATCCTGCTGTCACACTCTCCGGGAGTGGCAAACGGCTGCCGCGGGCCCGGCTGCAGCGGGCCCGGGCGGAGCTGGGAAGGCCCAGCCAGGCCGCGGCCGCTCGCAGCGCCCACGTCACCAGCGCCAGCACTGCGGAAATGGAGCGGCGGCCGGGGGACCGAGGGAGGATGGGAGGAAGGGAGGCGCCGCGCCGCCCGACCCGCGCCTACCGGCGCCGCCGCCGTTTGCCCCGCCTGCCCGCCCTGGTCCCCCACAGTCCGCCGCCGGCCTCACCTGTGTCGCCGATGATGATGTACTTGAAGAGATAGGCGTACGCCATGGCCGCGGCCGCTCCGTGCCTGGCTCACGGCTCCTCCTCCCGCTGTGCGCCTCCTCCGCGCCCTCACCGGCGCCGCTCGGCCGCGAACCCGGGCCCCGCCCGCCGTCGGCCGCCGTCAGAGCCAGCAGCAAGGGCCGAGGGGCAGCGGGACGAACTGACAGCGCCGAGCGCGGATCGCAGCGGCCCAGCCCTTCGGAACAATAACAGCCGCGGCGCCTCCGCCCCGCCTCCGCGCCGACCCGGAAGTGCTGCCGCCGCCGGCGCCGCCGGAGGAGAGGGGAGGAGCCGCGGCCGCGCCCTCCGGTCGGAGTCCCGCCTACCCCGGAGCCCCGCCCACCAGGCCGGGTATGGGGAGTCGCGAGGAGATGGAGCCAGGGCTAGGTTTAGGTTCAGTCGCTGCCCTTTGTGTGTGTGTGTGTGTGTGTGTGTGTTAGTAATCATGGTATGTCTGTCATACTGCTTAAAAAAATTGTATAAATATTGAAGTAGATATATATTTGCATGCCGTTTATTAGACCGTGATTCTGAATACTGTGTTGTATATACATGTAATGTGTACAATATATAACTTAACCATGTTCTCTGTATGTATTGTATGAAACACTGTAATAAATGCAGAAGCAACATGGAAGGAAATACCTGGTATTGAGCTACATGATCAAATTGGTAAAGTGTATGTGTGTGTGCAGTTCAAAGTTGTTGCCTTTGAATATATTCTGTTTTGCCAGGAGTCTCAACAAGAGGCCGACTTTAGTTCTTTAAAAGCCCAGGTTTTGAAGAAGGTGGAGGATGGAGTTAGTTTAACTATCTAAACAGTTTTCTAGAGAGATTATGTCTGGTCCAGTTACAAAAAAGTGTGTATCAAAAGGACAAAGGTTATTACAAGCCAGCCATGCACTTAAAATCTCAGCACTTGGGAGATAGATAGAGGCAGAATGATCAGGAGTTCTAAATCATTCTTACAACACTGAGCGGTCAAGCATGTGACCCTGTCTCAGAGAAGTGTGTCCCGAAAGAGTGGATAAAAAGCACATGCCAATGCAAACCTGTCTAGAGTTCGTTCTCTGGAAACCACAATGGAAGGAGAAACAACACACGCACACACACACACCCAAGCAGAATGATGTTCACAGGGAATTTAAGAGTTGTGTAAGGAAGCTAATCTAATGCTCCAAAGCCTCTTCTGTTGGCAGTGGAAGGAGACTTGCTGGAGGAGGAATGAGTGGGCTAACGTGGCCAGCCTCCTGCTGTCATTCCTTCCCTCTGGGAATCTGCCATTCTGTGATGATAGATGTTGGCGTCAGGCTAGGATGACTGAAGTTGGTTGCTATTTCACTTGCAAGACTGACAAGCAGAAACTCACTAGGTTTCTCTTCATTTCTTGGGAGGTGGTTTGCTAAAGGTTCACGAATTTGATGCGAAAGGTAGCCTTCCCCATGTGCTTCAGGTTTGAGGTTGTTTGTCTCTTCCTACCTAAGTGGCTTCACCCAAGTCATCTTTTCTGAGTGTCTGTTCAGAAACTCGGGTCCTTACTCTCAGAGTGTGGTCTTTACTATCTCAGCCCCTGAAGGACAGCTCTCTAGAATGTTTGTAGAAGCGTAGCCTCCTTTGGAATCAAGAACATTCCCTAGAGCAGGTATCTAGCCAGAGTTGCCTGAGTCCAGGCCATGCAGGGCCTTGTGTGCCAAGATATACACATAAAGAACTTTATACAGGAGACACAAGGGAAATTATGAAGGGAAAGAATTAGATATGCAGAAAAAAACCCCACAGAAATACATACACAGCACTAGAGGTAATGTGCTATAAAGAGCTTAGGAAACCTGGCTTCTGGTCTTGGTTCTGTCCTGATTGGACGACTGTGACAAATTGGTTTTGCCCCTCAGTGTATAGATCTGTACAAGGCTGAAGCTGGTCTACTTTACATTAGAATTTGCTTGGCTGCATGTCTGTCCAACCTCCAGTTGTGAATGTACCAGTTAAGGTAGCAATCCTCCCCTCCCCATGAAGATATGAGGCGAGGGCCACAGGTGTCCCAGGTGCAGTGTTCATGGATGGGGCAATTCTTTTATAGTGCACAGCGATTGCAGAAGCCAGCAGCAGCACAGCAGTATGACCAAATGAGCATGGGGACTTGATATTCTTTGTTTCTGAGGGGTTATTTTTGTTTTGTTTTGTTTTGCTAGATTATTGTGTCCATCTAAGAGTGTGAGCATGTGTGTGCTATGGCACTAGACTAGGTCAGCATATAACTTCTTGGAATTGGATTCTCCCGAAATATGTGGGTCCCAGAGGTCAGACGCAGATTGCCAAGCCCAGAGGCAGGTATCCATCTGCGGAGTAGTCTCACCAGTCCAAGCACTCTATTTTCAAACCTTCCTCTGAGCCTCAGATCAATTCTCTGGGAAATGTGGACGATGGGTGCCTTGCAGAATCAGTGCTTTGCACAGCTGGCTGGAGATATGGCTCAGTCAAAAAAGCTTACTGCAGAAACATGAGGACTTAAGCGTGGATCGCCATCGTGGGGGAGGTGGACACAGGCGGATCTTGCAGAACAGGGAGTGCAGCTGAATTAGTAAGTCCCAGATTCACGGAGAGACCCTGCCTCAAAAAACAAGGTAAAGAGCAAGTGAGAAAAATAGCCAGTGTTGATCTCTAGCTCCTGACTCAGATGCACATGCACCAGAACACACATGCACACGCATGCACACAGAACGCAAACTGAAAAGAAAGCACATATACATAGAAGAAAAAAGTTTAAATATTGTAAATCTTATTTTAAAAAAAAAAGCTTAGGGTTGTTGCGCAGTATTGCAGTACTTGCCCAGTATAATTAAAGCCCTGAGGTTCCATCCCAAGCACAAGAATTTTATATATTCATGTCATTTTTATTTATATGTATGTGTGTGTCTCTGTGAATATATATCATGTGTTTGAGGATGCATAAGGAGGTGAAGGTTCTGAAGGTTATGAGTTCATGATGTAGGACATGGAAACCAAACAAGTCCTCTGGAAAACTAGCAAAGTTTCCTAGATACCGAGCCATATATATATATATATATATATATATGTATGTATGTATGTATGTATGTATGTATATATATATATATATGATTCTTAAGTGCTGCATACTTTCTAAAAATTACTTTAGGGAAATAAAGGTCTAATCACAGTTTTGGAGCTGTTCATCGTGGTACCCATCTCTAATCCTAGTACATCGAAGACTGAGGAGGAAGCATGGCTTGGAGGCTACACAACAAGACCCCAGTCTCAAAAACAGGAAGCCATTCTTCCTTCTGTGTTTTCTTTTCTGTCACTTATAATAATGGTTTATTTTCTCTAGTCGTCTACATTGCCTTAAATTTTCTTGTAATGGGGATATAAATAAATGTCATTTGATTTAGCTTATAAAACCCAAATTATTTTTTCAATAAAAAACCCCCCAGACTTCCTGGAGTTTGATAGACTTCCTGGGGTTTTTCCATTGGATTTAATGTTCAGCTACTTCTGTTCTCTTAGGGGAGCTCTTGTCACCTCATCTCTCAGTCTTACGTCATATCTGGTGGCTTTAAGGTGGAAACTGTGGGATTTAAAGACTATTATGACTATGTTTTTAAATAACTCTTTGTTCAAGCTCTCTTTAACATTCAAAAGTATAACACTATGTTCGAATTTTGTAGTTAGTGTTCCAACTCAAATTTTCTGCTTCCATTTTCTCTTATGTTGAATGCCCTCAGGATTCTGGGGAAGGAATGTAGGCTAGGAAGGAATATGAAAGATTGTAATTCTTTTTTTCTTAACCAATCTTCTGAAATGCTATGAAACAGATAATGCATATATTTCCATCTGTACAATTTTATGGGAGGCATTCTTTCAGAGGGCTATGACCCAGAGATAAACAAGAACCAGGGCTTGTTTATATCTTCAGAGGTTTAGAACATCATCATCATCATCATCATCATCATCATCATCGCAGTGGGGCACATGGCAGCAGGCAGGCAGGCATGGTGCTGGAGGAGGAGCTGAGAGCTTTACATCCTGACCCACAGGGAGAAACTAAACTTGGTGAGAAACTTTGAGACTTCAGAGTCCACCCCCAGTCTCCTCCAACAAGGTCACACTTCCTAGTCCTCAAATGGTTCACCTACTGGGGAGGAAGCATGCAATTATATGAGCCCTTGGAATGCATTCTCATTCAAAACACTACAACCTCCTCCTCCTCTCTTTTCATTGCAGTCAGTTTATACTGACATTGAAATCACACTTGTCACCTAGGTTAGCCTGGAGCTTTGATCCTTATATTTCCACCTTGTGAAGGCTGGGGTGGCAGGCCTGTTCAGACGCTGCTCAACAAAACTGCTTTACTTTGGCATTTCCATGGTAGAAAGTCTAGGAAGCTTACTGCTTTGAACCGGTTTACTTGACCTCTCACTTTATCCATCCTGACCACACCCAGTCTCTTTGGAAACACTTGTACTTTTGGCCCAATGGTTTTACACAATATTGAATAGTTAGGAGGTGAAAAAGTCTCCTGAATTATGTTTATTAATTAGTTAATTAATTAATGCAAATTATCTACAATTTATCTGCCATTCTAAGGCTGAAAACCAGGGCTTTTTTTGTTCATGTAAATGCCACAGCACTGACATATACCCCAAGCCTGTCCATATCAACTGCAAAAATAATCTGACAACTTCATTTTTTTCAAGGTCTTGAGGGACAGAGAGGCTCTGAAGGCTAGTCATTTCAGAAATCTTTGCAGATTTAAATTGCCATCAAGTTCTGGCATGGGCTTCAGTCTGAATCTTTAGTTTTATAGTCTATAAAGCACCCACTTCCCTATATGTGTGACTATATGACTTAGCCACACAATGGAGCCTGTCTGTGCCTCACTTTCTCAACCTGAAAAGTAGAAATAGCATCACAGTCACAAGATAAATGTCCAAGGCCTCTGTGGTGAGACTTCTCAGTTCATATGTCACGTATCTTTGGAATTACCTTCTGCTGGCTTTTAAGACTAATGGTCAGAGGACAAACTTACTGCCAACAGAGAAGCCCTTATTATTAAATCTAGTGACTAGGGATGGTGAGCAAACACAGCAGGTATAGGGGTGTGTGGCTGAGTCTGACTGCCCTCAATTCAACCACCCACATTCACTTGGTGTCGAAAACCCATTCCAGTAAATTGTTTTCTGACTTCCACAATGCAGTGTGGTACCTATTGCAAATGAGCATGCACACACACACACACACACACACACACACACACACACACACACACACACGCCAATCAAATAAATAAAGAAGTTAAATGAAATCCAAAGGCTATATATATATTGCTAGTTACAGATTTCCAAATAGGAGAGCAGTGGTTCAAAGCTGGACTGTGGAGACAGGCTGGTGGTGCAAGCTGACACGGGCATCGTTCATCATGCTGAGGCCGGCGGAGGGAGATGTCAAGGGTAGTAGCCTTGGCCATCTAGCAAGATGTTTCTCAAAGCAAATAACCAGACGGAGAAAGCATGCAAGATATTGTCTCTTTAAAAATGTAAAAAGACGTATTTATTTTGCGTATGAGGATTTTGTCTGAATGTTTGTATGTTTACCACATGTGTGGCTCAGGCCCACGGAGGTCAGAAAAGAGCTCTGGATCCCCTGCGGCTGGAGTTACTACAGAGGGTGTGACTCATCATGTAGGAGTTAGGAAGTGATCTTGAGTCTTCTGAAAGAGCAATAAATGCTCTTAACTTCGAAGTCACCTCTTCAGCCCGATTTTCTTTAACGAGGCAGTGGGATTTGCTGTAGATTAATGGTAGAACTTATGCTGAGCATTTCTGGCTCTGGGTTCAAATCACCAGAAAGAAACATTAAGCAAGACCTTATTTATCTTCTCTCATGTTCTTTTCCTTCCTTTTTGTTACTTCTCTCCTTTCTTTCCCCTTCTTTTCCCCCACTCCCTCTCCCTGTTCTTCCCTGTTATAGTGTATTATTTTCTGTATGCTGTGCTTTTCCTCCTGGCCCCAAGCTCCCAGAATAATGACTCTGAGACACAAATACCTAGGCCATATAGCTAGGCATGTTCCTTGACGAGCTCATAACTAATAACCCATTTATCCTATTCTATGTAAGCCACATGGCCAGTTACCTCTGCTCAGGTTTCATGCATCCTCAGTGTTAACCTGCGCTTGGCTCTATCCCAGAATTCCTCTCTCCATGCTAGAACTCCTATTTCCGTATTTCCTGTCTATTTTTATTAATAGGTGCTGCTTCCATACAGCATAAGAGACTCTCTCTATGTTCTCCCTCCCTCTCTGCCTCTCCCACCCCTCCCATGACTTGTAGTCTGGGCTGGCCTTGAATTCCTGATCCTCCTGCTTCTCGATAAGTTTACTTTTTCCTTTATAAACACAGACTCTTTAGCAACCTGGTAAAACTTCCGGTGGTCTTATAAGAGCCTTATGATATGCAAAATAAAACACCGGGAATCCTCGCAGAAATCACCAAAACATTTCAGATGCAAATTCTATCAATCTGTGTTGCTTCTTAGACTCATCCTTCTCTCTCCTTCCACTTCTAGGAATCTACGTCAGGGCTTGTCTACAGCAAGTGCTGTACCACTCCCAGGGGAGGTTTATAAAGATAAAAATGAGGAAGCAAGCATCAGGTATTTTGAAACATTAATCTTTGGTCATGTGATTAGTAACAGGGTGGTATTGGTCAGAGGTTGAACAGCTGCTGGGCAGATGTGTTTTTTTTCAGAATTCCTTTTCCTACAAGGTTTCTGTGGCCTCTGTGCCTGCCTGTGGCTTTTGTTGCTTGTTTGTTGGTTTTCTTTCTTTTTTTTAAACAGCCTTGTGAGTCACTATAAACAACCTGGGTAAGCAGCCTTACTGTCTAACCCTCAGGGCTTCACCTCTTTTGTTGCTTTGCTTTGGTTTTTCGAGGTGAGTTTCACGTTGCCCAAACTTGTCTCAAACTGAGTAGCTGAGGCTGAACTCCATCCATATAGCTTCCCTCTGAGATTGCAGGTAGGTACCGCCAAACCAGGCTTTACTTAAAAAAAGAAAAATTACTAAAAATGTTACCCAAGTGATTGATGACTTCCATGTTAAGTTTCACAGTTAAAGTTCATTTAGGGCTAAAGAAAGATTACATTACCTCCATCCCCATCATGTGGTCCCTAGAACTCTGATTAGGCAGACCCTATTGCTAAAGGTCAAAGTTCTACCGGGTTGGCTTTATTTTTGATTCCAGAATCGAATAATGTGTTATCCCAGATTCCATGCAGTAAGCCTTCTAGTGAGAAAGCAGGAAGGGGGTGGTTTTACAGAGCTTGGTCTGAACATGGTGGTCCACGTGAGTAATTCCAGCACTTGGGAGGCAGTGGTACGAGAGTCTTGGTTCAAAGCCATCCTTAGCTAGAAAGCAAACAAGTAAAACCAGTAGCCTCTTCCTGCCAGAGCCAAGTGTCCATTTCAGCTATTTCTTTACAGAGATTAAAAAGAAAAGAAAAAGAAAAAAAGAAAAGCCACTGGTCACCATTTCAGGTTATTTCTTGTATCAGGATTACAGTAGTGGGAACTTCCTTATAACTATTGTAGAAACTGGGTTGTTTGGGAGATCTGGCCTCTCTCTCTCTAATCAGGATATCTCAGAAGTTCAGATAAGCAACTTAATTTCAAGTTGGTTCTGTATATTAGAAGGAAGGACTCCATTTTGATTTTTAGCTTGTTCTGTTGAGAATCAAGGGCCACTTCCTATAGTTTTTATTTAGCCTTATGCAAGATGTGGCAGAATGTTTGTTTGTTTGTTTGTTTAGTGACGCTTATCAGTCTGGAACTCCCTATGCAGCCCAGCCCACAGTGAGAGGACAGAAGAGAGCATTAGGTCCTCTAGAACTGGTGTTACAGACATTGTGAGCTTCTACGTGTGAAAGAAAAAAGAGATACCCGGAAGTGAAGAAATCTAATCTCCTCACACGGGGAACCAATGTTGTTAAAAGATCACATCCCGGGTTTCAGCACCAATGTTAGGAAAAGGATGAAGAGAGTGGGGGGATATGGCCCATGGAGGTGTGGCGAGGCCTGGGGAGAAGGGAGATGTCTCTGGGAGGTCCATGTTGGGAATCCCTTCCCCCTGAGGGACTAGCCACATGACAGTGTAGTACAGAATAGAGTTTATTTGGGTCATGGGGGAGTTGAAAGGGTAGTAGAGGCAGAGAGAGAGAGAGAGAGAGAGAGAGAGAGAGAGAGAGAGAGAGAGAGAGAGAGAGACTAGAGGAATAGAGGAGTGGAGGAGTAGAGACCGGCCATGAGCATGTGGAGGTGGGGGAAGGGCAGGGGAAGAGGAGGGGTAAGGGTGCAAGAGAAAGAACAAGAGAGAGCAAGAGAGAGAGGAGGGGGCAAGCAGCCCCTTTTATAGTGTCAGGTAACTGGGGCTGAACACACCTGGCTATTGCCAGGTAACTGAGGGGTGGGGTTTACAGAATCTCAACAACGTGGGTGTTGGGAATTGAACCCAGGTCTTTAGGAAGAGCAGCCAGTGCTCTTAAAGCACTGAGCCATCTCTCCAGCCTTGGAACAAAACGTTTTTGAAGGAGGCACTGATGAATCCATTTACTACAGGGAAGAGGTAGACCCTGTGATGGCCAACCTTCAGACAGGTTTATCAGTTAGAGGTAGCCAGTGAACACAGCTGTCCATTTCATTGGTGAACTCAGGGCTGGCGATGATACCAAAGTGTTGAAGGATGGATCAGAAGGGCTGCAAACAGGAACAGGCAGAGAGGCAGGCCCAGGTGTCATTTGGAAGGAAGTCAGCTGTGGAGGGCAACAGGGAATGTCTTAGAGAAAGGCACCTCAGTGTTAGCCTGAGGGAGGGTGGCCAATGCTGCAAAGAGGTCTGGCCAACGGGAGAGGCTGCAGGAGGCAGGACCAAGGCAGCATGCACAGGAGTCCACCTGGACCAGAAGGGAAAGTCTTCTGTGGACAAAGGAGAGTAAGGCAGGAGGCCCTTGCACACACACACACACACACACACACACACACAACAAACAAACAACCACAAAACAATGCCTTAGTTCATTTTCCCTGAACAAAAGCAACTCAAGGGAGAAAGGGCTTGTTTTAGTTTCCTGTTTCAGGCTGCAGCTCACCTCACCCAGGACTCACAGAAGCAGAAACGAGAGGCTGCCGGTCACACTGTATCTCCAGTTTAGAGACTGGGTGCTGTGGATGTCAGCTCTCCCATGTAGTCAAGGCCAGGCCTGTAAAGTGTTGCTGCCTCCGTTGAGGGTGGCTCTTCCCACCTCCTGAGCCGAATTTAAAAAACACCTCCCCCACCCTGCATGTCTATAGGCCAACCTAATCTAGTCAGCCCCTCCTGGAGACTTTCTTACCAATTGATTCTAGCAAGTTGAAAGTAACTATCGAAGCAAACAAAGACATACACCCCCCCACCCTCGGCAAAACAACCACAACTGAAAATTTGAAAAGTTCAGAAAGTTGTGAGATTCTGAAAATATAAGCATTTTTATTTATAGGCCCCAGGCTGGGGCACCCCGAGCTGGGAAGAGAGTCTGATACTGCCAGGACTACAAACAAACAAACAACAAACCACCACCAACAAAAATTCACAACAACGCCAAAGGGGCTGGACAGGTGGAGCATTAGTCAAGAGCACCGGTTGCTCTTTCAGAGGACCAGGTTCGATTCCCAGCACTCACATCAGGTAGCTCTTGAGTATCTGTAACACAAGTTCACGGGGTTTGACACCCTGTTCTGGACTCTGCAGGCACTGTATGTGTTGGGATAGAATCTCGGCTCATGTCTGAACAGACCACACCAGGCCAATGTAGTTCCACGTGGGAGAGGTTTATTGGGGTGTGACGGAGACAAAGGGGGGGAAGAGAGGAATAAAAGGTGAAGTCAGGAAAGATCTGCTTTTTATTTAAACTGTGACATAATCACTGGCAGGGAAAGGTGGGAGCTAAGCCACATGGACGCTAGGAAGGTATGGCCACTGCCTTGGCAACAGATGCATGGGTTTCTGTTGCCTGTGGGTGACGTCATTACTGGATTTGGAGGTGAAAGCCTGTTCCTGATACCAACAGCATGCATATGGTACATATACAGGCAAACAAAGCACACGCACACATACATAAGATGAATTTGAAAAAGGTTTGAGGCCAAAACAAGCAGCTACAAATCCCCATGGAGCCACACAGTGACTAGGTGTGGTTATCATTATGGTGTGTGTGTGTGTGTGTGAGTGTGTGTATGAGTGTGTGTTGGAGTGGCAAGGCCAGTTAAGCAAGTATGTGTAACTTTCCCTTTATGGGCTAGTCACCAGAAGCAGCTGGGTGGAGCACTTAAGGGAAGTTTTAAACAAATCCCTGGCCACTTTCTTCGACGTGAAGCCAGTGACTCGAATGAGCGTGAACTCTAGGCAGAAAGACTTTAGGGCTTGAGCCACACATACCCCTTACTTTTTTGAAACAGTCTCATAGCAAAGCCTAGCATCCACCTAGATATGTAGCAAAGAATGACCTTGAACTGACCCTTCTTCCATGTGCCATGCCTGGCTTTCTGTGGTTTGGGGGACTGAGCCCAGGAATTCATCCATGCTAGGTAAGTGATGTACCACCCGAGCTACTTCCCCAGGGCAGGCTTAAGGACCAGAGAAGGGATGGTAAGATATTTACCTTGTTGCCTTAAAGAGGAGGGAGGGTGGGGGAAGGGTGACTAGGAGGAGGGCAGTGAAGGGGGAATGTAAAATGAATAAGTAAATAAATAGAAAAATAAAAATGGAAAGTCAGCACTGGGAATCTACCCTTTACTTTCATTACTTCAACAATAATGGTCAATTGCTCTGTCTTCCACCTAAAAATGCCCAGGGATGGGTGAGTGATGGCTGCCTCCGAGCTGCCTTTCTGAGTATTTCATTTGCAGGTTGGTAGTGTGACCTCGCAGAGGAATTGCGTGTTTCTTACCACATATATAATCCCCCACGTCTGAGGAGGTGCTTCTTTAGGCATACTCTACCAGAGCGCTCAGCTTCCTGCAGAGAATTCCCCCGAACACTCCCCCTCATCCCCCCACCTCCGTACATCTCATTGGTCCAAACTTCTTGCTTACCCTGAACCATTCTCTCCGATGGATGGTTGGCTTACTCAGCCATCAGGTAAACCACTGATCTCATCTTTTGCAGGAAGCATAACATTTAGGATCCAGGCATCCTAAAGCAGAACACTGTGCAGGAATGACTGGGTGTCTGGGGTTGGTGGGATGATTACAGAAAAGTTCAGGGATGCTAAATATATCAAGGTGCATAGGATGTGCCTGCAGAGAAAAGAACTGACCAGCCTCAAATGTCAGTTGAACACGTTGCTAAGAAACACTCTGTAGATAAGACCCATTCTAGAAGATAGCCCATTGGCTGCATGGGAGAATCTGGGCATAGACCGAAGAACAGAAGAAGCCGTTAGGGAAGGCAGCCAGCAGTAGCTACCACAGAGATTTCAGATTTTGGAAGGAGGAAGCTTGGAGTTTAAGTCTTGGTTCTGCCTGTGTTTTGAGCTGTGTGATCTTGGGGAAGCTAATGAACCTTGAATGTCTTTATTTCTTGACGAATAGAAATGGGGTAATATTTCTCATGAGATTACCAAGAGGACGAATAGATAAGGAACTGGAAAAGCCCCAGGTCTACAGAAGGGGGCAGGGGGCCCGTTGTTTCATTTCTTCCTGCTCTTATGGAGATTCATGTATGTTGAGCTGCTTTATGCAATGAAGAGTGATCAGATCTTGCCATTTGCAACATATATTTTTTTTTTTTAGATGTTAACATCTTCTAATGAGGGCACGAGCTGTCATCTAAACCCTTAGATCAGGAACATTACAGATGGTCCGAGCACAGTGAGTTCATGGCACAGATGGCTCACAACAGCAAGTCTATATTAGTAAGCAAAAACAGACACAGCAGTTCCAGCTCTGGCCTTTCCATTCCTCCTTAAATACACTATCACTAAGGGAAATAAGCACGTACATACACGTACTTGTATGTTTGCCTTTCTGTATGTTTCGCTAAAGGCCATATGACTTCTTGATTCCCGTGGGAAGGCTTCCTACCTCTCTGAACAAGCAGCTTCTGGAATGTTCTTTAGGCTTCTGCTCTCATTGTCTGGGTTGTTCGTTGGTGTTTTATTTACTCAAACTATCGTTTCTTGTGATTCTCATGGTTGGTCATGTGGTTCTTGTCTTTCCCGTGTTGGCTGGTGGGCTGAAATAGATTATAAGACTGGTAGATGGTGTTGGCTACCTGCTGGGAGCTCTTGGGTGACCGGCCATTGCTGTCAGGTTATTCTTCACAGGGACCTGCACGTAGTAGCTGGGCTTCCCTACAGCATGAAAGCTGATTCTAAGAAATGTTCTTTCAGAGCCCTAATACACAAACCCATCAAATTTCTGCTTACATTTGTTTATAGAATATAAGCCATGAGAGGTGGCTCTATGACCAAACTCCCTGTTTGGATTGCCAAAAGGTAAAAATGCTAGGAGGCGCAGTTCATCAGGGCCATTAAAGCTGCTCACAACTTTATACCTTCCTTCCTTCCTCCCTCCCTTCCTTCCTTCCTTCTTCTGTTCCTCTTTTCACTCTCTCTTTTTTCTTCATTCCTCCTCCCCCTTTCCTCCTCCCTCCCTCCTTTGTTCACTGTAGAATAGAATCTTGCCTGGTTAGTTTTAAGTCAACTTGACACAAGGGAGGGGTTATTTGAATGGAGGGAACCTCATTTGAGAAAATGCCTTCATTAAGACCAATCTGTAAGCAAGCCTCTAGGGCATTTTCTTAATTGGTGATAGATAGGGGGAAGGCCAAGTGCATTGTGAACGGTTCTATCCCTGGGCTGGTGGTCCTGGGGTCTATAAAAAAAAAACCAAGGTTGAGCAAGCCACGGGGAACAAGCCAGTAAACAACACCCTCTATGGCCTCTGAATCAACTCCTGCCTCCAGGTTCCTGCCCTGTTTGAGTTCCTGTCTGGACTTCCTTTAGTGATGAACAGTGCAGTAAAAGTGAAAGCCATCAATGAACATAAAATAAAAATAAATTATAAAATATAAAGTATATAATTTATTTGTATTTATATCTATATTTTATTACATACATACATACACACACACACACACACACACACACACATGCACGCATGCACACACACACACACACACAGAGGTTGGAGAGATGGCTTAGCAGTTAAGAGTATTAGCTGTTCTTCCAGAAGACCCTGGTTCAATTCTCAGCACACACATGACAATTCACGGCTGTCTGTGATTATAATTCCAGGGCTTCTGACACCCTCACACAGGCAGACATGCATGCAAATTAACCAATAAGAATAAAATATAAATTATATATATGTATATACATCATGTATATATGTACATAAGCATATATTTCATATATATATATATATATATATATATATATATATATATATATATATATATGAAAGTATAAACCAAGTAAGTCCTTTCCTCCCCAACTTGTTTTTGTCATGGTGTTTTGTCTCAGCAATAGTAGCCCTAACTAGAACAAACTTCAAATGCAACCTGTAGGCTTTGAAGGTGTCTGTATGGCTGAGAAATTCATAAAAGGTCCCACTCTTAATTGTGTGTTAGAGGGATTACTCCAAAACTACTCTGGCCAGTATTAGCTGACACCTACTTCCTCACTATTTTGGGGAAGTTGCAGGTGTGAGGAGACTGGGGTGCTTCATTGTCACCTGGGGACACCAATGACCCATTGGATTTTGGTGTACCTTGACTGCAGAGAGAGGAGTCATGGGTAGGAATCAATCATGTGGTTATTGATGTATTCAGTCATCAGTTTCATAATGAAACCACTGTAATGTCCTGAAAGGGTACTTGTCCATGCTCTCCTCTGGATTTCAGTTGCTCTAAGCATGTTCGCTTTCTTTTAAACACTGTATTAAGTGTATGTACATGGATGTGGGCACATGTGCCTTGGTGGTGCAAGTGTGGAGGTCAGAGGACAATTTATAGGAGTTTGTTCTTTCCTTCCACCATGTGATTCCAAAGATCAAACTGAGGTCAGGCTTGGCAACAAATGTCATTATTTATTGTGCCATCTCATTGGTCTCAAAGGGGTGGGGGAGAGGAGAGAGGGAGGGGGGAGAGGAGAGAAGGAAGGAGGGGGAGGGTAAAGGGAGGGAGAGAGTGTGTGCATGCGAAAGAGAGAGAGAGAGAGAGAGAGAGAGAGAGAGAGAGAGAGAGAGAGAGCCTGGCTGTGTAACATGAGTTGGTCTTGAATCGCCTTTCCTCCATCTTCCTGTGGGTTTTCAATGAAACACCTCACACAGCCAAGCACATTCTTTATAATAAAATGCTACTGCAAATACCATGTTCTAGCAAATGATCAGATCTGAGGATGTTTGGAGCCTCTGGATTTACTAAATCAGTAAGAAGTGAGAATGCCCTGGGGAAACCTAACAGTGTGAAGTGAGGGCTGTTTTGTAGAGGTCTTTGTCTTTAACCTGTAAGGTCTTTCTGCCTGCTCTGCACATTTAGTGTCAGAAATGAATTATACACCCAGCTGATATACTTTAGTTGGAGTAGAAATGAATGGGGTATAATTCACCATTCAAATATTACTGTTGAAAACAGTTGGAAAATACGTTTCTCAGCTGAGTGTGGTTGTGTGAGCTGCCTAGTTGGGTCCCCCAAAGTATGACCTCATGTGTGGATTAGAGAAGAGCTCTTCTGTGTAAGGAATGCTTGCTGGCTTGGTTCATTGTCCTTTGTTGCTAGCCTCTTCACCCTGTAAGAATGCAGCAACAAGACACACATGAGTTGCAAGCATTGGCTGTTGGGCTGCTGAGAAATACATTTCTGCTCCTTGTCATTATCGTCACTCAAAATGAGCTAAGACTGGTGGGCTCTTCTTTTCTCTGCAACTTGTATACCTTCTGCATTTGTCTTTCCTTACTCATTTGCAATAAATATTGTCCTCATTCCCATGACATCAGTCACCACCATAAAGCTGGCGATCCCCTGACTCTGTAAGGTTGGTTACTCTATTACCCTCTGACTCACAAAGCCAAGGACCCTTCACAATGCCTGTGAGAGGTGGACAGACAGGCTTTGTGCTTCTTTCAGGCTCCCTCTCACCCATGCTCAGAGATGTAAATTCTATAGTAAAGTTGATCAGTTCTTCTTTATGTTGATGTCCTGGGAGTCTCCCGTTTCCACCCAACCAGTATCAACATGTCACAGAATGCTAAATGATCCAAAATCATGGAAAAGCAGATTCGCTTCAGGAGCAAGCTACACACAAACACATTTACCATGACTTTTGCTGTTAGTGATTTTCCAGGTCATTCAGCTGTATGAAGCATACTTCTTTATCATAATGATCAAATTTGATCTGATCAGATAGATCCTCCCTCACAGTGAACTCACATGGCATTCAAGAATAGAATCAAGTTGATAGTTGTCCCTGTAAATTGAAAAACACTCATTGGTTACAAAGACCTGCTGATGTGAAAAACAAAAAAAGAAATATAGTATGCATACTGTTTAAATAAATCTATTTAAATTATATTTAAACTGGAGTTAGGTGGTGTTGGTAGAAGGACTTGGGTATTAAGAAGAATGAATGTGCTTTTGTGTAATTGGTTTGTATCAGGGGCTAATCTAGAAATGATACGTTGTAGTGTCCAAGGTCATCAATATACCTTGATTTGGTTCTCTCAGTCTGATGCCAAGGTCAGTCAGGGTCCGTCCTCAGTGTCCTGGAGATGTGAAGAACCCTAAGGGGCTAAAGTTAGCCTTGGAGAGAGTTGGGGCAGTGCAATGGGTGTGTCAAAGGGATCCCGACAGGCTGATAGGATACTAGGAGTTGAGGGAGGGGTAGGAGAACATTCCAGACGGCCAGAAAGGAGCAGAGGTTTGGAGCAGGGGTGTCCAGGAAGTGGTTGCAATGAGTAAGCCCTGAATGCGTGGGCGAGTGGCAAGGAAAAAGTGAGCAAAGGCATGGGGTGGGATCGCCAGGCTTTGAAAGCATCAACTTGGATGAAAAGAGGCCCTGTCTACCCAGCCCCATGCAGTCCCAGCTCTGTTCTCTGGGAGTGCTGTATCAGCTTGAGCACACAGGGCCATGAGCCTCACTTTTTCTTAAAGGAAAAGGCTCTAAAACCACAAACAACCCCCTGCCCTGTCTTTGATTCATCCTCCTTCCAGTACCTTTTAAAATAGCTGAGCCCCAGAGACCACATTCAGAGTGGGTCTTATCACAGTTAACCGGACCTCAAAAGTCCTTCACAGACATGCCCAGAGTTTTGTATCTTAGGTGACTCTGGTCATGTGAGGGTGACAATCGTATATTCTCTCTCATGCATGCTTTTATACTCTTAAGTGTTTGATTTTTTTCTTCCTATTTTCTTTCTGTTGTAGCTGTTGTTTTATAGTGTAAACAGCAAATGCCAGGTCTCAGTTGTGGGATATATGCTTTAAGGAGCCTACCCTTGGGGGTCTGGAGTATAATATTTAACCATCACAAATGATATTGGATATACTTTAAGTGTTTGCTTTTTTCTTCTACTATTTCTTGTATTCTGTTTTTAATCTCTGTGTATTCTCTCTCTCTCTTCTTCTTCTTCTTCTTCTTCTTCTTCTTCTTCTTCTTCTTCTTCTTCTTCTTCTTCTTCTTCTTCTTCACTCTCTCTCTCTCTCTCTCTCTCTCTCTCTCTCTCTCTGTGTGTGTGTGTGTGTGTGTGTGTGGGTCTGTGTGTGTGTGTAGTGCTGTAGCTCATACTCAGGGCTTCATGTACACTATAATCTGAGTGATTGATATACCCTTTAAAAACCCTCAGTTTGGAGCTAAAGCATAGCTCAAAAGAATAGGATTGATGGCTACCAGTTCCCCTCAGAACTGTGGGCCCCTGAGTGGGAACCACTCACCCCGGCTGCTTCTCTACCACAAGGTCTGCTAGTTGCCCTCTCCCAGCTGGGAACTTTGCTCACATTCCCCACAGCCCGGTAAAATCATGACTCAACAATCAATAATCTATCAATCAGATTTATATGTTAAATTCTCAATCCACAATTCATCTACACAGTAAGCTTACAACCAGTTGACAAAGATATAAACTGCCCACCTAGAAAAGACAAATTGACCTATAGAAACCCTTGAAAGTATTCATATCTACCTATTGCCAATTAAGATCACCTGGAGCTAAATCCTCCTTCTCCTGCTCCATCTTGATTCTCCCTTGCTCCTCCTCTCCCTTCTAGACTTTTTCCCGCCTACCTTTCCTTCTCATCCAATGACAGGCTGGACATGCCTTGCTGCATAATGACATCATCCTACAGTGCTTAGCGTGCATAAAGCCCTATAGTTAATCTCTAGCATCCAAACAAAATGAAGTACAAAACAAAGAACTTTCCAGTCTGTCACTATCAATCAAAACTCACTTTAAAATTTTATAAGATAGATACTTATTAAAACAAATGTATCTGGGTGTGGTGGCACATACTTAGTCTTAGCACTTGAGAAGTACAAGGAGAAATATGAAACATTTACATGATGACTTCAAGACTGGTCTGACATATCTGAGACCCTCTCTTAAAATGAACAAAGAAAGAAAGAAAGAAAGAAAGAAAGAAAGAAAGAAAGAAAGAAAGAAAAAGATATAGAATTAGAAAATATAAATGATTAAAAAGATAATGTTAGAATTCACTTATTTTTCTATTACTATTTCTATTACTATAAAGAGATATGAAGCAACTTAACAACAACAACAACAACAAAAAAGCATTTAGTTGGGGGCTTGCTTACAGTTTCAAAAGTTGAGTCCATGACCAACATACTAGGCAGCATGGTACAAGGCAGGCATGGCACTGGAGCAGTAGCTAAGAGTTTACATCCTGTTCTACAGTTGGAGGCAGAGTCGATTTTTAAATCTCAAAGCCCATCTCAAGGGACACACCTCCTCCAACAAAGCCACACCTTCTAATCCTTCTAAAAACAGTTCTAACAACTAGGGTCTAAGAATGCAAACACGTGAGCCAATTGGGGGGCCATTCTCAGTCAATGCTCACCTGTCACCCAATGCTTCAAAAATTATTCACCTGACATGTTTCATTCCTGTGTTATTAATGAGTCATTTTTTATCTCTCTGCATAAAAGGCTTGGTTTGTGTGCTGGCTAGTTTTATGTCAAGTTGATAGCAACTAAATTCGTCTGGGAGGGGAAAATGCTTTCTTAGGATCAGGCTGCAGACAAGTCTGTAGAACATTTTCTTAATTAGTGATTAATGTGGGGAGGCCAAGTCATTGTTGATGGAGCTACCCCTGGGCTGGTGGAACTGGGTTCGGAAAGAAAGCAGGCTGAGCAGGCCAATAAACAATGTTCCCCCATGACCTCCACATCAGCTCCAGTCTTCAGGCGTCTGCCCTGACTCCCTGCAATGGTGAACAGTGCCATGGAAGTGTAAGTCCAGAACATTCTTTCCTTCCCAATCTCTTTTAGTCTCAGTGTTTTGACCGAGCAGTGGTAGCTCTAAGTTTGTAAAAACAACTATAGATTATTTTCTACTTCGTACTACGGTTTGATGTGGAGTGTTTCCCACAAGTTCATGTGTTTGAACACTTGGCTTCCCAGCTGGGAGTGCTGTTTTGAAAAGTTGTGGAACTTTAAGGACGCGGCCCAGGCAGAGCTGTGTGACCAGTGATTCTGCTTCTGGTTCACATCAGTGTCCCATCGCCCACTCTGTCATCTTTTCACCACGAAGCTGAGCCAAAGAAACCATAAAGCGGTCCTTTTGTGTGTTTTGTAATAATAGTGAGAAAAGTAACAAAACTAACTCTATTCATTTATCTGGACTATGAAGTACTCCTGGCCCATTCTCCTGCATGCACAGATGCTTGCTGATGGCCCTTGAGTCTGGCCCTGTCGCTCTTTCATCTGAGTCTGCCATGATGATTAATTCTGATTGTCAGTTTGGTTGAACCAAGATATGTCTCTGAAAGCAGGAAAGCACAGTTTCTGCATTTTCCTGTCAGGGTGTTTCTAGGTTGCTGACATATCAGAGGCAGCACCCACAGGTGAGAGGACCTTCCCTGTCCAGGCTGATAGGCTGCAGGCCCAGGCAGAACAAGTAGCAGCATCAGGAAGCCAGATGTGCAAGCTCCACTCTTGCTGAGTGAGCACATCTGGAGCAGCTGTGACTGCCTGTGGGTAGTGGCTGCTTTGGATGCCTTTCAACACGTCACATACCACTTCCTCATGAGAGAGCTTCTTCGATTTTCTCCATGACTTGAATCATCAGCCCTCTCGTTCTGAGGCTTTTCTGCCTTTCAGACTATCAGGATTTCTGGCTCTCTACCACAGGGTCAGAGGTCAAATGGTGAGTGAGTGTGATAAATGCTCATACGTGTGTGCACGTACACATACACACTCATCCATGTACTTCATACTGGTTTTGTTCTTGTAGACGAAGTCGGGTGGTGTAGCCACTGTTTCATGCCATTCAATATTTTTCTGCAGCTTCAATTTCATTCTCTGAGAGGAAGGCCTGCACTGTAGCCCAGGCTGGCCTGGAACTATTGAGACCAGGCTAGCCTCAAAGTCTTGGCATTTCTCTTATATCTCAGCCTCCTGTCATATGTAGTATGTGTGTCCAATTAGCAATGTTGTTGGACGTATTGGTAGCTCAATTTTCCTTCATCACAGTGTAGCATTCCTTTGTGTGGACATACCTTACATTGTGTATTCATTAATGTAACAGGTGAGTTGTTTCCAGTTTGAGGGGATCATAATAAAGTGGCTGAAAGTATTTATGCACAGGCTTTTATACCAACCTGCTTTTCATAAGAAGTTGTTAACTAGGGGGCTGGAGAGATGGCTCAGCGATTAAGAGCACTGACTGCTCTTCCAGAGGTCCTGAGTTCAAATCCCAGCAACCACATGGTGGCTCACAACCATCTGTAATGAGATCTGATGCCCTCTTCTGGTGTGTATGAAGATAGCTACAGTGTACTTATATATAATAAATAAATAAACCATATATATATATATATATATATATATATATATATATATATATATATATATATATATATATAAAAGAAAAGGAAGTACTTTATGGACTACCTGGTTAGGGAATTCCTCAAGGTCCCCCATGCAATACAGACCATTGCTATTGGTTGTCCATCACAACTAGATGCTAAGACCTTCTTGGAGGAGATGTCACATGCTCTGAGTATAGAATACAGAATCAAGCTAGGACTGAGCTGGAAGCTTCCTGCCTGCTGGCTATCTTTGACAGTTTGAGAAGGGGCTGTGCAGGCTTCTGGGAGAGAACTGTCATCAACCATCTGACTCAGCTGTGGCTTCCGTGTGCCAGACTACTCACCTTCCAGGCAAAATGTGCCCATGGGTACAATAGTTGCAGGATTGTTATTTATGGGAATAATCAACTGCTTTTGCATTGAGTCTGAGGCTCACTCCACAAGCATGAATTCACATCTGGTACTACAAACCCAGTGAAAAACCCGTGTTTGGATATTATAGACCCTAATTGGGATGCTATTGCTGTTGCATATTTGTATATAATATGCCATCAAATTGCCTTCTAAATATTTATGCTTGTGTATACAGGACAGCGCTGTCAGTAGTGGTTGGAGAGGCTTTTGGTAGTGAGTGGCAGTCACCCTACCGCACAGAGACTCATTTGTCACTGTGCTCAGTATAAGTGACTGTGGGGTGCTCAGCTCTAGACAGGGTGTGTCTACCACCTCCGCCAAGGATCGGAGAGCACGCTGGCACAGGGAGGAGTGTTGTGGAATGCAACTTTCTGGTCGTGATTCAGCCATTACACCTTTGAACTCTCAGAGGCTATGATTAGCTGCTAAGACCTGCATATGATCAGGTCCATTACCCTTCAGTTACAGACAGAATAAGGACTCACAAGGGCCTGTCCCTTCCTGAAGACTTATAGGCAGTCAAAGGTGGCTAGCAGGAAGGGCTTCATGAGGACCTATAGGCAGTTAAGGCTGCTGGGGAAGGAAGGGATGTAGCCACTGGTAAGTTGTACAGGCTCCTTCCTGTACATAACCCTAATTAAACTTACTTGGTCACCAAAACATTACATTAAATTAAAAAAAAAAAAGACATGAAAATTCTTGCCATGCAAGCATGAAGACTTGGGTTTGATTTTTGGCGTGTATGTCAAAAGCCAGGCATTCAGTTTCCAGCACTTTTATAAAAAGCAAGGAGTAGGAAAGTGCACCTGTAATGCCGGGGCCAGGGAGGGAGAGACAGGAAGACCCCTGGGGCTTGCTGGCCTGCTTACTTAGTGAGCCCCAAGTCCTAGTAGGAGACCTTCTCTCCAAAAAACTAATGTGGACATCTCATGAAGAACAATACCAAAGGCTGGCTTCTAGCTTGCACACGTGCCTTCATACACACAATAGCACACACTTGCACAATAAACATAATATGTGAAAATACATTATATACATGCATAAAATATCAATATGAAACAAATTATCACATGCATTTTAATATATCATAATAAAAGCACAAAAGGCTGACCTCCGGGAGGTGGACGTGGTACACATGGTGCATTTACTTGTGCCTTCCTGTGCCAGCTATGACTTTTCTGCCATGAGATGCTTTATTTATTTATTTATTTATTTATTTATTTATTTTGGCAGACTGTGGTAGTGGCATTTGCCTTGTTCATTTTTATTTATTGTTAATTCAAATTATTAACCTATTTGAGAATATCATATGTGTACACAACGGATTTCGACTATATTAATGCCATCTTTCCCCTGCAATCTCTTGAAGACACTTCCACATCTCCCTCTGTCTTGCTTTGGGTTTCTCTTGCTGTGAAGAGACACCAAGACCATGGCAAATCTTATTAAGGAAAATGTTTTAATTATGCTGGTTTTCAGTTCAGAGGTTTAGTTCGTTATTCTTATGGCTGGAAGCACGGTGTCACACAGGCAGACATGGTGTTGCAGAGGTAGCTGAGAGTTCTCTACTGAGATTACAGGCAGCAGGAAGGGACAGCCACACTGACCATGTCTTGGGCATCTGAAACCTTAAAGCCCATCTTTCCAGTGACACACTTCCTCCAACAAGGCCACACCTCCTAATTGTCTCACTCCTATGGGCTTACTGGGGCCATTTCCCTTCAAACCATTATACCCTCCCAATCTTATATCTTCTTTCCCCCTCTTAATAACTCACTGAGCCCAGCTTCTGCTGCCTGCATGTACGTGGGTATAGGACCAGCCAAGAGAGCATGAGGACCCATGGGAAGTCATACTCCTGAAGAGATCTGCCTCTTCTTCCCCGGGCATGTATACAATGCCAATAGCTCTCAGTTATGGGTGGGGCCTGAGGGCATCCCTCCATCCATGTTGAGTAGCTGTCTTAATATGACCTATTTGTTTGTTTGTTTTTAAAGATGGGGTTTCTCTGTGTAACAATGCTGCTGTCCTGGAGCTCACTCTGCAGACCAGGGTGGCTTTGAACTCATAGACATCCTCCTGCCTTTGCCTCCTGAGCATTGGGATTAAGGGCATGTGCCACTACCACTTGGCAATATTGAATAATTTAAATTATACATTTAATGATAGACTTCAGGGAAAAGGCTGAAGTTTGTGAAGTCATAAAGATATAAACTCTTTAAGAAAAGACTTTAAAATTGTTTTTGTGAACTTGGAAGGGCCCCTCCGAGTATTTGAAAGAATCCACTTAGATGAGAGACCTGAAGCTTAGCTTTCCCCATCTTGACGGATAGTCTCCCTCTTGTGGCCATCCTCCTGCCTCAGCCTCCCAAGTGCTGGCATTAGAGCCATGAGCTGCCACACATGAGTAAGGAATAAGACAGGGCCTTGCCTTCTATGGCACAGATTTCCGTTTCTCCTGCCTCAGCCTACCATGTTTTGCATTTTCTAAGATGTGCCACTTTGTTTATATTAGTCGTTTCTTTTTATGTTAAATCTTGTTTTGTTTTATGCACTAAAACCCACACTCAGGTGAACAGCTTATAACTAAATCTTGTCATATGTCTGTATGTTATGTATGTATGTATGTATGTATGTATGTATGTATGTATGTATATATGTATGTATATATACATGTTTTTATTTTCTTGACTTCTAGAAGTTGGTTGAACTGGTCAGATGGTAATGACCGTATTAAAAGCATTTATCACTATATTACTTATTATACTTCTGGTAGGACATAGGTATCTTTCCTCCAGTCTGTCACCATTGCTTCTGCTTTATGGTTTTTTTTCCATTTGACTCCCATCCCGTCAGAGCGTGAGTTTCCTCTGTCCCCCCAACTCTCCCCCAAACTGCCTGGCTCATTGCTAAGGACCTGCTCTTATATACTGAGTGCATTCTTTATCATCTGCTCCCTAAATATACTCCATTCACTTGTCTTTTTAAAAGACATTTTTTTTTTTAGGTAATATGTATATTTAGCTTAAGGCAGTTGAAGAACAAGTCACAGAAAACATTCAGGGGACATATGATAACGTCTATTCATGCTTCTGAATACTTTTTGTTTATTATTTCATTCAATGCTAACAACATTAAAAAACAAACAAACAATAAAGCAAAATTCAGGGTCTCCCTATGCAGGTCAGGTCAAACTCAACTTTGAATGCCTAGATAGTAAAGGTCGTGGGATCATAGACCACTACCCCTGCCTTAGCCAACCATCTTCTAAAGTAGATTATTTTATTGTGACCCCCGAGAAGAGAAATCTGGGACTGAGAGACAGGAAGTACCATAACTAAGGACATAGAGTTAACAACAATCCATGCTGAACTATCATCGCATTGGTTTGACTTTGAACATTTTTCCCAATCTATAGGTACTTTAAAGCTCAACTATGTCTTGCATTTCATTCTTTTTTATTTTTATTTTTTCTGGAATTTTGAATGTACTCCGTCCTACCAATTTTCCTGTGGATCATTTCTGTAGAGATGCTTTGAGAATCACCTTTCATGTGGACTGACAGGTTGACTTGTCTAAGCAAGTACCACAGTGGCTATTTTGAGAATTTCTTTAACAAGAATTTTGTTTTCCCATTAATTAGGTTTTTTTTTTTTTTTTTTTTTTTTTTTTTTTTTTTTTTTTTTTTGAGCAAATTGTGAGACTCTTAAAACAGAACAAAGCCAGCGATGGTCAAACTCGTTGGCATTCCAGCAGGAAGCTGGAAGTAAGACATGCTGGAGGATGGTTTAAGACATTACTTCTATTTTATGTGAGGAGTGTTTGCCTGCTTGTGTGCAAGCTCACCGTGTGTGTACCTAGTGCTTGAGGAGGCCAGAAGAGGGCTTTGGAACCCTGGGACACAAACAGATGTTTGTGAGCTGCAATGTACCAAATCTGGAATCTCTTAACTGCTGAGCCCTCTAGTCCCTTGCTTGTCTTTAAAGTGACCTCTGGTACAGAGCCTTTTCTGCAATTCCCAGAGAGATCCAGTGTTTTCTCAGATGCTTTGACCCCTGCATCTGAAACATCATACTATGTTTTATTTATGTTGAAATAAAGGGCACAATTCTTTTTTAAAAATTATTTATTTATTTATTTATTTATTTATTTAATTTATTTATTTATTTATTATATACACGAGTACACTGTAGCTGTCTTCAGACACACCAGAAGAGGGCATCAGATCTCATTACAGATGGTTGTGAGCCACCATGTGGTTGCTGGGATTTGAACTCAGGACCTCTGGAAGAGCAGTCAGTGCTCCTAACCACTGAGCCATCTCTCCAGCCCTACAATTCTTTACAAGATTGGAAATAATTTTTCCAGAGCATAAAGCCCGCCACCGTAGAATGTAGATGTATGTTTGTTTTGTGCAGTTTGAATAAAGTCAATGAGTTAATTACAGTGGAAAGATAATTGTTTAGAAATTCAGTTCCCTGTGACTTGTTCTCACTCAACCCCTCACTTACTAATTTAATTCGAGTGAGTGGCTAGTTTACCTCTTGAAGTATAGGTGGCATTGGGACTCGCTGAAGACGATGTGACAAAAGTCCCAGCAACTAATGACAGAATTGGCAGGCAGGGTGTACTGTGGCTGTCCCCAGCCCTGTCAAAGTTTCTTGTCAGTATTAAACTTAGGACATTCGTTTATGAATGATATGAAAAGGTTTGGACATCTGTGAGAGGCTGAGAGTGCTCATGCTTCAGGAGCTATACAGACTCCCCTTCCTCCCAAACCTGGGAGGGTGAAAGAGAAACCAGTGTAGAGAAGGCAGGGAGCTGTACTTAGCTATTACTACACCTGACCTTAGCTTCTGGTGACTGGTGCAGGTCCATGAAATTTTGATTCCCTTATACCTGAGAAAGCGCTAAACACACTCCATCCTCCACATCCCCCACCCATCCTTCTCCTATGGGAGCCCTGCTAATGAGGATGATGCCTGGGATGGAAAAATAACAAGAAACCCTGGTGGTTCTCTGAATCTATGCTTTTGGCCTACATAGGGTAGACCTTTCATTTAACAAGAATTTCAAACTCAGTTTACTTCAACCCTGCTCCTTCTCTTCCCCTCTTCTCTCTTCCCATTCCCCTCCCTCTTCTGTTGTCAACTTGACTATATCTGGAATTTACCAAAACCCAAGTGGTATCTGTGAAAGACATTTTCTTAATTTAATTATTTGAAATGGGAAGACTCACTTCTAATCTGGGTCTTTTGAAGACTGTCTCAGTTAGGGTTCTATTGCTATAAAGGGACACCATGACCAACTTTTATAAAGACAAACATTTAATTGGGGCTGGCTTACTTCCTCCAACAAAGCCATAACTCCTCATAACGCCACTTCCTGTGTGCTAAACATTCAAACCACCACAAAGACCTGACTCTAACCTACTGACAGCCAGTATAGAGGAGGTGGAAGAAGGAAGCCTTCTTGCTCTCTCTCTTGCTAGCAAGTTCATTCCTTCACTGTCATTAGAAACTACAGTTTTTATTTTTGTTTTGTTTTTTTGTTTTTGGATTCTGGCATATACTGAAGACCAGCTGAGACATTTGACTCTCTCAGACTGAGCAACTACCAGATTCTTGGCTTACCTGTTGGTAGACAGCTATTTTTTTTTTTTTTTACATGCTGAACCACAGCCTGTAAGACATTCTAACAAATCATATGTATGTATGTATATACATATATTTGTATGTATATATCTCACTGACAAATATTTCTTCCCTCCTCTCCTCTCCTTTCCCCTCCTTTCCCTTCCCTTTCTGTTCCCTCATTCTTCTTCCTCCTTCTCCTTTCTTCCCAATAAACCTAGCTGCTGGGATTCTAAAGACAGGATGAATGCCAGAGTTTCTTAACAGTAACTGGCAAGCTCGGTGGGAGAGGTAGAATGTAATTGCAGAAGACACCCAACCTCGAACCTCTCGCCTCCAAAAGCACATGTGCACACACACGCCTAGCAGCACACATAGGTACACGCACAAACATGTGTTCTCACACACAGAAGTGAAGTAAAGAGTAGGACTTGGAAACATAGCACAAACCAGGCTCCAGATTCAATCCCTGGCCTGCAATCTAAGAGCCCCTGGCAATCAGTAAATAAAACCTACTTAGTTTGAAAAGGCAATCGTATATTCTAGACATTGGTAGAGCTGCAGGTTCACAGGCCTGTGGATCACATATCACCTCTGATGTTCAATCTATGCCCTAACAGTGTCCCGTCCGCAGATGAATGCCTGCACCATGGGTCTTTGGAATTATTCACTATGGGTCTTTGGAATTATTCACTATGGGTCTTTGGAATTATTCACTATGGGTCTTTGGAATTATTCACTATGGGTCTTTGGAATTATTCACTATGGGTCTTTGGAATTATTCACTATCGGTCTTCAGGGTTCATCACTGACCAAGCACAGACAGCTCCAAATATATTCAGTCTGTGGTGTTGTCCTTCACCCTGTCCTCCTGTGCTTTATTTCCTTTAAGGGCTGCTTACTTTGGCTATTTTCTTATGCTCAGTGATCTTTCCTTGCAAGCCTGTGCAAATTATGAGTCATGACCAGCGTGGAAGACAAGTGTGAGCATTCTTAGTTTTCTCCTGGTCTGTCCGTTCCAATACTGAGCTAGGGGAAGCACTGTCTCACCTTCACCCTGCACTGCCAAGGTGCCTGATTTTCCTATTAGAACCAGAAGGTGAGTTATGGGTACCAGGCCAGTGTGGAAAAGATTAAGCTCCTTCTCTGTCGAAACATCCTATTAATCAGCAGTGACAAGCTGCCAGCATGACAAGGCTCTACCCATAATCCCTTAGGGGCTGCTATTACTTCAGCCCCCGGAATCATAAATACCTCCAGATTGTAGGCACTGTCAGCTTGTTTTTAATCTCCTTGAAATTTGCCCTGGTTCCTGACAGATGCCATCCATGGCTGACTCAGGATCCCCACAGGAGACAGCTGCAGAGCCTGCCTTCAGGTAGAGACCCAGACAGCAGTTTGGGCTCTGTAGGAAAAAAGGTCCTTAATCATCATTGTAATTGTATCTGGGATTTGGTGGCTCATGCCTATCACCCCTGCAGTGTGGAGGCTGAGGCAGGATACTGAGTTCTAGGCCAGCTTGGACTACAATAGTGAGTTCCAGGCCAGCTTGGGATACAATGTGAGAAGGAGTCTCAAGACAAAATCATCACTCCCTCCCGGTCTTCGTCAAGGTTTCTATTCCTGCACAAAACACCACGACCAAGACGCAAGTTTGGGAGGAAAGGGTTTATTCAGCTTACACTTCCACATTGCTGTTCATCACCAGAGGAAGTCAGGACTGGAACTCAAGCAGGTCACGAAGCAGGAGCTGATGCAGAGGCCATGGAAGGATGCCACTTACTGGCTTGCTTCCCCTGGCTTGCTCTGCCTGCTGTCTTATAGAACTCAGGTCTACCAGCCCAGGGATGGCTCCACCCACAATGGGTGTGGCCCTACCCCCTTGATCACTAGTTGAGAAAATGCCTTACAGCTGGATCTCATGAAGGCATTTTCTCAACTGAGGCTCCTTTCTCTGTGATAACTCCAGCTTGTGTCAAGTTGACACAAAACCAGCCAGTACACTTTACAATTATAAATCTTTGTTTTTCTTAAAAGATTTATTTATTTAATGTATATGGGTGCTTTGACTACATATTCGTCCATACAAAGAAGAGGGCATCCAGTCGTGTTATATTGTGAGCTGCCATGTGTGTGTGCTGGGAATTAAACTCAGAACCCTTAAAAGAATACCCAGTACTCTCAACCACTGAGCCATCAACCCACCCCATCAGTCACAGAATCGTAGGCAGTGTAACTCTGGTCGGGTGTTAGTATTAATTCTGAAATTTAAATCCAAGCCACTATACTTCAGCAGCAAACACTTAAACAATAAACCTATAAATCTTTTTTTTTTTAAAACCTGGTAAAATTCTAAAGGATTCAATTTTATTCCTTAGGCTGTTAGAACCTGGCTGAGTCAGCGAAGTGACATTCACTATCATCCTAGCTCATAGGAGGTAAAGGCAGGAGGATCAGAGACATTCAAAATCAGCCTTGGGCACCTGAGACTCTGTCTCAAACTAGCAAGCAAACCCAGAGGAGAGAAATAAACAAAACAACCACAAAACACAAATCACAGGTTGTAGGCTTCTCAGAACAGTGGGTGGAAATTGTGTCCCATAGTGAAACTCTATACAGGAATCATCCTGTCCCCCTGGCAAGGGTCAGAATGATGTGGTTCCCAGCTCTGAGACAGAGCTATCAGGGAGTGGGCCTCCTTGAGTGTTGACAGTTGCCGTGGATGTAAAGACTTGTTTGTATAATAATGCACATATTAACATGTTCTTTCTTCAAGGGCTAACGATTCCGTGATAATCAGAGTCCGGGAGATCTCCGGAGAGTAAGTCCTACTCTTTCAGATTTTTTTCCAATAGGATTTCTGATTTTGGTTGGAAAATCCGCAGGGAGCAAACACATCTTCTTTAGAAACTTTTATTTATTTATTTATTTATTTATTTATTTATTTATTTATTTATTTATTTATGTTTTTAGAAAAATCCAAGAACTTTTTTTTCTAGCAGCTTTTCTAACTTTGGATAAAAAAACTTATGAGTTTGGGATTATTTTTCAGCAAGAGAGAACTGTCTACAGAGAGCAGCCTACAGTCTCGAACAGACAGCAGAGCCAAGCGCTGTCTATAGAGAGCAGCTTGTACCCATGATCTAACTTTGGGTTATTCTTTTTGCTGCTCCCAAACACCCCTTTACCACGTGGAGGCTGATCCTCAGTAGATGGTGACTTAGTTCCATTGTCCTCCTGAACCAAAGCCCTCTTCTCCGAGATGTGCCCTGTGTCGACTGTCTTAGGTTCTCACCCTTATCAGATTTTTCTGTGGTGAGTCTTCCTTCAGAAGACCATTGTGAGAGTTTGGATGCTATAAATTAATTATAACAACTATTATTGTGTTCCATTCTGCTGTGTAATGCTCTAACTAAACAGTGATAAAAGTCAACTGAGGTGGAAAAAGTTCATTTGACTTCACAGCTGACCATCAAGTGAAGTCAGGGTAGGAACTCAAGGCAGGAACCTAGAGGCAGGAAGCAAAGCATGAGCTTTGGAAGAACGTGGCTTTTTGGCTTTCTCCTCAATGGCGTCCTCAGCCTGCTCGTTTGCTTGCTTGCTCCCTTTTTTCTTTATCTTTTCTTTTTTAAAGTGAGTCATTAATTTGAAATTTAAAATGAACAAATATGAATGCAATAAATACTAAAATACTAAATACTAAAATACTAAACTATGTAAGCATTTTTTATTTATAATAGATTTTCATATAATATATCTTGACATTTTCATATTGTATTCATTATATTTTATATAATATATTCTTACCCTGTACCATCCACCCACCTCTACACTTTAGTTTCTCCCACCTCACCTCCCACCCAGATCCACCCTTTTCTATCTCTTGTTTAAAAACACTCAGACTGCTTTCTTATATACACCTGGACTACCTGCCCAGGGGTAGCACTGTCCACAGTGGCTTGGCCTCTGCTTCATCATTAATCAAGAAGGCCCCATGGGTTTACTTTCAGGCCAATCTGGTAGAGGTGTTTCCTCATCTGATGTTTTCTGTTTCCAGATGACTGTACCTCTGTCAAGCTGACATGACCCTTACCAGTATAAACTGTCTTTCTATTTTCCCCATAAGTCTGTCTACTGTGTTACAAGACAGAAGAATTTACATGTAGCTTTCAGCATGAAGTTGTGAACATCTTCCCAGATGTTGGAAGAAGCTCCATAAAAACTATCTCTTTAGTTACTTGAGTTTCACTGTGTAGATGGAGTAGATGACAGAAACCACCTTAGAAAGGGAAGACTGATTTGTCTCACAGTTTCAGGGGCTCTCAGTCCACCGTAGCAGGAAAGTGTGGCAGAGCCCCTCTGTTGTGGCATGTGGAACACAAGACGGATGTTCCTCAAGGAACACTAGAAGCAGAGAGCTAGCTGGATCCAGGGAACACACTATAACCTTCAACCCCTTCCTTGGCCCCTTTAGTGGCCTTTTTTTTTCTTTTTTAAATCTAAGCCCCAACTAAAGGTTCCACAATCTTCTGAAATAGCAGCACTAGCAAGCTGGGAAATAAGTATTCAAAATATGAGTGAAGTGGTGTAGAAGTGTTCTTTTCTCACCAATTTATTGGAACTCCCAAATCTAACCTCATGGCTCCAATGAGACCCTCTGTATTCCTGATACCCAATTCATTGGCAACTTGAGGACTATGGTGCCTTGATTTTGTGCTGACTAGGTCAGACTCCATCCCTCACTAGGAGAATGGAACGAGTGCATCTAAGCCACATGACTTACATTCAGACACTGAAACCAGAAGGATGATTAGAAATGCTGTCATTGCAAAAGAGAGATCGACACCCTGGCAGGCCTCGAACAGCAATGCTTGATATATTGGTTCTAGACGTATTTTATGTTAGTTATGTGTATGGGTGTTTTCTTACATGTATGTTTGTACTACATAGAAACTTTGTGCCTGCAGAAGCCAGAAGAGGGCATCAGATCCCCTGGAGCTGGAATTACAGATGGTTGTGAGCCACGATGTGAGTACTAGAAATTGAACCCAGGTTCTGAAAGAGCATAGTGTTAGAATGGCCCATATATATTATCAGAGGAGAAAAATAATGTGCACACTGGTACATAGGCTGTTATGGGAGTAACCAACCACTTCTTTTGGGATTCAAGGCCTATTCCAATAGATGAAACCTTTGTCTTAGATTTTCAGTTTGGCCAAGAACCCGAGACTAGAGTGCTAGGGAAAAGTCAAGTACTATTCTGCTAAATAGTCACAGCAGTAAGATGATCCCTAGGGTCACAATTGTTCCAACAATAGATCTGTGCACCACTCAACACGCATCAGAGCTCCTTCTTCTTGTAGTAGGTGGCAGCGAGCACAGAGACGTTATTTGCCAACATACAGGGAACAAGAGGTGTCTACATCACACCTCTCTCCTCAAGGCTTAGGATCCATGCAGAAGACAGGGAAGGAAGATTGTAAACACCAGACACGGTGGCTGACTTCAGGAAGACAGATGCTCACAGGAACTCACAGCGTTTGCACAAGAAAGCGTGTATACGATGGGCCCACACTCAAGACTGAGCAGGCCCCTTCTCGACCCAAGAAATTATTGACATTTGATTTTTTTCTGGGAGAAGAAAAGTCAGTTTTCTCCAACAGTCTGACACCTACTATGTTGGTTACACTCTACGTAGGTCTTATACCCAGGAGTATTCATAGACTTTTTGACTTTTGAGATATATATATATTAGACTTTTGATATATATATATATATATATATATATATATATATAGAGAGAGAGAGAGAGAGAGAGAGAGAGACTATGAGGGGAGGAGACAGGTAGGGAGGATCTACAAGTCTGAAA
This sequence comes from Micromys minutus, assembly GCF_963924665.1. NCBI lineage: Eukaryota > Metazoa > Chordata > Mammalia > Rodentia > Muridae > Micromys > Micromys minutus. The sequence continues at coordinate 13,759,774 of NC_137961.1, read as the reverse complement.
GTTGGGTGAGGGGAATGAATTTGATAAAAATATACCGTAGGAAATTCTCAAAAAATTAATAAAAACACAAAATAACTAAAAAATTAAACGAAGATAAAAACAACAAATTAATCTCCTCTACTGAGTGAAATGAGTCTATTCAAGCCAGATTAGATTATATTAAAGAACGTTTAGTGGGACGCTGCTTTCGGGCAAGTTTATTGGCCCCCTGGGAAGGAGGCCAGGATAGTCACCATGGGAAGGGGGAGAAGAGGAGGAAAAGGAAGAAAGAAAGAGTACATATATAAAGAGAAGGGAGGGAGGGAGGGGGAGTGGGGAAACATAGATAAAGAAGGAAAGAGAGAGAGGGAGAGGGAGAAGACCAAAATTCCTGGGTTATATAGGGAAGAGGCTCTGGGAGAAGGTAGCCCAGACTCTGGGCTGGAAAGTTCACAGTTGGGGCAGGGTGTGTCAGGTAGAGACTGAGGAATGTTGGGAGAATCTGGAGGGCAGGTCTGCTTGGTGTGTAAGATTTGCACCTCAGCCCCTTGTCTTGAGATCTGAAACCAAACAAAAATGCACAAGCAAAATTATATAAACATGTAGAAGAATAACAACTTATAATTAAAAATATAACAACACAAAAACAATAAAAAAGGAAGAGAGAAGAAGTTTAAAAAAAGTATCAGCGTGCTATTTTTCTGGGCCCTCAAAACTTGGGGACAGCTAATTCTATGCACAGGAGTGGGTGTGAATTGGACTTTATCCTGAGCATTGGACAACTGTCCTTGCACACTATAGCTGTCTCCACTTTAGAGCCAGGGGCCTCGGCTGGCCTCAGCTTTGCAGTGAGTGGGCATGTCCTGGGTCTCCTTAGATCATAATCTGAGAGGTAGCTACGGTACTAGTTGGCAGCCATGTTGAAAATTCGGGAGGTAATGACAGCACTAAGATCTATACAGGAGAACTGTCTTGTTCCTTAAAGATGTTGTAAGCATTAATCACTTTGCTAGAGGGAGACACTTCAGAGTTCTCAGACCTTCAGTGAATGTCAGGTAGGTAGCGTTTTGCCCCATGTTGATCCATCTCCTGACCTCAGGCTCAGGGTTATGAAACTTCTGAGTCTCTCTCAGTTGACCAGGCAGACTCCTGGTCACCTGTGGCAGGAATATGCCCGAGCAGAGCTTCTTGTGGCCTGCACTTCTAAACCCAGAGGGTCTATCCCTCTAGCTCCCCACATCTGACTTCTGGAACTGTCTCTCACTATGGGGCTGTGGCAGTTGAAGTTTAGGCTTCCTGTCTTGTTATTTCCTGTTTTCAGGCCCCAGAGTAACTCACCTTTAAACAACATGATTCTTTTAAAGAGGGTGTCTGGCTGCTGCCCCCAGAGTCATTAATAAAGTGACAATTCTGAGTCCTCTACACTTTTGACCTTTCTAGCATAGACCCACAAAATCCACATCCGGAGCTGAGGCGTGTGAATATCGTGGGTTCCCCTGAAGACAGGACTGTTCATAACAGGGCCACTTGGCTTTCTTTCTGAGTGGGACTTCTGTTCTTCCCTTCCACCTCCCACCTCCCCTCACCAATGGCTGAAGCTCCAGTTGGCTCTGATTTTCTGTGAATTGCTTGTCTTTTCTGGGCACTTTTCAAAGGTTCTAGTGGCATCTTTATGGATCCCCAAAGTTCTGTTTTGTTTGGAACAGTCATTTCAATCCATATATAATATGTAATATATGGTATATAATATATGATATATGATATATGATATATGATATATGATATATGATGCATGATTCATAATACATAATACATAACATAACACATAACATAACATATAATAGAAATATATAATGTATAATATACAATAAATATATAGTATGTAACATATAAATATATAGTATATAACATATAAAACATCTAACATATACCATATACAATATAACACATAAGACACATATGGCATATAACAGAACACATAACATAAAACACATATATAAAATATATTATAAATAATAGATAATATGTGAGTGAGTGTGTGTGTGTGTATGAGTGTTTGGCCTGCACATGCATATATGTGCACCAACTGCTTGGCTGGTGTCCAATGAGGTCAGAAGAATGTGTCAAACCCCCTGGAACTGGAATTACAGACAGTTCTTAGCTGCCATGTGGGTGCCGGGAATTGAAGCCAGGTCCTCTGGAAGAGCAGCTGGTGCTCTTAACGACGGCACCATCTCTCCAGTCCCGTTCTTCTTTGAGTTTATGTAGTGCTGAGTATCAAACCCAGGGCCTTATTCACACAAACCAAGCCTTGTGCTACCTTCTGAACCTTGAGTCTATTCTTTTTTTACCTCAACGGTCTGTCTTAACCAGGTCTTTAATCTTAGCCCTTGAAGGCAAAGGCAGGTGGATCTCTGTGAGTCTGAAGCTAGCGTGGTATACATAGGAAGGTTCTAGACAAGGCTACTGTCTCAGTCAGTATTCTATTGCTGTGAAGAGACATCATGAATGTAGAAGCTCTTATAAAGGAAAACATTTAATTGGGGCTGGCTTACAGTTTCTGAGGTGTAGTACGTTCTCCCCTTGGCAGGGAACATGGTAACACATGCAGACATGGTGCTGGAGAAGTAGTTGAGAGTTCTACTACAAATAGGGAATTTCAAGTCCTTGGGTTCTCGTTTGCATAGCTGCTCTTCCTTCTTGACTGTATCTTTAGAACTGTGATAAAGAGACACTGTAAGTCCATGCAGAAAGTTTCCAGGGATACTTAGAAAACAACAGCAACCCAGGTCACAGGAAGACCCAATGACAAATAAATGACAGCCTTGGACAGGTGAGATCTAGGCCAGAACAGGGAACCCAGTGAGTATCCCAGGAATTCCTTTTATGGGGAAGGAGAACAAGGTGAGTTTGCCAGCTTCCTTTCAGGAGAACCCTGAGTATGCTGAATATTCCAAGCTTTTCCTTTTTCTCCTTCTACTCTTTTAGGCACTCCAAGCACATAGATCTCTGTATAAATTAAAAAAACAAAACAACCAATTTGTCTTAATTATCTAAGAGTACAGTTGAATTTTATAATATCATGTCTTATGTTCTTTTAGCTTTTTGTTTGCCTGTATTTATGATAATTATTGATTTCATGTGATAGTTAGTCTGTGCTTAGGATTTGATAGTTTTGTTTTACACACGTATTTGTGTATTTGCCTCTCTGTAACTATATGGATTTCTTTCCTTTTTCCCCCCTAGGAAGGTTGATTATTTAATTTAGTTGTATTTATTTGATTTAATTGATTATTTAAATTTGCTGTCTCATTCAAGTCCTAATGAAATTGCAGACATATGAAAGTTAATTATCAGACTGTCCTGGGACCACAGAAAATAAGTTCTCCAAAGAGACAGCTTAAAGCACAACTGATTTACTTAAGAATAAACACAAATATTAATTTCTTTTATTCTGTCATACATTTGTATTTTTGGTAGATTTGTTTTGCTCTATTACCTTGCCTTATGAATAAGATTTCAATTTAAAGCTCTTATCATCTTAGCTTATGAATATACATTTCTGTATATTCCATACATTTGGATATGGAATTTGTGATATAGTGAAGTGTTCCTCAAAGAAATTTTATTCATATTGTCTTATGAATAAGTTGAGTACTCAATGGGTCTGGAGAGATAGCTTTGTGGTTAAAATCCTGCCTGTTATTCCAGATGAGCCAGGTTTGATTTCCAGCACCCACATGTTGGCTCCCAGATGCCTGCAGCTCCAATTCCAGGGCAGCTGATTGCTCTTCTGGCATGCTCAGGCTTCTGCTGTTGTGGTACCCAGATATGCATGCAGGCAAAACACCCATACACATAACATGATAAGAAACAGTGAGCACTCAAATACAATTAGTCTGAATTCCTTTTTTATTTATGAGGACACCTGGTCTTCTGGGTTCTCATCAAAAGAGGATCTGCGGTGCTTAGACACTCTCACACTTTCTTGATCAGACAGGTTGAGGTAGTCCCTGACGGTCAGGTTCTCCATCTCTGATCAGTCTAAAGAAGGCTCAGCAAATTGATACTCGACCACCATCAACGCTTAGGACTAAAGGGTCGAAAATCAAAAGGGGTGAAACTGAGGCAGACTAGAAAGAGATGAAAGATTGGGTGGACACCCTGGGGTGCAGCCTTGTTTCCTGTTGCCTGAGAGTCAACTGATAAAGCAAATATTGCCTATAAAGACAATGCTCAATCTTCCTTTCCCTGAAGATGTCTCAGACAAGGGTGTTCAAAACAATCAAGTGTTTCAGTAGGACCAGAACGTTTATGGCCCTGAGTTTAACTGTTAGGATGCCTCTTTCATCCCTAAACCGAAACAATGCCCCTTAAAGGAATATATTATAGGTTCGTTTAACAAAGGAAATTATTTAAGATAAGGGGAACAGCAAACCATCATACATCTGCTGCTGTTTATTGTATAAACTTTAGCTAGTTTTAGGGCTGGAGAGATGGCTCAGTGGTTAAGAGCACTGATTGCTCTTTCAGAGGTCCTGAGTTCAAATCCCAGCAACCACATGGTGGCTCACAACCACCTGTAATGAGATCTGATGTCCTCTTCTGGTGTGTCTGAAGACAGATATAGTGTATTTGTACATAAGAAGTAAATAAACCTTAAAAATTTAGCTAATTTTAAAAGTATGTCTAATCTTTAAAGTTTGTTCTAAGTTATATCTTTTGAACCATGTAATTTCCCAACCCCCTATGAGCACAGCAGACTGCTGTCACACACACACACACACACACACACACACACACACACACACACACACACACACACAGACACACCCACACCCACACATCTACCTCCATTGTAAAAATCACCTGAAGTCTGACTGTTTTTGAAGGAGCCTACATCCATTTCTTGGTGGTTATGGACAATCTTTTTCTTAAGCAGATCTTCTCTAAATGTCCCTGTGTAAATCCGAAGTGAATTGTCTCTTGTCTCCACTCAGAAGACTTGCTTTCTTTCCCTACTCTGATTCATCCTCAGATTACTTTCTGTGGTGTGGTTACCAGAGTGTAGGTGTCCCATGGCCCTAGTGGGCAGATACTTTTGGCAGAGCTCAGCTGTCTCTCTGCCACTACTGAAGCACTTATTTGGTGCCAGCCAGTAATCCAAGTGTCTTATAAAGGTGAGTAATCTAATCCTATAACAACTCCGTGGTGAGCCTTAACAAGTTCCCATTTTATACACAAGGAAACTGAGGTGCAGAGTTCAAGTACATAGCTCAGGACACAGAGGCTTAGGCTGCATATACAAACCGAGTCACACTGTTTAATGCTTAATTAGAGGCAGGTGTGATGGTGCATGCCCATAATCTGAGCATTTAGAAGGCTGAGGCTGGAGGATTTTGAGTTGGAAGCTGGCTTGGGTTATACAGTAAAACTCTGCTTTAAAATATCAACCAACCTAAGAAACTTAATTAGGAATAAAGTCAGTTAATGATCAGAATCATGTGAAGATATCCAGAAATGTCCAAAGAGCCCAGAGTCCGAGTGCAAAAGGAACAATACTAAATCCTGGTTTGTGCCATGTCTTTGTTTCTGTGTTCTGAGCAGTTGTTTTGCTATTGATGCTAGAAACATCCCTCAGTTAGGGCAAGGACCGAGAAGTCCTGTTCACATTGACTAGAGTTCAGTAAGAAGATCTGTTTTGTTTGAGCTTCAGAGTTGATGAGCGAAAGCTGGGGATTGCCTCTGCAAACAGATGTCCATGAAGATATCCAATCACTTCCTCAGAGCTCATAAGGATTTTTAGCCACACTGCAAGGTTGGAACCTTTGGGAGAACCCTTAAGATTGGATCGCTTGGTGGCTGGCGACCTCTACAACTTCAGAGACAAGGTGTGGGTATCTTTCACAGAACCCTTGGGAACCTTGCCGGAATATTTGGTGAGTTCGTGAGTTTTTCAACCTCGGTGGCTTTGTAGCAATACAGGCGATTCTGGCCATCTACACATGCTTTCAAATAAGACAGCAAAAGCATGACCAGTGAACACAAATAGTGGTCACAGAGCAGTGTGGGCAATGTGTGCTCTCCACATTTGCTTATTATACTGGTTGTCTATTCTATTTTTCTTCTTTTAGATGGGATTGTTTCTGTGTCTTCTGCATGGAGTTCTTTTCAGACATACATGTTATAAATGGCTGTATTCTATCTGTCTGCAGTACTTACTTTTCTTGCTGTTAGGACAGAAGACCCCACAAAAATCAAAGGGGAGGAAGGATTTCAGCTCATAGTTTGAGAGTCATCATGGCAAGGAAGGTATGGTGTGAGGCAGCTGGCCTCAGTGTGTCCTCAGGAAGTGCAGAGAAATGGATGCTGGTCTTCTGTTCGCTTTCTCCTTCCCTTCTTAGTTTGAGATGCCCGCTCACATTCAGGGTGCAGCTTCCCACCTTAACGAAGCCTCTCTGGAAGAGCCCTCACACACACACACACACACACACACACACACACACACGCACACACACACAGAGGCTTACCTCCCAGGAGATCGTAAGTTTTGACTGTCTCAAGAGAAACATCACACTGCCATAGCCTGAGCTGCTGACCCTGATAGAAGTTAGTTTTTTTAGCTTATAAGCACACAGAAAGACAGACAGACAGACAGACAGATGCACATACAGATATATAGATAGATAGATGGATAGATGTAGATAGATAGATAATAGATAGATGATAGACAGATGATAGAGAATAATTTCCCTCTTTGTACAAGAGAGATTGGAATATAGGTGATTTAGGCTACAGAATTTACTTCTGCTTTGCTTTGGCATCTAAACCATTACTCAATTCGAGGACAGCGCAAAAGGATCCTGAAGATAGAAAGATTTATTTGAATTGGTTTTATTTTCAGATTCGTGGCATCACAGATCGCCACACTTCTGAGGCATTTTCCTCTCAGCAGCTCCCTCTGCTGGCTGCCTGCCGTGTGCATACAGCCGCGGACTGCAGGCTGGTCCCCTAGAATGAAAGAAACAACTCCCAGATCATATGAAGCTCAAAAAGAAGGAAGGCCAAAATGTAGAAGCCTCAGTCCTTCTAACAAAAAAAAAATGTGTATTCATCATATATTATTGGGTAACAAATTTTGTGAGCTATAATAATATTTTATAAAATAAATAAATGAATTAAAAAATGAGAGAAAAAAAAAAAAAAGCCCGTGTCTTTGCTCATGAAGGAATGGCCACCTTACCCTACGATTTAGTTATTTTATACTTAGTGTAAAGAAAGAATATGTGGCTTTTATTTATTTGTGGCTGTTTTTCTGGTTTTAGTGGGAATGGCACTCCCCTTCATTTCTAATCTTCATCTGAGGCAGAATATAAGGTTAGTAGACAGGGACTGTGCTGCTATTTTACATACACACATATGTAAAAATTTGTTTTTCATATGTCATATGCAATTTATGGATATATAAAAATATTTGTATATATTATTATTTTATATGAAGTTTATAAATATTTTTTCTTGTTTAAACTCCGTCTTTGGGCCAAGCCTGTCCTTGAATCTCTTACTCTCCAACTTTAAAGCATCCACGTGGAAGCAGTTTTGCAAATGTAGAATGGTCTCTTAGGCGCTTTCAAACCTGAGAATCGTTGGTTTTACAGTTTAAAGGCCACAGTATCTGATACGATCTCTTATATCACTTTTTTGAGACGCCCTTAGGCATAAGAGCCTTTTCAGAGTCTAGCGTCTGTACATTTGGACACTGAGTGCAGAAATGGTGAAGTGGTACACAACTCAGTTGTGAGTTCCAGGGAGAAAGAACACAGTGTGAAGGGAGGAGTTATGCACACATCTGCATATATGTATGTAATCACATCTGCATACAGCAGCCTAGGCCACACCTGCCCAAGAGCCTTGACACTCTCCAGTGGGGAAGGATGAGTCAGATTCTGACTCAGACCACGTGACCACACTTTAATTCCATGTTTTGGCTACCTGTGTTTTTGGATATATGTATATATTCAAGTTGCTTTCAAATATTTTATTTGTATCTATATCATATGCTTATAATTCCAGAATTCAGGTGACTGAAGCAGGAGGATTACACCTAAGGAGGCCAGCCTTAGTATATAATGGTACTAGGTCAAATGACGTGTCTTTATTCACTCACACAATCACTGAATGAGCTCATGCTTTGATGGTACCTGCCTCTTGCTTCAGAAAGTGGGGCGGGTGTCTGAGCTAAATACAACCAGAGTGGACTCTCTTCCTACTCTTGCTGTATACGCCAGATTCCACAGTAACATTCTTATTTTTAAATTAAACCTTGTGCTTTTATTATAAATCCCAAGTTTCACTTTAATGTGCTATCTTCATAGCCTGACTGGGGCGGGGGGGGGGGTGTGGGGGAGGCGGGGTCAGTTAGACGGAGAGATTTATGAAGTGGATGCTCCTGTACTCTGACAGATCAGATCTAAAACCCAAATCAGTCAGCCCAGTGGAAGTGCCCACGTGTCCAAACTGAAGCTAAACTGCCATTTGAGTGACCTCCGCTTTCATCTTCACACACCAGAAAGCTAAGGGTGGGGGAGGGGCAGATGCTAACCAGGGCGATTGTCAATCTCCCCAGGCCCACCTTTCAGGGTAAAGAAGAGGACTTACCAAATTCTCTTTTGTTACTTGTTTCTGCTTTCCTCAGCTCGCTTCTCTAATGAAACCACCCTCTTCCTCTTAGCTCATTAGAACGCTTATTTTATGGGACAAAGTATTGCCTGCTTCTAGGATGCCAAATAACACCAATTAAGATCTGGATGGTAAACGGCTGCGATTTTTGTCTTTTGACGGTAGCTATCCTATAATTTTCATCCGTGTAATCAAAGCCTAGGATGACTCATTACTCTTGGACAGCCAGGAAATGTTTGTTGAGCTTACGCAGTGTGTGTTGTTATGATGTGGGTGAGCCATGCATGCTAGCAAACCTGACATTTGCAACAGTACACCTTATCCTATGTACAGGGGTACCTATGGCATTCTTGCGCTTGCGTGGTAGAAGGTATCTCATTGTTCAAGCCACTTCACGTGGACCCAGCACTGCAGCAGAATGCCACTAGGTCATAGTTTTCTTAGGACAATTCAATCTTGGGCTTGTAGCAACCTTTCTGTCCACTGCCAATCAAACAACTCTCAGCTGGTTGCTTTCCATGATGTTCAATGTGCTTTACTGTTGATTTTTCTGTTCCATATACTAACTACACGGTTTTCTGTAATCATTCCAAAACCTTGCTAAGTATAACAAACTCTGCCTTTTCCAAGCTTCCTATTTCTTATCGCATTCCACACTTCGGCAACATTTTGGATGTAGCGGATAGATCCAAGAAATGCCTGACCCTTGTCTACCTCTACTTGGATAAAATCCTCTGAAAATCCTGTATGGTGAGCTGGGAAATTTGACTTTGGGCCTAACATTTACAATGACGGCTTTTGTGCCTGGCATAGCACCTTTGTCCTTAGAGACAAAAGGTAGTCTGAGCACTGGCCAGCCACATGAGCAGCACCCATGGCTCTGCTGAGCTTCCCTGGAGGCAAATAGTCTACATGCTGTCACTCACTGTAGCCACGAGATGGTCTTTTATGGGAGGACAGTTGAAGGTCAGTACTTGAACTCTTCTGGGCACTGTCCCATAGCAAAAAAAATGCTTATTCTGAAACTCACCCATTGTGTAACTGAGCTTGTGTTTAGTTAGTACCATTGGAAGTCAGGCAAAATGGTGGGTCCTAGGTAGTCAGTGATGACCAAAAGGTGCAATGGCTGAATTCCTGGCACTTAACAGTCCAGAGGGGAGTTCAGACAAGCACATAGCATGGTATGAGACATCCAGAAAACCATGGCTGACTTACAGGACCCTCTGTCATCACCGCATTTGCTGCCACTGTGCAGCCCGGTCTTTCCTTTCTCTGGTGACTTCTCTGTTTCTGATCCATCATCTCTTCCTAGCTCTCTACTCTTGTTCTTCTATATGGGGTCTCGGTGTCACTTACCGTAGCAATGGACGCACGACAGTTGCCCTGGCTTCCCACATGTGAGGTTCCAGACACGAACGTGGCATCTTGTTCCTCTCCTTTCCCTTGCTCACTTCTAGACCCTCCTGTTTCCCTGGCACCAGGAGCTGCATTTCCTTCCCTTCCTGGCAAATCTTTGCCCTTGCAGCTAGAGTTCAGCACTGATAGTCTCCCATCTGCGTCTTCCACAGAGGCGGTCTTCCTGAACTGCGAGCGTGAATCACCAGTTCCCTTCTGGGTGTATTTAATATGACTCAAGGGAACAGCACGCCTCTCCCTCCAAAGCAGCTCTGCCCTCTGGGTTTCTCGCCTTGATGAATAAATAATGCTGCCATCCACTTAGACTCACAAGCTGGACACCTGCTTTCAGGCTACATGGCTCCCTGTTTACTGTATCTCCCTGTCCCCAGCGTGTTTTGTCTTCGTGATACCCAGCCTACTTTTCACTGGATGGTTCAGAGTCTGATCCCCTTCCTATTTCTGCCATAACAGGCAGCAGCTTGGCCCTCCGCCTTGGTAACTAGGTGTCTACTTTCTCCATCATTGGCAGCTGTGGTTGGTGGTTCAGGACTGTAATCCAAGCTACTTAGGAGGCTGAGGCAGGAGGATGCTAAGTTCGAGGATTGCCTGTGCTGCCTACTGGACTCGAGTCCTCACTGGGCAGCTTAGTGAGACACTGTTTTACAATTGGGGTTGGGGTATCCGTCAGACAGGCCTGACGGTATAAATCAAGTAGAACTCATCTAGCATGTGTGAAGTCCTAGGTTTAATCTTACAAAACACCCACCCACCCCCCACACTCACACACACATACACACACTCACACACACACACACACTCACACACACACACTCACACACACACTCACACACACACTCACACACACACTCACACTCACACAACACACTGACACACACACACTCACACACACACTCACACACACACACACTCACACTCACACAACACACTGACACACACACACTCACACACACACACACTGATACACACACACTGACACACACTGACATACACACTGACACACACACACTCACACACTCACACTCACACACTCACACACTTACACACACACACTCACACACACACACACACACACACACACACACACACACACGCACAGTTACTCCCTGTTCAAAAAAATTTCTGGTAAGTTTCTGTCCCATGAAATGTCAAACTTAGTATCTATGGTGGCCCACCAGATCCTGCATGGTCAACTCTTTGCTGAGTGTCCCCACTCCTTACCATGTATCGTTGTGCCCTTGTTCACTAAGTTTCTACAATTTGCCAAACACACCTCTGACCCAGATGCTCTCTGCTACCCCTTGCCAACAGCTTCCCCATGGTGTCTCTCTTATCAGAACATGATTTGAATGCTGACCCCATGGAGGAACTTTCCGAGGCATCCTATGTTAAAATGTCACAGTCCAGGTCATTCTCTGAGTCTTCCTTCAAAACTGTTCACATCCTTCTTCCTGTCTCATGTCCCATCGCTGAACTAGTTGTATAGTGGCTTCTTTTCAACCCTTAAAATAACAGTTAAGGGCAGGAGAGATGGCTCAATGGTTAAGGGCACCGACTGCTCTTCCAGAGGTCCTGAGTTCAAATCTTGGCAACCACATGGTGGCTCACAACCATCTGTAATGGGATCTGGTGCCCTCTTCTGGTGTGTCTGAAGACAGCTATACATATACATAGGTATACTCATATACATAAAATAAATAAATCTTAAAAAATAAAGAACAGTTAAGCTCCACATGGTCAAGAGAGGCACCAGCAGCACCGGTAGGTCATCTGGCTGGAGAGTCCTATGTAAGAGCTCTCTAATCTCCCTTGAAGGGAAGGTACCCTGCAGCCCCCTAGAACCAGGGCTTAGAGCAAGCAACCTGGGAACACAGGAGGATGTAGCTATGTATTTCCGTCTTAGCCTGTTCAATTCTTTGTCATCAGACAGTGAAGGCCTATGTATTAATCAGGGGAACACAATATACATACGTGTGTGTGTGTGTGTGTGTGTGTGTGTATGTGTAAAGTTAGGAGGTTCCCAGAGAGCCACTGGTCCTCAGTCAACAAAGAGAGCTGGAAAACACTGGCTCTGCTCTGCGGTAAGAAGCTAGAAGCAGCAGCAACAGGGGCACATCAGCTCAGAAACAAGAGGGAAGGCTGGGTAGGCAAAAGGTTGTGGGGGCAAACGTGACCAAGAAGAGTAGGCCTGGAACAAAAGTGAGGTCGAGAAGTGTCCAAGCCCCAAAAATCTTATCTTGGGACCAAAATCTCACCTTGATGCTGTCAGGAGTAAAGATCGCTCCCTCCCGATTTTCTGATCTGCATGTCCCCTGCAGCACGTAACCCCACAATCCCCACCTTCATTCTTCTTGAGGAAGTCACTCTAAACGCCTGGGATCTTCTTCACGCAAATAAAGCATCCCCACAGCCCCAGCCAATAATGTACGCTTTCCCTGAAAATGTCTACCTGCCCCCAAGGTTTATATAGCCCTTATCTACCTCTGAATAAAGACAGCTGATGTTTTATGAGATACGTCACTGAAAATAACCTCTTGGAAAAGGCTTCTCTACCCCCTCACCCCTGCACTCACCAGTGAACTCACCAGCTCACCAGTCTGGACAAGCCTCATTCCTTTCATTCTGGCCCACCTCGCACTGGTGCCTGAATGCCCCAAGGGAAGAAGCAGAGCCAGGCCCACAAAAGGTGAATAATCTTCCTTCTGCCATTGCTTCTTTTTATCCAGACGGCCACCAGAATGGGCTGTGGACAATGGAGCCAGGTCTTCCAGAATCAGGACCTTTTCTCACCCGAGACTTGCTTCTCAGCTAGTTCTAACTGTGGCAAGCGGACGTGAAAACCAAGCATCTCAGCCTCTTTGAGAGGAGGGGTCATGGTTTGTCTGAGGGGTTGATCCCATTTAGAAAATATACATGCCCATTTATTCCATCCAGCGAGACTGCTAAGCCTTCACAGACGTGAACCTCCTCCGACCAGCATACATCTTCAGTAGGTGCAGTCAAACGGGAATTTTCAGTATCTAGGCATCTGTGTACCTCTACTTACCCAGGCCAACCGTCAGTCCTGGTGACACCGGCCATTCAGGATCTGCTTCTCTCTACCATCTCCATCTACAGGGAGAGAAAACTCAATGTCGTGGTCCTCATTGGCTGCCCACTGAGGGGGATAATTAAGTGGCCATTGTCACCTAGTCTTTGCTGTTTCCCGTTGCAAATAAAGCCCAGTGCTCCGTCCTAAGTGGTGATTTTAATGAAAAGGCTTTCCAGGTAGAGAAAGGGCTAGACAGCTATGCCATTATGTAGTGGCTGTGACGGACAGACTTGTGTCCCTCCACTTGCTCCACACTGAGTGACAAGAGTTTTGATTTACAGCAATCACCGAACTGTCAGCACCTGCTGTCATTTGCCACCAATTTTGCTGCTTTGTCTAGTGAGACCTTATGTAACCCACTCACTCACCGCCCTAATTAGTGACACCCTTGGCCCTGGGACTCCTTACCACCAGTCTCCCTTTGTGCTTGGTGTCTTTCTGACTATGGTGCATTTTATTTGCTTCCCGTGACCTTTGCCAGTCAATGGTTCTCGTCCCCGGCCATTTGATGGGTTCATGTCACCCAGAAGACAGCTCCATCCCACCCATCTTTTGTTTGCTTTTGAGACAGGGAGGGGCAGGGGGTTGCCACGTAGCCTAGGCTAGCCTTGACCTCGTGATTCTCTTTGCTCCACCTCCCCAATGGCACCATGCTCAGTTTAAACATGCCCCACCCGAGGGATTTCATGCCCATCACGTCTGCCTGTCTTACACGGGAGCAGAGGCCTCCAAGTCTCTCACCCTTTCTGTGCCCGGTTAAGATAGGCCGCGGGACCTGTGGCTTCTTATCCTGTTTATCGACCTACGCCCTACCTGTTGCTGTGTTAACCGAGGTGTGAAAATGAGTTCTTGTCTGTGAGGCCAGAATCGGGATTCTGTCCTTTCGCAACAACATTTTAAACTTCAAGGCTTCTAGAACTCATTGAATGGTCCAAAGATGACCAAGATATAAAATCAAATAAAACCACATATGAAAGTAAAAGCAACAGTACTCACTGGCAAAATGCTTTCGGTTCTATGCATATAAATGCATTTGTGCAACCCTTGGATGCGTCTGAAGTTTGTTTACCTCAGCGTTTTGGAGTCCAATAGAGAACCACTCTCAGCTTTCAGGTGATGGTTATAATGTGACAGACTGGATTTGAAAGATGCTCTACTAACAAACCACTGGACGGGAGGGCGAGGTGTGTATGTTTTCGGACGTCTTGACTGATGGTAATGCATGTAGCTCTCTCCTTACCTCCCTGTGACACACACTCCCCTGCTAGTGAGGATGGCCATGTTTCAGCTCCCAGAGCCATCTATGACTGAGATGGTGTCTGGAACTGAGTGGCTCCTCAGCACATCTTCACAACTGCCAAAGCCGGCTGGGGAGGTGAGAAATGGAACCTGGGTTCTTTTCTTTCATTCTGTTCAGCATCCATGCCGCACCTGGTGAATGCCGCTTTGGTGTGCCGATAATGACAAGTGGAAAATAAACCATATTGAGTCCAAGTGAGGAAAAGGAAGACTAGTGAACAGCCAGCCACACACCCAGACTGGCCTTCTCCATAACAGAACAAAGCTCTTTCTCCCTCAGTGCAATCGAACAAACCAATCTGAGTCAGGAAACCTCAGGGAAGGAATGGTTCTCACCTCCCTAAGCAGCAGAGCCTATCTCCTCTTAACCTCTGTGACCCTCAAAACCCAGTAAATTCCTTCTTTTATCTATCTCAAATCCTTTCTATTACTCTCTAAGCCAATTTTCTCTTGTACTGTATTCAATGGGAATTGAAAACAGCTGGTCACCATCTGCTGTAGATTAATTCTTCATGTACTTGAAGCCTATAATTAGGTCATTGCTCAGCCTTCTCTTCTCTGGGTGAAATAGCTCCTTTTCTTTAACCCTTCCCTGAAGGTTTTGTTTTCCAATTATTTAATTGTTCTTTGCAGCACCGCCCAAGAGACTGCTCTCTCCTCACACCTCCAATCAAGGCATGGGTCATCGGGAAGGGTCAGGAGTGTTGAAAGTCACCATTGGCACTTTCCAAGAGTCTTTTTCTGAGTTTATTTTCAGAGGGCCACTTACTGTTTAACTTATTATAACTTAATTTGCTTTGTTCTTAATTAAAATACAACATACCATTTCCCCTCCCCTCTTCTCTCATGTTCCCCAGCCCTTCTCTAAGATGAGGGGACCCCTTTTTCTTTAGTTATAATAGTTTCCTACATATATGCATATATGCACCCGAATAAGTAAATACAGGAATGCTGAGTCCCTTTACCGTTGCTTGTATGTAAATCTTTTTAGGGCTACAATTGTTTGAAGCTCACACTTGGTCTTGTTTACCAACCATTAGCCTCTCTTCACACTTCCCATTCTCAATGATCCTCTTATGCTTACAAAGCGGCGTCCCAGTAGAGACATGCCTAACTCGGCCAGTCTCAGGAAACAAGTCAGGTTGAGAGAAGCGCTGCTCTGTTCTAAACTTTCTTGTTTGACTATGTATTTGTCTGAGTATGTGCAAGCACATGCCACAGTGCATACAGAGAGATCTAAGGATGACTCAAGGGAGTTGATTCTCTCCTTCCATCCTGTGGGTTTGGAGGATTTGACTTAGGCTTGGTGGCACGTGCTTTTATCCACTGATCCACCTTATCTTCCCCTGCCAATTTCATCTTAATTAATTTTTTGAGATAAGGCTTTCTGTTTTTTGACATCCATGTTGGCCATGGATTTAACGTGCTCTTCCTGCCTCTGCCTCCTGAGTGCTGGGATTACGATCATGCTTGGCTCCTTCTTTCTTTAAGGTCCTGGAAATATACATGCTGTTGTTTTCCTGGGACCAGCACTTCTTGATGAATTGTGGTAGACTTAGTGGGTTGGCATGCCTTCTTTTATCTATCTCAGATGGGATGGTCGTGGTCCATACCTATTGCTTCCTACTTGTGGGAATAAGCTATTGGCTGAGGACAGAGTGGGAAGATGCCACCTAGAAATGCATGCTGCCTCCGGATATGGTTGAGGCAGGTATTTCCTGAAGACTATACCCTAGACTGAAGGATGAACAGCCAGAATCTGAAATCCAGTTGCAGCATTGACATTGGACATCTAGTGAAGGAGTTACCACTCTTTGTGATGTCATTGTAGGTAGTGTTGTCCTGGCAACGTGGCAGGAGACTTATAGTCAAGAGAAATAAGAACAGATGGGCAGGGTGTTATTCCATTGATGACAGAGGAGACATTAAAAATGTTTCCTAAAAGGATCAACACAAAACCATATTTTGGTGACATACTGAGCAGTACAGGGACAGACATTGAAGTCTTACAGACCTGGTTCTCTGAATATATTTCAAATCTACAGAATATACTTTAACTATAGCAATAGCAGAAGGTGCACAGATGTCCGAGAGATCTGAATTCTATAGACCTCATTTGCAAGTAGTTCTCTAGCAAATCACACATTGCATCAGATGCTCATAGTGCGTGGGGAAAATAGTATGGCATAAGGGCTTAACGAGCCAAAGCCTACCAACACGACCAACATGGCCGTTGACCTCAACATGATTGATCACATTCAGCATTATCGTTGACATTTGCCAGAGGAAGAAGATAAATGTAATCTTGAAGGTTCATACACACCTATAGTTAAATTCCAAATTATATACTATATATAATCATATAATACTTACAGGCAATGTATATATGATTGCTTGCATGCATTTATGTTTGAGATAGGCTCTTACTGGTTAGTCCTAACAAGCCTGAATCTTGTTTTGTAGACCAGGCTGGCCTCAAATGCACAGAGAACCAGCTACCTCTGGCTCCCAAGTGCTGGAATTAAAGGCTTGAATCACAAACCCCAGCTAGGCAATGTTTTAAAACAGCTCAAATTTTAATTTTTGTTCATTTTAACTTTTTTTTTCTAGTAGAAAAGGTGATGGAACACAAGACCTTGAGCACACCAGAGAAACGCACCCCAGTCTCAGATTCCACATGTGTTCTCTTACTGCACCTGTCTCAGAACACTGAACTCAGGAAAGGCCGGTCCTTCATACTACAGCGTCTATATGTTATCATTCCTTAATTTCATGACAGTGTATTCAAACCCCTTTCCAACTCTCTCAGGAATTTATGTCAAGGAAAGGACCGTCGTGAGAGGACCTCATTCACACAAACATCCAGTATGGAAACTGGTCGAAGCGGGAGTAAGTGAGGAATCCCTGGTCATTGTCCAGATGAGCTCGGCATCAGTTCGTTCCCAAGTATGGTAGAAAACTTGTGTGGTCTCTACAAGCAAAGTTATGAATGCTGTGTCCTGTTAAATTGTTCTTTTTGCTCCTCAGGGTGGCAGAAAACTTGTGTGATCTTTATAAGTGAAGGAATAAACATTGTGCATAAAAATGTTTCCTGCTAAGCAGTCTTTGTGTTAGAGCCATGCATTTAAAGATCTCACATGCTTCATATTATTGGCATACAGAGGGGTTTTGATAGGTGACCTATCCATTCAAGTGCCTTCCTTTGCTTCACAGCCTTGAACAATTGAATACCTTCCAATGCATGAAATAAGGGCGTGCATCTCTGTGAACCACACTGTCACATATTTATCTCACCATTGAACGTTCTGAATGAATAGCGTCCTCTAGGCCTAACTTCCTGAGGACCCTCTAGTCTATTGTACTCTAGGTCTGAAGCCCATAGTCATTAAGAGGTCATTTAAGACTTGGATTGAATTCTGCTACACAGGACCAAAGTTGTTCATTTTGGCCACAAAATCCTACCCCTTTCTTCTAACTGCTCATTGAACCCAGGGCCCCAGACTTATCAGACAAGGGCTCTGATAAACCCACACCCATCTTGTTCTGAAGTTAGCATGGGTCTACTTTTAGAGAAACCATTATTCCACTCTGGGGAAGTTCTAATTTCCTGATGGGAATAGAATGTTATAAACATGGTCACAATGCGCTGCTGGTCTAATGATCTAATGAAGAAGCTTGCCTTGCTTCTTCAGTCTCTTCTGAAGTTTATAACCAAGACCAGCCTTGCACAGAGGCAAAAGTCTCAAAATGGAGGCCCCCAGACTGTAACACAACCGACTCTGTGATGGAAGGACAGTTCAGGTTGTAAAACTTAGCACACAGACAGTGCCATTCACCAAAGCAAAAACAAAAGACCCAATTCATCAAAGACCACAGTTTTGGGAAAGTCCCTAAGTGTAGTAACCTTGCTTTTATGGCTTCTGTATTTACGCTCTGGCTAACTGTTCTTATTAACTGAAGCGTGTCAATGCAGAAGATGATGTTTGTGCTTAAAAGCTCACCCAGAGAAAGTCCGAGAGCTACACTGGGATTCTGAACACCCAGGGTAGTCACTGTCTGTCTGTCTATAGAGTAACACTATACTCAGACAGTCTTCTCTGCTGCATAATGCATCACAGAGAGAGTAAGAAATGACGCATGTGGCTATTTTAAAGACAGCTAGTCAGACATACTCAAAATACTAGATGTAGGGAGGTCATAAAAATGAAGTAACTCCATGGGAAAGGATTTACAAAGAAACCAAGGAATAGAAGAAGAAGAAGAAAAAACCCCATAGCTTCTAAACTGATTGTGTGTTAGGGGTGGAGTGGGTGGAATTAGCTAAGTAGGAAGGGGGATAACAGTTAAAAGGATGATAATAAAATACAGAAAAAAAAAAACTCTGCTAAATGTATAGAAAAGTGGGGTCTCATGGTAAGAGAAAAAGAAAAGGAAAAAGAAAAGGGAGTTATTGGGATAGTGTCTTCCAGAGTCTTCAAACTGGAGAAGCCACCTGTTAATAGAATTGAGTGGGGTGAGAGTTTACTGCTACTGAGGCTGTGTCAGGCAAGTGATGTCTGACTGAGCTGTCTTTACAGAAGCCTGTGTGTGTGCTTGTGTGTGTGTGCATGTGTGTATCTGAGGCCTCTGCTCCCTGCACTTAGCTTTGCGTTCTGAGGCATGGGCTGAGTCTCTCACACTTCCAGGACTCCCCAAATTGTAGCTTCTGGGGCATTGTTTCAGCTAGAGGTTGTCTCTCAAGTGCTCTGGTAGTACTTGAGAGACAGGAAGCAAGCACATTAGTGAGATCAGTAGAGATGTATGGGCTACCTTTGTGCCTTGGGGACTTCCTGTTTAACAATCCCCCTGCCTGAGAGAGGCCACCGTGGTGCCACGGTATCCTGTATAACTCTAAAACTTCAAGGCCCCACAGCAGTGAGTGACAAATAGGATCCTCCAGAATTCCATCCACCCAGTGGCTTCAGGCTCAGTGCTATCTGATGCCAGGCCAATTCTCAACTGATTAGGTCTATTGCAGCCACAGGCCACTGATGATGAGGCCATCTTTCCTTATGAAAAGGCCGTCTTGAGCCAACTTGAGCCAACCTTCTAATGCCTGCACCTCTGGCCCACAGTGTCTGTCCCTCCTGTTTACTAAATTGCTACTCTGGGCTTTCCAGACCCTTGGATGTTCCTTTCCTGAGGGCGTACGCTCAGTTCCATAGGGTTAGTGGTCAGCAATAGGTTCTGTTTGCTGGAAGGCATCCAGCTGTGGTCCTCCAAGTAAGTTCTGTGGCAAAATGGGACTTGTCTTCTGTGTGGCTCCATCCTAGGAGGAACTCCCTCTTTAGCGCAACCTACAACTAAATTTCAAACTGCTGAGGGCCACGTGCATATGAGAAGGCAGCACTGCTCAGCCATTTTCTGGTTTACATTTTAGGATGAGGTTTTGAGTCCCCAACGCCACTACCAGGAAGGGCATGGTGGGTGGAGTCTGTCTTGCTTCTTTGTGTTTCGGTTTGTTCTTCTGGCTCTGTTTTACTTCCTTCATGAATTTCTGAAAAGTTCCTCCATTTTCTCTTTCACAAGCATTTTCTTCTCTCTCCCCTTCTTTGTCTTCTGACTCTCTTCTTCATGGACTCTCACGAAGGAACTTCTAATACACCATTTATTTATTGAAATAATTTTTCACACAATATGTTCTGATCAGCTTTCCCTTTCTTATCTCCTACAAAGATTCCTACTTTCCCACCCACCCAACTCCAGGCCTTAAAAAATACAAGAATAAAAATAAACACACACACACACACACACACACACACACACACAGAGAGAGAGAGAGAGAGAGAGAGAGAGAGAGAGAGAGAATTTGAGTAACACACACACACACACACACACACAGAGAGAGAGAGAGAGAGAGAGAGAGAATTTGAGTAACACACACACACACACACACACACACACACAAACACACGCACTCACCATAAAAACACACATAAAGGAAACCATGACATACAAGCTAAAGACTTATGAGGCTAAAAAATGTCCAAACAAACTAAAACCCAAAATCTCTAAAAATGCCTTTGAGTTCCTTTTGTGTTGGCCATCTTCTCCTGGTCACGGGGCCTGCCCCTAAGTATGGTTGGTATACCCACAGAGACTTCCTCTACAAAACAAAGTTTTTCTTTGTGAGTAGCTGTTAATTGGGGATAGCTTTTCAGTTGGGGATGGGAACTCATGTCTTCCCCATCTCAGCACAAGAACCTGACTGGAATGGATCTGTGCAGGCCCTGTGCATGCTGACATAGTCACTGAGAGTTCACATGTGTGTCAGTTGGCTGTGTTTGCTAGACACTGTTTTCTTGTGTCTCCTCTCTGCATAGTCCTGAAGTCCTTGAGTCCTGAAGATACCCCGTTTAGAGCCAAGTATTCTAAGGTCTCTTACCTTCTTCATTTTGTCTTCTTGTGGGTCTCTATTTTTTCCTATCTCCTGCAGGAGGAAGCTTCTCTGGTGAAGGCTGTGTGGGGCGCTGATCTATGACTGCGGCAGAATGCCCTTAGGAATAATTTTATTGTTATGTTCCTTTACCACAACAACAGTGTTTGCTTTTCCCCTAAGTCCATGGCCCATTTACACTCATATTCTTGGCCACGTGAACAGTGTCAGGCATGGGGTTCCATGTCATTGGCTGGGCCTTAAGCCCAGCCAGATAGTGGTTAGTCACTACCACAGTGTTGTGTTACTGCTGGACCAGGGTATCATGGAGGCAGGTCATCATTGAAGTTCAAAGGGATTGTAGTTGTGTTGGTATTTATCTTTCTCCTCGGGTCGTGTGCACCGTAACTTCCAGAACCATGCACTAGTCAGGAGGGAAGAAAGTCACCAGTTCAACTGCTTACTGTTCAATGAGATATGTGTTGTCTGCAGCCATAGGGGCGCATTAATCAGGGGTTGTAGAAAATGTATGGAGCAAGAACAGAACTTGGAGGAGCTTTATTAGAATGGCTTACAGGCTGTGGTCCGGCCAGTCTAACAATGGCTGTATAACAACGAAGGTCCAAATATCTAGTAGTTGTTCAGTCCATAAGGCTGGATGTCTCTCCTGGTGTTCAGTATACACCAGAATCCCAAAGAAGTAGGCTTTTATACCAGTGAAGAAATAGACTTGCCAGAGAGTGGGGGAAGGGCAAGGAGAGCAGTCTTCCCTTTTCTGTGCCCTTTATATAGGTTGCCAGCAGATGGTGTGACCCAGATTAAAAGTGGATTTTCCCACCTCAAAAGATCTGGCCTTCCTACTTCAAAGGATTTAACCGAGCCACTTGGCTCTTAGTTAATTCCAGATGTAGGCAAGTTGACAACCAAGAATGTACATTACGTTCTTACCACCAACTTGTGGAAAGCAACCAACACCCTTGGCAACGGCCTGAGTTTGAGGGTTTCCATGGGGCCCCTTTGGCCAACAACTCAATTAGATGTAACCTATCCCTGGCACTCAAGATTTCCCTGGGTAGCTAGATTTCTAGCTGGGGTGTTGTTACCCCTATATTTGGTGATTTTATTTATATTTAAAATAAATGTATATATTTTTAGGAAGTTTTTACTGTAGTAGGTTTCCATATGACCACTCAAATAGCCCTTAGTGTTAGCTGCCCCTCTCCATACTCCCCCCTTTGCCTCCCTCTTCCCTTCCTATTTAATCCCCCTGTTCCAGGCTTCCTCCACTGTCTCCCCATAATTATACATTATATTTCATTTTCCTTGAGAGATCCTCTCCTTTTCTCTAGCTTTTTACTCTATTCCTCCCTTCTGTGGTTATTTGGACAGGACACAGCAAAGACTTAAAAGCTAACATCCACACAGATGAGAATACATACCATATTTGACTTTCTAAGGTCTGGGTTCCTTCCCTCAGGATGATTTTTTTTTCCTCCTAGATCTATCAGTTTTTCTGCCAGTTTCATTTTTTTTTAAACAGCTGTGTTTAAATCCTATTGTATAAATGTACTACACCAATGGACATCTAGTCTGTTTCTGATTTCTGGCTGTTATGAGTAGAGTAGAAAAGAACATGGATGAGCAAGGGTCAACTGTGGTAGGATGTCGAGTTCTTTGGGTTTGTCCCCAAGAGTAATATAGCTGGATCCTGAGGTAGATCTATTCCCAGCTTTATGAGGAACTAAAACACTGATTTCTATATTGGCTTTACAAGTTTGCACTCCCACCAGTAATGGATGAGCATTCCCTTACCATCCCTTGCCATCATGAGCTGTCATTTTTTTCCTTGATCTTGATCATGCTGACTGGTATATGATTAGATACCAACATACTTCTATTTGCATTGATGTTCAGCTTTTTATTATATATTTTAGGTATATTAGATGTATGATTAGTAAAAATCTGTAGCCTGACACTGGTTCCAATGATGATACCCTCTGCTATACAGAAACATTTCAGTTTCATGAGATCTTGTGTGGTTCAAAGTGCCTGTGCTATTGGTGTCCTGTTCAGAAAGTCTTCTCCTATGCCATTATCTGCTTTTACTTATATCAGGTTCAGGGTATCTGGCCTTTTGTTGAGGGCCATTTGGAGTTGGTTTTTGTGCAGGATGATAAATATTAATGTATTGGGATTCTTCCACATGCAGCCATCCAGTTTGATCAGCAGCCACTGGGCAAAAACTGCCAAATTAATCAACAGTCCAAAAAGAGACACTTTGTACTGATAGATAATCTTTGTTGAGCCAAAATTATCAGTCCTTCAAGATTTCTGCATTTCTAGGTCTGTCAGTGATCCTGGGCCAGAAGGACAAAGACTTACTCTCACATGTTGCTAACAGAGGACTGCTGTGGAGATTTGTCTCTACAACCTCTCTAAGCTCTGGAAACCGTGTTAGGCTTCCTATGTTTTTAGATATTTGGCCATTCTCAGATTTCTGATGGAGTTGAAAACTAATTTAGTTTTATGGTCTATCCAAGATAATTAACTTTGAGAAAACATAGTCATTTAGAATATTTTCAAGTGATCATATACAGCTTACATTTAAAGGCAAAGGTTTTTTTGTTTTGTTTTTGTTGGTTTTTTTTAAGTAAACTAAAAGAGTGATATGTAGATCTATGTTAAGTCAATACATGATTGGACAGGGAGAGGAGGTGGGAAAAAGGAGAGAAAACAGAAGAGGAGGAGTCAGGGAGTAGAATGGAAGAGGAGACAGAGGAGGTGAGGGAGAGGAAGGAACGGGAACAGGAGGACAGTTAACAGCAAGTTATAAGGGGTCTCCTAGGAGGGGAATAGAGAGTGTAGTGGTAAATCTACCCAAAATAGACATGTAGCTTGTTTTCCTAATTACTGAGCTTTGTTTTTGTTGAATGGGTTTATTTGGGTTGAGGAGGATATTGCAACAGGTAGGTACTGCTTAAATTTGGTGTTTTATGGAATGGTTTTCTTTCTTCAGCTACTGTGATTGATAGTTTTGCTGGGTATAGTAGTCTGGACTGGCATCTGTGGTTTCTCAGAGTTTGTAGAACATCTGTCCAGATCCTTTTTTCTGGCTTTCTAAGTCTCCATTGAAAAGTAACATATAATTCCAATGGGTCTGGGTTCCCCTTTATGTGTCCCCAACTCTCACCCCGAGTTGAAGGTTACTTCTTCTTCCTCTATACCCATTATTCATAGCTTTGATCTTTTCATAGTGCTCCAGGGTTCCTGGCTGTTTTGTGCCGGTATTATTTTTAACATTTTCTTTGAGTGAGCTATACATTTCATGTCTCTTGCCTTCAACACCTGAGATTCCCTCTTTTATCTCTTGTATTCTGTTGGTGCGCTTACCTGTTGGTGGGGTCCTGCTTGAGTTTGTAAATTTTTCATTTCCAGTTTCCTTTCAGCTTGGGTTTTCTCTAGTGGTTTTATTCTACTTTCATTCCCTGAACTGCTTTTGTTACCTTATCCCATTGTTTGTTTCTCATAGACTTTATTAAGGTATTTATTCATATCCTCTTAAGAGCTTTGAACATATTCATAATTGCTATTTTGAAATTCTTGCCTCATGCTGTAGCTATGGTACATTTCTCACTGTAGTAGGGTTCCTGAATTAAGATGGGAACATATCATCTTTCCTATTAATGGTTGTGTTTTTTATGCTGGTGTCTAGGCATCTAGAGTTATGATAATTGAGGTGATTCTAAGTGTTGATATCTGGACAAGTTTTGTTGGGTGCATTCTGTTCCTTTTTTTTTTTTTTTTTTTGTCTTTCTGGATCTTAGAAAAGTGTAGTAGCTATGGGTTTTCTGGTAGAGAGTGTTTCTGCAGGTCTGTGGGTGGCACAGCTATATGTCTATGTCTTTGACTATCTCATAAGCTCCACCAAGGAAGGTTACTTGCTGCTTGCTACACAAAGGTGCATAATTTGTGCTTCCTGAACTCATTTATTCTTGAGAATATGCTGTTTATTTAAACACATTATATCTTGGCAAAAATGTAGAAGCATCAAGGATGGAATTTTTAATTTTCTTATTATGTTGACAAAGGTTATACTACAAAAGTAATAATCTAATGACCATTAGTAACATAGATGCATCTTTATTTATACTGGGTTACATTCAGATGAATCATCATCAGTTATGACTATCATAAGCCAAGAGGGCATTTAGTATATTCAGCCTACCAAGCACTACAGCTTAGCAGCACCAATCATTGTGGTGTCAGTGACTCCCCTCTGTCTGGTAGTGATGGCTGCCTGGCATTATGACAGAAGGTCCTATTTACTTCTCAGCCTTTTGGTCAAGATCAAGTGCAGAAATGCCAACCACTTGTCACTAGCTGTGGGAAATGGTCACAATTTAAAAGTGTGTGTGTGTGTGTTTGCAGTTGCATGTGTACAGGTCAGAGGTCAACCTCAGATGTCATTCTTCAGGTGCTGTTCATCTTGCTTTTGGAGACAGGCTTGTTCCCTGATCCTTACCAGTCAGGATCTTTAGGTTTCTACCAGTGCCTGCATTCCAAGAATGTGTCACCACATCTGGCTTACTTATTTTTATTTTATGTGCATTGCTGTTTTTTTTCTTCATGGATGTCTGTGTGAGAGTGTCAGGTTACTTGGGTCTGGATTACAGATGGTTGCGAGCTGCCATGTGGGTGCTGGGAATTGAACTCAGGGCCTCTGGACGAACAGCCAGTGTTCTTAATGACTGGGACAGCTCTCCAGCTCTGCCTCTGAATACTTCCTAATAAAGTGTTTTGTTGCTACTCCATGCCCATGTGTTCTTCGAGTATCTTTCCAATTGTAATTACATTCTGACTTTGAATGTTATTTTGGAGAAGTCAAAGTCTTTCGTACAGTTTGGCTCTTCATTTTTAATGTGTTCTATTTCTCGATTCTTACTTCTCATCATCTTCTTGATTCTCATCATTGGCTGTGGGGTCTTTAACAATGGCCAAAATGCCATCTGAATTTTGGTGCACAGAATTTTAAGTTGTTGAGAAACGGCGACATCTCAGAAGTATCGCAGAGGGACCCGGAAGAGACTGCTGTCAGAACTGCATAGAAAACTGAACTTGTTGCAGGGTTCCTGTGCCCGAATTTTGCCAGAGCCGTGCCGTCTGCTGCCTAGTGTACTGACTGTATTTGTAGCAGCTCAAACTCCCCGAATTCTTTTCTGTAGCACGGAACTGGCCCAGGACAACCATTTGTTCCAGCCTTCTGGGTTGTACGCTGTTTTACAATGCGGGCCATTTGAAGTGAGTTGCCACATGCCATTCAATACTGTTATTTGTTTAAGAGATGGCATGTGGCCATAGTGACGTCTTACCAAGGAAGGTTGGATCTTCTAATGCTCACATGACAGAGAGAATGACATTTGCCCTCAGGAGAACCTCCAGTGTCCCAGATCAGGCACTCTGCCTTGGGGTTTCGAACATTTAAAACACTTGAGTATACGCAATGCAAATCCAGTTCTTTGGAGCGGCCTCCCATCGGCCAAGGCGTTGAGATTGATGTTGAAATCCATGATGAAATCCTAACAATCCTTTTGGCTGGGATTCTGGTCATTAAAGCATGTAATTCCTCCCAGCAGCTTCCCCAAGGGGCTGAACATTGTAGTCCGGAGTTTCCCTGGTGACTGACTCAGAGCAAATGGGGTGAGTGTCCCGATACAGTCTCAGTGTCTGTCTGTACTGGGTCTGTGGGCTCTGCTGCCTCTTCCTTTCATCAGAATGCGGAGAGACACCACACCTTTTGAGGTCTTTAAGTTTACTCTGTCTGAAGTTGGCAGGAACTTCAAATTGAACCATCTTTGTTCTGACGGGATCCCACAGTGTGGAGCAGACTACCTGCTTCCTTATTGCAGCCATTTTCTCTTCAGGGCCTTCCTGAAGCAGCTCTCAGACCCCCTGACTGGCATCTTAGGTGTTTCTGAAACCATTTCAACAGCTTCTCGGAGGGACCAGACAATTAGGCTCCTGGCCCAGTTGTAGACCCACGGGTTTAACTCTTCAAGGTCTTGATTATCTGTAGGTTGTCTCTTTACGTCAGCTTATATGCACGTAGTCCACTGAAAACTACGTGTTGTGCTTTGAATGCAGAATGTCCCCATGGTTTTGTGTGTTTGAGCACTTTCTCCCCAGCTGATGATGCTGGTTGGGAAGGTTGTAGAACCTTTTGGAGGAAGTGGGTCACTAGGGCAGGCCTTAAGGATTTGTAGCCCAGCCCCATTTCCTGTTTGTCCTGGTGTCGGATAACCTTCTGATGTAACATGACAAGCCCTGCTGTTGCCTCTGCTGCTGTGCCTTCTGACGATGCTGGGAAGTATATCTCTGGAACTATAAGCACCAACAAGCCTCCTCCCCCTTTGAACTCCCGCCCCCCTTTATTTTGGTTGGGTGTTTATCCACAGCAAGGATAAAAGCAACTAATGAGATGGGTTTGGATCTCTCTGAGCACTCCACTTGGGAATTTCCTGATCCAGACTTGGCCTGCATCTTTTTTTTTTTTTTTTTCTTGGCCAGTGTTGTTTTGCAAACGTGAGGCCCATCTCTTCCTCTGAGGTCTCCTGAGCGGAAGCAAAGGGACCCATCGGTGTGTCCTGCCAGCTCCTGCTGCTGCAGCTCAGCAGAGTCCCTGTGCTGTTCCAGATGCAGTGCTTCTGCTTCTCGTCCACCCTGGTTGTCCCCTTGCCTGGGCCTGGCGCTGGCCCCATGCCTGGCTCATCAGCTCTACCAGCTGCTGTAAGATTGATGACACTCCACAGCACATTAGCAGTTTGGTCCTGTCCAGGACACTCCTGATTAAATCATACAATAAAATATGCCGAGGATGTAAGGTAGCTCTTAGAGGGCAACGCTAAATACTTTAAAATTCTTTCCTTAAAGGAACACTTCTCAGACTATGTCATGAGGCTTATCGCAATTATTTAGAATGATAAACAAAATAAACAAATAGGAAAAGTTATAGAAGTGGCTTCAGTATAACGGTAACAGAGGTCACCAATTGTGCGTACATTTTATGCCCCCAACGATGCCATTTTTGCCGTCAGAACTTGGTTATGTTATCAAGAACTTCTGAAACTTATCGAATGCTGCAGTTGGAAAGAAATTATCTTTGTTCAAAATAAATTAAATGATAATGATGCACATGAAGTGCGTAATTGAATCGTGAAATAATAGACTTTTAATAATTTGTATTATTGCCTGTGTATACATGTTATATGATTATGAAGGGAATAGTTTAATCACCCTCATGGACGGAGACAGAAAAAAAATACAAAGCTTGGGAAAACACATAGGCTTATTTTAGGAAGACATTGTCATTGCAGTAGCTAAATGGTTTTCTCACATGTTGGCTGGAACATCCTATGAGTAGCACCGAGCTTGAAAATCTAACATTGACTCAAATTGGGATGGATCTGAATCCCTAAGAAGCAAATGATGAAATGGAAAAGTTAGGTAGAAAAAAAAAGTGCACAGAGGGCTTGTTGTATAAGATGAGGACCAAAATCCCTAGCACCATGAGTGGATGAGTGTGTGCCTATAACTCCAGAACTTACCATATGTGTGGTAGGCATGTGGATCTTAGGTAGTTCCTGGCCAGCTAGTCTAGCTGTGACAGTCTGCAAATGCTGGGCCCAGGGAGTGGCACTATTAGAAGGTGTGGCCCTGTTGGAGTAAGTGTGTCACTGTGGGTGTAGGCTATAAGACCCCCATTCTAGCTGCCTGGAACTGCTAGCAGCCTTCAGATGAAGACATAGAACTCTCAGCTCAGCCTACAGCAGGCATGCATGGATGCTGTCATGCCCCCACCTTGATGATACTGGACTGATCCTGTAAGCCAGCCCCAACTAAATGTTGTCTCTGTAAGAGTTGCCTTGGTCATGGTGTCTGTTCACAGCAGTAAAATCCTAACTAAGGCAGAAGTTGGTATGAGGGACTGGGGTATTGCTGTGATAGGCCTGACCATGCTTTTGTTTGGAAGAATGAATTTTGGGACTTTAGATTTGGAAAGCAGTGCTTTAAATGGGGCTTCATGGGCTATCCCAGTAGGAATATGGAAGACTTTGTTACTGAGAGTGATTTGAATTGTACAGACCTGGTTGGCCTAAAAACTTTAATTGAAGAATTTCAATATGTAGCCTAGAGACTGTTTTTGTATTATTTTGGTGAAGAATGTGGCTAATTTTTCCCTTTGCTGAAGAGTCTGCCTGAGGCTAAGGTGAAGAGCCTCACATTAATTGTATTGAGAAGGAAGTCTTGGAAATGCCCATTAGAGTCTTATTCTCTGGTTGAGTCTTAAGAAGAGCATTTTACACAAGCCTATGGGAGCCAGGGACTGGAATGTGATGGTTTGCATATGTTCAGCCCAGGGAGTGGAAGCGGCCCTGTTGGAGCAAAACCTAAACTAAGACACTAGCCAAAATGACAACTCCACGTTCAGCGAGAGCGAGATTCTCTTGTGATTTGTGCACTGTGTAAAGGTTATCTTTGCATAATTAAAATGTTGATTTCCATTCCAGCAGAGAGCTGAGTACTGTTCAGACTTTGGTATTGTTACTTTTATGGATCTTCATCTCCCTTAGTATTTTGTAAGCACCTCTTTCATCCTCTGATTGGTTGAATAAAGATCTGATGGCCAATAGCTGAAGCAGAAGAGGAAAGGTGGGACTTCCGGGCAGAGACAGGAACTGTGGGAAGACTCAGGCAAGGGAAATTTTGCTAGTAAGACTCAGAGGTGGAAGGTGTTAGGAAAAGGATGAAGAGAGTGTGGGGGTATGGCCCATGGAGGTGTGGTGAGGCCTGGGAGCAAGGGAGATGCCTCTGACGGGGCGCGGGGCGGGGGTTGTTGGCATGCTGGGAATCCCTTCCCCCTGAGGGACCAGCCATATAATGGTATAGTAGAGAATAGAGTTTGTTCAGGTCATAGGGGAGTTAAGAGGGTGGTAGAGGCAGAGAGACAGACAGACAGAGAGAGAGAGAGAGAGAGAGAGAGAGAGAGAGAGAGAGAGAGAAGAGAGGAATAGAGAAGTAGAGAGTAGAGGCCAGATATGAACATGTGGAGAGAGGGGAAGGGAAGGAGGAGAGGAGGGACAAGGGGAGAGAGTAAGAGAGCAAGAGAGAGAGGAGGGGAAAAGCAGCCCATTTTATAGTGTCAGATAACTGGGGCAGAGCATACCTGACTGTTGCCAGGTAACTGAGGGGTGGGGTTTACAGAATCCCAACAGAAGGAACAGGTGCCCAGACTGAGAGGTAACAGGCCACGTGGCAGACATGGCCTAAAATGAATGGGTTATTTAAGATAGATGCACTAGTTGGGAGGTGGTGCTCCCAGGATAGAGCCCATGCTTTATAAGTAGTAAGTCTCTGCGTCATTACTCAGGAGGTGGTGGGTCTGAGACAGTCTGGCTACCCTCTCTCAGAAAACAGAGTGGAGAGCTATAGAGGGACATCCTTAACACCAACCCGTGTCCTATATAAGCACTTGCATGGGATGCACACTGGTAAACACATGTTCACCACACACACACACACACACACACACACACACACAGTAGCTATACTTAATGTACATGATTGTATGCATTTGCTTTCTAGTGCTGTGATAAAACACTGACCAAATGGAGTTGAGGAGGAAAAGGTTTATTTTCTCTTACAGTCTACAGTCCATCAATGATGGAAGTCAGAGCAGGAACTCGAGGCAGGAACCTGTAGGCAGAAGCTTAGGCAGAGACCATGGTGGAGTGCTTACTGGCCTGCTCTTCAGGGCTTTCCCAGCTTGCTTTCTTATACCACCAGGACCTGGTCAGCACTGCCCTCAATGGGCTAGACTCTTCTCTATAAACCATTAATTGATAACTTGCCTATAGGCAATCTGAGGGAGGCATTTTATCAGTTGAGGTTCTCTCTTCCTGGATAACCCTAGTTTGTGTCACTTTGACAAACAAACAAACAAAAGACAAAACAAAGCAACCTTAACCAGCACAATGGTAGTGAGTCAGTCAGTTACCTTTGTGAACATGAGCTATTCGATCATAGGAACGCACCCAGCACTTGTTTAGCACAGAGGACCTTCTGGTCTCTGCCCTCCCCACATCGTAGTTTCTTGAGAAATAATCTGTTACTCATCTCAGACTGTATTGTGTGGTGGCCACTCCCCAGAGAAATGCTGTCTCTATGTAATACATATGACTTTAATAATGAAGCCAGCTCCCCTTTCTTATAAAGATCCCTCTGGGGCTGCTACAGTTTGCTAACAATTACAATGAAAGGCACATACAAACTATTTCCTCTGTGCCTGAGAGTGTGTAAGATTATTTGTGTGTGTGTGTGTGTGTGTGTGTGTGTGTGTTAGGCGTCTGCTCAGGCCCAGCATCTGCTCTGTCCCTAGGCACTATACTTCTGCATCTTCTGACTTCTCCCTCCTGTGGGCAAGAAGAATTCCTGGCAGGAGGCTGGAGAGTGGAGTAAAAAAAAGAAAGGGTCTTTCTTTTTCCCCCATCTGTCTCCTGTGGCATCTCCACAGGCAGAAGCGGCTAATTCTTCAGTGCAGCATTAATTACCCTACCCGATAATGGCTCCAGCTGTGGCTAGTGACATTGGATTTGGGGCTCTTTAAAGCCACCACCTCCCTCTGTGTTTGCAGCAACTAATGTCTGTGAGGTTTGCCTACTTAGAGCTTCTGGTCTCCAAAGGAACAAATCCTTTGCCTCTGATTCTGCCTTTTGCAAACCTCTAGGGTGGTTGGGCCATTTCTCAATTTGATGGTGCTGTCTCAGTGTGTGTGTGTGTGTGTGTGTGTGTGTGTGTGTGTGTGTGTGTGTGTGTGTGAGAGAGAGAGAGAGAGAGAGAGAGAGAGAGAGAGAGAGTCTTTATGACCACTCCTGGCAGAAGGGAATCTCCCCTGTACTGTGAGACGATTTTTCAGGAGGATCAGTGATTTGTCCAAGCTCTGGGACTCAAATCTAGCAGTCTTGTGTTCTGCCCCCTCCTGGTGACAGGCAGCATGGTGCTGAGTCAGGAGTCAGTGCATTAGGCTAGACCCGAGGACCTAAATGTGCAGCACTCACGTCTCAGGCCCAGGCAAGGAAATAGAGTTCAGAGGCTTCGATTTGTCAAAGGGCAGATCTGGGATTCAAACTCGGCCCGGAGCCTCTCCTCCTCCTGGGACTAGCTTGGAACTGTGATGTACGGTTCTGTTTTCATACATGTTCCCACGTCCAGCCTTTAGAAATGTCCACTTGGTTTGTATAGGACAGGGACGGGGAATACGGCTTTTGCCCAGTTGTCCTTGATGCTGAGGTATCCCCATAGTTTTGCCTGCAGCACCCCATGTACTACATGGTCACCTTTCTGTCCCAGGCTCTGTGTTTTCATCTGTGTCATGATAGGCTGGACTAGATAATCTGCAAGGTCATTCCATGTCCCTGTACACACTCATCCTGTGACTGCAGGACACAAGGTGTCTTGCTGATGTCCTGCAACCGGGGCCATGGTGCCCAAGCTGCCACTAAATCCTTAATGCCTGTTCCCGGGAATTCCCATGGAGTGTGGGGCTCCCCGGGGGCCCTTTGGCTGGAGGGTGAAGGAAAGCCCTGTTTGTTGGTTTGAAGTAGTTGGCAAACTGGATTTGAAAAAGGAAATAGACTGCTGGGTAGAGGGTTTAATTCAGGGAACTATTTGGAGGACTCAGTGTTTGCTCTGAGGGGTCATCAAATAGGTTTTGTTCCCACACTCTCTGGAAAGATGATGCTTCATTAAAATGGCAACATGAGGTGTAGTGAAAACGGCAGAATTGGGAAGTCTGAAAAGACACATTCACTAGATTCCACTTAAAATGTAAAAAGGAGGGTAAAGAAAACAAATGGACATTTTCTTGAGGCAGCTGAGCGATATAAAACACAGGCATCTTTGTCTCCTCCTTGAAGACTTCCACAATGGCTTCTCCTTTCTTTCCTTTTGACTAATCTCTACTTCTGAGAGGTGTTGAGTTTCGGCCAAACTTTCCGCTTCGTTCGCATCAAAAGCTTCCCTCTTGTGAATAGGCGGCTCTCACCTACCCCTCGCCTTACTCACTCCTGACCAGCGGACGCAGGTCAGTCCCCATAATAATTAGCTCACAGGCCGGGTTTCCATGCGGTTCCAGGAGCATCAATCACAGGGCTGAATGCAAGCCGGTGTGTGGGAACGGCCGGGGCAGCAGGAGCCGAGCACTGCGGCCCCAGCCTTAGTCCCAAGCCACACTCAGCTGCCTCACTCACCCTACAGCTGGGCAGGACCAGTCACATGGGTACCAGATAAACTGGGAGGCCACCCGTCCCACAGAGACTGAGGTTGGCTACGTTCTCTTGTGTCTTGTGACACCATATTTCTTCTGGATTCTAGTTATGACTCGGGTCGAGGCTACAAAGGGGGTACCAGCGAGACCTCTTCTACGTTGTCTCATTTGCTGATCTCTCCCATTTATTTCCTTTTCATCTGATCATGAAGTTTTGAAGAGAGAAGTTCTAACATTGAAAGGTGCAACACAGTATAAGCTCACGTTCTTTTGTGTGCCCTAAGGTTTATCTGCCTTTTGCTGTCTCCTGACCAAGGCCGCCGTCTCTCTGCCTTCGGCCTCCGCAAAAACACCCGGGATTTGGGAACTTGAAGTCAGCGTTTATACAGATTTGGTCGCGGATGGTAGAACTTCTTTCTACACTGTTATCTGGGGTGACTCCCCACACCAATAGGAACTCAGATAGGATTCGACCAGAAACTTGGAACTCCCATCTAGCACTGTATAAATAGGCTGTGAGCAAGAATTTGCTACCAGGGGCTTCTGGGTAGGGACTCTCGAGTACTTTCAGATTTGGGTAGGTCTCCAGTAGTCACTTTGGACCTATACAAGAAGAATCAAGTCTATGCTGCCCCCTGGTGCTCATATATTTTACTACATATAATTTATTTTACATGCTGGCCAGAGATTTCTAAACCTACAAGAATCAGGAGGGAAAGATCCAGTGCAATAAAATCATAGATCTCTAGTCTCTTGGGATCTAAGACAATTTTTTATCACGGGACACACCCTATTTTATTTAGAAACTAGCATAAATATGTGAGAGTACAAAAAACATATCCAATGGCTCTAAGTTGTTTTTGACGATAAATAATTAAAAATGTTTCTGTTTAATAGGTTTTGACTTTTAATCAAGATTTATTTTACCTTCCATTAAACTTTACTTTTTATATAGAACAAAGGGGTTAGGAATTCAACATTTGCAGGCACATGTATATACATGTATGTGTACATATATGTATACATATGTATAGTGTGTGTGTGTGTGTGTGTGTGTGTGTGTGTGTGTACAGATGATCGTACCCAGGCATGAACCTGTGAAGGCCAGAGGATGATATTAATGTCTTCTACTTTTCTTCTTTATTCTCTTAAGACTGAGTCTCTCATGGAGCCTAGAGCTTGCTGGTTTTGAGCAAGCCATAAAGCCCTTCTCCCAGCTGGCACATGAATTACATATGCATTAGACTGCTCAGGGCTTCTTATGTGGGTGCTGGGAGATCTAGACTAAAGTCTTCATGCATGTGGACTCTTGTCCACTGAGCTGCCCCCTCATCCCTGGTATATTTGTAATTTTTATTTCCCTGTATGAGAACCAAAATGGAAGCCTGAAGTCTCTTCAGGCCAATTTAAGGTTTAGGTTGGAGGCCTCTAGCTTTCAAGTCAGCAGTGAAACATGAGGCAGGGTGGTCTTGAAGAGACCACAGAATTTTGTGTGTGAGTTACGGCTCACCCAACTCTTTGTCAGGACACAGGGATATTTTGTCTGCTGGGTACACTATATCAGACATTTTAAAAATGTCCTTAGAATGCTGCTCTCTAAGAGGCCTGAAGGCAAGAGTCCGTGTTTGGAGTAAACAAAACATGAGAATCGTATCAGCTGTTAAGAGGATGGATTTTTCCTCTCAGACACAAGCTCAGGCACATTGGCTGAGTGTTGAACGCAGCTAACGGTGCCAGCACATTATGCATACACACCTTGTGTGGCGGAGCCTGAGCGTTACAGGGAAGGTGGACATGCTGGGCACGTCTTGATGATGGACATGCTGAAGACTGAAGTAGCACAGTGATGGTGCTGAGGAGGCCATAGCTGGTCGGCCAAGTCTAGGAAGGCGTTTATGGACACTTTGTCCAGATGGTGACACCAAAGGACCAGTTCCCAGAGAGGCTGATGGAGAGGGGTCGGCTGCACTGGGAGTTAGTCATTGGATGCTTGCGATCAGCAGGTTTCTGAGGAATGTTCACTCCTAAAATTAAAGACACACTTGTGTGGCTTCTTTACTGTCTCTCTACATTTCTGTTTATGGGCCGAACTATCCACCCTCTATCCCCAGCTCAGAGTTCTAGCTCCGAGTTGCTGTTATTTATGCCTTTGTGTCAAGAGAAGGTCTTCAAGCTGGTAATTGAATGAAAAGGAGGCTATTACAATAGGCCTGATGCCGGTGTGACAGATGTCCTTATGAGAATAAGAAATTAGGATGCAGAAACCAGAGGAATGGCTGAAGACAGAGGCTGCATGCACCTTCCTACCAAGGAGAGAGGCTTACAAAACCTAATGCTGCAGACACTGGGATTTCAGACTTCCAGCCTCTAGGATTTGGAATAAAACCCCCATATTCTGTTGCTTAAGCCACTGGGCTGTGGCACCTTGTAGCTAGAAAATGAACCCAGTCTCCCTTTGAATTCAGTGGGGGTTGGGGACCACAGCAAGATGGCTTCCCACTCAGAATGAACTCTGAGCACATTCATACCACAAAAGGCCACACTCTGCAGGTAGCTAAAAACATCATAGAAGATGCAAGAGTGACTTGTTTGAACAGCATCCAGAATCTTTAACTAGACAAGTTATGTGAGAATGGTTTCTGGGAAGAAAACCAAGTATGCGCCTCAGATGTGTGCACCTGGAGCGCACAAACGTCTGAAAAAAATGTTCACCATCAAAAATGGGTCTTTCTTTTGTGGCTACACTGGGGTTTAAGCCCAGGGCCTTGTGCATGCAAGGCCAGCACTGTTTAGGGGTACATACAAAGTCTCTAACTCAGCAGTATTCAACCTGTGGCAGCCTGTGGACTGTTGACCCCTTTGTGGGGTTGACCAACCCTTTCACAGGGTCACCTAAGGCCACTGGAAAACACAGTTATTTGCAATTCATAATGGTGGTAAAATTAGTTATGAAATAATGATGCCAATAATTTTATGATTGGACATCACCACAACATGAGGTATTAAGAAGCATTAGGAAGATTGAGAGCCTCTTCCTAACTGAATCTCGTAGCCAGGTTTATTGGCATAAGGCTCTGACTTTATCAATGGTTACATTAAAAAGCTTCACCATGTTACCCTGCTTTTCCTCTTCCAAAACACCTGATGCTTATCCTATAGAATACACGATGTGACACGACTCTGCAAAAGATTTAGTGAGCAAAGAAACCTTCACCCTGTGGACTAGGGATCCAGCTCCTCCATGTGTCTGCAGGGGCCATTCTTGGCAGAGGGTGAGGTGATTAAGCCAAACTCCACTGAGCAACCCATGACACGGACACTAATTAAATATGACTATAGGTTCGACACATCTCACCTTTCACAGAAACAATGGAGGAGGGTACTGGAATGAAACAACAGTTTGGTTTCCCATCCCATTCAGCTACACAACCTTTGGCAAGCTTGGGCACTTTGAGCTTCTCACGTGTGAACACTGTTGGTATGTGCACAGAGCTTGCAAGGTACTTTGTGCACCAAAGTGGCAGTAAGTATGGACTGGCAGGATCTTGATGCCCTCAGATCTTTTATTTATTCCTTGGCAATTTAAAAAAATATTTTAATTTTATTTTATATGTATGGGCACTTTGACTACAGGATATATGTGCTCTATGTGCATGCAGTACCTGTTGAGGCCAGAAGGGGGCCGTCAGACCTTCTGGAGGTGAAGAATACAGATGCTTGTAAACCACTGGGTGGGTGCTAGGAACTGAACCCGGGTCATCTGAACATTAAGAAGCAGTGTTCTTAACTGCTGAGCTGTCTCTTCAGAGCCTTTGACAATTTCATATATGTATGCACAGTGCACCTGTATTATATCTAGCCCAAAACCTCCTTTAGTGTGGGCTTTTAAAAACCAAAGATACTTGTTCTCAGAGCCACTACAAAACTGAAAAACCAATAACACTGATACTGTACATTAAATCGTAGCTCTATTCACTTTTTACCATTTTTTGTTTTTAATCTATTTCCTTTATAAATTATATTTCCCTTATAGGAAAAGAAAATAACTCATGTACAGGGTACAGTCCAGTGTCTTACAATTCATTTAGTTGGCACTATACTTAGGGCTGCCTCCCTTCTTTCCTCTCTCCTGTCTTTGCCTCCTCTTCCTCTTCCTCTCCTCTCCCCTCCCTCATTTTCCCAGAATCTCACTGTAACCCAGGCCGGTGTGGAATGCTCTATCTATATTCCTGCCCTGGTTTCACAAGTGTCTGGACTCTGAGAATCTGCTACCTGAGCTTAATCTTGAACAAGTCTCCTAGTGTCTCCATTCACGACCTGCTAACTTTCAGAGTCTAGACTCTGTACTTTGTACAGGACCACACCTCGGATTTGAAAATAGAATTATTCTTAATATGTACTTTCTAGAGTGATACCCTTGGGGATTTTTTAAAAATTGAGATCCATAACAGATACCACATGGGAGTATCCTAGGGTAAGTTGATCTGAGTAACATTTAAATCCAGCTATCTTGGGGGACATCATGACTGACATTTCTGTGAAGTGTCTTGCCAAGTGAGATGCCTCTCATTATG
The DNA here is from genome assembly GCF_963924665.1 of Micromys minutus. Classification (NCBI taxonomy): domain Eukaryota; kingdom Metazoa; phylum Chordata; class Mammalia; order Rodentia; family Muridae; genus Micromys; species Micromys minutus. The sequence continues at coordinate 13,722,002 of NC_137961.1, read as the reverse complement.
TGTTTGAGTTCTGTGGTTGTCAGCATTTGGTGTCAGCTTGGGGGCTCTTCTGATATACAAACCTAGTGCATTGTCAGTGACATCATTGGGACCCTTTGTCTTGATCAAACGTCCACACACTGCCTTTCTATGTTAAGGAACAGCTTTGTTCATCTTATATCTCTACTTGCTTAGTTACCTATTCTTCCTACCATTTACCCCTTTTCCTCTGCCCCTGTGTTTCATGTGAACTCTTTCCACATATATGTGGAACGCACCGTATCCTAGGAGTGTGATTCCAAACTCTTCCTCCACTGAGAATGTTGTCAGCTGCCATGGGGCAGCTCTGGATACGAATGACTGCAGGGTATCTTTCCCAGAATCCCTACAGTTGAATTGTCTGCCGAGGAGCAGTGTGGGTGAATGGCTGACCTGGCTTTTGCTCTCTGGGTAGCAGTTCTCTGGCACATTTGATAATTTTCCATCCCATAAGACTATTTGCTCCATATTTGCTGTTTGAAGTAAAAGAAAAAGGCACATTTCCACCCAAACTGTCAACTCTGAAAGTTAGCCAGAAAAAACAATAATACTTGAAAGAAAGACAAATTCCACACCCAGTGATATGGCAAATGTGGAACAGTTCTAGGTGTGGCTGAGGTGGCAAAGACTCAGCTGTTCTCTTGAAGGGTAAGAATAGGGTCTGGGGCAAAAGAACAGCTTGAACTTCAGATAACAAGTAGTGCATGAAGATGAAAAATTGAATATAAGTGGACCATTTTAGGATTTATAAAACACTTTTTAGTATCCATATCCATCTACTACCCACCCACCCATCCATCCATCCAACCATCCATCCATCTACCCACTCATCCATCCATCCATCCATCCATCCATCCATCCATCCATCCATCCATCCATCTATCCATCCTGCTATCCACTTATCCATCCACTTATCTGTCCATCCATCCACCCACTCACCCACCCATCCATCCATCCATCCATCCATCCATCCATCCACCCACCCACCCATCCATCCACCCACCCATCCATCCATCCATCCATCCATCCATCCATCCATCCACCCACCCACCCATCCATCCACCCACCCATCCATCCATTCAATTATCCATCCATCCATCCATCCATCCATGTAAGAGGAGGTTCTGATGCAAAGATCTTGTTCCCCAATTGGTTCTTGATTTGTCAGTAAAGAAGGATGGGGGCCAATTACTGGGAGGAAAGTACAGGCAGGACTTCTGGCTCCCAGGAGAAAAAAGGAGATGCAAGGAAGGAGAGAGGCCTTTTCTGCCATGCTTTGGAGAGAGAAGAAAGTAGCAATCATGTGAAGATATCTCGGGGGGAGCTTGGGCCTGTGGCCTCCACTACAGGCGGGTGGTCAAGAGTGTTTGGCAGGAGCTAGGTGGGACTAGCCACTAAGTTTAGGGCAGATGGAGAGACGGAGATAATAAATTGGTAAGGGCACACTTTTCCAGGTGGGAGGTATTTGTGTTCAGCAATTGTGCTTAGAAGGCAAGTTGCAAAGTAATAACCTGTATGTGTGCCTTTTATCTGAGAATTCTGGTCTCAGGAATAGGCTAGTAGTGCAGTTACCTCCCGGAGCTAAAGGCTGGTAAAACAAAAGGGAAGCTGGGTGGGGCTGGTAGCGCTGCTTCCCCAGCAAAGGGGGTAATGATTTTAACAACTACACGCAACACATCCATCTGTCCATCATTTATTGTAGACCTATAGAAAGCTGATGCTGATAGAGGGGAATCAGTCCACTCAATGGGGCAAGTGTCACAAGGGATAGTTAGAATGCACTGTGGTATAGTTGGAACAGGATCATTTAATAAAATATTAGGAAGCAGAGATGAGGGCTCAGCAAGGAACACACACGGAGCAGAAACACTAACTTTAGGCCTTGCAGAATGTGCAAAACTTGCTGTGTGAAAAGATGGGGAAGGCCCCGACCCGCATTGAGGCCCAGACTGATGCCCAGAAAGATCAGATTTGTATAAGTCTGGAGCAGCAGAGCCATGGATTGAGTTCTACGTGCATCCCAGCCTTTTCTAGGCAGCTCAGCGTCCTGAGACATCCAGCCTGCTTATATAAGTTTGGGAAGGGAGTAATCTGTTTCAAGGACTTTCTGAAGCTACTGAGTTATTGGAGTTTCTCTGCAGGATGGACTGTTTTACTTCCATTTAGAACTTCCGGAGTCCTAACTAGCTTCCCTCCAAGATGGAATGTTTCAAATCTGAGAAAATCGCTGTATCACACCAGGAATGGCAGACCTCCACCCTCAGAGGCTTGGTGTGGCCCCATGCTGCAGGATGCCTATGTGTGTTTGCCTGGAAGTATCTGCCTGGAAGAAAGGATGCCAGACCTGCACATCTATGTCTGGAAATAGAATCTGGACACTTTCCAGAGGACCTGCACTCTTTGTCCTGCGCACTACTCTCCAGATCCAGGGACAGTAACTGAACAAAGCCTGTCACGGTAGAGTCATACTGAGACTCCCCCTCCCTTTCTTTCCCTCTCTTCCTTCTTTCCTTTCTCCTTTGCCCATTTCAGTCCTTCCCGAACCCTTTTTGTCTTCCCTCTGTCCTTCCTTTCTCTCTTTCTTTCCTTATTCCTCTTCCTTCTCCTCTTCTTTCTCCTCCTCCTCTTGTCCCCTTCTTCTTCTTCCTTCTCCTCTTCTCCCTCTCCTCCTTTTCCTCCATCTCTTTTCCCCCTCCTCCTCTTTCTCTCCCTCCCCCTCATTCCCTTCTTCTCCTCATAACCTTCTTTGCTTTTTAGAGATGGGGTTGTTCTATGGAGCCCAAGCTGGCCTCACCCTCTCAGCCCTCCTGCCCCAGCCTCTCCAGTGAGGAAATGACACACACGGACCATAGCAGACACCTCCCGAAGACATTTTTATGTGTTATTACATCTCTTCTCCTTTTAGCTTCTACTTACGTTATATTCCCTTGTCAACGTCTATAGCTAGCTTTTGTTATCATAGTCGAGATGGGGAAGAGTATGTCCATGGCTTCTGAGTGCTGGCATTGCCAGACTTCATGACCAAACACCGATTACAGAAGTTTTATTGTGTCATAAACATTTTATCAAGCAGATCACTAACCGTTTGTGTATTTTTCAGCGCCTACGATCAAATTTAAAGTAACTGAGTAATAAGAATTATATTGCAATATGATGGACACGGAGATCATTTTCTCCCCCTCAGCCCAATCACTGACGGATATACCCCAGCATTACTTCCACCAAAGCTCGGCCAAGGACACAGCCCAGAGCCCAGAGCCCAGGCAGGGACAAGGGTCACCTATACATGGGAAGCCTCAGTGGGTGTGGGAATGGCTTTACTGGATTTCCTGACTTTTGTGTATTGGCAGTCTCACGCACAGACTTGCAATAACCCAGCCTCACGGACTGAATGAAACCATTGGCAACTTTCTGGCTCGCTGCTTTTTTTTCCCCCCAACCCAGAGCTGAAACTGGTCAAGAAGCCAGGAATTTCCAGGCTTTCTCAGGAAGGTGTCAAGAAACACTGGGACGCCTTCTTCTCCGTGTCTATCCATCTGCAGGCCAAGTGTGCACCAGTTCCAGGCAGAGTCTGAATCGAGCTTTGTGCAAGTCTCTGGAAAGAGACCCAGGTTTTTGTGAGGGGCAAAAGTGGCAGAGACATCTGCAGAGCTAGGTCTGTCCCTGTCTGCTGCAGTGTGTGTGTGTGGGTATTCTTTATGTGAATCATCCACCCAGGAGAGAATGGGGGCTTTTGACATCCACCCGGACCCAGCATGCCTTACAATGAGAGGCTTGTTGGTTGTGCTGAGGCCAGCACTGTCTGTCCATACATAGACCAGAGAGCAGCTCCTTACTGGAACCAGCCTCTCAGAGGTCACACTGCCTTCAGAGAAAGCAACTGCGCTCAGAAATGCTTGCTAGAAAGCTGTGTGCTTTTGGGTGTTTCCTTTGTGCGCGCGTGATGAAAATCATAATGTGGAGGTTAGACGGCACCATTTTATACTAGTCCATAAGTCTGAAAAAGTACCTCTCTTGACTCCAAGGTCAGTGATGATGACGTTTGTTTCCTTCCACGGGGCATCAGTGTTCTCTCAAGGATATGGAAACACTCTGGGCCAAACAGAATCCATCAAAGTCCTTAATAGTCGAGTTGGGAAGGCAGGTGCTCTTGATTGGCACTACTTGGCAAGGGGACCCTGTAGGTCTTTTTGAGGACAATGATTCTGTGAGCAAGGTTGAGCTGCAGAGGGGAGGTGGAACAGATAGTTAACGGTGTCCTCTAGGCCCCAGGATCAGGAAAGGACAAGCCAGGCTTGTTTGACTTTTTTCTGGCAGGCTTGGGACTCCCAGCCAGAATGCAGGTGGCACCGTTGTGACTCCTGGCAAGGCCTTCAGTACTTCAGTGATCTCTCCACCAGTGCCAGGCGCCAGCTGAGTGTCACCGTGCAGTTCCCAGGCTTACTCGAGGCAGGCCGATGTTTCCAGAACAGCCTCCCATTTATTAGCTACGTTGGGAAGAAATTGCTCATCTCTACCTGGCTACTGGATTTTAACAGCTGTGCTCCGTCAGAGATTTTTGGATTCTGTTTTCAAAGTGTCTTTAAGAAGGTGTCACCTTCAGTGGGACTTTCCAGGAGGACAACCAGCACTCAGAAATCCAATCATGCGAGAGAAAAAAAAACCCATTAGTTTCTATTTTGATACACACAGCCTGTTTTGGCAAGTGTAACACAACACCACCTCCGTCCTCACTTTTATTATTGGCAATGGCCCTAATAGAAGGTTTCTGTCCAACACTGAGTATCTTGGAAGAAGTCCGGGGCCCTGCATAGTTACCTCTGCTTGGCTGGATGCTAAAGAGCCATAGTTGGCTGGGAGACCCTGAGGGTCCCTTCTAGTTAAAGATGTTATGACTGTAGAGTTAATCAGTGTCAACTTAGGGAGTGAAATGACGATGATTCTCGTGTTTGGGATGCTTTCTGTAATCTGTGCCGTGGACTGTGTGATCTGAGCGGCATTCTTCCAGATACTAATCACATCTTTACTGGAACATCATTCCTGTCGACAGATAACATGTTAGGGTTTAGAGAAATTTGAAACTTGCTTCGTGGCACAGATTTCAAACTTAGCCGATGGTACCCTGGAGATTGACTTTTAGCTCATTTTAAGCCTCAGTTAGAAACCCACATTTGACCCAGAATGGAAATTTAGACACCTTGTGGTCACCCTCCTCCTCCCTTTTTTCCCAAACTATTCTCTGATTTCCAGCCTTCCAGGTGGTGAGTCCTACTTTGTCAACAAAGCATCCAACTACTACCTGAGATATTTACCATGGATATCTGCTTATCAATAAACCAGGGGTTGGTGGCATCCTGCCCCTAGATGGCCAGTCATGAGCAACACAGCGCCTTTGAAGAGATAGTGCGTGAATTGTCACCCTCTAGCTGGACTGTGTGATTAGTGTGGTTTGGCAAATGCCCAGAAGGAGCAGAGCCCTGCTTCCTGAGTCTTCCTGGTCTTCTGAGGGTAGGAGGTTGGGCCTGTACTGTGGACCTCTGAGGAAACCTTTCTTTTTCTTAATTTATTTTTATTGGATATTTTATTTATTTACATTTCAAATGTTATCCTCTTTCCCAGTTTCCCCTCTAGAAACCTCTTATTCCATCCCCCTCCCCCGGCTTCTATGAGGGTGCTCCCACACCCACCCACCCACGCCCACTTCCCTGCCCTAGCATTGCCCTACACTGGGGCACTGAGCCTTCACAGGACCAAAGACCTCTCCTCCCATCGATATCCCACAAGGCCAGAGGAAACTTTTCTTAATGCCTGGATAGATAAATTCCCCGTTCAGCAACTGTTGACTCGCTGACTCAGTGTCTTACTTTCTAGTGAGTCAAAGCATGAAGTTAATTAGAATACATAAATTTCTATATGAGAACAGTTTAATGATGATGATGATGATAATCTGTTTTTACAATGTGATCTGACAAGCAAAGTTTAATGCAAATATATAATAGGCAAGTAATATATATTTACTCCCAAGAAAGTATATATATATGTATATATATGCACACACATACACATATATGTATTTTTACTTCGCGTGTGTATGGTGTGTGTGTAAAGTTGCTCACACAGTTTGATCTCAAGGGGCTATTATTCCTCATCCCGTCTGTTTGCATGTGTTATAAAGGCATTTGTGTTTGCTGGTTTCCCTTGGCTGGCTGAGGCTGCATGCTCCTTTGAGTAATTTTAGCTGTAAGTGCTTTGAGGCCTTGGAAGTCACTGTGCTTTTCAGATATGTCCTAGACATCTCATTTAAATAAAGTAAAGCACACTTATCAAAAAGGGGACTTACCAGTGACCAAGGAAATAAAGCTATGTGAAGTATACGCGAGCCATCTGACATGCATGCTGAAAACTACAGTAAAAGTAATTCATATATTTCAGTTTGTTTGAACTTCAGAATTAAAACGAGCTCTAGTGTTGAAAGTAGAAACTGGCTTTATTATACTAGAGTGCTGACATATATTATACCAGATATTGTAGAGAAGTATGTTTTATTTGGCCGTTTGATGTTTTTAACAAAAATAAATACTAAATGCAGATTTCATTCACAAAGCTAGTATTTGCTTATTCATTCATTCATTCATTCATTCGTTCTATTGAGGACTTAAAGCTTTATTGTGTTAAAACATATTTTGGAGTTTATTTAGAAGCTTCCTGGTGACACTGCCCCCTGCTGTTCACCAGTGACACACGGTTATGTGAGCTCATCCATTGCCTCTTGCAATGCCACCACAAGTCTCCTCCAAGAGTGAGTGCTACAATCGTTAACAACCTTTGATTTCTGCAAGGGTACCACTATAGACCTCACAAGCCACGCAAAATAAAACGTGCCAAATCTAGTGTGTGTCTCTCCTACTGATCCTCTATCCTTCAAATAGATGTGCAAAAAGGTATAATCTGTTTCACCTCTAAGGACCTATGAACTATGGTGACGTTTTATGTTTTCAACAAGCAAGTGAAGAATTTCTAACATGCTATGAGTTACTGTGAACATGTCCTTGGGAGTGGAAGTGTTTTAAGTAGGGTGCAGAAAGAGATGGAGGAAAAGGAAGGTGGTCCAGAGCTGGAGGTGGATAGCATCAGTCTCCCATGCGGACCCTCTGCATCTGTGGATCTAACCAACCACAGACCAAAGTAGTCTAAAGAATTACACCTGTGATAACAAGGTAGTGGCTTTCTTCTTGTTATTGTTCTTTAGGTAATAGAGCGGGACAACAATTTGTGGAACACTTAGACATTGTATTAACAGTAGGTTTTGAGTCATCTAGAGGTGATTTAAAGTCCACAGGTGTGGGACATAAACTCATGCCAGGAAATTTGGTAAGGTAGAGCAAGGCGGAGACCCGGAGACTCAGTGGGCACACACCTGAAACTTAGTTGACTCCCAGCTCCCAGCCCGACTCCTGACTTGAAACATGTGCCAAGCTTCTAACATGAAAGGAACATGTTCTATGGGCACGAAGGCTCAAAACAGAGTTACCCATACTAACATATAGAGATAGCTAGAGGTCCAGAGGGTTTAGCCAGTAAGCTTCCCTTCCCAGACATTCCTCCATGGAAAACATATTTAATCTCAGGCTTACCCTGAGAAGTGGGGCATCATTTTACGCATTCATTTTCCACCATGACAATAAACTGTTTAGAACATGGACTGTCACTTTTCATCAAGATCTGCTCTGGGGAGCCGTGAAGAAGACCTTTGCCTATAGGGCCGAAGCTTAATCTCCTGTAGACAGGCCTCTCTAGGCTCCCGACCACAATTTCCACTAAACCTGCCTCTACCAAGTATGGACAATCACCCATGGGACAGGCTAGAGATCCCCTTCCTGCCTTCACTCCCCCCACCCCAATCCTGCCTTGTGCTAGACACTGTCCTCAGCCTGTGAACCCCAACTCTGTTCTCTGCTCTTCTGTGATTCCCAGCAGCACTGGGATGTCCAAGAGTCAAAGAACTCCATGGCCCTGTCCCAGGTCCAGGGAACCCCCCTCCCAATCAGCTCTGACTTTTTCATGTCTCAGACTTTACTTTCCTACCCCTGGAGGGGTGCCTTAGCACTTCCCTATAGCCCAGCACCCACCCTGGCAGGAGTTAGTGAAATCAAACTTCCCATGTCCCAACTCCCCAAGAGGCCATGCTTTGTGGTGGATCGAGAACAGACTTGACAGGACACACAGGAGCGTCTGTTTGAGTTATATACAAATATTATCATATTTATACAAGGGGCTTGCTTATCTGAAGGTTTTTCTTACCCTGTGAACACATTCTTCTTCTCCTTACTCCTATCCACCTCTGGATGGGGGCCTTGAAATTAGGGCCTTGTGCATGCTAGGTGTCTGTTCTTTTGTTACTTCTTGCTTGTGACATAAGTTACCCATGTCGTCTTTGAATTCGGGGTGTAGCTCAGGTAGCCCTTCAAGCTGCAATTCCGTCTCAGCATGCAGAGACTGAAAAGGTGAAACAGGTCATTGTAGGCCTGCACCACCAGGCCCCTGTATGTCTTCTACATACGTTGTTGTTGACTTTAGGGCCCAACTGGGAAATCAAAGGGGTTAAAAGGCTTTCTGTAGCTATGGTGTATCAACTTATGAAAAGAAAAGGGTTATTTTGTTCATCCATGATTGGATGTCCCTGAAGATGTCAGGCTTATAATGAATGAGGTATCTCAAAGGAAGTGCATGCAAAAGCAAAACTTTATGACCATAAAGTGTCAGATAAGGAAGGGAAGAGAATGAGAGTTCACGAGAGTCATCTAAAGGTCTTATCCAATAAACTGAAGACCCCCCCATGATGTCCCACCTTACAAAAGGTTCCACCTTCCCCAACAGCAACCTGCTGAGGATCACTCCAGATGTAGACCACAACAGAGCCAACATGTCACTGTTGACAGCTGCGATTTCCTTCAGGTGTAGAATATAGATATGAATTCTGGGGACCACCATTCAACCTACCACCAGGAGAACAAGAAGGGTCTTTTCTGGTCCTCCTCAGTTTGGAATGAGAAAAGCTCTCTGAAAGGGTGGCAGACCTGTGAGAGGTGAAGATGGCATGTCCAGGCTTCTGAAGCAGAGCATCCCAGGAGGCAGGATAGGCCAGTGCAATGGGCTTGGTGCATTTCTTAGGAACAGAGGTCAGGTTGGGGATGGCATTGCCAACCTGGGAAGTGACAGATTTCTACTAGAAGCCTGTAGAGAAGCCACTACAAGTTGAAAAGTGAGTCCGTCTGACTTTCACTTAGCAGCAGCCAAATGAAAGTATAGAAGTCAGATTGGACAATGGCAGAGACAAGGGGACCTATGCAGACAGGGGTGGTTGTAGACAGTAGCTTTGACCGCAGTGGCTGTCACAGCAGTGAGGAGAAGTGGCTATGGACATGCCTTAAAGATAAGGCCTGGAGCATTTGCTTATGGGTCGGGAGAGGAAGAGTCAACTTTGACTCCACAGCTTAGTTTGAGCAATGGGGAAATTAGAGTTGTCCTGTACGAAGACAGGTTAGCTGCAGCTTAGCTGTGGACAACTTAGCTGCGTGGCTCTCATGGGTCATCTAGATTTAGGCACTAAATGGGTAGTCGGATAGTTAAGTCTGGAGGACTGGGAGACATGGGCCAGACATGTAAATCTGGGGTTTACTAGCACCGAGAAGATGCTGAAGGCCATGTGACTCAGTGACGTCACCAAGGGAGAACCGGGCTGTCTGCCATTCCAGTGCTTTGATGCTCCAGTTGGTGAGGGTGTGAGCAGTAGAGAAGCAGGAAGCAAGATAAATGGGAGGCACGAGGAAGATGCTGTGGGCATTTGTTTCTTCCTCAGTTTCCTTTATGGGGATCGACACCTGAGGCCACTCCCTGTGTGGTCATTTTCTCCTATCCAGATTTTTCTGTCAGTTTCCTGTCCCCCCCCCCCAGTTCATTATTTCTAACTGGAGTCTTAGTATTAGACTCAGTTGTGGTACTAACAGTTGGACCTTGGTGGTGGAGCCATCCATCCACGGCAAGAGCTTTGGTCTCTCTGCCTACTCACACCTCTGGACAGAGCAGAGGAGGGATGCTTTGTTTAGCTTAGTTTATGGATGAGCTAGCCTGGAATAAGAGGCAAGCAAGACTGTCGCTAGACTCCTGCTCCTCAACATGTAAGGGAGTCCTAGCAATGAAGCTGAGCTGTGAGGTGGTTAGTATGTAGATTCACAAGCAAGAGCAGAGGGCTTGGCTGGAGCCCTACAAGCTGGGCTCACCGGACAAGCAGGAACGGTGGGATGCTACCAGCCAGGAAAGTCTTTGCTCGTCATATTAGAAACTGGAAGCTTCTGCCATTCGTGATGGATGAAACACGTGAGAAGAGAGTCCAACTCATCCAGAGGAGCCGCAGCTCATCAGAAGGAAAACAGCCTCATCTCTGGGCCACCCCAGAGCTGGATGCTACATCTACACATGGGGCAGCCATGCGTGCCATTGATGGGATACTTGGGACACTCATCTAGGATAATGTGCCATGGGTGTATACTCAAGACCAGTGCTGACACAGTGCCATGGTTACTTGAGGCAGGTGGGTTATACTGAAACCATGCCATTGTTCAATACACTTTACTGGATGCTTACTCCCTTAGAGGTGCCCTTACTGGAATCACTAACCTCCTGTGTACACACATGCTTTGCAGCTCTACCTGGAAAACCCGATCTAAGATAGGCAAAAAGAGGCATGATGAGAAGAAAAATTAGAAAAGAACCAACCCCGATGTGATGTCACTCAAACACAAACCTCCCCTGTCTCGCCGAGCCTGTCTTCTCACTGTAATTGTATTAACGTGTAAGAGTACGCCACCAGGTGGCGAACTTGTCTCACGATTGCTGTGCAATTTGTGACTCCCATTTAGACAAGGGTTTATTTATTTATTTATTTATGTAGCCGTTCCTGAAATGAAACGATGGGCTCGAGCCAACAACCTAATGCATTTATGGTGCTTCTTCGTGGCCTAAGCTTTCCCCATACCACAGACCTAAGAATGTTCTATAGAATTTGTGTTCTTCTGAGACTGTCACTGACAAACAGTTTTAGGAAAAAAAGAGGAAGATGTGGAGACAGCAGTAACACTCTCACATGATTGTGTCTGCCGAACACTGCCCCTTGACCAGTTTATCGTGATTAATTGTTGGCTCTCTTAAATTTTAAGTGTGTGTGTGCACACACATGTGCACGAGTGTATGCACACATGCGCACGATTAATTACTGGAAGTACTGATTGCAAGATAGCTACAGACTAAGGAAATAATTTCATCTATTAAACGCTTTATTTATTGGTGTATCTATTCCTTCACACATTCACTTTTGAACACCAGGGAAAAGGTTTCTTTTCATACTCATAGCTCATCTTGCTCATTACTGAGAGGGCTTTATATAGGTCATAGAATGTAGGTTAATAGAATTTACTATACGGAGTGTTCTCGGTTGCTGGACCGAACAGCAGGAATGTGGCCCCAATTTAGCAGCCAGCCAGACCTGCTTCGGAAATGCTGCATCGGGAATACTGCCGCCTTTCGGGTCCCCAGTCTCTGTTCTCATTTCTTGTTCTGCTGTCCAGAGCATGGGCAGTCTGTTGTGCCAAGTCTGATGCTCGGTCCAAATGGGAGCTCTATAAGGTAGTCCAGACCTAGTCTCCAGAGTTGGAGCACAGAGGCTGGCAATTAGTGTCTCGGGGTGGAGTCCTGTTTGCAGCTGCAGAGGCTCCCAGGCTAAGGAGTTCTTATAAACACACACCTGCCATCCACTGACAGTATTCGTATTTCATGGGAAATACTAATTTTGGATCATAATTAAGTGAAATAATTTAACCCTTCCTCAAAATGTCATTCAATAGTAGATCTATCTTCACCTTCCAAATCATAGCAAATTATTAGTTTTCTTTTTCTAATTAGAATTTGTGGGACTTAACTTTTGGTTTATTATGTAAGCACCTACACAGCCTAGTTTATTTGACCCCTTGGCCCACAAACCCTAAAACACTGCCATCTGGCCTTCATAGAAAGTTCGATAGCTCAGCTAGAGAGGAATATTAGATTTTTGCACTTTCTCGAAACCTCCTAAGAACTAATGCGTGCAGTGTGGGGCATTTTGCTTTGATGTGAAAGTTGCTGATCTAAGGCCATCCCACTTTGAACAATTCTCTGTTACCGAGAGGTAACAGTAACCCCAAAATGTTAGAAACCACATGGATAAGGAAGGGTCTGTGCCTTGTAGTGAACTTGTATTCTTAGTAGCATCTGAAGGAATCAAGGTCAGCATCCTGTCAATGATGAAAGGATCAGCCACGATCCTGCTGGGAGCCAGTGGCAGGGTTAAGGTAAAAGTCTGAGGAAAGGTCTTGAGTCATTATCATGGAGTGTGTGGTGTGACACTAATAAAGGAGGCTGTTTTCTACCTCATGCCGCGATGTCAAGACAAGAAGGTCCACCTGCAGGCTCAGTCCTTAGCACTGAACAGGTTCCCAAAAAGTCTGTGCAGGAGATTTACCGATCCCACTGAACTCAGCTCGCTGGACGCTTCATTACAACCTAGTAAATAAATGATCTAAAAAAAAAATAAGTTTGTAGCTAGCTTGGTGAGGACAGACACAGAACGAAAGACGTGGCACTCGGCATCTTTGTAGGACCTACTTTGTTCTGTAGGAAAGTTCTCAAGATGAGTTTGATGGGTCTAGGGAAGCAGAATTCCGTGAGCAGGAAATCTTCTGAGGAGTAACAGAGTGTGACCCTGTGTGTGTGTTTCTTCTCAGACCACACCCATGTGATTATTCCAAAAAGCTGAGTGGCAGCCATTGGCTCCAAATACACCCTTCACTTCTGGATCTGGCTTAGGGCATCTAGTAAGAGATGGCAAAAAAAAAAAAAAAAAAAAAAAAAAAAAAAAAAGTGTTCTCCACCCAATGGTAAGAACCAGGCAGAAATCCAAGCCAATGACTTGAGTTTTGTCTAAGGAAGTGGGTGTGAATTCTGGGTAATATTTTGTAGGCCTTAGTTGAGCAGTGGATAGTACCACACTGATGTGATGGGTTTCCATTTAAGAAACTCTTCTGAGATTGCACAGAGGCAAACGGTTTGCAGAGAGGCACAACCCCATAGCCCCCCAAAACTCTAATCTGAGTTCTGCTCTGCAAAGTCCTTTGTAATCCTGCTGTACCCCGCTGCGAGTAGCAGCCCAGGGAAGGGCAACAGGAGCAAACACTGCAGGAGACAGATTGATTTCAATCTAGCAAACACTAATCAAGCCCCTCTGGTGTGCTGGACACTGGGCAGGGTCCGGGGATACAGATCTGGTTCCAGTGATCCAGAGGCAGCAAGAGCATGCCACATAATGAAACAGGAGAGGGTGGGGACAGAAGACCGAGGGATGACTTAAGGTACAAGAGGATGCTAAGGGAGAGAGATGGAGAGGTGGGCATCCCAGGCAGAGAACAGGATGTTAGCAAGAAGGCATCCAAGTAGTGGAAGAAAGTTGAAAGGACATTGTCTTGGGAAAGAGATGGGGGGAAAACGGGTACAGTTATTAATTCATTCAACAAGTATTAAAAGCTGGAGATAGAACAGGAGCAACACATAAGCAAATTCCTACCTAAGCAGAACTCTCAGGGCAGGAGACTGGGCTAAACCACCACCTCCAAACAAAAACAAAAACAAAACTCAGACCTAGCAATAATACAGAATGTGCTTTGTTTTGCTGAGACTGCCATGATGAAGTACCACAGCTAGGTAGAGTCGATGACATACTTTATTGTTCTATGCTTCTGGAGTTTGGAAGTCCAAGGTCAAGGCTTGGGCCGTTTGAGTCTTCACGAAGGCAGTGAGGACGGGCTTTACTCTGTGCCTTTCTCCCAACTTCTGTCACATTGCTGGTAACTTTTGAGTTCTTTCGTTTGTAGATGTATCTCTTGAGTTTTGCCTTTGTGTGTGTGTGTGTGTGTGTGTGTGTGTGTGTGTGTGTCTGTCTGTCTGTCTGTCTGTCTGTCTGTCTTTAACACTATTTATATTTTTCTTCTGGTCATATTGGATTAAAACTTATTTCTAAGGACCAAATCTTAAGTGTTTATCATATCAAAGACACTTTTCTCAAATAAAGACCCTTTCATAGGTACTAGACATTCAAGTTCCTACATCTTTTTGCAGGAATACATAGTTTTACCCACATGCTGAATTATAATCTGCATATTAGAGTATAATAATATTCTGGAGAGGAAAAAAATCAGTCCAATTATGGTGAAGGTGACATCTATGTGTGAGGCCAAGGAAGATGAAGGTTTGCAATCTGCATAGTGGTCCAGGATACGCATCTCTGCAAATATTTGAAGACAGCCTAGGTGATGAGGCTCACAGATGTCTGAGTAGTTTAGCTAGAGGTATGAGCAAATGCTCAGGTTAGGAGCAAGCATTTGCCTAGGAGACACATATGTGAAAGGTGAGGAATCAGGAGAGACTGTGGCAGGATTTGTGTTCAATGACCATGGGCTTCTGAGGGATGCACAGAAGTGTGATATGAACCAACTTAGATTTAAAAGCTTTTGTGGGTTGCTATAACAACAGCTTAGGGCTGGAATAGGGGAGACCAATAGGAGATGGCCATGAGAGTCCAGGTGAAAGGTAGAGCTGCTTCATCAGGAGGGATGGATAAAGGTGGTGAGAAATTTGAGCTACATGTGGCGCATGCTAGCGGAGATGGCATTGGGACCCGAGGCTCTTAAGGTTGGTCTCATGCATATCTCAAACATTCCAGCATCTGCACAGAGACAACATTCCCCTAGAGTTTGTGGATATCCATATACAACAGGATATGCTTAAAGTAACTGTGAAATGTCTGTGCTCAGGGCTTTCTTTTGTCCTAGCTGAAAGAAATGGCCTTTCAGTGATAGAGGATCACACATTGCAGACTTCTAATCCCCTATAAAAATGGAGACAAGATCCACAAATAAGTTGAGGCAGTCTGATCCAGATAATATTTACCTTGCAGGAGTATCGTAAGGCAGGAGTCATGTTGTTAAAAGGACTGTTAAACACTAGATTTCCAAGAGGCACCCAGTAGATTTCAATTATTGTTAATAAACATCAGTTTGGAGCTTCAGGGAGAAATTATTTGGAATAAGACTTTTGGAAACCATGTATCTCTTTGCAAGCTTGGGCAGTCTACAGTTTCTCGTGCAGATGCTCTGCATGTGATGACTCAGGATAGGACACTCACAACTAATTGATGTTCAAGTCAACTAAATTAGACCATATGAAACTGAAGACAAGAACTGGGTTGCTATTTACAGCAGTGTTATTAGAAAACCTGTGATCTAGAGCTCCCAGTGTGGAGATGTTTAGGCCAGTTAAGGGAATAAACTTTAATGTTATGTTAGAGCCAATCAGCAGAGTCACTTTATATACCAATTTATATGTATCCCTGGATTTAATCTTAACCATTAGTAAATAAGTGTGAAAAAATGTGTCTCCCCCACTCCACCCAGAGTGGCCACCCACAGACAGCCATTAGTGTTTCTGTAAATTCCTGCTGACAATCAAGGAAGAACTCTTTACAAATTGTACAACTGCAACTTCCCACGGCTTTGTGCTGCTGTTCTCAGAATCATTTTGGAATGGACTACAGAGGCCTGGCTGGCAGGCTCACTTGGGCAGAGTTGTAAAAGAGAGTGGCACACTGAGAAAGAGCTTGTTGGCAGCACCACACAGGACGAGTGTTCTTTATTTTAAAAAAAGGGGGGGGGTTATAAACACACAATTTAGCTCTCTGGTACTCAGTTAGAGCCAGTGTGGGTTTAGGGTTTGTGGTTTACATCAGAGTGGCTGAATCCTGGAGTCTGGCTTGCTTAGGAACTTAGTCCCAGCTAAGGTCAAAGGGAATTGGAAAATTCACCTTCCCTTGTCTTCTGACAGAACCCTGGGATGTGCTTTTGGAGGTCACATCTCTGCAGCCGTTCTCAACTGGCCAAAATCTGAGCTGGACCAGTTCATCCTCCTGGCCATGTTCTGAAAGGAGGCAGCAACTGAGCAACTGAGCAAGCAGCTGTGCAGGGAAACTGGCTTGCACTAATTGTCGTTGGCACAAAACCTTTTTTTTTTTTTTAACGTGTATACCTTCCTCCCCCAAATGCTTTTATTTGACCAAGGACAAATTTGTAAGAAAGTAAATCTAGTTCAATTTGTTTTCTAAACAGCAGTACATTTTGATATAAGACTTTGTACCCAAAGCCCCACTGCTCCAGACTGCCAGGACAAAATAAATAAAGATATTAATTGCTTGGAAAAAAAATAACAGAAGAAAACCAGCTGTGACTAATGGAAAAAACAAGCCAACAAATGGAACCCTGAGTATTATTCCACAGTGGAAGATTACCAGTGAGGCTGGGATTACATACATTTAGAAACCCATACAAACAGTCTCATCTCAACTTTTTACCCTAGGAAGTCACACAAGCTACAACTAAGGACTACCCTCTTCTTCCCACCTGGAGGTGACTCGCCTTTGAACATCCAAGATAGAGGTATATACCTGTTTGTCTTTTTCTTCTCCCTTACTTTGCCTTCTTGGGTTTAGCAAGAAGTTGAAAGAATTTTGTGAAGACTCGAATACATGTTTTTGGTCAGGAGGATAAATGGCACACCAAAGGGGCTGATATTTTGACAAGACCATCAAAACTTTGGTATCTAAGTGTGGTGGTCAGGTAGTTCCACACACTCTGCCCAACCTTCTCTGGAAATTTGGTCTTGCTGTTTCAACTCTGACCTTTCTTGTCTGGTTAGCTCTGACTCATGTCACAGAGCACAGTTCAAAGGTTACTCCCTAGTGACCCTCAGCAAGGGTCAGTCGCCTGTTGTATGTTGTTCCTGCTTGCTGTATTTCTGTACTTTCCTGTCACAGTCACAGATCTTTGCAGATCCTGTCCTTATGGGTTGATGTGATGTCTGGTGATTTGGTCAATATATGTGCCTCTTTCTCTGGATTGGAGGACACATGGGAGGGGTGCTTTACTTACTACAGCCCATCCAGAGCAGCACAGAATTGGCTCTTAGTAAATACAGTGAATAAAATAGCAGGCCTCCTCAAAGAACCCAATAGTGGCTATGCATCAGGTACTGTAGCCACAACCTTCCCATTTCACTTAACCACTGTGTCGCTCCACAGGGTTTCAGTCCCAAACATGCAACGCCATTGTCTTAGGTCTTCTATTGCTGCGATAACACACCATGAACAACAGTGACTGTGGAGAAAAGGGCATATTCTTCTTATGCTTCACATCATAGTCCATCACTGAAGGAAGTCAAGGCAGAAGATCAAGGCAGGAACCTAGAGGCAGGAACTGAAGCAGAGGCCATAGAGGAGTGCTGCTTTCTGTTTTGCTTCCCATAACTTGATTAACATTTCTGATACAATCACCTGCCCAGGTGGTGTGGGCCCTTCACAGAAATCATCAATCAAGAAAATGATCCACAGACACGAACATAGCCATTCTTATGAAGGCAGGTTTTCAATTACAATTCCTTTTTTTTTTTTTTTTTTTTTTCAGATATAGCTAGGTTTGTATCAAATTGAAAAAATCCCAACTGGACAACTGATGCCTTGTCAACTGGACACACAAACACACCACTACAAACTGTAACCTTTCCTTTTGCATTTCTCTCCAAGACACAATGTTACTATTAATATCACAATGTAGAACATTCTAGCTTTTAAGAGTCCCACACTATTTAAAAATTAAGCACTTTAAAAGTTTAGTCTCTTTAAAATATTCAAAGTTTCTCTTAAACTCCAAAGTCTTCTTAAAAGTTCAATTGTGGGATCCAGTTTAAAAAAAAGAAAAAAAGAAAAAAGAAAATCACATACTTTCTTACTCCAAGAAGGAAATCTAGTAGCTGGACTTGGAGGCACAAACATTTGATCTCATAAATCAGAAAGTAGAGGCAGGCAGGTCTCTGTGAGTTCGAAGCTAGCCTGGTCTACATACTGAGTTCCAGGTCTGGGTTTGGGGGATGAGCAGGGGAGAGATAGAGATAGAAATAGGGAGACAGAGAGATAGGGATAGAGGGAAAGGGAGAGGAAAATGTGTTTGTGTGTGTGTGTATGTGTGTGTGTGTGTGTGTGTGTGTATGTGTGTGTGTGTGTGTGTGTGTGTGTGTGTGTGTAGTGTAGTATAAAAATCTCAGTGTGGAGCTAAAGTGGAGCTAACTTACAATTTCCTGGGATCCAAAGGGTTTTTATGATTCTCTCTCTGGCTCTGCCATCTGTATCACACAAAGCTCATCCAATGTGCTCAGGTCAGTTCCACACCACAGCTATTGCTGCCTTTGGTGCTCATCTCAAGGTGCTGGCATATCTGAAATTCTGGTGTCCACTGAACAGGGTCTGACCTTCATCATTGGGCTCTCTTGAGTTCTCCTTGAGGACACTGACTCTGCCACATGGTGTCAAGTCTCAACTTCTTTCCGAGGCCTCTTCAATCCTTGGGCTTCAGCTGAAATTGAGGCATCTACAGTGGCTTTTCCCAGTCATTCCCAGTGTCAAGTCTCAGATGCTCTCTGTGATTTCTTTATGCCCTCAAAACCAATACCACTTGGGAAACTCTTAGATATTACCGTGTTCAATGACACATATCAGGTGTAGCCTTGTTCCCCTCTGGGTTATAGCTCATGTTTGTGGGTCAAACATGAGAAAATGAAGAAACTGTTTCTTTTTTTTTTTTGTTTTCTATTTCCTTTCCTTTTCTTTTCCTTTCTCCTTTTCCCCCTTTCCTTTCTCCTTTTTCTTCTCTCTCTTCTCCTTTTCCTTTTTTCTTTCTCCTTTTTCCTTTCCCCTTTCCTTCCCTTCCTCCTTCTTTTCCCTTCCTCTTTTCTTTTTTCTTCACTTCTTCTCTCCCTCCCTCCCCCCTTCCTGGTTTCTTGTTAATCATATTTAATTATTCGGCTCCAGCTGTCCAGGAACACAGATTCTTAGTTCAAAATGACAGCAGACAGCCCTGAAAGTTCACAAACCAGGCCTTCATCAGTATCTCTCAACACTCTTATCTTCCAAACTGCCACAGAACAACCTACTGAGCTCTCAACAGTCCATGTCATTTCCAGCTCATAGTTCAAATGCCACTATAAGCCTCCCCCGAGCACACAGTCTCTTCTCTCACAGCAGTACTGTATCAATTTCTGTATTAGCTAAGGGTTGTATTTAAAATTAAAACTAAAGCTCTGTGTCTAAAAGCAACTACGGAAGAAAAGGTTTGTCCAGTTCTCACCTGGGAGCAGAAATATCTGAAAGGTGCGTAACCAATAAACACAGACTACTTTTTGGGTACAAGCTGACAGGCATTAATTTCAAACTTATCATTATTTAAACTTTAACTTTTAACTTATTACACTTCAGAGCTCAGAACTCTGAGGTCAGCTACTTGCATTTTCCTGTGAAGCTCTAATGATAAATGACATGGGCAAAGCTGCCAGGCAGTGGCCATAAAGAATCAAGTTAACCCTTAACTTCAGCTGTTCCTCCAGCTTCTGCTTCTGCACATTGCACACAATGACTCTCCTATGAATCCCAGTATTTTGACTTAGTTTTACTAGTATACAATCTCATGCATTCTATACTTCCTTATCCAGGAACTACTCTCAAACGTTGTGCAAAACTTATTTCATAACTTCAATAACCTTTTCCTTTCTTGGGGTCTCAGTGTTGGCTCTAATTCATCTTCTAATAACTTCCTCAAACTTTCTTTGCAAGTCAAGCATTAATCTGGAACTACCATGGTGCAATGATTACATAGTTCCCAAAATCAGAGCACACAATATCCACTTGGACCATTAGGAATGTGCTGTGCTGTGTCCCTGTGCCTCAATTTCCTGTTGTTTAAGAATCATTACATCATTAAGAATCATCTAGCTTCACAGAATCCACCAGGACAGAAGGAGAAAGAAATAGGAAAGTCAGAAATAGTAGAATAATTATGCACATCAAGGCCAACTGAAAAGTAGTCATGAACAACTGAAATCAATACAGCATTGTTCATGGCCAAAGTTAGGAGACATGGGAACAACTGTTTTTCACAAGTATCTGCCTCGGGGCTACTGAGGTGTCTCCATCCTGGCCTACTGCAGGCAGTCCTTGTCATGGTATGCTGTCCTCAACAAAGGTTGATTTTTTTTTAACACTTTCACATCATCGTCCATCACTGAGGAAAATCAGGGCAGGAGCTTGAGGTAGGAACCTGAGGCAGGAACTGAAGCAGAAGTTACAGAGGAGAGTCACTCACTCACTTGCCCTCCATAGCTTGTTTAACTTTCTTTCTTATACCACAACCTTGGGCCAGGCCCTCCCACTTCAACTAATCAATACCCCACATACAGGCCATCTAGGGAGGCCTTTTCTCAGTTAAGACTCTCTTCCACCAAGTAGCAGTGGTGCATGCCTCTAATTCCAGCACTTGGGAGGCAGAGGCAGGTCAGTCTCTGAACTTGAGGCCGTCCTGGTATACAGAGTTTAAGGACAGCCAAGGATCACAGAGAAAACCTGTCTAGAAAAACAAACAAAACAAACAAAGTTCCCTCTTTTTAGATACATCTAGGCTTGTGTCAAGCTGACAAAACCACACAGGGCAACTAGATTCTCTTGTCAGCTCTTTAGTGAAAGGCTAACATCAGTTTTTGGAATAAAGCTTTATTTGCAATTGCAAAAATGTCTTTAGTCTTTTTGGCATAAATCATACCTACACTGCTTTTTTTAGGGTTTCCAAAGTATGTAGGACATATGAGGACATTTGGCAAACAAGTGATTCATTGGGGCCAAACCAAGGCTGCCTTTGATTCTAGGTTAATTGGTACCACTGAGCTGAACCCCAACCTAATCTTTTGCTTTGCTAAAAACTAGCAAATATCTTCATATTCAGCTGCCGTTTAGAGAGCTTCTACAAGTATGGTATTCCTACAGCTTATTCTAGAAAGCAGCAGGGTTCAGAGACTATAGAAATTGTTCCTTGCTTCCTACCTATCTGGAACAGGGAGTGGGGATGTGTGAATGTATTCCTCTGTGCTATTTGTTATTGTGCCCATGTCTGACAGGTAATATTTCAGATGTCAGATTTCCACAAAAGCTGTTCTGGACCATACCATTAAAAAGTCTTTGATGATCCTACTTGAGAACAAAAAAAATTATAATTTTTTTTTATTTTATGAGATTACAATAGAATTGCAACATTTCTCTTCTTCCCTTTCCTCTCCACAGCCATTCCTTTCTCTTTTCAGATTAATGGCCTTTTCAGTTTTGTGTGTGTGTGTGTGTGTGTGTGTGTGTGTGTGATTATAACATGATCTATCTGTCTATCTATCTATCTACCTACCTACCTATCCCTCCCTTTATTATGTTACTTGTATATATGTATTTTCAGATTGACAATTCAGTATTGGGTAACCAATTTTTGTGCTCTTTCCTGGGGAAGACTATTTCTTCCACTCTCCGAATTCCTTAGTTACCTGCAGTTCTTTCTCTATGTTTGAGGTGTCATGAACTTACCTCTTTTCGTGTTTATATGTCTACTGGGCCATTATTGTTCAGGTCATGTTTAATTATCCATGTTGGTAAGACTTTATGGGGGTAGTTTCTCTGACATTTCTAGGAACTGTAATTTCAGAGCAAACTTTCTGTTCCTCTGGGCCTCACAATCTTTCTGACCTGTCTTCTACAATGGTCCCTGTAGCAGTTGGGACTGAGCTACACAACTCTGCATTTTGATTTGCTTGTGGTTTTCTGTAATGGTCTTCATCTGCTGAAGAAGTTTTCTTGATAAGAGGTGAGGACTGCACTGATCTATGGTATAAGAACAAATATTTAAAATGTAGTTCAGGATTATGCTGCTTTGGCAAAGTGGTGGTTGTGGGTTCTACTCTAACATCTGTCACTTGAAGGGAGAAATGAGAACAAGTGGCTTTGATTAGGGAGGGGTGGAAGATAAAAACAGAAGGAGAGAGGAGAGTAAACAACAGTAAGAATGTCCAAAAAAAGGTCATAAGGAAATACAATTAACTATCTACCTGAAATATCTGTGATGCACTTAAGTCCGTGTATAAAGATACACCAGTCTAGCCTGACAATGCTTCTTCCAAAGGTTGACTATGTGACAAAGACTCCAACACCAGACACAAGAAACCCCTCTTTGAGTTGTTCATCAGGGTTGTCCAAGAGTCCCACAAACACTATGGTCTCTTCTTGTCCTCGGCTGCCTCCCAGAGGTGGAAGGTAAATCCTATTGCTGAAGATAACATGCACTGCAGACTCAGAACTGAGCTGGATCTAACCTGAAAGCCTTCCTCCTGAGGACTAGCTTTTATGATACCTGAAGGGGCATTTCAAGCCTTGGGAAGGCAGGAAGCAAGCAACAGTCTTATCCAGCTATGATGTCTATAAACTGTAATAAGGACCAGCATGTCAAGATAACCATGAGGCATGATGGTGACATGAATCCCTCAGTGGCAACCAGCAGCTGTTGCAGGATATTTGATCACATAGTGAGTCCCAAGATTATGTTCTGTACTTGAAAAATCTGTTTTTAGTTGTGGTGTGGTTCAGCCTTAGCTGATCAAAGGTACACACCTTTAATCTAAGAGCTTTTTGCTTTGATATTGTACACAGGACTAAATAATGTCAACCACAGATCAAGAGGCAGTTGACATTAACAACCAGTTGACAGGAAGTAAACATAGGATTACTAAGGAAAAACCATAGAGAGTAAGAGGGAGTCTGAAGGATGGATAGAGAAACATGCAGGAAGTAGAATGGAGGGACATTTAGTTGGAAGGAGGTTTTATGAGAGAAGGGATTAGAGGTAGAAAGGGCAGCTGGGTGGTTTCTCTGCCTCTCTGAGTTAGCAGGCTTTCATCTGGATCCCAATTCTTCACTGGTAAAATTGAGTGATTGACAGTTTGTTAAAAACAAAACAAAACAAACAGTTCTCTAGTTGGACTTGAGGTTGGCTGACTCAACAAGAGCGAACCATCCCAGGTTCCAGAATCAGGTCTTATTGTTTTCTCGAATCACCTTCTCTCCACCTGGCATTATGATAATGTATTTTTATGCATATCTATGCTGTCCTGGGGGGGGAGCATTATTTTCTTCACTGTCTTGTCTACTCTGCCTATAAAGTAGCAGCTACATAGTGATGATAACATTTCATTAAGGGAACACTGGATGAGCTACACCAAGAATAATGACTGTGGGAAAGTCATGGAGTTATTGTAGGAATACTACGTGACTAAGTCTCGAAGCCTTGACTTGTATATTTATCAGCCAAAAAGACTAAGAGCAATAACTACGGGATACAGAAGGTGCTTTTCTCCAAATATCTCTCGTTGCTATAGATGATGGAATGATTTAAAATGACAGCCACAGCCGACATGACTTTGAAAGGATTCGCAAAAGTGAACTGAAAATTACTGTTGTGAAACTCATTTTGGTGACCTCCATCCTAAACCAACTTTGTGAGGTACCCAGAGGCTAAACAGAGGTGGGGAGTGGCAAGTGGTTCAGAAGGTCAAGTGGCCGATCCATGAACTTGAACTCGTTTGGTTTTATCTGGCTCAAGAGTCTGAGTTGCTGCTGTCTAGTGACAGATAGAGTGAACCATACATGTATTTCTAAAAAGTTCTAGTAGCCACAATGAAACTTAAAGAGGGGTCTGTGAGAGGGCTAGTCACATAAATGTGTTTTCGAGGCAAGCTGGGCACCCATGTAGAAAAGTTAGGGGTGATACTTCAGCACTCTTGCCGTGAGGCGGGAGGTTGATGCAGAAGAATGACTCAAAAGTTCACAGGCCACCTAACCGGGATACACAGTGTGACAGAAACACAAAAGAGATCACGCCTCACAAAGTGGAAAGAGAGAAACAAAGCTACACACACACACACACACACACACACACACACACACAAATATACTCAGGAACACACACAGGTACACATACACATGATTGAATGCACTGTACACACACACACACACACACACACACACACACACACACGGGCACCCACTCTGGTATCTGAACACATACTTGTGTATATACTCTTGCCACATGATTGATTGATCAGTCAATCAAAATTAAAAAATTAAACAAGAGAATGTGTAAAGATGGTCAACATTACTAATCACTGAGGAAATACAAATCAAA
This sequence comes from Micromys minutus, assembly GCF_963924665.1. NCBI lineage: Eukaryota > Metazoa > Chordata > Mammalia > Rodentia > Muridae > Micromys > Micromys minutus. Next base: position 13,697,760 of record NC_137961.1, on the reverse strand, counting down.
ATCAAATTAAAGCATCCAGTCTGAATCACTATTTCAACAAAACAATAACAATCAGTTTAAAGAATAGTTCAGAGAAAGAACTCTCTCATATACTATTGATGAGAATATAAATCACTGTAACTATTATGGAAAATAGGAATCGAATTTATCTAGAAAAAGAAGGACCATGCAACCCAGCAACCCACTGGGGAGGTAGCCAAAGACTTAAATCTTAAGATAAACTGAAGAGACATCCACACCCCCACATTTATTGCAGCAGTGCTCATAGCAACCAAGATATGGAATCAAGCTAAGTGTCTGTGAACAGATGAACAGATGAAGAAAATGTGTGTATACACAATGGAATATTGCTTAGCAGTAAAGAAAATAAAACATTCTGTTATTTGTAACGACACATGTATAATGGAAGGGTGTTATGCGGAGTAAAACTGAGTCGCGTAATGATAATGATCATACGTTCTCATTTGTTTGTAGAAGCTGAAAAGCAGCTGTCAAAGACATAGAGGGTCGACCCTTGGGTTATTAAAATCTAGAGAAGGGGGAGGGGAAGAGAGGCTAGAGAAAGAACTAATAGGCAGAGAGATGCATTTGAACAGTAAGAATAATTTTTAATTTTATGACACTCATAAATAAATAGGATTTATGACAATTAATGAAATATTTCAAAATGGTAAGTTATAGGCTTAGCTTTTTTTCCCCAACCCTGCTTTTAATAACAGTTCTTAAATGCTTTTCCCACCCTTCTAGCCCAGCACTTACCAGAGGTAGTAGAAAAGAAGGGTTATTAGGATATAGAGGCAGTGGATCTGTATAGAAATTGTTCTTTGGAACAAATCCCATGTCAAGAAATTAGCAGTTCAGTTCACAGGAATCATCAGCGGCAGGTCAATCCACTCATAGTCACTTCACACATATACCAGCAATCTCGTTCAGTAGTACCAGGGTAGCAAACAGGATTTAACAGTGGCGATATGACTTAGCTGAGAAAGCCAGGCCTCAGATGAATCAAGATGAGTCGGGAGGAGGGACCAGGGCTACCAGGAGAAGTTCTTTGCCATGCTTTCTCAACAAAGTGGTGATTGGAGAAGACATGAGATCAAGAAGCGATGCATGAGTCCCATTTCTACTCCCTTCAAACATCACGTGTCCTCCATAGGTCTTACCTCACAATGTGTCTTGCCTCAGTCAGTGAATATGTCTTAGCAAAACTCCACCTGAGTTTGTATTAGCTGACGTCACTCTGCCCGTAGGCCTGAGTCAGCAGAAGTGGCAAGAAACCACCAGAAATTGTTTTGGTGTGTTTCTCTCTGTGGAGTCCTGACAGATGGAGCTCAGCTCTGCATTGTAAAGCTAACCAATACATGCAAAGTAGTCAGTGAAGAATCCTTCATCATGCATCCTTTTACATGGTTGCTTTAGCAAGATATCCTTTTACCTGTGTCTGCTCCAGAAAAACACTCCTTCATGTGTTTGCCAGCAAAACACCATCTGACACAAGTGACTTTCCACAGAACCCTTAAGTTTCTGCTTCAGTAAGAGGAGAGGATCCCACTTCAGTTAAATGATAGATGTCAGAGGTGCTAGACAATACCAGTTTCATTGGTAGAGTGGTATTCATTGTCATTATTCCCTAGGCATTCAGAATAATTACTGTGGATCCAGTACTGAGATTGTATACAGTATCACAGGTAATCTGGAAATGGCTTAAAGTGCATGAAAGAGTTTCAAAGGTTAAATTCAAATACTAGAATATTTTTATAAGGGGGTCTTAGGAATTTGTTTTGCAGCAATTTCCTCAGAAATAAAACATTTCAATCTTCAGGGAGCTCCTAAAATCTTCAGAAAACTCAAAAAGCAAACAATTGCTTCAGGAAGTTCCTGAAACTGAGCAGATTCACAGTTTCCTCTACCCCCCCCCCCCACTTTATATAAATAGTAAGTACTGCTGAGAGACATTCAGATAAGGTGAGCTACCAAAAAAGATGTCCTATAGCCCCCTGAGCTATTGGCAAGTTATGCAGTGTGTTTTAGGGCTTCAGCTTTTGTGAGCCACCACCCATGGTACAACAGGCTTTTGTGATGAGCTATTTTTAAGGTATTTCTGTTCCTGTAAGTAATGTTTTTCCCATACACCTATAATTTCAATGAAAATTCATTAGTTCAGAAAGTTGGGCTTTGGTGGTACCCTTTGACTGTCGTTATTTCTCTCTCTGGGGTGTTCAGCCATTTTTTCTTTAGGAACAGTGTTACACAACAACAGCTATGGTTTTGTGCATTCTTGGGGATCTGTGGTGGTGTGAATAAGAAACTTCCCTTATAGACTCTGGCATTTAGACATCCGATCTTCAGTTGTCAGTGATGTTAAGGGAGGCTTAGGAGGAAAGTCAAGGATGGGATTTGAGATTACATAAACTTACCTATTTTTGGTTTCTGCTCTCTGTTTGCCTTTGAAGATGTGAGCTGCTACCTCGCTGCATCTGCTGCCATGCTTGCCCATTGCTTCCATGGCTTCCCACCATCACGGGCTCTTATTCCTCTGAAACCGTAAGTGACATAAACTTTGTATAAGACTGAATAATCCACCTGTTCAGTTGTTCTGGGGAAAACAGCTTGGCATGGCTGATCCTGGGATTGGCTCAAGTTATCTGAGTGGGGCTGTAGAGAGAATAAGGAAGCAGGCTGAGATGTGAACAGTCTTCAGTGTTAGAAACCAGAGGAGATGAATCCAACAGAGGAGAGGGGAGGCAGGAAGAAGGCCAAGAGAGAAAGGAAACTGTCCTGGCTAGTTTTATGCCAGTTTGACACAAGCTAGAGTTATGAGTAAGAAGGGAGCCTCAAATGAAAAAAAATAAAAAACCTCCATAAGATCTGGCTGTAAGTATTCTCTTGTGATTGATGGAGGAGGGCCCAGCCCATTGTGGTAGTCCACCCCTGGGCTGGTAATCCCTGGTTCTGTAAGAAAGCAGGATGAGCAAGCCATGGAAATCAAGCTGGTAAGCAACTCCCCTCCACAGCCTCTGCACTGGCTTCTGCTTCCAGGTTCCTGTTCTGTTTGCATTCCTGTCCTGACTTCCTTCAGTTATGAACAGTGATAAAGAAGTATGAGCCAAATAGACTGTGTTGTCCCTAAGTTGTCAAGCAGTAATAGAAACCTTAACTAAGATAGAATCCAATGGGAAAGAGTCTCTAATTACCGAGTATGAAAAGAGGTGACAAAAAGACTTAGAACAGATCACCCTGCTTGCATGCAGCTCAAGGGTAGCCCTTCAGGGCTACTGTTAATCTAGTGGAGAGGATAAACGTGGGTCTACATTCCACACTGCTGCTGGGAATGGCCGCTGGGGAGGCGGGGAAGCTTGATCATGCTTAATCGTCTGCAGACAGGTGCTGGGCTTCAGGGATGCTCTGAGTCATGGCTCAGTGTGTGGGGAAAGAGAGTCTGAGAAGTGGGAAAGTCAAAGATGGACTTTCCTGATTTCTAGGACTCCAGTTGCTGCTGGAAAATTGCACAGAGAAGTCGAGAAGAGAGTGTCAGTGGTCCAGGGGCCCACAATGAGGCCAGGACTGTTGGGAGCCCTTAGGCTGAGGACCCGCGTCCAGCTCCGGCTGGGGCTCAGACCTCTGGCTTAGTTTATCCATGAAGGTAGCAACAGTCGTCTGGAAGCTTAGAGAGGCCATCTATAGGCGACTTAGGCGGCACGGCTCAGTAGGCAAAAGCCTTCTCCAGGTTCCCCATGGTGGTGGTAGATGCTGGAGATGGTCCTTACTTCCGAACTTTACTGATTGTTCATTGTGGAAAATGGATGCATACCAACTTCTCAGGATGGACCAGAGATTAAATACCTTTTACAGGGAGGGATGTCTGGGAAGGGGAGCTTATTGGCTAAACACTCAGGGCCTCAAGGTACCGTGTTAGCATGGAGAATTCTGTTCTGGGCCTGCGTGACCATAGGTCACATTTTCTTATGTGGGAAATGTGGGATGCGGTCCAGGCCAGGAATCTGGCAGGGGGCAGGGAGCCGCCTACTTTCTCAGGGGTGGGCCCGAGTTTCTGGAGGCTCAGACCTGCTTTACCTCACAACTTTCCTGGTCAGGTCCACTGTCCCACACATAAAGCCACGGGAGATTGGAGATGGTAAACAAGAAGGACGGACAGAATTGTTTGAGGGGAAAACGATAAAGTTGGGAAGCCGACGAAAAAGGAGAGGAGCTGGAAAGGTCAGAGCCTGGTAATTAATTACTGTCACACTGGGCCGTCGCTTGTAGAAGACTACAACATTGGAGAGAGAGGGTGTGTGGGCTTAGGGCCCAGTTAGTAGGATCTGGTTTAAATCAACAACTAGCACCAGTTGGTTCTTCAGCCTTAGATTTTAAGATTCAGCTTTTTATCAGTAAAACTGCTAGAAAGAGACAGAAAATGAAATCATTTTGACTATTTGGGAGGGAGCTGAGTGCCCAGAGGCGCTTCTTATACTGGACAGGTAAACATCGGGGCCAGCATGGTGCTCAGGAAAGGTGGACACGCAAGCCGGAATGTGCATTTTGTGTTTTCCTGTCCTGAAAGCATCCGACCGCTTCCTATCCCCAGGAACAGGGACAAATCATCTGTAGCATAAGCTCCCATTCACTCGGGGCTTGATTCTGGGTATTTGGATGCTCCCTCCTTGGAGAGTCAGATGTGGGCAGCAATTAGTGAAACCTTCAGCTGTTTTACATTCCGAGAAAGCGTCAGGGTTCTGTGTAAAGCAGTTCTGGGTTGTTGGATTTTAGGTGGATTTATCCTTCACTTTCTTTCAGCCTCTTCATTTTTCCCTGGCTCTTGACATGCCTTTCCTCCTATCCCAAGCTGCCCTTCTTTACCTCAGTGGTTGGATCTTGTGTGATAGTTGGATCTTGTGTGATAGTTGGATCTTGTGTAGTTGGTAAGCACAATGGCCCAAAAGGCTCAAGCACAAATTTACATTCTGGGAAAAAACAAAACCAAACAAAACAAAACGCTACACAGTATTTTGCTCTCAGTGTCCTATTTTATTTATGGGAATCATGTTAAGTCTATTTTTGTGTTACATTTCTGGGACATCCTGATTTAGCTGCCTATATTCCTTGACCCTTTGTTCCTAAGAGACAAAACTGTGTTGAGTACAAGAAGCAGGTGACACAGTCTTGTCATTGTCACTGAGCACAATTAGTGCCTGTCTTCAAAGCAGCTCACGGGCCTCGAGGGTTGCGGCTCAACCTTGGGTCTTTCCCTGGTTCAATGGCACAGGAAGGTTGGGAGAACAACAAACAGATATTTCTAGCTAATTCCTAGGAATAACGCTAATTATGAGTAAGCCCAACAGATTTTACCGGCACAGTTATGTTCTCATCTCTTACATGTGTTGAGGACTCAGAACAACTGGGAGTCCTGGGGGGGGGGGAATGGGAGTACAGCTTCATAGTAGAGCACGTGCTTCTTAACATAATGAGACCCCGGGTTCAAACCCTGCACTGTAAACAAAACAAAACAGACCAAACATCTAACGCCCAGTTATACAAAATCAAATTTGCTGTTTCTCTAAAGGTACAGAGTACTGCAAAATGGAAGCTCCCCCATCCCCCACCCCCCCAACATTCTTGTACCATTTACAAAACAAGACTTAAGAGCTTATTAAGAGGAATTTGATTTAATTAAAAAAGTAATGTTTGGCATTCCTGATCATTATGACATTATATTAACTCTGATTGAAGACTGTCTTTGCACAACGACCAAAGCTAGGGCCTTCATGGACACACAGGGCCTCTGCAGTCAGGACTTTCCCTTTCTCATTTTCCGATGATGCTCCTTCCCACTTACCAAGTGGGTTAGGCAAGTTGGGGCTGGGTGCTGATAAAGACAAAGGCTTTTCTGACAGTGAGGTTTCTTTCTTTCTTTTTTTTCTGGGCTTTCTTTGGGTTGCTTCATACTTGCTGGAAGTAACCATACCCTTGCAGATTCCTGTTTGACACTCCAGCCACGTTCTCTGTAAGTCTCCCAAATGTCAGCTGTTCTCTTGCTCCAGCTTGCAGTGAAATTTTTACCGGCACACTGTAGATTCGACCTTTTTGCATTTCTTTTTCTTCTGTGATCTCTATCAGCAAAATGAGGTTGGGGATTTGATGGGGGTCGTGTCTGAATCAAATTCCTTTAATTCTCATTCTAACACAGTGTTCGACTGAGTGGAAAGGTCTCTGCTTCCCCTGACAGTTATCCCTTCAACATGGGGTATGCCAGAGGAGTCGCTGGAACCCAGGGGATTTGCACACCAGTCTGGGCTACAGTGATGGCTGACGTGGGCCTCTCTCTAGCAGGGATTCTTAGCTACAATATGTGTATTGGAAGTTGTAACTCTCCAAGCTCCTTAATTGAAAATGACTCCATGAAGGGTCAAGTGTTGATTACATTACTAGATTTGGCCCACACTTTATTATCATTTCCTCTTGTTATATAAATGTCGATGGACCACATTAAGCTGTTGAACCGATGTCCACTACTGCAGGACTTATGTTTTCTAAAGAATGATGTACTGTTTCCCACTTTGTTATTGTGTTGTTTGTGTCTTTGGTGTCCTTGTGATCTTGGTGGCTTTGTGTTGATTTATTTCTCATATTCATGGGTGTAGAGAAAAGGCTTAACAATGTCTGTCTCTCCAGTGACTTTATTAGTAAGACTATGAGAAATAGTTTTTGTTGGCTTGTCAGAAACCTAGACAAATCAAGGAAGATGAAATCTCAGTAGATGAATTGCCTCCTCAGAGTGGCCAATGGCCTGTCAATGGGGGACATTTTCTTTTCCTTTGGTTAAATTAATTAATCTTAAAAAAAAACTTATTCATTTTACATATTGCTCACAGCCCTCTCCCGTCCACCCCCTCCCACAATCTGTCACCTATCACCCCTCCCCTTCTCCTCTGAGCTGGTGGGGGGAGGGGTTCAGAGAATATATTTTAAATTATGAATTGATGTAGGAAGGCCCAGCTCAATGTGGACAACACTATCCTTGGGTGGATGGGCCTGGGCTATGTAAGAAAGGTAGCTGAACAAGCAAACCAGGGGGAGAGGACTATTAAACAGCAATCTTCCAACGTCTCTGCTTCAAGACCTGATCTTGGTGTCAGTCAATGGCTCAATGGTGGATGGCAAATCATACGTTGAAGAGAATCTCTTCTTCCATGTTTGTGTCAGTGCTCTATCCCAGCAATAACAAGTAAAGCAGGACAGAGATTGAGGTCATATCTACAAACCTTGGATTAAGTGATACAACTTTCCTATCCTATGCCATAAGCCATAGATGATGTTGACGTCATCATTATAAGAGCATGCTTTCATAATCACAACTGGCTGCCTCACTAGCTCTACCATAAATGTCACCGATGTAACTGTGGGTCTATTTGACATAAATGGGAATTTGGCTCCAGAACAGATATAAGAATGAGTCTACAAGTGTGAAGCCCAGTTAGATCACTCTCTGCCTTGTCTGCTATGTCTTCAGAGGCACAGAGTGAAAGATCTGAAACAGACTTCCGTAGAGTGGGACGTGACGGACAAATGGCGAACTAGGCCAAGTGGTGGAAGGGTGATGAGACTTGTCTGCAGATTATTTGGCAGATAAACAGATTAGATTGAAGGCCAAAAGCCTTGCCCCCTCCTCAGTGGAATCCTTGTCAAGTCTCTATGGTTCACTTATTTGATGAAATTGGGGAAGGGATTGCTTTGCTCTAATTGCTTCTCTCTCTCATACACCCCCCTCTGCAAAACACACACACACACACACACACACACACACACACACACACACAGAGTGGGAGGGAGATTCACACACATAGATGCACAAAGAAATAATTTGAAAATTATTAAAAGACAGATTTTTTTTATTCTTGTATTAGAAAAATATTCTAGCCTGAGAGGACCATGCCTCTTATCCCATTCAGGAGGCTTAGAGGGTAGTGATATCCAGGCGAGTAAATTGCACAATGAGATGTCTCACAACCTAAACCCAACAATTCCAGTGTGTGTGTGTGTGTGTGTGTGTGTGTGTGTGTGTGTGTGTGTGGTGCAGAAGCTCTGTGGCAGGTAAAGGAAGCTTCAGTCTTGATTCCTATCACCTGCAATGATGACCCACCCTGATTTACAGGCAGGGGTTTCTCCTCAGCTCTGTATGCAAGCCTTCTTTTTACCTCTCCCCACTGTTGCTATGATAAGACACCAGAATTAAGGCCACAGCCACCAGCAATCACTCCCTTTGCACCTCAAAGCCACAGCAGCTATAGCATGGGAATGCTTTCCTTTCTCCCTGTGGGGGCCATTCATCAATGCCAGTCACAGCTCTTCTGAGAGGTTCTGCTCACAGGTTGGAGCCTTGTCTGGCTGCAGGTATAACTTTTCCCAAATGTCCCCAGTAATCAGCCACTCTCCTGGGAACCCAAGCCTCTGACTCTGTGAGTTGGTTCTTTGAGAAAATTAACAAGATAGATAAACCCTTAG